>NC_069502.1:700523155-701133155 GCF_027579735.1 Bombina bombina | reverse complement strand
AGCAATACTCGCACAGCATCTTCGTTAGAAAAGAGAGCGCGTCCGACCTGCAGGGCAACATAACCCACACGCAGACAAGGAGCCGGGCAGACAGGCGGAAGACACTGGCGCATTAAGCGGTCCAGATGAGCCCACACCAGGAGGGGCTACACTCAGGAACACCGCACGGGGGGAGTAGGCAAAACTACAATTCCCAGCATCCCCCAAAGGAAACACACTAAATTGCACTTGATTTGCAAGCTACTCCACTCTAACACAAGCCGCGTTGGCAATATAGCCCCACCCCAAGCAAGGATTTAACCCTATAAATGATGTGTAGAGGGGTGGGGGTCCTTCCTTGCAGTTGTGTCTTCTGTCTTGAGCTGTGCAACGTCAGCAAGGAAAGTACTGTGATGAGATTTCTCTTCGTGTTCATGCACTTTACCTAAGGAAATTGAAGCTAAACTTTTCTTTCCTTGTGATAATAAACTCAGGAGTATATCTGGGTTAATGCGAGGGGCTTTTAGAAGAATAGGGGCTATCTAGATATAGAGGTCAATGCCAGATACCTTTGAGACACAGATCATTATTGGTTATACTGTAATAATTCTACAAACCATGAATACAAACAAGGTCAATAACGTGTCTTAAATTGCATATTGTCTTTAAATACAAACTGATATAGAAGAATAGTTAAAATAAATATATATATATTATAGCTAAGGTTCCTAAAAATAATAATTCGTTATTTACATATATGTGGTTAGTTGTCCTAATATGGGGGTCTCTATGCTTAGGATCTGCAAAATGCACCCTCAAAGTCCCATTTGATACAAAATATCTGCTACTGCTTGTACATGTGTTTAAATGCTCATGTGTCTGTCATAGTACGTCTGAATTTTGTATTAGCCTCATTCCAATCAATTTGAATTCCCACATGGAAACATTGTAAGCCTTGAGGTGTTTTCTAATCATAAAGCTATTCGAATGACTCAGAAATTCGAATAGAAAACAGTAGAACTTCAGTTAAAGGGACAGTCAAGGCCAAAAAAAACTTTTATTTTTCAAATAGGACATGTAATTTTAAACAACTTTCCAATTTACTTTTATCAACAATTTTGCTTTGTTCTCTTGGTATTCTAGTTGAGAGAAAACCTAGGAAGGCTCATATGATAATTTCTAAGCCCTTGAAGGCCGCCTCTAATCACATGATTTTGTATTTGCTTTTCACAACAGGGGAGAGTAGTTCAGGTAAAGCATATAGATAACATTGTAATCATGCCCATGGGTTGTGTTAGACACTGCACTAATTGGCTAAACTGCAAGTCAATAGATAATAACTAAAAGTCATGTGATTAGGGGCGGTCAGAAGGTGCTTAGATACAAGATAGTCACAGCAGTAAAAAGTGTATTAATATAACAATGTTGGTTATGCAAAACTGGGGAATGGGTAATAAAGGGATTATCTATCTTTTTAAACAACAAAAATTCTGGTGTTGACTGTCCCTTTAAGACAAACATACCAATTTCAAAACTTAAAGGGACAGTAAAGTCAAAATTAAATTTTCATGATTCAAATAGCGCATTAAATTTAAACAACTTTCCAATTTACTACTAGTATCTCATTTGTTTTGTTTTCTTGGTATCCTTTGTTTAAAATCATACCTGGGTAGGCACTACTGAGAGCTAGCTGCTGATTGGTGACTGCATATATATGCTTCTTGCTATTTATTGACTCACCTGATGTGTTTACCTAGCTCCCAGTAGTGCATTGCTGCTCCTTCAACAAAGGATACCAAGAGAATGAAGTACATTCTGATAACATAAGTAAATTGGAAAGTTGTTTAAGCTGTTATGCTTTATACAGATCATGAAAGAAACTTGTTGGATTTCATGTCCCTTTAAATTTTGCTGAGACATATGTGCAATTCATTTAATTTAATTTTGAGTAATGTTATAGTTAACATGTCTAAAACTCTAAATACTTAATTGCAATCAAAAATATTATTTAGATGATTCTATTTCATTTATGCACAAAATTCATGGATTAAAGGTGTGATATGAGTAATATTTATAACTTTTAATTCATAACGTGTGTGAGCTGAATATTCCAAAGAATTTTAACATTGCTGAAAAAAAGGTTTTCCTATTGACAACCAAAAAATGTGTACATTTTAGGAGTGGGCATTTAAATCCTTCATCGGGATCCGGATTTGCACAGATCCTAGTGTGTTGAATTTTCACAAGAATAAATGTGGCTCTGAAAAGAGCCAAATCCCATGAGCAACCTTGGATCCTAATAAGGGATCCGAATGCCCACGTTTAGTAAATTTCTCCTCATAGGTTGCTTTCCTTACACAAAAGTGTTTGAAAAGCATAAGAAAAATGGTTTGTTATTGAGTTTACAAATGCTTTGGAATGGGTTTGAATTTGATAACCTCAAAAGACTATAAACATAAATTATGATAATAATAATTAGGTGCACTTTGCACTGGAATTGTGATTGGTTGCAATGTCAACTTGGGTGATATAGTATTTATGTATGTATGTATTTATTTAGTTTTTATTTTAAACCACTCCAATTAATTAGAAGAGTCCTTGTATGATTTGAGTTTGATAGTAAATGCAATGACAGTAAAATCTAAACACACAAATAACAAGTATATGAAATAGATATATCACAGGCTTTTTAATTTTTACGTCACAAGGATTTATTTGCAGACCTTAAAGAAAACAAAATGTATGTGGCCAAAGCAAAAGTCAAACATCAGATCTAATTAAATCAGAATTGATGATGACTGCCTGTTGAGTTTGAATGCAGTTTTTTTCACTTTGTGCTTTTTTGCCATCAGAAACAAATATTTTAAAGGGACAGTAAAGTCAAAATCAAACTTTCTATAGATAGTGCCTGTGATTTTAAACAACTTTTCAATATACTACTGTTATCAAATTTGCTTCATTCTCTTGGTATCCTTTGCTGAAAAGCATATCTAGGTAGTCTCTGTAGCAGCAATGCATTACTGGGAGCTAGCTTCTGATTTGTGGCTGTACATATATGCCTTAAGCCATTGGCTCAACAGATGTATTTCAGCTAGCTTACAGCAGTTTGCCACTTCAACAGAATAATTTCAAAAATTGAGAAAAAAAACCCATACCCGTATCCCCTCTCATTTATGCCCCAGTAGTAACCTGTAGCTTGACTGTGCCACTATTCAAAAGGCATAAGATTCCTCCCTAACATCATAAAGCACTATAACAACTGTTCAAGACTGTACAGCTTTACTATAATTATTTACCTAGTTACCCTATTGCTTGACTTTTTTATTGCTATATCCGTATTGTTATTTGGTACAATTTAGCTTTATCTATATTAATTACCTCTGAATGTGAACAAATAAGTAATACATGTTCCTTAGACTACATTCAGTGGAAGGTCTCTCCAGCTTTTTGGCATCATAATTCCACCTTCACCAGTTCCTGTGTTTTTTTCTATGCAGCTGATTTATTAACCTTTTCCTGACGTTAGGACGTTCCATGCCATCCTAACTGCGCTGAGCTTTAGTGCTGTTAGGACGGCATGGGACGTCCTAGCCGTTTGGCTGTACTGAAGCCAACAGCGCTTCCTGAATGAGATCGGGTCATGGTGGGCATGCCTAGTGTTGTAGGCCCCCCCGACCAGACCCCGTCATCGAAATCTCGTATTCGCATGCACAATCGCGTGATTTAAATTTCTTTCCATCGGAAAGGTTGTCCGATTTAGACAAATTAAACCCAGCATGAAAGGGATAAATTTCACTTATCTCTTCATTGATTAGTAAATCAGCTTCATGAAGGTGACCAGTTTTACTAGACCCAAATGCAGGACACCTCTCAGGCCCAAATTCAAGACATCTTTACTCACGTATACTTTGCTTACATGTATGTGCACGGAAACCAACATGAAAAGCATGAAAAAAAAAATTGTTATAGTATCGATGTTGACTATATTATCCAGCTATTTCATAAACATAGATGAGGCAGTTTAACATAAACAAAAGCACTTCTAAGAACTGTAATTGCACAGAAATGAAAGTGAAAGCAGCAAAAATTGTTAAATGTATTATAATGTGAATGATTGTATGCTCCACCACCTATTTCATGGCAAACTGTGATTTTAAGTTGATTTTTCCACACAAACATATATGAATGCTACAAACCCATTAGTGTAGGCAAGTCAAATCCATAAATTAAAGGTATAGTAAAGTCCAAATTATACTTTCATGATTCAGATAGGCATGCAATTTTATACAACTTGCTAATTTACTTTTATCATCAAATTTGCTTTGTTCTTTTGGTACTCTTAGTTGAAAGCTAGACCTAGGAGGCTCATATTCTAATTTCTACGCCCTTGAAGTCCGCCTCTTATCTGAAATGCCAGTCTGTCAAAAGATCTGAGATAAGGGGCAGTCTGCTGAAGCTTATATACAAGGTAATTACAGAGGTACAAAATAATCTTTCTACAACAGTGTTGTTTGTGCAAAACTGGGGAATGGTAAATAAAGGGATTCTCTATCTTTTTCACTAAAAACCATTTTTGGTGTTTAATATCCCTTTAATGCATGAACACATTCTATATGAATACTGATTACATGTTAGAAAGAAATATATAAATAACAGTAACCACCTTTACTTTGTGGCTGCACCAGGTTGTATTCAGACATACACACAACACAATGCCAGTGATGATGCTTACACACATGCCCCCTTAAAGGGATATAAAACCTAAACATTTTCTTTCACAATTCAGATAGAACAGGCAATTTTAAACAACTGTCTAATTTAATTATATTATCAGTTGTTTTTTTTTTTTTTTGTTCTCTTGATATCTTGTTGAAATCAGGGACGTAAGCTCAGGAGCCTGCCCATTTCTTGAGCACTATTTGCAAGAATGTTATCCATTTGCAAGAACACTAGTTTGCATCACTATTTCCTGCCATGTAGTGCTCGAGAAACCTACCTAGGTATCTCTTCAACAAAGAATACAATAGAACAAAGCAAATTTCATAATAGACATCAATTGGAAACTTTTCTTCTTTTTTTTTAAATGGTATGCTCTGTCTGAATCACAAACTGAAAATGTTGGGTTTTATATCCCTTAACTTATTGCTCTCCCACAGTCTCCATTTAATGAATCTCTTTGCTGTGTAGCATTTCTATTTAAAAAAAAAAAACAAAAAAAAAAAACATAACAAAGCAAATAAACATTATCATAAGTGTCATAGGAATACATAAAGGAAAGGCTGTATCATTCATATTAGTAAAAATACACAAGCATATCTGCTCCATCACAGATAAGTTTAAACTTATAATAGGTATGTCTCATATGTTAGTAAAATAAATTGAGATATATAAAAAGTTAGCTTCCCACAATGAAAGAGAAATGTTTCACTGTAACCAATTATGATGTGGCAGGAAGGAAATAATAGAATTTGAAGCAAGTTATATTAGATATTGGAAACATGTATGTACAAATATTATAATAGAAGCGGTGTGTTTCAAGGGAAACCATGCAGGAAGTCTTTGGTCATAATCAGAAAATGCCAGAGTACTATATAAAAGGGGGGAGAGACAAACCATTAAATAGAGCTAAATTACTATTGTAAGGCCTGTGAGCAGAGAAGGGTTACTAGTGTATGTATTATGACTAGTATTGATATATATATATATGGAGCATGTGAGTCCGGCAGCATATACTAAGAGTATTAGTCATGAAGTACAGTTTTATAATATAGTTAAAGGGCCACTAAACCCAAAATCTTTCTTTCATGATTCAGATAGAGAATATAAATTTAAACAACATTACAATTTACTTACATTATTTATTTTGCTTCATTTTTTAGATATCCTTAGTTGAAGAAAAATCAATGCACATGGTGAGCCAATCACACAAGGCTTCTATGTGTAGCAACCAATCAGCAGCTACTGAGCATATCTAGATATGCTTTTCAGCAAAGAATGTCAAGAGAATAAAACAAATTAGATAATGTAAGTAAATTAGAAAGATGTTTAAAATTGCATTCTCTTTCTAAATCATAAAAGAAAAAATGTGGGTGTCATGTCCCTTTAATGCAGTGATTTGCTATTGGATCAAATATGGTGTTAAGAAGAGTGTGGTTTTTCTCTATCTCATGTGATCAAACCCTGTTGACAATGTATGGGCCCTATACCCAACAACAGGTGAATCACATCAAAAAATAGTTATCTGCTTTTAAGAGAGAGAGTAATATAACATCTCTGCAAAATTAAGATAATATTAAGTGTACTAGTTCAGATGTTACATATGATACACAGCTTTTTAGAGCGCACAGATAGGTATCCATCATCCAAATAATGATAAGCTAGAGTTATATACATGAAAATGGTAGGCAAATGATATAGTTTACTTGCCAATATGAGCATAATAATTGATCAGATCGTAGGAAAGTACACTCATGAAGATAGTATTCAAAACCCGAAATAAGTCAGGACTCTAAGTGGTCAGTATTTTAGGAAAAGAGTTAGCCTATATATCTATGTCTCCTAATCTAAAAGTAATTTTAGAGATCTGGTCGCTACTGGACTGGCCACATATGTGCTTACTATAAAGTCAGGAGGAATAGAAAACATAACTTGGAGTTGCCAGGGAATAAGACAACAAGTGATAAATAACAGGTTATAAACATGTGCTAATATTCTGGCAATAACAAAATAGATGGTACAATCACTTTGGGTGTGCATATATAGGTAGTAGTATAGTGTCTATAGTATTACAAATGGTGTAGAGAACCCAAAGTAGCTATAATAACTGTGAAGAGATCCAGGGGCTACAAATGAGGACATGTAATCTATAATAACGTCTGACAGAGTCTAGGCATAAGATATGGGGGCTGATTTATCATCTGTTTGGCAGACATGATCCAATGTAGCGATCATGTCCGCCAGACATCGATAAATGCAGACAGCATACGCTGTCAGCATTTATCATTGCACAAGCAGTTCTGAACTGCTTGTGCAATGCCGCCCCCTGCAGATTTGCGGTCAATCAGCTGCTAGTAGGGGGTGTCAATCAACCAGATCATATGAGATCGGGCGGATAGATGTCCGCATCCTCAGCGGTGGCGTACAAGTTAAGAAGCAGCGTTCTTAACAGGGGTATTTGGCTACATTCGGGCCATGATAAATCGGCCCCAAAATGTGTTCAGGAATATAATGTAGTGGCTGAAGACTCAATCTAAAGCAATGTCCAAGTGGATCTATATCTAGGTGTTAAATACGTGTTAAAGGAACAACTATTGCCCCCCGTTCAAATTATATTCTTTAGAAAGCAAAAAAATGCTCTATAAAGAGATGATAGTATATTTGGGTAATAAAATATACTTATAAGAAAGAAAAGAAATTACAAAGGTATCATATTTCAGGGGAGGGGGAGTTATAAGTTGCTGATCTTCACTATATCAGTAAATTATACAGTGGATCAGACTCAAGATAAGTAGTAATCTAATGAGGGTGTCAGCCTAAAATATCTAACAGACCATTATGGTATATATATTGGTGGTGAAAAAATATGTGTAAGATATTTATGTATGTCTGCCAAGTTAGGTACATATGATATACCATAGTAAATAAAGATAACAAATATAGTCATACCAATATCCTAAAAACATTGCCTTCTAACAGTTGTAAACAAATTAGTTGAGAAGAGTCCGGTGCAGTTCCTCATTTATTGACAGTACTAGCTCGCTTCAAAATAGGCCAGGAACAGTATGTATCACAATAATAATCTTTCACCCTGAAGTAACTGAGTTCCGATAGAGATCAGGCCTTTTCCATCATGGGGGGACATCTCTGGAGTGTGCAGAGGTCTGTATTTGGGGAGGGCAGATTCCTGATCTGGATAAAGTGGTATTTTCACTTCGAAAGTAGCGACGACTCCTACATTGTGAGGTTTCACAAGGATAACTCGTGAGGGAGTTTCTGACCAGCCGGTGTTCTAAAATAAGTTGTATACCTTAAGAATGCGTGACCTACGTTACTTCTGGTGACGTGAAATCAGCTGTTAGAGGTGTGTGGCGCTCACTGCGCATGCGCAAGAGGCTCAACCTCCTCCAAACAGCTGTTTAAGGCGACTTATTTTAGAACAACGGGTCGAGGAATTCTATGGCCCGTAATCTTAAATGCTCAACAATTTTGTGCATGCGCACACGGCCCTACTCCTCACTGATCAGATACAAGGCACTAGCGGCACACTGGAAACACAACCCTATTGGTTGTCAAGACAGTGACTTCACAGACACACGGACCAATCGGATAATGCAGTAACGCCTTTTTCCTATGTATTATCTGATCGATCCGTAGTCCGTTTGATTTGCCCACCCATTCAATTTCCTAATTTGTCCATTGCACGCCGCCGACCGGCCGTGCCTGGGGGTTCTTATTCAATGTATATATATGTTGTATATATTTTTTGTAATCAATCTACGGCAGTGCACACATGCGCAGTGATGCGCTCACTGAAGGCAATTAGCCTCTATAAATTATGGACCCTCTAAAAAGAATACGGCCATGTGCGTATGCGCAGTATTGTTCTCGCCTGCGCAATGAAGATTACGGGCCATATAATTCCTTGACCTGTTGCGTAATTTTAATCAGCTATTTTGAGGAGGTTGGGCCTGTTGTGCATGCGCAGTGAGAGCGCAACACTACTCCAGTAGCTGATTAACGTCACCGAAAGTGACGTAGGTCCCACATTTTTATGTGGTATACAACTTATTTTAGAACACCAGATCTGTGTAAAAAGATATATAAGATTCCACAGAGTTCACCAGATTCTGTGGCGACTTGTAATGGAGGTCCTTTAGAGTTCAATAATTCTTTTTCTTTCAGATCTTCTACCGGACCCTCCAGTAGGGGACAACCAGCAACTAATGTCTTCTCATGGTCGGAGTACAGCAAGTTTAGCGACGATCCGCTTGGGAAGGTTTCTCATTTCCCCTGAGGTGCGTGTGCACATGTGGCACCATCAACACCATTCTGCTCAGGATTTAAGGTATTTGTAGTTTGTAGCGGTAGCTGTAACAGGGAGGATAGGAGTAAGGTAAGACGTCTTAAGGTTCTGGAAGTGCCGTCAATGTTGTTCCCAGGCCTCCACAGCCTCCATGTTAGTACTGCACCATGATTACATTAAGTGAATAACTTATAAGTCCACTTCCAATCTTAATTATGTAGAATAGTAGTTGCTATTCCGACCTGGGGAGGAGATATATTGCGATCGTCTGGTTCCTTATTTAATATAGATTGCAGACGTGAGAGAGCCCGGTAAGCAAAATTACAGTGCTTACCACATGGCATAGTTGAAGAACTAAAGATTTGCGTGCATCCTCTGCATAGGGCTTCTCTCTGCCTTACATTCTTATGGGGGTGCATAGGAGACCTTGGCCATTATAATAGGAAATCAAGGCTTGTAATATTGAGTTATTTCCAATTTTTTAATTCATAAGCCAGGAGCTCTACTCAGACACGTCTGGCTTCTTTGGCGGTTGACTCGCCCCCCCCCCCCCCCCCCCAGTATTTCTATTTTAAATAAGTAGTTTGATACCCTATATTTAGAAAACAAAGATTCGTATATATGAAATTTTTTTTTACAAAATACCAGAAATATGCAGATTATGTTTCCTACTACTGGCAAACTATTGAACCAAGCCAAAGTTTATTCCTTACATGATGTTACATCACAGAGGCATCCTGCCAGGAAAACTGTTGACTTTAAGCTACAGTTAGTAATGAAAGCCAGGGTGCTTTTTTACAGCTATGTTTTCATAAGAGCATTAAAACACTACACCATTTTTACTATCATTTTCTTATCTTCTATTTTTTGTTATATACAAATTGATAAAACCCTAAAATATGGTGCAATTATATATAGCGTCGACATAAAGGGGCTGAATTATCAAGCTCCAAATGGAGCTTGATGCCCTTAAGGCTCGCGCAGAAACATAACTTGTCCGCCTGCTCTGAGGCCGCGGCCAGAAATCAACCCGATCGAATACGATCGGGTTGATTGACACCCCCTGCTAGCGGCCGATTGGCAGAGAATCTACGGGGGGCGGCATTGCACAAGCAGTTCACAAGAACTGCTTGTGCAATGTTAAATTCCTATAGCGTATGCTGTCAGCGTTTATCGATGTGCAGCGGACATGATACGCTACATCGTATCATGTCTGCTCGCACATAAATAAATAGGCCCCAGTGTCTACATAAGAAAACATATACACTCCAATAAAATACTAAATAATTCCCTCATTTTGTCGCGCATTATCTACTGCAATCTACTTCTAAATAGCTTTCCTGAACACCGCGTCTCCCTCTCCATTCTATTATGAATGCTTTAGCAAAGTATTAACCCTAACCTATAAAGCACTCAACAGCCTCACTCCCAACTATATTTCCTATCTCATCTCCAAATATTTCCCGACCCGTCCTCTTCGATCAACCTCTGACCTACGTCTCTCCACTCCTATTATCTCTTCGTCCCACTCCCGCCTCCAAGACTTCTCACATGCTGCTCCTATCCTCTGGAACTCTCTACCCCACTCCATCAGACTGTATAACCTTGTATAGCTTCAGACACTCTTTGGAAGCCCACCTATTCAGAGAGGCTTACTAGCTCTCTTCTGTTTTTCATCCCACCCAAAATAAATATTTAACTGCCTTGACACACTACTTCAAATACAATCCACTAGACATTCCATCCCAAACCTTATGTCTCTGCACCCTCAACCTGTATACAGTAAGCTCGTTGGAGCAGGGCCCTCTTCCTGCTGTAAAAGATTTGTTTAGTCAGTTATTTATTTATATCTTATCACAAATATGTGTCATTGTATAACCTATCTTTTTACCCAGCGCTACACAATTTTGAAGCGCTATACAAATAAATGATAATAATGATAATAATAAAATGGCAATGCACACAAGAGAAATTCACAGAATTCTTTATTTTGTATTTTCTCCATTCTTTAGGGACAAGCGGCATAATGTATCAAATATTTGCCCCACTTTACCCACATATATTTTATATTACATCTCTTTCATTAATCATGATTTACTTTCACCAAGCATCGTCTTTTTTCAATAGAATACACCTGTCCAAAGATTACTGCACACTAAAGGCAAAATTCTCTAAAGCTTTCTGTTTCAGTGAGATTATCTAAGAAGTCTCATCAAAGTTCCTAAAAAAATGTAGAAAAGCACATTTTAGCTTGAGAGAGGTGTGTGTCTTCTTGTTAAACCCCTTAAGGACCAGCGACGTACCCTGTATGTCACTGGCCTTTTTTTGGGACTTGATTGTTTTATAGTGCGGTCTTGCCACCAGCGTTGAGACTGCTCTATTCCACAAAGCCTGCTGGAGGGAGGGCATTAATAACGTGTTCTTGCTAGATTTGTGCTATTATGTCCTGAAAAAACCCTTAACGACCAGTGACATACAGGGTACATTGTGGTCATTAAGGGGTTAAGCTAGATTCTGGATCTGAAGCAGAGACACATACATTACTTAATAATGCTAAAATGTGTGATTTCTCTTCATGTCAGCAAGTTTTTCATAATTGGGCAATAGTTTAGAATCATTAATATAGCTACACAAACACATGCTGTACAATTGTATAGCTTTTTTATGCATCTGTAGATTGTAAACTTATAATAGCATCATCATCATAGTCTTGTACTAATTTGTTTTGTATAGTACCACAAATCAGTGTCATTGCATACAAATACTTATATACCCAGTGCTACAGAAAATGTGGCATCGCTTTGAAAATAAATTATAATAATAATATTCCTATACAGTTTGTTTTTTTCAACATTTTTTTCTGTTATAGATTTGAAAATTTTAGAAAAGTTACACACACTATGTGCAAATATATGTATCAGTGGTTATGCAAACATAAACACTTTGTAAAAATTGTAAAGTACTATATTGTTTGTGGTTTGCCAGTTACCTACATGGCTTTTAACTATATGTTATTGTATTTACACACCCTATATTTTACTAGAAACCTCTGCCGCATTACTGTAATGCATTTTGTCAACAGAGAAGTTTTGCATGTTGTGGGATTTGTGGTTTTTCTCTATGCCTTCTTTCAAACCACTAAGAGCAATCTATGCATACTACTGGAGAACCCCCCCCCCATAAAAATAGATGGGGGTGGTGAAGTAACAGTAAAAGGCAAGTGAGAAATATTAAAGGGACATTTACACCAGTGATTTTCAACTTTTTTTTGCTGTGGCACACTTTTTTACATTAAAAAATCCTGCGGCACACCACCATCCCAAAAGTTTACAAAATCACACATTGTAGCCTAATACAGCATATATATATATATATATATATATATATATATATATATATATATATATATATATATATATATATATATACACACACACTGTACTGTGCTGTCATGCCATGACTCCTACAAACTATACATGACATATTGACATTCATTCACAAACAATCATAATGATTGTCTGTGAATGAATGTCAATATGTCATGGTTGTAAATGATGCCTGATGAGCCTGTCACATACCTTCCAATATTTCAAAATTTGAAAGAGGGACACCCCCGCACTCCAGTCCTCCGGTCATGTTCCTTGTGCTAAGAAGGAACGTGAGTGACGTGACCTGGCTGGAACTGTTCTGGAGGAGGAGCAAAGCATGGGGGATTGAAGTGTCGCGTTGTGCTGCGTGTAGAGCCGGCACTAGACACGTGGTGGTGGGTGGGGGTTCCTTCCAAGTGAGAACACCGGTCGGGGAGGCGAGCTGACGCTGCGCAGTTACCCTCAGTCATCATCTCACTCAAAATAAAAAAAACGGCCCAGAATAAAAAACAAGCAAAATTTAAAAAATATGTCACACTGTTATCAGTCTGCTGCGGCACACCTGAGGATATCTCACGGCACACTAGTGTGCCATGGCACACTGGTTGAAAAACACTGATTTACACACCTCACCACCCTCCCTAATTATGGGTTTCACCATTTTGGAACTTGGATTTCACTTCAGGTATCTAATGGAGAGTTGCTGCACATGTGCAAACACATCAGCACTAGAACACAATGAAAGCTAGATTTCAACATGGAAGCACCCATGACTAGAGGGAATAGGAGAATAACCTTAATACTATGCTTATACAATGTATTAAGTGTTTAAAGTTCCTTTAAATAAGAGTTGAAGAAGAAATAGAGAGCATCAGTTGAGAGTAAGAGGAAAAGAGAAACAAAATGATAAGAAAATGGACAAAAGCTATTTCCATATACTGTACATTATTATTATTTTTATTATTATACTTTATTTCTGAAGCGCCATCATATTCCGCAGCGCTGTCCATGGATACAGTTCATTGAAATAAAACAATAATATAAAACTTGTAAGAGACAGGACAAAAATTACAAACACATACAGGAGGAATTGAGGGCCCTATTCCCATGAGAACTTACAATCTAGAAGGGTAGGAGGTTGAGAAACGGGAGGTGAGGACTGCAAGATTGAATGAGGGAAATGTTGTTAGGTAAGAGAAATATTATTGAGTTGGGTGATAGGCTTCTCTGAACAGAAAAGTCTTCAGAGAGAATTTAAAGGAAGAAAGATTAGGGCAAAACCTGACAGCACGAGGGAGAGTGTTACAGAGGGTAGGTGCTGCACGACAGAAGTCCTGCAGTCTAGCATGAGAAGAGGTGATAGTTGCATATGCAGGGAGCAGGTCATTGTTGGATCTTAGTGGGCGAGCTGGAGTATACTTGTTGATTAGAGAGGATAGGTAGAGGGGAGCGGTTTGTATGCAAGGGTGAGAATTTTGAATTTAATTCTGCTGTGATAGGGAATTTAAGAAGGGACTCGCATAAGATCCAGGTGGATCAGCCTGGCAGAGGTATTTAGGATGGATTGAAGGGGGGAGAGGCAGGAAAGAGGAAGGCCAGTAAGTAGGTTATTGCAGTAGTCAAGTCGGGAAATAACAAGGGAGTGGATTATTTGCTTTGTGGTGTTAGCGCACAGAAAAGGTTGAATCTTGGAAATATTGCGTAGATGGTTGCGGCAGGATGTAGAAAGCGATTGGATATGGAGGACGAAGGATAGATTTGAGTCAAGTGTAACTCCGAGGCAGCGGACTTGGGGCAATAGGAAAATGGTGATGCCGTCAACAGGGATAGAGAAGTCAGAAGTCGGTGTAGAGCTTGAGGGGGGGATAAGAAGGAGCTCAGTCGTGGACATGTTAATCGTTAGGTGGTGAGAGGCCATCCAGGAAGAAATACCAGATAAGCAGTCGCTGACATGAGAGAGGACAGAGGGAGAGAGAGCAGGGGTGGAGAGAGAGATCTGGGTGTCATCAGCATAGAGGTGATATTTGAAGCCATAACTGTTGATAAGTTTACCCAGTGAAGAAGTATAAATGGAGAAGAGTAGAGGACCCAGAACAGATCCTTGAGGTACTCCAACAGACAGAGGCATTGGAGAGGAGGATGACACAGAAAAAGATCTGTGAGAAAGATAGGAGTGAATCCAGGAAAGAGCAGTGTCACAGAGGCCAAAAGAGCTAAGGGTCTGTAGGAGGAGGAGGTGGTCATCTGTGTCGAAGGCAGCTGAGAGGTCAAGTAAGATGAGTATAGAGTAGTGGCCAATATTTTTAGCAGAGAGAAGATTGTTCGTAACCTTGGTAAGGGCAGACTTAGTTGAGTGTTTGGGGCGGAATCTGGATTGCAGGGGGTCAAGCAAGGAGTTGGCGGACAGGAAGTGGGTTAGGTGATTGTAAACTATTTTTTCAAGTAGTTTTGATGTTAATGGAAGCAGTGATATGGGGCGGTAGCTTTCAGGAGAATTAGGGTTGAGGGAGGGTTTTTTGAGTATGGGAGTGACTTTTGCATGTTTGAAAGAAGATGGGAATGAGCTGTTAGAGATAGGTTGAAGATGTGGGTAAGAGCAGGAGTAAGGGTGGAAGATAGGGAAGGTATTAGATGGAAAGGGATAGGGTCAAGCGGGCAGGTAGTGAGGTATGAGGAAGATAGTAAGGAAGAAACTTCATTCTCAGTGGCTGGATGGAAAATGCAGAGGGTGGCAGAGGGAGTAACTGGGCCTGTTGTTGGAATATTGCAGGTTGGTGTTGGGAAGTTGCTTCGGATAGTACGTGTTTTGTTTAAAAAAGTAGTCTGCCAGGTCTTGAGCACTAAAGACAGACGGAGGGGTGGAGCAGGTGGGTAGAGGAGAGAGTTAAAGGTGGAGAAGATTCGTTTAGGGTTTGAGGAAAGAGTAGATATGAGAGAAGAGAAGTAGGTTTGCTTGGCTAAGTGAAGGGCAGAAGTGTTTGACCGAAGAATAAACTTATAGTGTATGAAATCAGGTTCAGAGTAAGTTTTCCTCCAGACACACTTAGCAGTACGGGAGCATTTTTGCAAATTGCGTGTTTGCTGAGAGTGCCAGGGCTGCAACTGAGGGCGTGATGTTTTGCGCAATTGGGGAGGGGCAAGTGTGTCTAGTGCAGAGGAGAGAGTTTTGTTATAGTGGGCTGTTGCGAGATCTTGAATGATTTTTGAAAATTGGAGCAGATCCACAGCATGTAGATTTCTACAGGTGTGGGGGCAGGATGGAGAAGTGGGTTAACTGTTGCATTAATATTATAGGTGACCAGGTGATGGTCTGAAATGGGAAAAGGGCGACAGGTGAGGTCAGATATAGAACAGAGGTAAGAAAATACCAGGTCTATGGAGTGTCCATCAGTGGGTAGGGAATAGGGTGGATTGCAAAAGACCAAAGGAGGATATGAGTGAAAGAAGTTTAGAGGCAGCAGGGGCAGATGGGTTGTCAATGGGAATGTTGAAGTCCCTAAGAATTAGGGTTGGTATATTTGTAGAGAGAAAGTGAGGGAGCCAGGCGGCAAAGTTGTCAAAGAATTGGGAGGTAGGTCCAGGAGGGCGATAGATGACTGCCACTTTGAGGGAGAGGGGGGAGAACAGGCGAATACAGTGGACTTAAAAGGAGGAGAAGGAGAGAGATGGGATTAGAGGTAGATACTGATAAGTGCAGGAGGGGGAGAGCAGGATCCCAACACCGCCGCTCCGTTTCTCACCTGGCCTAGGGGTATGGCTAAAGTGAAGACCACCATGTGTTGGAAGAAGATAGCCAGGTTTCGGTAATTGCTAAAAGGGTGAAAGCATTTGAAATAAACAGTTCATGAATGGTTGTAAGTTTGTTGCAGACAGAGAGAAAGTTTCATAGTGCGCAGGTGAAAGGAGTGTGTGCGTATGGGATGCATTAGATGGAAATGAGGTTATGTGTGTTGCTTTTATTAAAGTTTCTATGAAGAGTGTGTGATTGGGTAATGGTGGGAATGAGGGTGGGCCCAGGATTTGGAGAGATGTCGCCTGATGATAATAGCAGCAAGATGGAAAGTAAGAGTAGGTGAGAATGAGATTTATAGCAGTGGGGGTAATTCTGTGAGGTGGCGCAGTTTAGTGACATAGATTTTAAAATAGAAAGTAGTTCATGAAAGCTAAGATAAGGAGAGGGAAGGAGAGAGGGGCCTATATAAACTGCATGTGGAGAAGGGTAAGGTATGAGCATGTGAGAATGCCTGTGGAATAGGCATGAGGCTGTTGTAAGGAAAAGCAGTCCAGAAAACTTAGTAGAATATTAAGTGCAAAAGATTGTTTCTCTTGTTAGGTGTATCCAGTCCACGGATCATCCATTACTTGTGGGATATTCTCCTTCCCAACAGGAAGTTGCAAGAGGATCACCCACAGCAGAGCTGCTATATAGCTCCTCCCCTAACTGCCATATCCAGTCATTCTCTTGCAAGCTCTCAACATAGCTGGAGGTAGTTAGAGGAAAGTGGTAAAATATAGTTAGTTTTTTCTTCAATCAAAAGTTTATTGTTTTTAAATGGTACCGGAGTGTACTATTTTTATCTCAGGCAGCATTTAGAAGAAGAATCTGCCTGCGTTTTTCTATGATCTTAGCAGAAGTAACTAAGATCCACTGCCGTTCTCACATATGTCTGAGGAGTGAGGTAACTTCAGAGGGAGAATGGCGTGCAGGGTATCGTGCAATAAGGTATGTGCAGTTAAGTTTTTCTAGGGATGTAATTTGCTAGAAAATGCTGCTGATACCGGATTAATGTAAGTTAAAGCCTAAATACAGTGATTTAATAGCGACTAGTATCAGGCTTCCTATCAGAGGTATATACTCTGATTAATGTGCAATATAAAACGTTTGCTGGCATGTTTAATCGTTTTTATATATGCTTTGGTGATACAACTTATTGGGGCCTAGTTTTTTCCACATGGCTGGCTTTATTTTTGCCTAGAAACAGTTTCCTGAGGCTTTCCACTGTTATAGTATAAAAGTTACAGTTGGTGCAGTTAAAATTACAAACTGTGACATTCAGCTTCCCTCAGCAGTCCCCTGCATGCTATAGGACATCTCTGAAGGGCTCAAAAGGCTTCAAAAGTAGGAGCTGTGGCAGTTGTTATGACTGTTTAAAAAACATATTTTTTGTTTTGTTAATCTGTTTTTTGTATTAAGGGGTTAATCATCCATTTGCAAGTGGGTGCAATGCTCTGCTAACTTGTTACATACACTGTAAAAATTTCGTTAGTTTAACTGCCTTTTTTCACTGTTATTTCAAATTTTGGCAAAATTTGTTTCTCTTAAAGGCACAGTAACGTTTTTTTATATTGCTTGTTAACTTGATTTAAAGTGTTTTCCAAGCTTGCTAGTCTCATTGCTAGTCTGTATAAACATGTCTGACATAGAGGAAACTCCTTGTTCATTATGTTTAAAAGCCATGGTGGAACCCCATAGGAGAATGTGTACTAAATGTATTGATTTCACTTTAAACAATAAAGATCAGCTGTTATCTTTAAAAGAATTATCACCAGAGGATTCTGACGAGGGGGAAGTTATGCCGACTAACTCTCCCCACGTGTCGGACCCTTTGACTCCCGCTCAAGGGACTTACGCTAAAATGGCGCCAAGTACATCAAAGACGCCCATAGCGATTACTTTGCAGGACATGGCGGCATTCATGGATAATACCCTGTCAGCGGTATTAGCCAGACTGCCTGAATTCAGAGGAAAGCGCGATAGCTCTGGGGTTAGACGTAATACAGAACGCGCAGATGTTTTAAGGCCCATGTCTGATACTGCGTCACAATATGCAGAAGCTGAGGAAGAGCTTCAGTCTGTGGGTGATGTCTCTGACTCGGGGAAACCTGATTCAGATATGTCTACTTTTAAAGTTAAGCTTGAGAACCTCCGGGTGTTGCTTGGAGAGGTTTTAGCTGCTCTGAATGACTGTGACACAATTGCAGTGCCAAAGAAATTGTGTAGACTGGATAAATACTATGCAGTGCCGGTGTGTACTGACGTTTTTCCAATACCTAAAAGGTTTACAGAAATTATTACTAAGGAGTGGGACAGACCCGGTGTGCCGTTTTCCCCCCCTCCTATTTTTAGAAAAATGTTTCCAATAGACGCCACCACACGGGACTTATGGCAGACGGTCCCTAAGGTGGAGGGAGCAGTTTCTACTTTAGCAAAGCATACCACTATCCCTGTCGAGGACAGTTGTGCTTTTTCAGATCCAATGGATAAAAAATTAGAAGGTTACCTTAAGAAAATGTTTATTCAACAAGGTTTTATCCTGCAGCCCCTTGCATGCATTGCTCCTGTCACTGCCGCTGCGGCGTTCTGGTTTGAGTCTCTGGAAGAGGCCTTTCAGATAGCTACTCCATTGACTGAAATACTTGACAAGCTTAGAACACTTAAGCTAGCTAATTCTTTTGTTTCTGATGCCATTGTTCATTTGACTAAACTAACGGCTAGGAATTCTGGATTCGCCATCCAGGCGCGTAGGGCGCTATGGCTTAAGTCTTGGTCAGCTGACGTGACTTCAAAGTCTAAATTACTTAACATTCCCTTCAAGGGGCAGACCCTATTCGGGCCTGGTTTGAAGGAAATTATTGCTGACATTACTGGAGGTAAGGGTCATACCCTTCCTCAGGACAGGGTCAAATCAAGGGCCAAACAGTCTAATTTTCGTGCCTTTCGAAACTTCAAGGCAGGTGCAGCATCAACTTCCTCTGCTACAAAACAAGAGGGAACTTTTGCGCAATCCAAGCCGGCCTGGAAATCTAACCAGGCCTGGAGCAAAGGCAAGCAGGCCAGAAAGCCTGCTGCTGCCTCTAAGACAGCATGAAGGAACGGCCCGCTATCCGGCAACAGATCTAGTAGGGGGCAGACTTTCTCTCTTCGCCCAGGCGTGGGCAAGAGATGTTCAGGATCCCTGGGCGTTGGAGATCATATCTCAGGGATATCTTCTGGACTTCAAAGCTTCCCCCCCCACAAGGGAGATTTCACCTTTCGAGATTATCTGTAAACCAGATAAAGAAAGAGGCATTCTTACGCTGTGTGCAAGACCTCCTAATAATGGGAGTGATCCATCCAGTTCCACAGATGGAACAAGGACAGGGATTTTATTCAAATCTGTTTGTGGTTCCCAAAAAAGAGGGAACCTTCAGACCAATTTTGGATCTAAAGATCTTAAACAAATTCCTCAGAGTTCCATCGTTCAAAATGGAAACTATTCGGACAATCCTACCTATGATCCAGGAGGGTCAGTACATGACCACAGTGGATTTGAAGGATGCTTACCTTCACATACCGATTCACAAAGATCATCATCGGTTCCTAAGGTTTGCCTTTCTAGACAGGCATTACCAGTTTGTGGCTCTTCCCTTCGGGTTAGCTACAGCCCCAATAATTTTTACAAAGGTTCTGGGGTTTCTTCTGGCGGTCCTAAGACCACGGGGCATAGCAGTGGCCCCTTATCTAGACGACATCCTGATACAGGCGTCAAACTTCCAAATTGCCAAATCTCATACGGACATAGTGTTGGCATTTCTGAGGTCGCATGGGTGGAAAGTGAACGAGGGAAAGAGTTCTCTATCACCCCTCACAAGGGTTTCCTTCCTAGGAACTCTGATAGATTCTGTAGAAATGAAAATTTACCTGACAGAGTCCAGGTTATCAAAGCTTCTAAATTCCTGCCGTGTTCTTCACTACATTCCGCGCCCTTCGGTGGCTCAATGCATGGAAGTGATCGGCTTAATGGTAGCGGCGTTGGACATAATGCCATTTGCGCGCCTACATCTCAGACCGCTGCAATTATGCATGCTCAGTCAGTGGAATGGGGATTACACATATTTGTCCCCTCTGCTAAATCTGGATCAAGAGACCAGAGATTCTCTTCTCTGGTGGCTATCTCGGGTCCATCTGTCCAAAGGTATGACCTTTCGCAGGCCAGATTGGACAATTGTAACAACAGATGCCAGCCTTCTAGGTTGGGGTGCAGTCTGGAATTCCCTGAAGGCTCAGGGATCGTGGACTCAGGAGGAGAAACTCCTCCTAATAAATATTCTGGAGTTAAGAGCAATATTCAATGCTCTTCTAGCTTGGCCTCAGTTAGCAACCCTGAGGTTCATCAGATTTTAGTCGGACAACATCACGACTGTGGCTTACATAAACCATCAAGGGGGGACCAGGAGCTCCCTAGCGATGTTAGAAGTCTCCAAGATAATTCGCTGGGCAGAGACTCACTCTTGCCATCTATCAGCGATCCATATCCCAGGTGTAGAGAACTGGGAGGTGGATTTTCTAAGTCATCAGACTTTTCATCCGGGGGAGTGGGAACTCCATCCGGAGGTGTTTGCTCAATTGGTTCATCGTTGGGGCACACCAGAATTGGATCTCATGGCGTCTCGCCAGAAGGCCAAGCTTCCTTGTTACGGATCCAGGTCCAGGGACCCAGAAGCGACGCTGATAGATGCTCTATCAGCACCGTGGTTCTTCAACCTGGCTTATGTGTTTCCACCATTTCCTCTGCTCCCTCGACTGATTGCCAAAATCAAACAGGAGAGAGCATTGGTGATCTTGATCGCGCCTACGTGGCCACGCAGGACCTGATATGCAGACCTGGTGGACATGTCATCCTTTCCACCTTGGCCTCTGCCTCTGAGACAAGACCTTCTACTACAAGGTCCTTTCAATCATCCAAATCTAATTTCTCTGAGACTGACTGCCTGGAGATTGAACGCTTGATTTTATCAAGGCGTGGCTTCTCCGAGTCAGTCATTGATACCTTAATACAGGCACGAAAGCCTGTAACCAGGAAAATCTACCATAAGATATGGCGCAAATATCTTCATTGGTGTGAATCCAAGAATTACTCATGGAGTAAGGTTAGGATTCCTAGGATATTGTCCTTTCTCCAAGAGGGTTTGGATAAAGGATTATCAGCTAGTTCTTTAAAGGGACAGATTTCTGCTCTGTCTATCCTTTTGCACAAGCGTCTGGCAGAGGTTCCAGACGTCCAGGCATTTTGTCAGGCTTTGGTTAGAATTAAGCCTGTGTTTAAACGTTGCTCCTCCATGGAGCTTAAACTTGGTTCTTAAGGTTCTTCAAGGAGTTCCGTTTGAACCCCTTCATTCCATTGATATCAAACTTTTATCTTGGAAAGTTCTGTTTTTGATGGCTATTTCCTCGGCTCGTAGAGTCTCTGAGTTATCAGCTTTACAATGTGATTCTCCTTATCTGATTTTCCATACAGATAAAGTAGTTCTGCATACAAAACCTGGGTTTTTACCTAAGGTAGTTTCCAACAAGAATATCAATCAAGAGATTGTTGTTCCATCATTGTGTCCTAATCCTTCTTCAAAGAAGGAACGTCTTTTTTACATAATTTGGACGTAGTCCGTGCTTTAAAGTTTTACTTACAAGCGACTAAAGATTTTCGTCAAACATCTTCCCTGTTTGTTGTTTACTCTGGACAGAGGAGAGGTTAAAATGCTTCGGCAACCTCTCTTTCTTTTTGGCTTCGTAGCGTAATACGCTTAGCCTATTAGACTGCTGGACAGCAGCCCCCTGAAAGGATTACAGCTCATTCTACTAGAGCTGTGCCTTCCACCTGGGCCTTTAAAAATGAGGCTTCTGTTGAACAGATTTGCAAAGCGGCGACTTGGTCTTCGCTTCGTACCTTTTCAAAATTTTACAAATTTGATACTTTTGCTTCTTCGGAGGCTATTTTTGGGAGAAAGGTTCTACAGGCAGTGGTCCCTTTTGTTTAAGTACCTGCCTTGTCCCTCCCTTCATCCGTGTACTTTAGCTTTGGTATTGGTATCCCACAAGTAATGGATGATCCGTGGACTGGATACACCTAACAAGAGAAAACATAATTTATGCTTACCTGATAAATTTATTTCTCTTGTGGTGTATCCAGTCCACGGCCCGCCCTGTCCTTTTAAGGCAGGTCTAAATTTTAAACTACAGTCACCACTGCACCCTATGGTTTCTCCTTTCTCGGCTAGTTTCGGTCGAATGACTGGATATGGTAGTTAGGGGAGGAGCTATATAGCAGCTCTGCTGTGGGTGATCCTCTTGCAACTTCCTGTTGGGAAGGAGAATATCCCACAAGTAATGGATGATCCGTGGACTGGATACACCACAAGAGAAATAAATTTATCAGGTAAGCATAAATTATGTTTTTTTAAATGAAAATATTTAGCTTGCCTCAAATCCTCTTCAAATCTTGTTCAATTCTTGTCTAATTCTTAGTGCTGCCACGTAAAGATGGTCAGTTAGACAGATGGGAGCTAAGAGAGATAGAATGAAAATTTATAGGGCTTTTACAGACAGCTGATATTACTAAAGTTAATTGATTGGAGACAGGGAGATAAGGTACAACCAGGTGAGGAGACTAACAATTACAACAAGATCAGAGGGAAAGATTTAAGAAAGGAAATTGGGTGGAAATAAATAAATACATTCTCTCTGCTTCTCCTCCTTGATCTGTCCGCAGCATTTGACACTGTTGACCACCCTCTTTTGCTCCAAACCCTCCAATCCTTCGGCATCTGTGACACAGCGCTCTCGTGGCTCTCTTCCTACCTGTCAAACCGTACCTTTAGTGTAGCCTTCTCTGGGGCCTCCTCTGCCCTGTCACCACTTTCTGTCGGAGTACTGCAAGGCTCTGTCCTCGGTCCCCTTCTCTTCTCAATCTACACGTCATCACTAGGTTCCCTAATAAAGTCCCACGGTTTACAATATCATTTGTATGCCGACGACACCCAAATCTACTTCTCTGCACCAGACCTATCTCCTTCCTTGCTAACCCGTGTCACTAACTGTCTTTCTCACATCTCTAACTGGAAGTCCTCTCACTCCTCAAGCTAAATCTCTCCAAAACTGAGCTCCTTATTTTCCCCCGTCCTCAAAACTCTCCACCCCCAATCTCTCTATAACTGTTGACAACTCCATCATTACCCCTACCCCGCACGCCCGATGTCTCGGAGTCACATTTGACTCAGATCTTTCTTTCACTCCTCACATTCAGTACTTGTCTAAAGCCTGCCGCTTCCACCTTAAAAACATCTCTAAAATTAGACACTTCCTTACACAAGACACAACTAAGATTTTAATCCACTCTCTCATTCTTTCCCACCTTGATTACTGCAACTCTGTCCTCTCTGGTCTCCCCACCTGCCGCCTAGCTCCTTTACAATCCATAATGAATGCCTCTGCCAGACTCATCTTCCTTACACTTCGCTCTTCATCTGCTGCACCTCTCTGACAATCCCTTCACTGGCTTCCTCTTGCCTCTAAGATCAAACACAAAATTCTTATTCTGACATACAAAGCTCTCAACTGCACTGCTCCCCTCTACATCTCAGACCTTGTCTCCAGATACTCTCCCTCCTGTCCCCTTCGCGCTGCTCATGACCTTCTACTCTCCTCCTCTCTTGTCACCTCATCACACTCCCATTTACAGGACTTCTCCAGACTGGCTCCCATCTTGTGGAACTCTCTGCCTCGCTCCACAAGACTCTCTTCTTGTTTTAAAAGCTTCAAGTGCTCCCTAAAGACTCTACTGTTCAGGGATGCATACAACCTACACTAACCTTTCCCAATACCAGTTCCTCTCCTCCATTGTTATCTCCTGAACCCCCTTAGCATGTAAGCCTAAGAGTCCAGCTGTTTGTAGATCTTAAGAGCTGACTACAACAGTGCAACTCTTGGCAGGGCCCTCTACCCATTTGATCCCTATAATTGATCCCTTTGTTTATAGCGCTGCGGAATCTGTTGGCGCTCTACAAATAACCGATAATAATAATAAATTAATTAATTAGTTAAGCAAAGTTAGACAATAAAGAAATACACATGCTGGGGACAGGATAAGAGCAGATTTAAGGAGTAGACAGTGTTTTTTTTAAAGGGACATACCAGGGTTTAAGAACAGTGTAATAAATACAGCAAAGACAGAGGTTTTAAAGGTACAAAGACTACCTGCTTGCAAACTAAGGTAAATCTACAAACAAAATAGTTTTTATGCAAAATATAACCTCACTTTGTCTGTAGAAGGAGTATTCTACATCTCTAATCAATAACCCTTTGCAGAAGTGTAATAGTGTATAAAGTCCTAAGGCATGCCTTGGTTTCAGAAAGTTACAGTATATTAAAATTGTTTTGCATACATCCTGAGTCCTGTAATATATTGCCTTATATTGAGATCCTCATGTGGGATACTTGTTTGGAGCTATTTATATATTATTCTTAAAAAAACAATCTATGCTCTTGTGTCTGAATGTACAAAAAATACATTTATACATAACAAATATTCATAGTTTATGTAAAATCTAATTTCAAAATGCAAAGTTCAAAAGTGTACAAAGTTCAAAGCGTACTGTTAAATGAGTGAGTTGGATGAACAGAGGTGTTCATATTTTGGTTACTTATGTATCACATGTAATGGTAGTTCTGTCCAATCAAATGGCATGTGTTGCCACATAAAATATAGAGACACCCTTTCATTGAACCATCTATGAGTATGGGTTAATCTCGAAACATGTCAGATGCAGAGGGGTACCCTGCCTGTTGGACTGTCTTTATATGCCATTTGAAAGTTTTAAGTCAATGCTGCAGGCTCTCTAGTACAGGTCGAAATCATTCACCCTCAATCTGGAAGCAATGCACACTGAGCAGGATTGCCCCATGGTGTATTGGTGGGGCAAATAATCAAACCTGTCCGTATGCCGATGGTGGTGAGCTAAGGGCAGGACCACTGTGTAGAAGTGATTTCTTTCTAATATTGTGCAGATGTTCACTCCATCTTGTATGAACTTTGCGTGTCATACGCGCTAATTTGCAAGATAAAACATAAACCACAAAAGCGCCTGATTGAGTTTGATTCTGAGTGGTCTTTCTTACTCCAGATTTCTGTGACATCACTATTTTACTGGGGGCGAGTTTTGTTTTAGGGTGTGAGCCTTTCTGAAAGTTAAGAGAGGTTGTGGCGCTGGAATCTTTTTAAGCACTGGGTCTTTTTTTATGGCTCTATGATTGGAGTTAAATTGTGTGATAAAATGAGGTTGATGGACGCTCTGGTCTACCTTATTGTCAGTCATTGTGTTCTTAGGTTTGCCTTTAAGGATTTCAGATCTATCTAGAGTTCTGGCTTTTTCTTGGCTATTTTTGATGAGGGATAGGGGATATCCCTTGGACAGAAATCTTTCTACTAGAATAGGGGATTGTTCATCATATTTCTCTAATGTACTACCATTCCTACTAATTCTATTAAATTGGCTGAAAGGTATATTCAACTTCCAGCTTTTCAGAAGATTACTCGTAAAGTGCAAAAAATTGTTACTGTCGACCTGTTTAAAGAATGTTGAGGTACATAATTCACCATATATATATTTATTTCCCTATTACATTATCTGTTTTCCTTTTTCACACATCGTTGGTGTTCATACAGTTGAGATACAGTCTGCTCAAGATTTTTGCTGAGTATTTTCTTTAGCATTGGTAGGCAATTTCACTTGTGATAGTTTCTACGATCGCACAAACCCCTTCATGTCATCACTACTATCCTTGATCCTATCACGCGCTGAGGCATTTCACACACCTCTTTAACACACGCTGTCACGATCAAAGCTCCACGCTTCCCGGGATAACACTACACAAGCTAGTTTGGTGTGATACACATAACAGTTTGTTTTAATTGATCTGGAGTTTGTTTTAATATCAATTAGACGATCCGCTCCATATATTCGACTTTGTAACGTCCCATTTTTTGACTGCCCTCGTCTTGATTATAAGCAGCACTGTAAACTGGTAGGAATAATGTCTTATGATATTTGTATACTCAAACTTCCTTATACATTGTCCATTTTTGTTTTATGAAACTTCGATGAACCTCTAGTCATTAAAGATTATAAATGTATGATATGCAGATGCTATATTTATATACATTACACCATTGGTTATTTATAAACCACATATATGCACTTTAAACAAAGGGTTAAGGTTGTTGGGTTTCCTCCCCTGTGAAAGAGGCGTCCAGCTGTGATTTCTGATTGGTAGAGCTCATATATTTAAGGGCTAACTATGGTCAACACTATATGCCTGATGAAACAGCGTTTGCACACGTTGAGAAATGCGTTGCATTATTTGAGGAGGGGGAGCTAGCATACCCTACCTCTTTATTTGGTTCCTGTTTTTATTATATATCTTTTTAATAAATTGATTACATTCTGTTTAATTGGAACTGTGTGTTGCCTAATACTACCAATCGCTCCCAATGGGAGGTAAGAGCCCTGGGGATGCCTGTGTTTCTGGAGTGCTGCCACCATCTGAAAGAGCCCCCCCCCCTGTTTGGTTGGACATTTAGACCTTCCAGATAACTTTCTGATATACTTGGAACGGTCCCTTCATCCTCCCTTGTTGGGACATTTAACTACCAGGGATTTTCAGTTTTTCTGTTCTGTTTTCATATGTACAGTATATCTGCTAATGTCATATATTGTATAATTACATTGCATAGCTTTATAATATAGCTTTATTTGTACAGCCTAATATCACTTGGTTTTTAGATATATTCACATACGGCTAGATTACGAGTTTTGCGGTATGAGTGAAAAAGTAGCGTTATGGCTCTTTTTCACCACCGCTGGTATTACGAGTTTTGCAGGTATAGGTATACCGCACACTTTTTTGGCCGTAATGCAACGTAACTACCGCAGCTTTTAAAAAGTCCTTTTTCAATGGGACTTCCACAGTGCCGGTATTACGAGTTTGCCTGTCCGGCCAAAAAGTGAGCTGTACAGCCTATAACTACAAGATCTGTACCGCCACCTGAAAGTCAGTAGTTATGAGTTTTATGCTACAACGCCGTAACATAAAACTCATAACTTGTGGTATGTTAAGTATTTTCTGAGGAAATATACAGACTTACAAATCTCAGTGTTTCCTTTATTAAGAATTAGCCCTTAAAATAGAGCTTGTTGATCCTTTTTGTACTAAGCAGATTACAACTTCTATGTAACCCGAATAGGCAATGTGAGGCAATGATATATATTGTTATAAACACTTGAGTTAAATTACAAAAGTGTTCAGAGTGATGGAGAAACGTTATTGTAATTTTGTAATCAATATCCAATTTGCAGAGTTAATACCCAGTATTGTATAACAGGATATTTGCAGAGTTAGTAACCCAGAATTGTATAACAGGATTTGCAGGCTTAAGCAGTATCTTGTCTTCACGCATTCACACACATACTAAAATATATACAAGTCCAAGCAAGCAACAGACACGCTGATATCGATGTAAGAGATGCAACAAACGTTATGCGATATTGTCAATAATCATGAGATTGTGGAGAACAAAGTTATCACATTTAATGTAAGAGCAGAGTCTATCATCAAGTACTTTACCCCAGAGTACCAAGTGAGAGCGGTGCTAAGTTCCGTGTCTGTGCCGACAGCATCCGTATGTGAATGCGGCTTACTTCTGGGACGCGATCAGAAAGAAGATCCGGCGGTTCAAAGATTCCGGTAAGATACTGGATACAAAGGTGAGCTAGAAACAAAGTAACTGCACGGACAAAGTGGCAGTTATAAGAGCCTAAGTATTCTTTGTTTTTTTCTGTAGAGGACCTGAAAATAACGTAGCTTTGCACAAAAAGTGATTAGAAGGTTTAGCTTCAATATTCAGGCAGTGAATGAATGAAAAAGGATGCTATAAATAGGGAGCAACCCTAAGTGGGTGGGATATAGCTTAAAGGTATATCACATAACTAAAGGGCTAAAAAGTACACTAACACCCATGAACTGAAGACCGGACATACATCCATCCTCAACGAAGCAGCAGAAGTCTTCATCCAAGCGGGCAGAAGTCCTCAATGAAGCTGGGAGAAGTCTTCATCCAAGCCGGCAGAAGTCTTCATCCAGACGGCATCTTCCATCTTCAAGACATCCGGCGCGGAGCATCCTCTTCTTTCCACGGCTAACGAAGAATGAAGGTTCCTTTAAGGGACGTCATTCAAGATGGCGTCCCTTGAATTCCGATTGGCTGATAGAATTCTATCAGTCAATCAGAATTAAAGTTGAACAAATCCTATTGGCTGATGCAATAACTGAAAGTGGATCTTCGGGGGTTAGTGTTAGGTTTTTTTTAAGGGTTTATTGGGTGGGTTTTATTTTTAGATTAGGGTTTGGGCAGAAAAAGAGCTAAATGCCCTTTTAAGGGCAATGCCCATCCAAATGCCCTTTTCAGGGCAATGGGGAGCTTAGGTTTTTTTTAGATAGGATTTTTTTTGGGGGGGTTGGTTGGGTGGGTGGTGGGTTTTACTGTTGGGGGGTTGTTTGTATTTTTTTTTACAGGTAAAAGAGCTGATTTCTTTGGGGAAATGCCCCGCAAAAGACCCTTTTAAGGGCCATTGGTAGTTTATTGTAGGCTAAGGTTTTTTTTATTTTGGGGGCTTTTTTATTTTGATAGGGCTATTAGATTAGGTGTAATTAGTGTAAATATTTGATAATTTCTTTTTTATTTTGTGTAATTTAGTGTTTGTTCGTTTTTTGTAATTTAGTTAATTGTATTTAATTAATGTAATTTATTTAATTGTAGTGTAAGGTTAGGTGTTAGTGTAACTCAAGTTAGGTTTTATTTTACAGGTAAATTTGTATTTATTTTAACTAGGTAGCTAGTAAATAGTTAATAACTATTTACTAACTAGTCTACCTAGTTAAAATAAATACAAACTTGCCTGTGAAATAAAAATAAAACCTAAGCTAGATACAATATAACTATTAGTTATATTGTAGCTAGCTTAGGGTTTATTTTACAGGTAAGTATTTAGTTTTAAATAGGAATTATTTAGTTAATGATAGAAATTTTTATTTAGATTTCTTTTAATTATATTAAAGTTAGGGTTATAGGGTTAGGTTTAGGGGTTAATAACTTTAGTATAGTGGCGGCGATGTTGGGGGCGGCAGATTAGGGGTTAATAAATGTAGGTAGGTAGCGATGACATTGGGGGCGGCAGATTAAGGGTTAATAAGTGTAGGTAGATAGCGACGACATTGGGGGCGGCAGATTAGGGTTTAATAAGTGTAGGTGGGTTGCGGTGACATTGGGGGCGGCAGAATAGGGGTTAATAAGTATAATGTAGGTTCGGCGATGTTGGGGCGGCAGATTAGGGGTTAATAACTGTAATGTAGGTTGCGGCAATGTTGAGGCGGCAGATTAGGGTTGTTTAGACTTAGGGTGTTAGGTGTAAACATAACTTTTGTTTCCCCATAGGAATCAATTGGGCTGCATTACGGAGCTTTACGCTCCTTTATTGCAGGTGTTAGGCTTTTTTTTAGCCGGCTCTCCCCATTGATGTCTATGGGGAAATCGTGCACAAGCACGTAAAACCAGCTCAAAGCAGCGCTGGTATTGGAGTGCGGTATGGAGCTCAATTTTTCTCAACGCTCACATATTGCCTGCTGACGCTGGGTTTATGAAAAGCTGTAATAGCAGCGCTATAGGGAGGTGAGCGGTGACAATAACTTGCAAGTTAGTACCGAGCCGCTCTTACCGCAAAACTCGTAATCTAGCCGATAGCTAACTGCTAATTTGAATCGCCTGTATTTCACTTATTTGGCCAAGTTTTACCTTTTATAGAGCGCCCCCTGTTGGTAGTCCTTTGTAGCCTACCCTGTATATGTATATATTCATATAGATATACAGATATATATTTAAAAATAATAATAAAATATGTATATAAATACTGTAGATATATAATATATTTAAAAATAAGTGAAGAACATAGGAATTTTAAGTATTCCTTACACACCTTCGGCTTAAACACAATGAGTCTAGCGTGCACGAGATAAAATTAAAAGGCTTATTTTATTATTCCCCATAGAAGTCTACGGGGAGAGGAAATTACGGCAGTTGCAATATTGGAAGTCTTGAAGTTAGTGCGTCTGAGTCTTCTGCTTGTGCTCTAACTTTTTACTTTGAACTTGTAATTCAAGCTCCAAACTGAGTAGTTATTTTTTTACCTTGAGCACAGTTATCCCTCTTCAGTAATATAAATGGTCGCTCCACTTGTAATCTGTCCCATCAATGGGTTAACCAGCTCATAAGAGAAGCACAAAGAGCCTAATTATCAAAGACTTGGCATAGGGAGAAATAATGCAATAGGTTATTCCTTTTTTTTTTAGCATTATATTGTAGTGTACGTAAAGTATGTTTCTGTTCTTCACTTTAGACAACCAGGCCCAGAGAGAGAAGCCGGAGCAGGGCTTTCAGTGTACTGTCTGTGAAATGTATGGCCTGTGTTAATCTAAATAACAAATTAGTAGGCTGCTGGTAGATAGGAAAATATGCAAGAACACGCATTGCACCAGTAGTTCTTATGAACTGCTGGTGTAATGCCACCCTCTGCAGATTCATAGCAGGTGGTGTCAATCAACCCAATCGTATTCGATCGGGCTGATTTCTGTCCGCGGCCTCAGAGCATTCTTTAGATCACTGCTTCTTAACTTCTGTTTCCGGCGAGCCTGAAGGCTCGCCAGAAACAAGCAACATCAAGCTCCGTATGGAGCTTGATAAATATGCCCCAAAGCATCTCTCTTCTCCTGCAACCATTGCAACTGGCATTCATGGCTTTAAGTCATAGGGCTAGATTTATCAACGCTGAGGATACACGCCCCTGTACGCTTCAGCTCGCCTGTGGCGGGGCGAAATTACCCGCAGGTAATTAACATTGCACACGAGCGCAATTTTGCGCTTGCGTGCAATCCCGCCCCCTGCCCGCGCACAGCCAATCACGCGCGGGCAGGAGCTGTCGATCTCCTCGGTCGGACTCGATCGAGGAGATTTAATTTCGCCACAATAGAGGTGGTGAAGATGTTAGGGAAGCAGCGGTCTGGTGATAAATCGCAGTGAGCAAGTTCTTGTGAGAACTTGCTGCCGCAGGGGCTTGATAAATCTAGCCCATAGTAGAGGGCTGATTTATTTCAAGACAGAGTATTTACTGTCACAAGGTGGAAGAATTCAGATATGCGAGTGGCAGAATAAGGCTGTCTGCGTTTCCAGTTTGATAAAGTGAGTTTTTATGTGGATCTTAGCTCATTGATTAGCTGCCAAAAACATCTTCTGAGAACAGTGAGTGTCTCACCTGTGACAAATTGGAAACATTTGAAACAGACACAATTATACAGAGGTTATTTAAAAGTGGTTTTCCTGTATGCAGTTATTTATTTACTAGCAGGGTTAGGCACGAGCCAAGGCTGTGGCGGACATTTTCTTAAGTAAAGACCTTTAGTGAAGGACACCAAGGCACATTTACAAGTAAAACTATTATTTTATAGTGCTGAATTTTATTATACACATCCAGTATTTCACTCATGCTTTATTTATTCCATAACTTATCACCCAATGTTGCTAGCAGTCTCTTGACAAGCCACTAATTTTATTCACACTAAATATTTTCCCTTTCCTATTATTTAATCAGAAAGAAAAGATATACTAAAGTTATGAATCACAACCTTACTATATCTTTTCTTTCTATTTAAATACTACTTATAATAAACTTCAGGTACTGGTTAAAGTGCTTTACCTTTGCATATAAAGCTCCAGGGACACAGTGACAGCTTTCTTCTTGAATCTTCCCTCCCTCTCTGTCTCACTCAGAGTCATTTTCTGGTACTAAGCGGCATCATGTGGGAGTGGCCCCAACCCTGCAAAACGTGGCACCGCGTGTATTAAGGAGGAGTCAGGACCAGTATTCATCAGTCTTACTCCTCCCTCCCCACAGCAAAATGGGTGGCGGACACAGCCTATCCCTGTTTACTAGAGACAGCTGAGCTGTCTAGTAAGTTAGACAGGTTTGGGATAAAGTGCTAATTATCCAGAATTGGAGTATCATTTTTTAAATTATATTTTGTGTTTGCTGGAAAGCTTCATCCTTGTGAAACAAATAAACACTGTTAATTAATGACTGTTATATTATTATTAAGGCTAAGATTCAGCCAGCTATAGTTAAAGGGACAGTCTACACCAGAATTGTTATTGTTTAAAAAGATAATCCCTTTATTACAAATGCATAACCAACACAGTCATATTAATATATGTTTTACCTCTGTTATTACCTTGTATCTAAGCCTCTGCAGACTGCCCCCTTATCTCAGTGCTTTCGATAGACTCGCAGTTTAGCCAATCAGTGCAGACTCCATGTTATCTATATGACAGTGCCACACATGAACTAGTACTGTCTAACTGTGAAAAAGGCGATTTTCAACGGTTTAGAAATCAGTTTGAGCCTACCTAGGTTTAGCTTTTCAAAAATACCACCAAGAGAACAAAGCAAATTTAGTGATAAAAGTCAATTGGAAAGTTGTTTAAAATTGCATGCCCTCACTGAATCATGAACGTTTAATTTTGACTAGACTGTCCCTTTAAAGGAACAGTAAAATTAAAATTAAACTCAGATAGAGCATGCATTAAAATTAAATTCGGGGGGACGCTTCCGGGCTTCAGCCAAGATGGCTGCTTTACTTTGAGGCTGCAAGGATAAGCAGATAAATCCACTGATTATCAGCGACTCAGGGTGCCATCGACTCATAATATTATTAAAATCTAAACATTTGGACTTTACTAGGAAGCCTGCTATGAGTAGTTCGCCTGACTTCTAACCCCTAGTACCAGAACAGCGAGGTCTTCAGTGGAGACAGTAATTCAAAAACGAGAAGAGGCACCGGGTAATTTCACAAACAAAACCGTCCTTTATTAAAGTGTTAAAACAGGAGACACTTCGGAAAAAGCCTTAATCCTCAAGGGCAAAGGTGGAGTGGAGGTACCCCACGTACCCTGGTGCTGACATGTTTCGGCAAATGCCGTAATCGTAGCTGAGGGTGTAAGCTTGTTAACTTATTTAAAGACACAAATCACATGTGATAGGTTAAAAAACTAATGTGCTACGTGGGTGACACCCACCTCCACCTGTAGTATATATATATATATGCCCTAATCTAGGATGTAATACCATACTATTCACTTTATGCACAATTTTATCTGTCACATATGTTAACCAAATTAATACTATATTAGTAATATCATTCACTAAACATTCCTTGTCATGTATATGAATGTGAAAACGCAAAAATTGAAAAACAGTTTAGTAATTAATTATGAATGATGAAATTAAAAATAAAAATAAAAATAAAAATTAATACATATATATGGACCTGTAAGATGACACTATACACGAGGCACCAGAGAGTTATTTTTATCAACTTACACTAAATGGCATTTTTGCATATAACTATATTTTACTTTAGTGTGCTTACATTAGGATATATTTAATCACTTTCTTAGCCATGTGTGTAGTTACCTAGGGGGAAGTTTATCCATAAATGTATATATACATACATATTCTAGTTATTGGTTTTCTATAAAGCTCTACCTTAACATCTTCTGATTTTACACCATGAAGGGTAACATCCAAGAAATTGATGCTAGTAGATCCATATTCATGGGTGAACTGTAGGCCAGCCTTGTTAATGTTCAAATATTCTGCAAATATCTCAGCTTCCTCCTCACTTCCATCCCAGACAAAGAGCAGATCGTCTATATATCGACGATAATAAACAATTTTACCTCTTTGTCTGTTTCCATCCCCATAGATGTGGCACAGCTCCCACCAACCCATATATAGGTTGGCGTAAGAGGGAGCAAATTTTGCTCCCATGGCTGTGCCACACCGCTGGAGATAAAATACGTGCTCACTACCCCCCTAGTGAATCACTTCAAGATAAAACACAATAAGGATCCAGAGACATTGTCATGGACAATTATTGAAGTGGTAAACACACATAATAGGGGAGGTGATAGGGAGAATTTGCTCCTCAAAAGGGAGGTGTTTTGGATACACAGGTTGCACACCAGAGTGCCCAAAGGGCTAAACTCTGAATATGATTTAATTAATTTCTGGTGTTAACCTGTGTATTCGAGACAAAACACTATAATGCTGATACATGCTTATAAGTATATGTATGTATATATAAATTTATGGATAAACTTCCCCCTAGGTAACTACACACATGGCTAAGAAAGTGATTAAATATATCCTAATGTAAGCACACTAAAGTAAAATATAGTTATATGCAAAAATGCCATTTAGTGTAAGTTGATAAAAATAACTCTCTGGTGCCTCGTGTATAGTGTCATCTTACAGGTCCATATATATGTATTAATTTTTATTTTTATTTTTATTTTCATCATTCATAATTAATTACTAAACTGTTTTTCAATTTTTGCGTTTTCACATTCATATACATGACAAGGAATGTTTAGTGAATGATATTACTAATATAGTATTAATTTGGTTAACATATGTGACAGATAAAATTGTGCATAAAGTGAATAGTATGGTATTACATCCTAGATTAGGGCATATATATATATACTACAGGTGGAGGTGGGTGTCACCCACGTAGCACATTAGTTTTTTAACCTATCACATGTGATTTGTGTCTTTAAATAAGTTAACAAGCTTACACCCTCAGCTACGATTACGGCATTTGCCGAAACATGTCAGCACCAGGGTACGTGGGGGTACCTCCACTCCACCTTTGCCCTTGAGGATTAAGGCTTTTTCCGAAGTGTCTCCTGTTTTAACACTTTAATAAAGGACGGTTTTGTTTGTGAAATTACCCGGTGCCTCTTCTCGTTTTTGAATTACTGCCTGATTGGATATGCTCAAAGGCACGGGTACTCACATTTCCTGAGCAGCAGTGAATCACCCCTGTAAGGCACGGTACTTCGCTGGAACAACGGTCTCCCTTGGTCGTGGACTCTCCTCACCTGCAGGATCCTTCCGCTCCCAGCTGTGACGTCACAGAGTTCCGGATTGACCGCACACACTCTGAGACGCTGTAGGGACCCACACCGCGGCTCCACCTCCTGGCTATCGCTGTGGATGCACAGAATTCAGAGGGGATTTGGAGCAAGGAAGTTTCAAGGTGGGTCCCCAGAATCAGCGCCACATCAGAAAACCATTTGCAGGTCGTATGTATGCACACGGAACTTTCTGGGGGCTTTTGTGATGTGATGAGATTTGAAGCAGGTGTTATACACTAGGGGTGCATTCACAAATAAGCAACTACAACAATACGCTCACAGGTGCTGCAAACTCTCTCTAATATACTTCAGTGGAGACACACAAGTGCCTGCGGCCTTTGCCTAACCCCCCCGGTTTATCCGGGTTGAGCAGTTCCTATTGACTGCAATTTCATATATCACCTTTACAGCTTATATTGAGATTCAAGCGGAATATTATACAAAAGCCAGTATCTACCAGTCCTAGAGGAAGATATTATCGTAAAAATTTCGGCAGAGGTGTTAGACTGTATTCTAAGATGGCGTCTGCTACTTATATTCTCCCTCGAGAAATTGAGGATCTCTTGTGCGATCATTTCGAGCAACTCTCTGCAGTTATCACAAGAGAATGGGGAAACCTGCAGAGAGCTCTACACCCACATACAGAAGTGAAATACCTACAACCTAATCGACAGGGATTTCCCGCTAACGTGCAGCAGGCTTTGGAGGAGCCCAAGGAGACCTCTGAGGGAGACTTTCGGACTGGGCAGGAGCTTGTTCCGGGAGTATTCTGTAATGCTGCAGTGGGCTTTGGGTTATCTGAAACGGCGTCTGAGCTTCCAGCACCCTGCAAAACCCATCTAGTTGACACAGAGAAAATCGGGGTTATCTCTCAGCCAATGGCTTCTATGGAGGGCCTTGATCTTGCGATAGAGCAAGCGGTCCCTACTCCCTATGTGGGCACACTTTTTCCACCCATAGAGTCATTAGCTCCTAACAATTCAGCCGGTGGCAAGATTCGGAAACTATATACTACAAAAGACGCAGCGGATGGAGGCGCCATGTGGGACACAGACTCCTACCGAACTATCGTCAGACTGCAGAGGAATGCAGGCACTTACACTCCCAGTCCCGGAGAACAAACTGGGGCTGAGCGCTGCATGTAGAGATGTAAGGCACGGCCACAGCAAATATATTCTGAAAACAGGAGTCGAATGAAGATTTCTTCTTATGTTGAGTAGCTCCATTGGTTTGAGACCCTGGACTCTCTCCTTTGATTTACGAGGACAATAGTAAGTACATAGGTGAAGAGCTGTCTAAACAAACAATCTGGAACTAATTGAAGTTTGTGTTGCGTAGTGCACAATCCTCACATAAAAACTTGACTTTGCCTTATCATATAAATGTAGAGGTATCCACGCTTCTAGACCCCAAATATTAGAACTCACCATCCATACTGTATTTGCCCCCCTTGAACTCCCCTTACATACAGTGGGACAGCACAACTTATACAGACACGATAGACCGAAAATGAAGTTATATGGTCTACAACCAATATGGGGACTACAAACCCTAATGCTTTAAAATCAGGTACTGGGTCCAACCGCAGTATCCATCACAGCTGGACTATGTAGCCCTGTTGACAACCTGGCCCTTTAGGCCTGAATCTTGGAGACTTTGTACATTAATTGCACTATGGGGTTGATCTGTGGTTTCTTATAAATAATCTCATAAAATGTTACTCTCTTTTGTTGTTAAATTTTCTCTGTCTGCATACCTTCCTGATATGTCATTTGTTAGTCATTTGGTAGTCATACATTCAATTTTTTGGGTACTTGTCACTTAGTTGGCTACAGGATAGGATCATCACTTGACTAGACTTGAGTGCTTAGCCCAATTTAATAGCAACACACATACTTATGCCTCCTAGTTTTAGACTGCTAGGGATGACATTTTGCTAAACCTTTCTGATACCATACATATGGAGTATAGCTGACACAATTTTCTGTTAATCTCAGCTCATTTAGGGAATAGTTGTTAATACTTATTACGTGTGAGCTTTCACCTGTTTATTTCACTTGATCACTGTACATGCTTATGTCCCATGGTTATATACTAATTGAGTTGTTATTCTACTGTACCTTACTGAAACTATTTGCTAGATATGTGCATGATCGAAAAATTCTTTCGGTTCGGTTCAATTCGGATTTTTTCGAATTTCGGTTCGGATCGATTCGAATTCGGCAAAATTTGAATGAATTTGTTTCGGATTTATTCGGATTCGAATAAATTCGGCTGAATTCGGTTCGGTTCCGAAATTCGGAATTTCGGTATGTGTTAGGTGGGAAATGCTGTGTATTAGACTAGTATTATGTACTGTATATTAGGTGTAACCCATAGCAGAGTTATATAACCTAATATACTGTACAATACTAGTGTAATACACGGCCATCCGAATCTACCGAATAAAATCAGTAGTTAAGAGCTTTATGGGCTAACGCCGGAATATAAAGCTCTTAACTAGAGTGCTACAAAGTACACTAACACCCATAAACTACCTATGAACCCCTAAACCGAGGCCCCCCCACATTGCAAACACTATAATAAAATTATTTAATCCCTAATCTGCCGACCAGACACCGCCGCCACCTACATTATAGCTATGAACCCTTAATCTGCTGTCCCTAACATCGCCGACATCTATATTATATTTATTAACCCCTAATCTGCCCCCCCCCCAACGTCGCCGCAACCTAACTACAAGTATTAACCCCTAATATGCCGACCGGACATCGCCGCCACTATAATAAATGTATTAACCACTAAACCGCCGCACTCCCGCCTCGCAAACACTATAATACATTTTATTAACCCCTAATCTGCCCCCCCCCAACGTCGCCGTAACCTAACTACAAGTATTAACCCCTAATCTGCCGACCGGACATCGCCGCCACGATAATACATTTTATTAACCCTTAATCTGCCCTCCCTAACATCGCCGCCACCTACCTACAATTATTAACCCCTAATTTCCAGCTCCCAACGTCGCCGCTACTATAATAAAGTTATTAACCCCTAAACCTAAGTCTAACCCTAACCCTAAGACCCCCCTAAGTAAAATATAATTTAAATGAAACGAAATATTACTATAATTAAATAAATTAATCCTATTTAAAACAAATACGTACCTGTAAAATAAACCCTAATATAGCTACAATATAACTATTAGTTACATTGTAGCTATTTTAGGATTTATATTTATTTTACAGGCAACTTTGTATTTATTTTAACTAGGTACAATAGTTATTAACTATTTAATAACTACCTTACCTGTAAAATAAATCCTAACCTAAGTTACAATTATACCTAACACTACACTATCATTAAATTGATTAAATAAATTAATCCTATTTAAAACTAAATACTTACCTGTAAAATAAACCCTAATATAGCTACAATATAACTATTAGTTACATTGTAGCTATTTTAGGATTTATATTTATTTTACAGGCAACTTTGTATTTATTTTAACTAGGTACAATAGTTATTAACTATTTAATAACTACCTTACCTGTAAAATAAATCCTAACCTAAGTTACAATTATACCTAACACTACACTATCATTAAATTGATTAAATAAATTAATCCTATTTAAAACTAAATACTTACCTGTAAAATAAACCCTAATATAGCTACAATATAACTTATAGTTACATTGTAGCTATTTTAGGATTTGTATTTATTTTAACTAGGTACAATAGCTATTAAATAGTTAATAACTATTTAATAGCTACCTAGTTAAAATAATTACAAAATTACCTGTAAAATAAATCCTAACCTAAGTTACAATTAAACCTAACACTACACTATCATTAAATAAATTAAATACATTAACTACAAGTACCTACAGTTAAATACAATTAAATAAACTAAAGTACAAACCCCCCCCCACTAAATTACAAAAAATAAAAAAATATTACAAGAATTTTAATCTAATTACACCTAATCTAAGCCCCCTAATAAAATAAAAAAGCCCCACAAAATAATGAAAGTCCCTAGCCTATTCTAAAATACAAAGTAATCAGCTCTTTTACCAACCCTTAAAAGGGCTTTTTGCAGGGCATTGCCCCAAAGTAATCAGCTCTTTTACCTGTAAAGAAAAATACAATACCCCCCCAACATTAAAACCCACCACCCACATACTCCTACTCTAACCCACCCAAACCCCCCTTAAAAAAACTAACACTACCCCCCTGAAGATCTCCCTACCTTGAGTCGTCTTCATCCGATGGGGCAGAAGAGGACATCCAGACCGGCAGAAGTCTTCATCCAAGTGGGGCAAGAAGAGGTCTTCTATCCATCTGAAGTCTTCTTCCAGGCGGCATCTTCTATCTTCATCCATCCGGAGCGGAGCGGCAGCATCCTGAAGACATCCGACGCGGAGCATCCTCTTCTTTCTTGATCCGATGTCTAAATGACGGTACCTTTAAGTGACATCATCCAAGATGGCATCCCTTGAATTCCGATTGGCTGATAGGATTCTATCAGCCAATCGGAATTAAGGTAGGAAAAATCCGATTGGCTGATCCAATCAGCCAATCAGATTGACATCGCATTCTATTGGCTGATCGGAACAGAATTGTATCAGCCAATCAGATTTTTCCTACCTTAATTCCAATTGGCTGATAGAATCCTATCAGCCAATCAGAATTCAAGGGACGCCATCTTGGATTACGTCACTTAAAGGTACCGTCATTTAGTCGTCGGATCAAGAAAGAAGAGGATGCTCCGCGTCAGATGTGTTCAGGATGCTGCCGCTCCGCTCCGGATGGATGAAGATAGAAGATGCCACCTGGATGAAGACTTCTGATGGATGGAAGACCTCTTCTTGCCCCGCTTGGATGAAGACTTCTGCCGGTCTGGATGTCCTCTTCTGCCCCATCGGATGAAGACTTTGGCCCGGCTGGGTGAAGACGACTCAAGGTAGGGAGATCTTCAGGGGGGTAGTGTTAGGTTTTTTTAAAGGGGGTTTGGGTAGGTTAGAGGTAGGGGTATGTGGGTGGTGGGTTTTAATGTTGGGGGGTATTGTATTTTTCTTTACAGGTAAAAGAGCTGATTACTTTGGGGCAATGCCCCGCAAAAAGCCCTTTTAAGGGCTGGTAAAAGAGCTGATTACTTTGTATTTTAGAATAGGGTAGGGACTTTTATTATTTTGGGGGGCTTTTTATTTTATTAGGGGGCTTAGATTAGGTGTAATTAGATTAAAATTCTTATAATATTTTTTTATTTTTTGTAATTTAGTGTTTGTTTGTTTTTGTACTTTAGTTTAGTTTATTTAATTGTATTTAATTGTAGGTACTTGTAGTTAATTTATTTAATGTATTTAATGATAGTGTAGTGTTAGGTTTAATTGTAACTTAAGTTAGGATTTATTTTACAGGTAATTTTGTAATTATTTTTCTCTGAAGCTGACTGCTTGGAGATTGAACGCTTAATTTTATCCAAGCGGGGCTTTTCATAATCGGTCATAGAAACCATGATTCAGGCTCGTAAACCTGTAACTAGAAAGATTTACTACAAGATATGGCGTAAATATCTCTATTGGTGTGAATCCAAGGGCTACTCTTGGAGTAGAGTTAGAATTCCTAGAATTTTGTCATTTCTCCAAGAGGGTTTGGAGAAATGATTATCGGCAAGTTCCCTAAAGGGTCAAATATCTGCCTTGTCTATTTTGTTACATAAGCGTCTGGTGGACGTACTAGATGTACAATCTTTTTGTCAGGCCTTGGTCAGGATCAGGCCTGTGTTCAAACCAATTACTCCTCCATGGAGTCTTAATTTAGTTCTTAAGGTTCTTCAAGGGGCTCCATTTGAGCCTATGCATTCCTTAGATATTAAGTTGTTATTTTGGAAAGTGTTGTTTCTTGTTGCGATTTCTTCTGCTCGTAGAGTATCAGAGCTCTCGACATTGCAGTATGAGTCTCCTTATCTTATTTTCCATTCGGATAAGGTGGTTTTACGTACAAAGATGAGATTTCTTCCTAAAGTGGTCTCTGACCGGAACATTAATCAGGAGATTGTTGTTCCTTCTTTGTGTCCTAATCGTTCTTCTCAGAAGGAACGGCTTTTGCACAATTTAGACGTGTTACGTGCTCTAAAATTCTATCTGCAGGTGACTAAGGATTTTCGTCAGTCGTCTGCCTTACTTGTGTTTTTTTTCAGGTAAACGTAAGGGACAGAAAGCCACGGCTACTTCTCTTTCTTTTTGGCTGAAGAGTATCATATGTTTTGCTTATGAGACTGCTGGACAGCAGCCTCCAGAGAGAGTTACGGCTCATTCCACGAGGGCTGTTGCTTCCTCATGGGCATTCAAAAATGAAGCTTCTGTGGAACAGATTTGCAAGGCTGCAACTTAGTCCTCTCTTCACACTTTTTCATAGTTCTATAAGTTTGACACTTTTGCCTCGGCTGAGGTCGCTTTTGTTCTTCAAGCAATGGTGCCTTCTGTTTAGGTTACCTGTCTCGTCCCTCCCTTATCATTTGTGTACTCTAGCTTGAGTATTGTCTGACTACCAGCTCTGGATTTGATTCCTCTGCACCTTGTTACTTCCTTTCTCTCCTATACTTTGGTCGAATGACTGGAGTGGGAGGGAAGGGAGGTGATATTTAACAGCTTGGCTGTGGTGCTGTTTGCCGCCTCCTGCTGGGCAGGAGTGATATTCCCCGGTAGTAATTAGATGATCAGTGGAATCATTGTGTCAAAAAATAAAATAAATTATCAGGTAAGCATACATTTTCTTTTTGTACGGCATTGCCCTATGTTTAACAGCTCTTTTAAGAATTAAACATACTAAGACCCCCTAACAGTAAAACCCACCACCCACCATCACCCCCAAAATAAAAAACCTATTGCTAAAAAAACCTAAACTACCCATTGCCCTGAAAAGGGCATTTGTATAGGCATTGCCCTTAAAAGGGCATTTAGCTCTTTTGCTGCCCATCCCTTTTTTTTTTTTTTAATAGATTAGGCAGCAAAAGAACTGAATGCCCTTTTAAGGACAATGCCTATACAAATGCCCTTTTCAGGGCAATGGATAGTTTAGGTTTTTTAGTGTTAGGTTTTTTTTAATTTGGGGGGTTTGGTGGGTGGGGGTGGGTTTACTTTTGTGGGTCTTAGTATTTTTAATTCTTAAAAGTAAGGTTAAACTTAGGGCAATGCCCTACAAAAGGCCCTTTTAAGGGCTATTGGTAGTTTAGCATTAGATAAGAGGGTGTTTTTATTTTGTTTTGTTTTTATTTTCATAGCGATTAGGTTTAATTTTTTAAACTTTGGTAATTTTGGCTTTTAATTTTCTGTAATATTAGATTTTTTTCTGCAATTTTAGCTTAATTTAAACTTAGGTTTAAATTTTTTAATTTTTGGCGGTTAGACTTTTTAATTTTTTTTTTAGATTAGGGATGGGCAGCAAAAGAGCTGAATGCCCTTTTTTTTAGAGCAATGCCCATACAAATGCCCTTTTCAGGGCAATGGATAGTTTAGGTTTTTTTAGTGTTAGTGTTTGTTTATTTTGGAAGGGTTTGGTGGGTTTGTGGGTTTTACTGTTAGGGGGAACTTTTGTCACTGCAAAAGAGCTGTTTAACTTAGGGCTCTTTTAAGAGCTATTGGTAGTTTAGCATTTTTGTTAGGACTATCGGTAGTTTAGCATTAGATTAGGGGGTGTTTTTTTATTTTGGGGGGAGCTTTTTAATTTTCATAGGGATTAGGTTTAATTTTTTAATTTTTGATAATTTGTTTATTTTTTTCTGTAGTTCAATTTTTTTTTTTTTTTTTTATTAACAGCACAATGAGGCCGAATTATAGTGCGGATCAGGTCCGACAGACATCGCTGAATGCGGAGAGCAATACGCTCTCCGTATTCAGAATTGAATCGATCGGGTTGAATTGTGGTCAGAGCAGGCGGACAGGGTTATGGAGCAGCGGTCTTTAGACCGCTGCTTCATAACTGCTGTTTCTGGCGAGTCTGAAGACTCGCCAGAAACACGGGCCCACAAGCTCCATTCGGAGCTTGATAAATGGGCCTCATAGACTGCCCTCTGGGCAGGCTTACCAACTAGTAAATACATAAATACATATGTACACACATATAAACACACACACGCACGCATATATTTATATATATATATATATATATATATATATATATACACACACAGATGCATGTTTAGACAAGTATATGCATGTATCTCATTGTCAAAACCTTTACTTGCCTTTTTTTCTCTAACACCTGAGACCTCATATTTTTTAGCCCTTATAACTTTTTTGTGCAATTTGTTTTCAATAATTTTTATTAGACTGTGTTATTATGAGTGTAACTGTACTTTGTAATGTATTTTTGATGTGTTGTGTGGCACTTTCTTTCATGTAATTAACAAGAGTCCATGAGCTAGTGACGTATGGGATATACATTCCTACCAGGAGGGGCAAAGTTTCCCAAACCTTAAAATGCCTATAAATACACCCCTCACCACACCCACAAATCAGTTTTACAAACTTTGCCTCCAAGGGAGGTGGTGAAGTAAGTTTGTGCTAGATTCTACGTTGATATGCGCTCCGCAGCAAGTTGGAGCCCGGTTTTCCTCTCAGCGTGCAGTGAATGTCAGAGGGATGTGAAGAGAGTATTGCCTATTGAATGCAGTGATCTCCTTCTACGGGGTCTATTTCATAAGGTTCTCTGTTATCGGTCGTAGAGATTCATCTCTTACCTCCCTTTTCAGATCGACGATATACTCTTATATTTACCATTACCTCTACTGATTCTCGTTTCAGTACTGGTTTGGCTTTCTACAAACATGTAGATGAGTGTCCTGGGGTAAGTAAGTCTTATTTTCTGTGACACTCTAAGCTATGGTTGGGCACTTTATTTATAAAGTTCTAAATATATGTATTCAAACATTTATTTGCCTTGACTCAGAATGTTCAACTTTCCTTATTTTCAGACAGTCAGTTTCATATTTGGGATTATGCATTGAATTATCATATTTTTCTTACCTCAAAAATTTGACTTTTTTCCCTGTGGGCTGTTAGGCTCGCGGGGGCTGAAAATGCTTCATTTTATTGCGTCATTCTTGGCGCGGACTTTTTTGGCGCAAAAATTCTTTTCCGTTTCCGGCGTCATACGTGTCGCCGGAAGTTACGTCATTTTTTGACGTTATTTTGCGCCAAAAATGTCGGCGTTCCGGATGTGGCGTCATTTTTGGCGCCAAAAGCATTTAGGCGCCAAATAATGTGGGCGTCTTATTTGGCGCTAAAAAATATGGGCGTCGCTTTTGTCTCCACATTATTTCAGTCTCATTTTTCATTTGCTTCTGGTTGCTAGAAGCTTGATATTTGGCATTCTTTCCCATTCCTGAAACTGTCTTATAAGGAATTTGATCTATTTTGCTTTATATGTTGTTTTTTCTCTTACATATTGCAAGATGTCTCACGTTGCATCTGAGCCAGAAGATACTACAGGAAAATCACTGCCTGCTGGATCTACCAAAGCTAAGTGTATCTGCTGTAAATTTTTGGTAGCTATTCCTCCAGCTGTTGTTTGTAATAATTGTCATGACAAACTTGTTAAAGCAGATAATATTTCCTTTAGTAATGTACCATTGCCTGTTGCAGTTCCCTCAACATCTAAGGTGCAGAATGTTCCTGATAACATAAGAGATTTTGTTTCTGAATCCATAAAGAAGGCTTTGTCTGTTATTTCTCCTTCTAGTAAACGTAAAAAGTCTTTTAAATCTTCTCTCTCTACAGATGAATTTTTAAATGAACACCATCATTCTGATTCTTTGGACTCTTCTGGTTCAGAGGATTCTATCTCAGAGATTGATGCTGATAAATCTTCATATTTATTTAAGATGGAATTTATTCGCTCTTTACTTAAAGAAGTACTAATTGCTTTAGAAATAGAGGATTCTAGTCCTCTTGATACTAATTCTATACGTTTGGATAAGGTTTTTAAAGCTCCTGCGGTTATTCCAGAAGTTTTTCCTGTTCCTAATGCTATTTCTGCAGTGATTTCCAAAGAATGGGATAAATTGGGTAATTCATTTACTCCTTCTAAACTTTTTAAGCAATTATATCCTGTTCCGCCTGACAGGTTAGAATTTTGGGACAAAATCCCTAAAGTTGATGGGGCTATTTCTACCCTTGCTAAACGTACTACCATTCCTACGTCAGATGGTACCTCGTTTAAGGATCCTTTAGATAGAAAAATTGAATCCTTTCTAAGAAAAGCTTATCTGTGTTCAGGTAATCTTCTTAGACCTGCTATATCATTGGCTGATGTTGCTGCAGCTTCAACTTTTTGGTTGGAAACCCTAGCGCAACAAGTAGCAAATCGTGATTCTCATGATATTATTATTCTTCTTCAGCATGCTAATAATTTTATCTGTGATGCCATTTTTGATATTATTAGAGTTGATGTTAGGTTTATGTCTCTAGCTATCTTAGCCAGAAGAGCTTTATGGCTTAAGACTTGGAATGCTGATATGGCTTCTAAATCAACTCTACTTTCCATTTCTTTCCAGGGAAACAAATTATTTGGTTCTCAGTTGGATTCTATTATTTCAACTGTTACTGGTGGGAAAGGAACTTTTTTACCACAGGATAAAAAATCTAAAGGTAAAAACAGGGCTAACAATCGTTTTCGTTCCTTTCGTTTCAACAAAGAACAAAAGCCTGATCCTTCGTCCTCAGGAGCAGTTTCAGTTTGGAAACCATCTCCAGTCTGGAATAAATCCAAGCCTGCTAGAAAGGCAAAGCCTGCTTCTAAGTTCACATGAAGGTACGGCCCTCATTCCAGTTCAGCTGGTAGGGGGCAGGTTACGTTTTTTCAAAGAAATTTGGATCAATTCTGTTCACAATCTTTGGATTCAGAGCATTGTTTCAGAAGGGTACAGAATTGGTTTCAAGATGAGACCTCCTGCAAAGAGATTTTTTCTTTCCCGTGTCCCAGTAAATCCAGTGAAAGCTCAAGCATTTCTGAATTGTGTTTCAGATCTAGAGTTGGCTGGAGTAATTATGCCAGTTCCAGTTCCGGAACAGGGGATGGGGTTTTATTCAAATCTCTTCATTGTACCAAAGAAGGAGAATTCCTTCAGACCAGTTCTGGATCTAAAATTATTGAATCGTTATGTAAGGATACCAACGTTCAAGATGGTAACTGTAAGGACTATATTGCCTTTTGTTCAGCAAGGGAATTATATGTCCACAATAGATTTACAGGATGCATATCTGCATATTCCGATTCATCCAGATCATTTTCAGTTCCTGAGATTCTCTTTTCTAGACAAGCATTACCAATTTGTGGCTCTACCGTTTGGCCTTGCTACAGCTCCAAGAATTTTCAAAGGTTCTCGGTGCCCTGCTGTCTGTAATCAGAGAACAGGGTATTGTGGTATTTCCTTATTTGGACGATATCTTGGTACTTGCTCAGTCTTTACATTTAGCAGAGTCTCATACGAATCGACTTGTGTTGTTTCTTCAAGATCATGGTTGGAGGATCAATTTACCAAAAAGTTCTTTGATTCCTCAAACAAGGGTAACCTTTCTGGGTTTCCAGATAGATTCAGTGTCCATGACTCTGTCTTTAACAGACAAGAGACGTCTAAAATTGATTACAGCTTGTCGAAACCTTCAGTCACAATCATTCCCTTCGGTAGCCTTATGCATGGAAATTCTAGGTCTTATGACTGCTGCATCGGACGCGATCCCCTTTGCTCGTTTTCACATGCGACCTCTTCAGCTCTGTATGCTGAACCAATGGTGCAGGGATTACACGAAGATATCTCAATTAATATCTTTAAAACCGATTGTTCGACACTCTCTAACGTGGTGGACAGATCACCATCGTTTAATTCAGGGGGCTTCTTTTGTTCTTCCGACCTGGACTGTAATTTCAACAGATGCAAGTCTCACAGGTTGGGGAGCTGTGTGGGGATCTCTGACGGCACAGGGAGTTTGGGAATCTCAGGAGGTGAGATTACCGATCAATATTTTGGAACTCCGTGCAATTTTCAGAGCTCTTCAGTTTTGGCCTCTTCTGAAGAGAGAATCGTTCATTTGTTTTCAGACAGACAATGTCACAACTGTGGCATACATCAATCATCAAGGAGGGACTCACAGTCCTCTGGCTATGAAAGAAGTATCTCGAATTTTGGTTTGGGCGGAATCCAGCTCCTGTCTAATCTCTGCGGTTCATATCCCAGGTGTAGACAATTGGGAAGCGGATTATCTCAGTCGCCAAACGTTGCATCCGGGCGAATGGTCTCTTCACCCAGAGGTATTTCTTCAGATTGTTCAAATGTGGGGGCTTCCAGAGATAGATCTGATGGCCTCTCATCTAAACAAGAAACTTCCCAGGTATCTGTCCAGATCCCGGGATCCTCAGGCGGAGGCAGTGGATGCATTATCACTTCCTTGGAAGTATCATCCTGCCTATATCTTTCCGCCTCTAGTTCTTCTTCCAAGAGTAATCTCCAAGATTCTGAGGGAATGCTCGTTTGTTCTGCTAATAGCTCCGGCATGGCCTCACAGGTTTTGGTATGCGGATCTTGTCCGGATGGCATCTTGCCAACCATGGACTCTTCCGTTAAGACCAGACCTTCTGTCGCAAGGTCCTTTTTTCCATCCGGATCTGAAATCCTTAAATTTAAAGGTATGGAGATTGAACGCTTGATTCTTAGTCAAAGAGGTTTCTCTGACTCTGTGATTGATACTATGTTACAGGCTCGTAAATCTGTATCTAGAGAGATATATTATAGAGTCTGGAAGACTTATATTTCTTGGTGTCTTACTCATCATTTTTCTTGGTATTCTTTTAGAATTCCGAGAATATTACAATTTCTTCAGGATGGTTTAGATAAGGGTTTGTCCGCAAGTTCCTTGAAAGGACAAATCTCTGCTCTTTCTGTTCTTTTTCACAGAAAGATTGCTATTCTTCCTGATATTCATTGTTTTGTACAAGCTTTGGTTCGTATAAAACCTGTCATTAAGTCAATTTCTCCTCCATGGAGTTTGAATTTGGTTCTGGGAGCTCTTCAAGCTCCTCCGTTTGAACCTATGCATTCATTGGACATTAAATTGCTTTCTTGGAAAGTTTTGTTCCTTTTGGCCATCTCTTCTGCCAGAAGAGTTTCTGAATTATCTGCTCTTTCTTGTGAGTCTCCTTTTCTGATTTTTCATCAGGATAAGGCGGTGTTGCGAACTTCTTTTGAATTTTTACCTAAGGTTGTGAATTCCAACAACATTAGTAGAGAAATCGTGGTTCCTTCATTATGTCCTAATCCTAAGAATTCTAAGGAGAAATCGTTACATTCTTTGGATGTTGTTAGAGCTTTGAAATATTATGTTGAAGCTACTAAATCTTTCCGAAAGACTTCTAGTCTATTTGTCATCTTTTCTGGTTCTAGAAAAGGCCAGAAAGCTTCTGCCATTTCTTTGGCATCCTGGTTGAAATCTTTAATTCATCTTGCCTATGTTAAATCGGGTAAGACTCCGCCTCAGAGGATTACAGCTCATTCTACTAGGTCAGTTTCTACTTCCTGGGCGTTTAGGAATGAAGCTTCAGTTGTTCAGATTTGCAAAGCAGCGACTTGGTCCTCTTTGCATACTTTTACTAAATTCTACCATTTTGATGTATTCTCTTCTTCTGAAGCAGTTTTTGGTAGAAAGGTACTTCAGGCAGTGGTTTCGGTTTGAATCTTCTGCTTATGTTTTTCATTAAACTTTATTTTGGGTGTGGATTATTTTCAGCAGGAATTGGCTGTCTTTATTTTATCCCTCCCTCTCTAGTGACTCTTGTGTGGAAAGATCCACATCTTGGGTATTCATTATCCCATACGTCACTAGCTCATGGACTCTTGTTAATTACATGAAAGAAAACATAATTTATGTAAGAACTTACCTGATAAATTCATTTCTTTCATATTAGCAAGAGTCAATGAGGCCCACCCTTTTTTGTGGTGGTTATGATTTTTTTGTATAAAGCACAATTATTCCAATTCCTTATTTTATATGCTTCGCACTTTTTTCTTATCACCCCACTTCTTGGCTATTCGTTAAACTGATTTGTGGGTGTGGTGAGGGGTGTATTTATAGGCATTTTAAGGTTTGGGAAACTTTGCCCCTCCTGGTAGGAATGTATATCCCATACGTCACTAGCTCATGGACTCTTGTTAATATGAAAGAAATGAATTTATCAGGTAAGTTCTTACATAAATTATGTTTTTTTATTTTGCGAAACAGCCAGAGCACGGAGGACGCGCTATCCCGACGAGCATTAACTTCAATTGCGCTCAAGCGATCACGTTTACTTTCAACTTGTAATATGATCACTACACCCAATGCGTGCAGATGCAATAAACCCCTTTACGCTTGTTCGTATCTGTTAGCGCGCCACTCATAATCTGGCCCGTATGTAGATGTACAAAAGGAATCACTGTGATGTCAGATATTTTTTGCAGGCAATTGTATGGCTACTTTATATCTAATTCCTAGAAAACACATATAAGTAAATGAAATAATCAGTATTACGAAATATAATTTTTAAAATCACTTAAAATACTTATGTTTTTGTATTTACAAACTACTGTAGAAAAAGGCTTGCTTTTTTATACTCAAAATTACTCTGAATGCCCTCAAAAGATCTGGCACATTGCGATTATTTGATTACTTTGGATTTAAGATTTATACAAAGATTAAAAATGAATCAAAGGCATTATTCTCTTTAATCTTTTGACTGGATTCCTTTACTGTTTCTTTAAAGCTAAGGTTTCCTGTATCATCTTGAATGGTATCATTTTAGTTTAACTAATCTTCTAGTATTTATATTATAGATAACACATGTAACTACATTTTTACTTTAGCTCATCATTATAAGTGTATGATTATTATAACAAATGTCTAATGCTTTACCATCCACTTCATACTAGGGTACAGACAATCAGTAATGTAATTTAATTTTAAAATGCTTTATATATATATATATAACATATATACACATACATACACACTAGCTCAAGTCTCCCCCTTACTAATGTGGATGGAGTGCAAGTCTCTCAGATTCTTTTTTTATCTTTGGAATTTTAAGCAAAAACATTTAAAACAAAATAATAAAAATCCTTGTTTAACCCACCCCAAAAGCTGAATAAAAGAAAACAAATTTTAAATTGTATCTATTGTACTTTATTTGTAAAGCACTGACAATGTCCTTGAGCCCATACATTAGGGGAACAAAATGCCACTAATTCACAGTAAAAAAAATAAATATATATATATATAGATACTTAATGAAATTGAAGGAACGGTAAAGTCAAAATTTAGATACAGCATGCAATTTTGAAAATCTTTTCAAATTACTTCTATTATCTTTTTTCTCTTGGCCTCTTTCGTTGAAAAGTATACCTAGATATACCTTAGGTAGGCTCAGGAGCAGTAATGCATTGCTGAAAGATAGCTAATAACTGGTGGCTATACACATATGCTTCTTATCATTGGCTAAACAAGAACAAGTACATTTGAGAAGCAAATTGAAAAGTATCATGCTCTATCTGATTAGTTAACGTTTCCTTTTGACTTTCATGTCCCTTTAAGAATATCTGCACTGCACTGTCCCCATCCCAGATGTTGTTCTTTTCCTTGCCCTTTGTTTTAATATAGTAAGTGAGGTCTGGAATTTTGAATCAAACCCTTGCATCCAATTTAACTAAAGCTAACAAAAATGCTTAAATACAAATATTTTCTATTCCTCTTCCATGTAATTAATTTAACTTAAAAAAAAAATACAATTAAATTAGACTAATTGCTTGTAAATAAACAAAATACTGCATACCTCCTTCTTGAAATATATCACCACACTCTTAAGATAGGAAGAAAAAACATCTGGAATCTATTAACCCTGGCATCATATTTCCTGCAAACAGATTTTCCACTTTGCAAATGATACTCTAGATAGCCCACCCTCTCCCACTGCTACAGGCTGGAGAATAGTCCTACTCAGTTATACTAGAATGAAATCTTCACTTTGAGGAAATTGGTATGTTGTGACTTTACCTTGGGAGAAATTATGTCATTTTATGGGCTAATGTATACTGTTAAATATTTGTAGTGGAATGGCCTCAATATATAATTCTGCAAAACCAATAAAAACTCTTTAAGATTAAGGGGTCTGTTTATTATTGTGTGGACTGACATGATACGATGTAGCATATCATGTCCACCGCACATCGATAAATGCCGACAGCATACGCTGTCAGCATTTATCATTGCACCAGCAGTTCTTGTGAACTGCTGGCGCAATGCCGCCCCCTGCAGATTTGCGGCCAATCGGGCACTAGCAGGGGGTGTCAATCAACCCAATTATATTTGATCGGGTTGATTTCTGTCCACCACCTCAGAGCAGTCAGACAAGTTATGGAGCAGCGGTCTTTAGAAGGCTCGCTGGAAACACGGGCACCAAGCTCCGTTCAGAGCTTGATAAATTGACCCCTAAAAATAAATTCCACACATAAAAATCCAACATATGGCCCTTAAATTGAGCTGTTACTAGTATGTTACTATACACAGTTTTTTTCTTTGTGAGGGGGGGGGGGTGTTTCTTCCATTTTCAATTTGTTGCTTTTGTTTTACACTGTACACATATAATGTCAGGGGTTTTTCCCTGCCTTGTTTGCCATGTGCTGCTGGCAGCCATTTTACTCACCTCTCTTGCTGACTCTGTTGCATACTGTGTGATGCTGCTCATTTCCTGCACTTCCTTTTATGGCCAGACTGGTGTACATCATCCGTGTGAGACAAGATGCAGTCTCAGAATTGTGATATTATTTAAAGGGCCTCTGTTCAGTATGCTTTGCCCTTGCATTGTCTCAGACCTGTTTGTGAGAGCTCCTGTGTATTACCTGGCTGTCTGACGTCCCTCCTGGTTCCTGATCCCTGGATTGTTCCTGACTCTGCTGTTCTCCTTGTTCCTGATTCCGGCTCGTCTAACTACTCACTTTGGCTACTGACTCGGCTCGTCTGACTATTCGCTTTGGCTCCTGACGCTGCTCGTCTGACTACCAGCTCTGGTTTTGATTCCTGGCTTGTTATTTGACTTGTGGACTTTTTATTATTTTTTGCTATTAATAAAGGTGTGATTATTTTTGCACTTCTCGTCTCAGTCTGATTCCTGGCACCCTGACATTACGCAAGGGCCATGAATCCTGATGGTGCTAATAATCCACCTTTACCATAATTTCCAGGATGGATGAACAGGATCACCGCTTGGATCAATTTGCACTAGCCCTGCAAACCCTGCTGACTTGCACTGCACATTTGGACCAAAGTGTCCCGCAAGTTATGGCTGCTCCTGTTTCCGCTGCTGCACCTAGTCCTACCAGGAGCATGTCCGGTTCTGCACCTCTACCTCAGCGATATGGAGGCGATCCTAATCAGTGCAGAGCGTTTTTGAACCAGGTGGGCATTTACTTTGAGATGTTACCTCAGGCGTTTCCCTCTGACAGAGCTAAGGTGGGATTTCTCATCTCATTACTCTCTGACACAGCTCTTGCCTGGGCTAATCCCTTGTGGGAGACTAATAAACCTGTGATTTCAAATTACCCTGAATTTGTGGCCTCCTTTCGAGGGGTATTTGATGTTCCGGATCGTTCCTCCTCTGCTGCTAAACGACTCATGTCCATTCAGCAAGGTACAAGATCTGTTGCTCAGTATGCCATTGAGTTCCATTCACTTGACGCAGAGGTAGGTTGACGCCTTCTTTCATGGGCTGTCTGATGCAATTAAAGACGAAGTTGCTGCCAGAGATTTACCAGAAGATCTCGAGGCATTGGTGTATTTTTTGATCCTAATTGACATCAGACTAAATGAGAAGCCCTCTTTCAAGGAGCGCTTGCGGAAGCCTCCTGTTCCGTTGTCTCCTACGTGTTTGTTCCCACCCATGCCTCCTTCTCCTCCTATGTCTCCTGGTCCCGAGTCACCAGGTACTGCTGAGCCGATGCAGTTGGGATTCACGCATCTCTCTGCGGCAGAGAGGGCCTTTAGGAGGAGCTCTGCCTCTATAGTGGGTTACAGTGCCACCTTTTGAAGTCTTGTCCTATACGGCCGGGAAATGCTCACACCTAAGGTCCTGTTGGGGGCAGACCTTGGGTGGTTTATCCTCGTCCCCAGAACCGCTAAAGGAGAAATCTTTGGTCACGGTTGTCCTTTCCTGGGTGGACTCCTCCATAGTCACCCAGGCTCTTGTTGACTCCGGTGCTGCAGGCTATTTCATTGACAGTGCTTTTGTATCAAAGCACTCCATTCCTGTTTTGCCTCGGTCCGTCCCGTTCCGCTTGCTATTGAGGCCATTGATGGCAGGCCACTTCAGCCCGCACTCGTTACTCACGAAACTGCTCCGTTATCCATGGCTGTTGAGGCTCTCCATTTTGAAACCCTCCAGTTCCAGGTGATAAAAACTCTCCACATTTTCCGGTTATTCTGGGTTATCCCTGGCTCCAAAAGCACAATCCCAGTCTCGACTGGCACAGGTCCGAAATTTTGTCGTGGTCTCCGCAATGTATTTCCACTTGTCTTCGGAAACCAGTTAAAGTCTTGTGCAGGTCTTCGGTATCTCAATTGCCAGAGGAGTACAGAGAGTTCCTAGACGTTTTTGACAAGGTGCGTGCCGGTACGTTGCCTCCTCACCGGTCTTACAATTTTGCCATAGACCTGCAACCCGGAGCCATTCCTCCTCGGGGCCGGGTTTACCCTCTGTTGCAGAGAATTGTCCTATGGAGGAGTATGTTGCCGATGCTCTGTCACGGGGCATCATCCGCAAATCCTGCTCTCCTGCAGGGGCTGGCTTCTTCTTTGTGAAGAAAAAGGGTAGCGAGTTAAGACCATGCATCGATTATAGGGGTCTTAATGGTCTTACCATTAAGAATGCTTACCCTATTCTGCTCATTACGGCACTCTTTGACCGCTTCAAGGGAGCTACGGTCTTTACTAAACTTGATTTGAGAGGAGCGTACAATCTCGTTAGGATCAAGGAGGGCCACGAATGGAAAACCGCATTTAACACCAGGAGCAGGCATTATGAGTATCTTGTAATGTCCTTTGGCCTATGTAATGCTCCTGCTGTTTTCCAGGAATTTATTAATGATGTCCTACAAGATATGTTGCAACAGTGTGTTGTGGTGTACTTAGACAACATCCTCATACACTCACCCACACTTGAGGCTCATCGTTCTGATGTTACACGGGTTCTTCAGAGACTACGTGAGAACGGTCTGTTTTGTAAACTCGAGAAATGTGAGTTCCATCAGACTCAAGTAACCTTCCTATGTTATGTTATCTCCGTTGCAGGCTTCTCTATGGATCCTGACAAGTTATCTGCAGTTCTGCAGTGGCCTGGCCCAGTTGGTCTTCGGTCTATTCAACGTTTTTTGGGGTTCGCCAATTACTATAGAAAGTTTATTAAAAACTTTTCTTCCTTGGTCAAACCTATCACAGACATGACCCGTAAAGAGAATGATCTACTCCATTGGTAACCTACTGCCATTAAGGCCTTTGATAGTCTTAAGACTGCCTTTGCTGCTGCTCCGGTTCTGGCTCATTCTAACCCTGTCCTGCCTTTCGTTTTTGAGGTTGATGCGTCTGAGACTGGAGTAGGTGCCCTCTTGTCTCAACGTTCTACGCCTGACGGTTCCTTGCATCCGTGTGGTTTCTTCTCTAAGAAATTGTCTTCAGCGGAGTGCAATTATGAAATTGGCGACAGGGAATTACTGGCCATAATTTTGGCACTCAAGGAATGGAGGCATCTTCTCGAGGGTACTAGCGTACCATTGCTCATTCTTACTGACCACAAGAATTTAACTTATCTATCTGAAGCAAAACGTTTGCATTTGTCTTGGTTTAATTATGTGGTCTCCTACCTGCCTGGTAGTAAGAATGTTAGGGCTGATGCCCTCTCTCGACAATTTTTGCCTCTGTCCAAGGAGGAGTCTGTACCTACTCCAGTTATACCTCCTGACCATATTTTTTGCTACCATACGTACTAATTTGACTTCTCCCTTGGGGGAGGAGATCCTGGCTGCACAAACCAATGCACCTCCTGAGAAACCTAGTGGTAAGTGTTTTGTTCCTGAGAATCTTCAAACTAAACTTTTGCACACTTACCACTATCCTAAAGCCGCAGGTCACCCAGGCAAGAACCAAATGATTTGGTCTGTCACTCAACAATTCTGGTGGCCAGGTCTTCGTTCTAATGTTGTTGCGTATGTTGCCTCCTGCTCATTTTGTGCACAGAATAAGACTCCTCGATGTCTTCCTGTGGGTCTTCTTCAACCTATTGCTAATGGTGAGCGTCCTTGGACACATCTTTCCATGGACTTCATTGTCGAGCTCCCTATTTCCAATGGCAATACTGTTATCCTTATGGTGGTTGACCGTTTTTCTAAAATGTCACATTTCATTCCCTTGAAGAAGTTGCCTACCGCTCAGGAGCTTGCTTCAATTTTTGCCCGGGAGGTCTTCCATTTACATGGGTTACCCAAGGAGATAGTGTCGGACCGGGGTAGCCAGTTTGTCTCCAGATTTTGGCGTTCCTTTTGTGCTCAAATGGGGAACCCGCTTTCCTTCTCCTCGGCATATCACCCTCGATCCAATGGGGCTGCAGAACGGTCTAATCAAGCTCTGGAACAGTTCCTCCGTTGCTATGTCTCAGATCCCCACAATAATTGGTCTGAACTGTTACCTTGGGCAGAGTTTGCTCGTAATAGTGCTATTAATGCTTCCTCCAAGTTATCCCCGTTCATGGCGAATTATGGGTTTCAACCATCCTTGTTGCCCGATTCATTCATGTCTCAGGGTATTCTGGCTTTGGAGAAGCATCTCCAGCAACTCCGTTCCACGTGGGTGCAGATTCAGGATTACCTTCATCATTCTATGCAGCGCCAAAAGTTCCAGGTTGATCGTAGGCGTCTGCTCGCGCCTTCCTACCAGGTTGGTGAGAGAGTTTGGCTGTCCTCCCGCAACTTGAACCTTCATGTGCCTTTCAATAAACTGACTCCCTGTTATGTTAGTCCTTTTCGGATACTCCGGATAATCCTGTGGCATACGCTCTTGACCTTCCTCCTGCAATGCGCATCTCCAATGTTTTTCATGTCTCCCTCTTGAAACCATTGGTTTGTAATCGGTTTACCACTGTGTTGCCTCATCCCGGCCTATCTTTGTTGACAACCATGAGGAGTATGAGGTCAGCAGCATTATTGACTCTTGTATGTCCAGGGGCCACATACAGTATTTGGTTCACTGGAGGGGCTATGGTCCGGAGGAGCGTTCATGGGTTACCTCCTCTGATGTTCATGCTCCCGCCCTCCTCCAAGCCTTCCATGCCCGTTTCCCCAATAAGCCTTTTGTCCTCCCGCGGGGGAGGGGTCGTTGAGGGAAGGGTACTGTCAGGGTTTTTTCCCTGCCTTGTTTGTCATGTGCTGCTGGCAGCTATTTTACTCACCTCTCTGCCTGACTCTGGTGCATACTGTGTCATGCTGCTCATTTCCTTCGCTTTGGCTCCTGACTCGGCTTGTCTGACTACCAGCTCTGGTTTTGATTCCTGGCTTGTTATTTGACTTGTGGACTTTTTATTATTTTTTGCTATTAATAAAGGTGTGATTATTTTTGCACTTCTCGTCTCAGTCTGATTCCTGGTACCCTGACATGTAATATATGACCAATGTAGTCTAAACAAAAGCATTGGTGATGTTCCCTAGACAAATTTGCAAAGAGCCTTTCCTTTGCATGTTGCATGCTATGAGCCAGATTACAAGTGGAGTGCTATTCGGTACTTTTGCTAGAAGTAAAATTTTTGTGTGCGGTGGGTTGCCCTAGTATTACGAGTTGAAAGAAAAAAGTTATTGGGCTTCCGGCTAACCCGACGCACACAAAAATCTGAACTTACAATATCACATGCGTGTTCATGTAATCCCGCATAGAACTTGTACTCAAACCCCATCACATATTCTCATGTGCGCTAACCCGACATGAAAATATTAATATTTCACATTCCAATGTTCTGCACATTGCAGAAAATATTCTATTCATAAATACATATTTCTATATACAGTATATCTGATGGTATTTTTTTTACAATATATAGATATAACTATATATTTATACATGATTGTATATAGGTAAATATATATATATATATATATATATATATATATATATATATATATATATATATACAGTATATATACACATATATTTATAAATACATGGAACATATTCTGCTATGTGCAGAACATTGGAATGTGAAATATTTTCAGTTAATACATAGCTAAAACCTTTATTAAATATGTTTTTTCATGTGTTCATCTACTTAACTACAAAGGGCTCTAATGCCCTTCTATATATGTCTAAATACATAAATACATCTGTACACACACACATATATATATATATATATATATATATATATATATATATATATATATATATATATATACACACTGTATATATATACAGGGAGTGCAGAATTATTAGGCAAATGAGTATTTTGACCACATCATCCTCTTTATGCATGTTGTCTTACTCCAAGCTGTATAGGCTTGAAAGCCTACTACCAATTAAGCATATTAGGTGATGTGCATCTCTGTAATGAGAAGGGGTGTGGTCTAATGACATCAACACCCTATATCAGGTGTGCATAATTATTAGGCAACTTCCTTTCCTTTGGCAAAATGGGTCAAAAGAAGGACTTGACAGGCTCAGAAAAGTCAAAAATAGTGAGATATCTTGCAGAGGGATGCAGCACTCTTAAAATTGCAAAGCTTCTGAAGTGTGATCATCGAACAATCAAGCGTTTAATTCAAAATAGTCAACAGGGTCGTAAGAAGCGTGTGGAAAAACCAAGGCGCAAAATAACTGCCCATGAACTGAGAAAAGTCCAGCGTGCAGCTGCCAAGATGCCACTTGCCACCAGTTTGGCCATATTTCAGAGCTGCAACATCACTGGAGTGCCCAAAAGCACAAGGTGTGCAATACTCAGAGACATGGCCAAGGTAAGAAAGGCTGAAAGACGACCACCACTGAACAAGACACACAAGCTGAAACGTCAAGACTGGGCCAAGAAATATTTCAAGACTGATTTTTCTAAGGTTTTATGGACTGATGAAATGAGAGAAAGTCTTGATGGGCCAGATGGATGGGCCCGTGGCTGGATTGGTAAAGGGCAGAGAGCTCCAGTCTGACTCAGACGCCAGCAAGGTGGAGGTGGAGTACTGGTTTGGGCTGGTATCATCAAAGATGAGCTTGTGGGGCCTTTTCAGGTTGAGGATGGAGTCAAGCTCAACTCCCAGTCCTACTGCCAGTTTCTGGAAGAAACCTTCTTCAAGCAGTGGTACAGGAAGAAGTCTGTATCCTTCAAGAAAAACATGATTTTCATGCAGGACAATGCTCCATCACACGCGTCCAAGTACTCCACAGCGTGGCTGGCAAGAAAGGGTATAAAAGAAGAAAATCTAATGACATGGCCTCCTTGTTCACCTGATCTGAACCCCATTGAGAACCTGTGGTCCATCATCAAATGTGAGATTTACAAGGAAGGAAACAATACACCTCTCTGAACAGTGTCTGGGAGGCTGTGGTTGCTGCTGCACACAATGTTGATGGTGAACAGATCAAAACACTGACAGAATCCATGGATGGCAGGCTTTTGAGTGTCCTTGCAAAGAAAGGTGGCTATATTGGTCACTGATTTGTTTTTGTTTTGTTTTTGAATGTCAGAAATGTATATTTGTGAATGTTGAGATGTTATATTGGTTTCACTGGTAAAAATAAATAATTGAAATGGGTATATGTTTTTTGTTAAGTTGCCTAATAATTATGCACATTAATAGTCACCTGCACACACAGATATCCCCCTAAAATAGCTATAACTAAAAACAAACTAAAAACTACTTCCAAAACTATTCAGCTTTGATATTAATGAGTTTTTTGGGTTCATTGAGAACATGGTTTTTGTTCAATAATAAAATTAATCCTCAAAAATACAACTTGCCTAATAATTCTGCACTCCCTGTATATACACATACATAAATAAAAAGAGAGAAGCGCTCAACCTGGGAACGAACAATAGCATAATAGCTTGTTCTATGGCTAGTTACCACCCAAGAAGCAGCCTCTTTTTGCTCAACATGTGCCTTTCACAAAGAAGAACTTTCCTGAAGCATATCAGTCTGATCCTGACTTCACAGTACAGTCCAGCCCCGAAATACCAGGCAATCCCTCTCTGAACAAAAGAAACCGCAAAACCCCAGACGTACATTTCTGCCTATTGTGGGCCTTGTCAGTGAGGTGCAGCCATATCCCTCTAGGCACACTGAGCAACGGGTCCACGTCTGGATTCCCACATCACACTTAGGGAGACTTCCCTAACAGTCATAACTTGCATAATAAAAAGAGAGAAGCACTCAACCTGGAAACGAACAATAGCATAATAGCTTGTTCTATGGCTAGTTACCAGCCAAGAAGCAGCCTCTTTTTGCTCAACATGTGCCTTTCACAGAGCAGAACTTTCCTGTAGCATATCCGTCTGATCCTGACTTAAAGGGACACTAAACCCACATTTTTTCTTTAATGATTCAGATAGAGCATGCAATTTTAAACAACTTTCTAATTTACTCCTATTATCAAATGTTCTTCATTCTCTTGCTATCTTTATTTAAAAAGCAGGAATATAAAGCTTAAGAGTTGGCCTATTTTGGTTGAGAACCTGGGTTATGCTTGCTTATTGGTTTGCTAAATGTGGCCACCAATAAGCAAGTGCTATCCAGGGTTCTGAAACTAAAATGGGCTGGCTCCTAAGCTTTAAATCCCTGCTTTTTAAATAAAGATAGCAAGAGAACAAGGAAAAGTTTATATTAAGAGTAAGTTAGAAAGTTGCTTAAAATCGCATGCTCTATCTGAATCATTAAAGAAAACATATGGGTTAAGTGTCCCTTTAACAGTACAGTCCAACCCCGAAAATACCAGGCAATCCCTCTCTGAATGAGAGAAACGGCAAAACCCCAGACATACGTTTTGACCTAGTGTGGGACTCGTCAGTGAGGTGCAGCCATATCCCCCTGGGCACACTGAGCAACAGGTCCACGTCTGGATTCCCACATCACGCTTAGGGAGACTGATTGGCGGGATCAGACTGATATACTACTTTCCTCTGTGAAAAGCAGAATTGGGCAGAAAGAAGCTACTCCCAGATGGCAACCAGGCCATAGAACAAGCTATTGAGCTGCTGTTCGTTCCTGGCAGACTGCTTCGCTTTCTGTTTTGCATATATATATATATATATATATATATATATATACATACATACATAAATACATAGCCATACATGTATATGTTTTTTTTCTATGTTAAAGCCATTTACACCTCAGATCTCATATCTTTGAGCCCTTATAACATTTGTGTGCAATATTTTTTGAATAATTTGTATATGACAGTGTTATTATGAGTGTAACTGTACTTTGTAATGTATTTTTGATGTGTTTTGTGCAACTTTTTTTCACAAAACAGTTAACAAAGCTCTGAGGACCCTATAATCATTCTAGCGTAAATTGCGATTGCTCTCAAATGTTTACGCTCCACTCGTAATCTGGCCCTCTGCTGTTTAGTGCAGTGTAACTAATGGAGATGTGCACAGACAAAAAAATTGTTTCCCTTGAAAGATTTGCTTAGGATTTTCTCAAGGTTAATTTTTGCAGAATTTTGTTCATATTGCCATTCAGTTCATTAGACTGTTCATTAAAGGGACACTGAACCCAAATTTTTTCTTTTGTGATTCAGATAGAGCATGCAATTTTAAGCAACTTTCAAATTTACTCCTATTATAATTTTTTCTTTGTTCACTTGCTATCTTTATTTGAAAAAGAAGGCATCTAAACGTCTTTTTTGTTTCAGTACTCTGGACAGCACTTTTTTATTGGTGGATGAATTTATCCACCAATCAGCAAGATAATAGGAGTAAATTAGAAAGTTAATTGGAGTAAATTAGAAAGTTGCTTAAAATTGCATGCTCTATCTGAATCACAAAAGAAAAAAAATTGGGTTCAGTGTCCCTTTAAAGATATTTGTTCTTAACAAAATTTGTTTACTTTTTTTTTTTTTTTTTTTTTTTTTACAGAGGATTCAAAATATAAAAATAAATTAAAAGCATAACTACTTCCTGCCCATGCACACCGGCTTTTTGTTCTCTAAAGAATATTAAATATAATATCACACTGTCCGTCTAGGAGAGGTAGTGATATTAAAGGTGGCTCGTCTTTACTTTTACATAAAATAATAATAATATGATAAATAAGGATGCAAAACAGACCAAAGAAAAATAATTTGCCAAGAATGTTGTCGATGGAGAAAGAAAGTTGGAGGTTCAGTTATGATCAAATACTGTCTGTGTTGTTGCTCGATGCCAACCAGTGATCTGGTGGCATCATTCCCATCATCTGCAGAGCAGCAGCTTCCAGGAACCCAAAGTCTATGGTTGCAAGGCTGTAAATTAAAGGAACTGACAAAATGACAGTAACACCTTACTTATAGATCAGAAGCAGCAGTAGTGAAAGAAGCATTTTATACAACAGCAGAAAATTCTCGGAAGAGCCATACCAGGTAACAGCAGTATTGGAGTTGGCTTATAAATATACTGAAGTGAAGCGGATTCTAGGAGAAGCAGCAGCGCAGCAGCATTGGAGGAGGCTTTTTTTATACCGCAGTATGGAGGAGCAGCGGCAGAGTCTAAAAGGAGCTGCATCAGCAAGCAGCAGTATTGGAGGTGGCTTTTAAATTCAATAAAAGGAAACAAAAGGGAAATCCTAAGGAAGATGAGCAGAAAAGTGGGCGATTAATTAAGAGGGACAGCTGTTGCCTGGGGGCATATTCCATACGTAGAGGTTTAATTCTTTGGCCAGTGCAAGATGGGTAGAAGCTGACGTAACTACCGACAGCTGGAGTAGATGGTGGCAATGAAGAGGGAGAGGAATGCAGGTGGAAATAGCTGGCATAAAATTGGGGAAAAACTTACGCTCCCGCCTGGTCTCTCTTCTCTAGCACTATTTCCATGATGTGGAGGAAAGGCCATGACCTGGGGTATTTGCCATTTGTAGAGGTAACATTTTTGGACCAAGGGAAGAAGGATTTTTCACTTTACCAAACACTAAGATCTAGATTACAAGTAGAATGCACAAACGTTAGTGTTATGATGTGCTAACATTACCAGATCGCAATTGCCGTTTAGGGAATTAATTTAATTATAGTGTAGTGTTAGGTGTAATGGTAGCTTAGGTTAGGTTTTATTTTACAGGTACTTTTGTATTTATTTTAACTAGGTAGCTATTAAATAGTTATTAACTATTTAATAGCTATTGTACCTAGTTAAAATAAATACAAAGTTGCCTGTAAAATAAATATAAACCCTGAGATAGCTACAATATAATTATTAGTTATATTGTAGCTATCTTAGGGTTTATTTTATAGGTAAGTATTTAGTTTTAAATAGGAATAATTTATTTAATGATAGGAATTTTATTTAGATTTATTTAAATTAGATTTAAATTAGGGGGGGTTAGGGTTAGACTTAGGTTTAGGGGTTAACAACTTTATTATAGTGGCAGCGAGGATGGGGGTGGAAGATTAGTGGTTAATAAGTGTAGTTAGATTGCGGCGACATTGGGGAAGGCAGATTAGGGGTTAATAAATATAATGTAGGTGTCGGCGATGTTGGGGGCAGCAGATTAGGGGTTCATTAGTATAATGTAGGTGGCGGCGGTGTCCAGAGCGGCAGATTAGGGGTGAATAATATAAAACAGGTGTCGGCGATGTCAGGGGCGGCAGATTAGGGGTTAATAAGTGTAAGATTAGGGGTGTTTAGACTCGGGGTTCATGTTAGGGTGTTAGGTGTAGACATTAAAAGTGTTTCCCCATAGGAATCAATGGGACTGCGTTAAGAGCTGAACGGTTTTTTTTACAGGGTTTTTTTCAGCCGAGTCTGCCCCATTAATTCCTATGGGGAAATCGTGCACGAGCACGTTTTTTCCAGCTTACTGCTACCATAAGCAGCACTGGTATTGAGGTGAGATGTGGAGCTAAATTCTGCTCTACACTCCATTTTTTGCGGCTAACGCCGGGTTTTTAAAGACCCGTAATACCAGCGTTACTGGAGGTGAGCGGTAAGGAAAAACTGTGCGTTAGCAACGCACCCCTTACCGACAAAAACTCGTAATCTACCCGCTTATCTCTTGCGACACTTGCAATCTGGACCTAAGTAAGTAATGCCCCCACTGCAATAAAAAAAACTTCAATAATAGCAGTAGTATGGAATGTGTGTGCAATAAGCCACTTAAAAATGATTATTGATAAAAAATTAAAGGCATGCTAGATGGTATCAGTCATTATTGCATAACACTCACCATATTTACAAGTATTTATATCTGCTCTGCTAACTTTTATACTCATTTAGAGGAAATGTTACTCAGTAATTCACCTCAGTCACATCCACCATTGTTTTAACTATTGCTCTACTGAGTAACAAATTGTTATTGAAGCTGCACTAAGCCTTGGGGGGATATTTATCAAAGGTCCGCCAGACCTCGCTGAATACGCTCTTCGTATTCAGCATTGCACCAGCAGCTCTTGTGGCTTGCTGGTACAACACCGCCCCCTGCAGATTCGCGGTCAATCGGCCACCAGCAAGGGGGTGTCAATCAACCTGATCGTACTCGATCGGGTTGATTTTCGGCGATGTGTGTTCTCCTGCTCAGAGCAGGCGGACAAGTTATTGAGCAGTGGTCTTTAGACCGGTGCTTCATAACTGCTGGGCCCCTATGGCTTAAAGTGTGTGTGTCTAATGCTTGCAAAACAAATCCCTATTATATTGCTTATGTAAACATAGAACTGTTATAAGAAACAACTGTACATAAAGGGTTCTTTATAACAGAGCCTGTTATTTCCTTCTTGTGATCATAGATTTTATTATTATGTATATTTGAGCTGAAAGGTGATGATTGAGACAGCTTTGGTATACACAGGACTGTTTCTGATACTGTTTCTGACCTATGGCTTTCTCTTTTAGGTCTAGATTGAAATCCTACATCAAATTGCATTGAATTTGGTTAAATACCATGTTTTTTTAATTAACATAAAAACAGAATATTTGTAAATACATACAATGAAGAGGTTGTCTAGTTCTGTTATCAATTTATGGACCAACTTTCCTCTCTAAAATGAAATGAAAGAGACTTCTGACACATCTAGGCTTACCTTTAAAAGTATTGTCTCATCAACCAATGGAATACACATCCCTCTAATAAAACACATACAACTCAGATGATTAAAATACATAAATGAATTTCAGAGATACTTAAGATACAGAACAGAGCCTGTTCATATTTTTTAGCTAGGGCATCTCACATGTTTTCTACAGTGCATAGTTAGACAGACTGATGGTACCTGCTATTCATTTGTTTATTTGATGATCCAGTTTATTAAAGGGACAGTATACACTCCTTTTTTCTTTGTATAAATGTTTTGTAGATGATCTATTTATATAGCCCATAAAGTTTGTTTTTAAAAAAAAAATGTATAGTTTTGCTTATTTTTAAATAACATTGCTCTGATTTTCAGACTCCTAACCAAGGAGAATAGTGACAGATACCATTAGGAGAATACCGACAGATTGATACCATTAGGAGAGTACCGACAGATACCTACTCATGCTTGCTCCTGTTTGTGTAAAGGGTATTTTCATATGCAAAAGAAGGGGGAGGGTTTTTTTTATTTCCCACTTGCAGTGGGTTTTCCAGCTACCTTTTCAACAGAGCTAAACTGAGAGCTTCAAAGTACGTTTTTAAAAGGTTTTATACTGGATTTTTATATCAGTATCTGTGCATCTTATTCTTTATAGTATTGTCTATTACATGCAGTTGTATGAAAATTGATGTATACTGTCCCTTTAAATGTGTAACCAGTTAAAATTGGGTTTATATAATGTAACATGCTTTTTTTTTAAACTACATTTATTATCCTGTTAGGGATGAGATATAAAATGACAAATTAACACTGTAAGAAGGGCTTCATTTTAAATGTATTGGCACTGAGTTGAGAAAGCAAGTGAATGCAAATATAGACATTTGTGTGCTAGCTGGTTATTAATGCTATGGCTGCAGACCTTAGGTCATTTGGGTAGACATTTTTATTGGAATGTTTTACTCTTAGCAAAATGATTTAGTGTTGTAATAAATATTTGGGTGGGTTTGCAAAAATATGAAAAGTAATGATGACTCAGTTGCTAAAAAAAAAAAAAAAAAAAAAAAAAAAAAAAAAAAAAAAAAGGTTTAGAGTAGTACTGGAGAGCAAATATTCGGCCAGATTACAAGTTTTGCGTTAGAGGCTGTGCGGTGCTAACGAGCAGTTTTTTCTCACTGCTCACTTACCTGCAGCGCTGGGTATTACAGGTTTTTACAAACCCGGCGTTAAAAGGCAAGAAGTGAGTGTTGAGCAAAATTGTGCTCCTTACCGCACTTCAATACCAGCGCTGCTTAAGTCAGCGGTGAGCTGGTCGTACATGCTCGTGCACGATTTCCCCATAGACATCAATGGGGAGAGCCGGCTGAAAAAAAGCCTAACACCTGCAAAAAAAAGCAGTGTAAAGATCAGTAACGCAGCCCCATTGATTCCTATGGGGAAATAAAATTTATGTTTACACCTAACACCCTAACATGAACCCCGAGTCTAAACACCCCTAATCTTACACTTATTAACCCCTAATCTGACGTCCCTAACATCGCCGCCACCTACCTACATTTATTAACCCCTAATCTGCCGCCCTCAACGTCGCCGCCACTATACTAAATGTATTAACCCCTAAACCTAAGTCTAACCCTAACACCCCCTAACTTAAATATAATTACAATAAATCTAAATAAAAATTAATATTATTAACTAAATAATTCCTATTTAAAACTAAATACTTACCTGTGAAATAAACTCTAAGCTAGCTACAATATAACTAATAGTTACATTGTAGCTAGCTGTCACACCTATGCAATTCACTGTTATTGTATAATACTGTCCCTTTAAGATCCTAATACAAATTCCTTTAAATACCTCCCTCAACCTTATGTCAGTGCTTGGTATTGATTCTCTGTCCGCCCAAGCTCCACCCAAACCTCCCAACCTGTTTGGTGATCACTCAGTTTGGATACTGACAGCCTGTGCCTTCCTAACTTCACACAGACCTGCTTCTCTAATCCGGAACTTGGCCTCTGTGACGTCACACGCCGAACTCAGCCGCCACAAGCCAGCTCTCACTGCTCTCACCGCTGACTCCGCTGCTGCGGTTTACTCTCTACTACAGTCCGCTAAAGGTACCATTACTAAGAAGATCTCTCATAAGTTTTATCAACCTGTCTTTAGTGCTAAATCCTTACTAAAGTACCATTCCCCATTTTTTCGGACACTTTGTTTTTGCCTGAACCTCCGCTGATTTTGTTACCTTACTCATTGGCCATTATATCTCCATATTGCGCATATTTACTGTTTTTCATATATTTTTACTAGTGATTACAAGGAAGCAAGATACACTGCTGTAAACCTTAACTTTTACTTGCTGCGTCAGCTATAGTTAAATCTGCTGCAACTTGCATATCATATAACAAACTGCTTCATGTGTGTGTGCTAGGATTTTACTTGTTACAACGGGGTAATGCTCATGTAACTTCCTGCTACATACTTAGCAACAACCTCTTAATTTTATATATCAGCAGCTGTGGTCCAACTCCTATTTTTTGTCTTCTTTCCAGACATTACAGAAATACCAAGCCATTAATAAAATGGACCCAACTGATATGTCAGCTCATATGCAAACATTAAGCACTAAAGTAGATATGTTAACTGAAGGGCTCACAGCACTCAAATTAGAGAATGATAATTTAAAAACATACATAAAGGAGGTACTGGATAGAAAACCCCCTCCCCAGGAACCCCAAATTAGTGCTCCTGAACCTTTTACAGGTGATAGAAAAACTTTCAGAGAATTTAAGAACTCATGTTATCTATTGTTTACCCTCAAACCATATACCTATCCTAATGATAGGATAAAGGTTATGACCACCATATCTTACTTAAGAGCAGAGCCCCGAGCATGGGCAAACACCTTTCTGGAGCATAACGATGAGATCCTTAATTCCTTAGACTCCTTTTTCTCTGCCCTTGCACAAATCTATGATGACCCCTTTAAACAACAGACTGCTGAAACAGCTATGAGGTCTCTAAAGCAGAGGAAAAGAGAGGTTGAGGAATATATCTCCGAATTTAAAAGATGGGCTCCTGACACCCAATGGAACAACTTGTCTCTGCGAAACCAATTTCGCCTAGGGTTGTCAGAAGCCATCAAGGATGAACTATCACGTACTCAAATACCCCCTACTCTTGAACAACTAATAGATCTCAGTATTTGTATAGATAGGAGGCTTAGGGAAAGACATCATGAAAGAAGTAGTCACGACACACCCTATAGGCAAAAAACCACATCAACTCCACCCACAACACATTCAAAATCCCCAGCTGAACCTATGGATATCGCTTTCTTATGAGGTCCTCTGAGCTCCCAGGAAAAATGAAGGCGTCGCACAAATAATCTGTGCATGTACTGCGCATCAGAAGACCATGGGGTCAGAGACTGTCCCAACTTAACCCGTCAAAGAAAGGGTAAGTTGCTTACTCTCACTTCCTCAATAAAAAGCATTCTCAAATCTGCTCATTACTGTAAAATTCCTCTTGTCTTACAGTGGGACCAAACTCGGGTGACACTCCAAGGGATCATTGACTCCGGTGCCTCTCTCTCTTACATTGACGCTACTTTCTGTAAAATAAATAATATACCCTTGCATAAAAAACTGTCTCCTGTCTACTTAAGGGGAATTGATGGTAAGGTTCTCTCCACTGGTCCAGTTACCTTCGAAACCATTCCCATCTTAATGTCAACAGAATGCCATCACAGGGAGTATATTAAATTTGACGTCATTACCTCCCCTGATTTTCCTTTGATATTAGGGTTACAGTGGCTTCGGCAACATGATCCCTTGATATCATGGTCCTCACTCTCCTTACAATTTAACTCTGAGTACTGCAATACTACCTGTTTCCCACATCTACTTCTACAAAACACCTCAGAGAATTTACAGTCAAATGTACCTATGGAATATGCAGAATTCAAAGATGTATTTAGTAAAACCCAATCTGAAACTCTTCCTCCACACAGGCCGTATGACTGCCCCATAGATTTACTACCTGGAGCAGTCATACCATGTGGTCACATATTCCCTCTCTCCAAACCGGAATTACTTCACCTCAGATCCTACATTGACGAAAATTTGAAGAAAGGCTTCATCAGGCCATCAACCTCCCCTGCTGCAGCAGGTATTTTTTTTGTAAAAAATAAGGACGGTTCCTTAAGACCTATAGTGGATTACAGGCAGTTAAATAAAATAACCATAAAAAACCGTTACCCCTTACCGCTGATTTCGGAACTAATTGAGCTGTTGGTAGGCTCTAAGATCTTCACCAAGTTAGATCTTAGGGGCGCGTACAACTTGATCAGGATGCGGGCAGGAGACGAATGGCTGACTGCTTTTCGTACCCGTTATGGGTTATACGAATATGTAGTTATGCCATTCGGTCTCTGCAATGCCCCTGCCACCTTTCAGCACCTGATCAATGACATCTTCAAGGATGTGCTAGACACCTACGTCGTTATTTACTTGGACGACATTTTAATATTCTCAAAAACCCTCGCCGAGCACAAGATGCATGTCCGTCAGGTTCTTACACGTCTACGAAACAATTCATTATTTGTGAAGGCCGAAAAATGCACGTTCCACGTAAACAGTATTCCTTTCCTGGGCTACATCATATCTGATATGGGAATACGCATGGACGAAAATAAGATCAAAACAGTATTAGACTGGCCTGTTCCCACAACCAGAAAACAAGTTCAAAGTTTTCTTGGTTTCGCCAACTTTTACAGAAAATTTATTAAGAACTATTCTACTCTGGCAAAACCACTCACTGATCTCACAAAACAAAATATCAAATTTATCTGGTCCAACACCGCCCATGAAGCTTTTAACAAACTGAAGACAACTTTCACATCTGCTCCTATCCTTAGGTATCCTAACACCGAACTCCCATTCACCCTTGAAGTAGATGCCTCAGACTTCGCTCTTGGTGCCATCCTGTCGCAAAGAGAGTCTCACCAACAACCACTGCACCCAGTAGCCTACTACTCTAGGTCCTTGACCTCTGCAGAAAGACATTACCCAGTGGGTGAGAAGGAGCTCCTTGCCATAAAGGCTGCTTTCGAACAATGGAGACACCTACTTGAAGGAGCCTCGACACCTACCATTGTATACACTGACCACAGGAATTTACAGTTTCTTAAATCCACTAGAACGCTTTCTGCCCGCCAAGTCCGCTGGAATCTTTTCCTATCACGCTTCAACTTCCTCATCACTTACAGACCTGCGAGCAAAAATGGCAAAGCAGATGCTCTCTCTCGGATACCACACACATTGGTAGATCATACCTTTAACCGGCACGTTATCCCAGAAAATAACTTCCTTCTCTTCTTCATAGATTCCCTACCACTTCTTCGGTCCGAACAAATCAAAGACCCATTAAAACCTCTACATCTTTTACGGAAGAATAACAACGGTGTTTTTTGCCACAACCAGAAGTTCTACATTCCCCCTTCTCTACGTGACCAACTTCTACGCTCTGCACATGACTCACCTCTGGGTGGACATTGTGGGTTGCAAAAAACGAAAGAACTTCTACAGAGATCATATTGGTGGCCTACCATCCTTCCTGATGTTACTCAGTTCATAAACACCTGTCGAGCCTGTACCATCTCGAAAAGAAGTAAGAGGCCTCCCTTCGGACTTCTGCTTACCACACCTACTCCTGATAAACCCTGGCAAGAAATCGCTTTGGACTATATAGTAGATCTTCCAAAATCAGACAAAAACACAACTATACTTGTTGTAGTAGATCTGTTTAGTAAAATGCTCCACCTGATACCTTATCACAAGCTCCCAACTGCTGCTGAGACAATCCATTTGTTGCTTGTGAATGTCATTAAACTACATGGACTTCCTAGTAAAATATTAACTGACCGTGGGTCTCAGTTTACTAGCTCCTTATGGTCTGCTTTCTGTAAACAGTTCTCCATTGACAAATCCCTGTCCTCTTCATATCATCCTCAGACAAACGGACAGACAGAGAGGTGCAACCAATGGGTGGAGCAGTTCCTACGAACATTTTGTCATAATAATCAACATTCCTGGTCCCAACAGTTACACTTTGCTGAATTCGTCTTCAACAATACTATACACTCAACCACTAAACAGACACCCTTCTATACCAACTATGGTTTTCATCCAAAATTCCAATATCTTCCAGACTTAGCCGCAACCCATCCTCACATATCAGACCTAACCTCCACCATGGACTCAAATTTCACTACTGTGAAACATGCCATTGAAGACGCAAAACTTATACAGAAAAGATATTATGACTTACGCCGTACACCTCCACCTGCATACTCTGTTGGAGATCTCGTATGGCTCTCTACCAAGAATCTTCGATTATCCACACCATCTAGGAAACTCTCACCACTCTTCATAGGACCTTTTCCTATACAAAAGGTCATAAACTGTAACGCAGTTCGCCTCACTCTGCCAACCAGCTTAAAAATACATCCTACCTTCCACGTCTCTCTTTTAAAACCCTACCACCATGTTCGTGACCGTGGCTTAGATGCCACCTTGCCTCCTGTTTCTGTGGACCCTAACCTGGAATATGAGGTTGAGGATATTTTGGACAGCAGACTATCGAGGGGTGTGTTGCAATATCTTATTAAATGGAAAAACTACCCTTTGGAACATAACTCTTGGGAACCTTCTTCTAACATCTCCGCACCCAGGCTGATATCCCGGTTCCATCAGAGGTTTCCTGATCGGCCTCGATCTTGAGCTTCGGTGCCGCTCCTCGGAGGGGGTATCCTGTCACACCTATGCAATTCACCGTTATTGTATAATACTGTCCCTTTAAGATCCTAATACAAATTCCTTTAAATACCTCCCTCAACCTTATGTCAGTGCTTGGTATTGATTCTCTGTCCGCCCAAGCTCCACCCAAACCTCCCAACCTGTTTGGTGATCACTCAGTTCGGATACTGACAGCCTGTGCCTTCCTAACTTCACACAGACCTGCTTCTCTAATCCGGAACTTGGCCTCTGTGACGTCACACGCCGAACTCAGCCGCCACAAGCCAGCTCTCACTGCTCTCACCGCTGACTCCGCTGCTGCGGTTTACTCTCTACTACAGTCCGCTAAAGGTACCATTACTAAGAAGATCTCTCATAAGTTTTATCAACCTGTCTTTAGTGCTAAATCCTTACTAAAGTACCATTCCCCATTTTTTCGGACACTTTGTTTTTGCCTGAACCTCCGCTGATTTTGTTACCTTACTCATTGGCCATTATATCTCCATATTGCGCATATTTACTGTTTTTCATATATTTTTACTAGTGATTACAAGGAAGCAAGATACACTGCTGTAAACCTTAACTTTTACTTGCTGCGTCAGCTATAGTTAAATCTGCTGCAACTTGCATATCATATAACAAACTGCTTCATGTGTGTGTGCTAGGATTTTACTTGTTACACCGGGGTAATGCTCATGTAACTTCCTGCTACATACTTAGCAACAACCTCTTAATTTTATATATCAGCAGCTGTGGTCCAACTCCTATTTTTTGTCTTCTTTCCAGACATTACACTAGCTTAGGGTTTACTTTTATTTTACAGGCAAGTTTGTATTTATTTTAACTAGGTAGAATAGTTATTAAATAGTTATTAACTATTTATTAACTACCTAGCTAAAATAAATACAAAAGTACCTGAAAAATGAAACCTAACCTAAGTTACACTAACACCTAACACTACACTACAATTAAATGAATGACCTAAATTAAATACAATTAAATAAATTAAATACAATTAGCTAAAGTACAAAAAACCCAAACACTAAATTACAAAAAATAAAAAACAAATTACAGATCTTTAAACGAATTACACCTAATCTAATAGCCCTATCAAAATAAATCCCCCCCCCAAAATGATTGGAACAGCCAATAGAATGCAAGCTCAATCCTATTGGCTGACTGAATCAGCCAATAGTATTGAACTTCAATCCTATTGGCTGATTGCATCAGCCAATAGGATTTTTTCTACCTTAATTCCGATTGGCCAATCGGAATCTAAGGGACGCCATCTTGGATGACGTCACTTAAAGGTACCTTCATTCAGTAAGAAGACTCCGGATGAAGAGGATGCTCTGCGTCGGATGTCTTGAAGATGGAGCCGCTCCGTGTCGGATGGATGAAGATAGAAGATGTCATCTGGATGAAGACTTCTGCCCGTCTGGAGGACCACTTCGCCCCGGCTTGGATGAAGACTTCTCCCGGGTTTGTTGAGGACTTCGGCCCGGTTGGATGAAGACTTCTGCCGCTTCTTTGAGGATGGATGTCGGGTCTTCAGAACAGTAAGTCGATCTTCAGGGGGTTAGTGTTAGGTTTTTTTAAGGGTGTATTGGGTGGGTTTTATTTTTAGGTTAGGGCTTTGGGCCGCAAAAGAGCTAACTGCCCTTTTAAGGGCAATGCCCATCCAAATGCCCTTTTCAGGGCAATGGGGAGCTTAGGTTTTTTTTAGTTAGGTTTTTATTTGGGGGGTTTGTTGTGTGGGTGGTGGGTTTTACTGTTGGGGGGGTGTTTTTTAATTTTTTTTTTACAGGTAAAAGAGCTGATATCTTTGGGGCAATGCCCCACAAAAGGCCCTTTTAAGGGCTATTGATTAGTTTAGGCTAGGGTTTTTTATTTTGGGGGGGCTTTTTTATTTTGATAGGGCTATTAGATTAGGTGTAATTAGTTTAAATATCTGTAATTAGTTTTTTATTTTCTGTAATTTAGTGTTTGTTTGTTTTTTGTACTTTAGCTAATTGTATTTAATGTATTTAATTGTATTTAATTTAGGTCATTTATTTAATTGTAGTGTAGTGTTAGGTGTTAGTGTGACTTAGGTTAGGTTTTATTTTACAGGTACTTTTGTATTTATTTTAGCTAGGTAGTTATTAAATAGTTAATATATATTTAATAACTATTCTACCTAGTTAAAATATATACAAACTTGCCTGCAAAATAAAAATAGACCCTAAGCTAGCTACAATGTAACTATTAGTTATATTGTAGCTAGTTTAGGGTTTATTTTACAGGTAAGTATTTAGTTTTAAATAGGAATAATTTAGGGAATGATAGTAATTTGTATTTAGATTTATTTAAATTATATTTAAGTTAGGGGGTGTTAGTGTTAGGTTATGTGGAGGAAAAGTTCTTTATACAGTGAATCTCAACTGCAGACCCTGTATTTAAGTAGAAGTACTAGGTTAATTTTAGGCAGACTCCTGCTATCTTGTTACAGGAGTAATTGTGATAGTCCTTACAGGCAGGAGTAGGCAAGGAAGAGGCGGTTGTGTAATGGCTAAACCGCAATGGCAAACAGTGGATGCCTTTTATAATTAGCAGAGAGCAGGCAAGGAGATTACAGTTCAGAGGCTGAACGGTTCAATAAAGTTCCTTTAGGATGTAGCAAATAATCTTGTATGAGCGTAATGTATTACAAGTTGCGAGGCAGTCACAGCAGAGGTGTAGCAAAACAGTCCTGTGTAACTGTGGAGGGAGAAGTGCTTCATAGCTGCAGCAGCAGCGGCTGTGGGGGTGTGCGCGAACTGTCCAATCAGGACGCTGGAACAGCTGACAGGCTGTGAGGACGCTGAAACACACAGAAGCGGCAAACAAACAGGAGCGGTAGAGATTTGTAAATGCTGGAAACTGACAAGCCGTATGAGAAAGTTCAATAGGTCGGTCACACAGCTTAACGTTAGCTGTCTTCAGTGATAGTTCCGGTTGTTAAGATAACGGAGGTGACAGCTGTATAATCCTTAACATGTAATGGAGGTTGCTCTGTTGCTTGCAGATACGGAATAGACACTTGTGGTATATCCTTGGAGATATAAGGTAATGTAGATGAGGCACAACACGTTGTGTTCGTATAATAATCCAGTAAGTTAGTAATTTTAGCTTTAGCCACGAGTAAGAGTAGCTGTGTCAAGGTAACTTGGTCAGTAACTCAAACTAAATTAATTGGCAGGTGGAAGGGGGAGGAGTAGCCTTATATAAGATATGCTTAAAGGTACATACTGGCTGACAAGTACCTGACAGTTAGGGTTAGACTTAGGTTTAGGGGTTAATGAATTTAGAATAGTGGCGGCGACGTTGGGGGCGGCAGATTAGGGGTTAATAAGTATAGGTTGCGGCGACCTTGGGGCGGAAGATTAGGGGTTAATAAAAATAATGTAGGTGTCGGCGATGTTGGGGGCAGCAGATTAGGGGTTAATAAGTATAATGTAGGTGGCGGCGATGTCTGGAGCGGCAGATTAGGGGTTAATAATTTTAATATAGTGTTTGCGATGCGGGAGGGCCTCGGTTTAGGGGTTAATAGGTAGTTTATGGGTGTTATTGTACTTTTTAGCACTTTAGTTATGAGCTTTATGCTACGGCGTTGTACCATAAAACTCTTAACTACTGACTTTAAAATGCGTTACGGATCTTGGAGGTAGAGGGTGTACCGCTCACTTTTTGGCCTCCCAGGACAGACTCGTAATACCGGCGCTATGGAAGTCCCATAGAAAAAAGGGGTTACGAAGTTTACTTAAGTCATTTTGCGGTAAGGCCAAAGAAGTGTGCGGTGCCCCTAAACCTGCAAGACTCGTAATAGCAGCGGTAGTGAAAAAGCAGCGTTAGGACCTGTTACCGCTGCTTTTTCAGCCAAATGCACAACTCGTAATCTAGCCGGAAGTTTTGTGTTAAATATCATAGGACTCAATCTATCATGCGGGCGGACAAGCTGTAAAACTGATTGTGATTTTTAATTTGATCATTTTAATAGATTTTAGAATAATATTATAGCATCACAACTGAAATGAAGTTTATGCATTCTGTTATTTTTAAATTGAAGTTCAGAACACCAACCATTTATTAAATGGAACATTTCTTAAAGGAATGTTTGCATTTTAATAATTCCTTTGCCTATATCGCATCAGGCTATATGCTGTCATAAACCATCCTGTGTTAGGATTTTGGAAGGCTCATAAAGAGCTTATTGTAATATATTTATTTAACCCCTATGTATATGTATTTATATGTGTATTTACATACATATAAACACATATAAATACAGGTATACCTTTGTATAGAAATTCATATATCTCATTGCAATTCTCAGCTTGTGTTTATGGCTGTTATTGTTTGTTCAAAACGAGGCTCCATTAAAGTCTATAGGGGAATACGATCCTGCGTTCGCAATATCGTTATCATTACACTTATCTGGGAGTCGGATAGATTCTTAGGTGAATTAGGAAGTGCTTTATTATGAAGTTTGGCTGATTCCTCCCAGAAGGTAGCACCCCTAATCAAGTGGTATCCCTAGGTGCCTTATCAAATTTCCGACAACATACTTTAAGGGCAACTTGATCTCCTGCACCCTGCTCGATCGGTACCCTTTTTAATAAGTGGTGGACTGGGGCTCAATTCCAGTCCGGCACTGAGTTCCAGGAGCCAGGCTAGGCCAGCAAGGCTTTGCCGGCCCTCTTATGGTTGGCTGCCTGAGTTTTAGCACATCTCTGTGACACATTATTTAAGCATTGATTACAATTTTAGCGACATAGATTAATATGTTCGAATCAGTAAAGTGCAGGCTGCAAGGATGGTAGCAGCCATGTTTGTCTCGCCAGCTGTCGAAACTACATTGCCTGAGGTAGTTAGTGTAGGTATAATAAAACGTAGGTACCCACGGCAATATTTGAAGCGTGCCTACACGGAAACTATTTTAAGTTTTAGTGAGCGCACTGTCTTGACCACGTAGCACCACTTCAAATAGGGCCCCCCGGCCGTAGCAAAATGCTGACATGCGGCGATGCAGGTGGTGACGTCACGCTCCTATTGACTTTTGCCGCTCACCTGCACTGCTTGGTCATGCCCCTTTTATTTGATTATCTCGAGAGACCGTCGGACTGCCGACAAGGCAGTTAGGCAGTCGATTTTGAATATTGGGGCCTTATTATTAAGCTTTGGTTTACAAACAGATATTAGATAATGAAGCAAGCGTACATAAAAGTGATAACATAATGAGATCTGATATTACCTGCAAGATCAACCAATTTCAATAAGCTGTGGTTTAAAAGAACAAAAACGGCTAAATCATATACACTAAAAAAGCTGAAAATGCAATTTCTCGTACATTTTATAATCTGCAGCTGGTATAACAAGTCATTGAAAATACATTAAGGGAAAAACTATTTACTGCCACTTTAAGTTTATTACCTTTGTTCCATTATTATATGCACACACTTTCATGAGTTTCATGGGGTATTTGCCGTTTTTTGCCTGGTAAGGTCATCTCTCCTTACATTCTGGCTTGACTTTTTTATTCCCCTTCTTCTTTGTGTTGTCATGTTTATGTTTGCAATAGATGTTTAAATGTTATGTGTTAACTTGCTGTTTAACTGCTATAAAGGTTGTTAAGACTCAGCATTTGTGGTGGGGGTGGGGTTATTTGTTGGCAGTTTGTAAAATGTAAAATGGCAGCTGACAGTTAAGAAACTCAAGCCTAGATTACGAGTTTTGCGCTAAACAGAGTGCAAAACTAACGCCAAAAAGTTGCGTTATTTCACTCTCCATAGCACAGCCATTACGAGTTACTGAAAAGCCTCCTTGTGCGTACGATGTGGTGACGTTAAGCTCCATACCGCACAAAAGCCAAATGCTGATTTGACGTGCTCCTGCACGCTTTCCCCCATAGAGATCAATGGGGAGAGAGTGTTAGAAAAACACCTGAATTAAATGATTAACCCCTAAACCTCCGGCCTCCCATATCGCCTCTACTAAATAAACCTATTAACCCCTAAACCTCCGGCCTCCCATATCGCCACTACTAAATAAACATATTAACCTCTAAATCTCCGGCCCCCCACATCCCCGCCACTAAATATACCTATTAACCCCTAAACCACCAGCCCCCCACATCGCAAAACACTAAATTAAACTATTAACCCCTAAACCTAAACACCCCCCTAACTTTAAATTAAAATTACAATATAACTATATTTAAATAAATAAAAACTTACCTGTGAAATAGAAATAGACCTAACATTAAACTATAAATTAACCTAACATAACTATTCTAATAAAATAAAAAAAATACTACAAATTAAAAACCTACATTACAAATTTAAAAAAACCTAACACTTTGAAAAAACTAAAAAAATCTAAAATTACAAAAAATACTAAACACTAAATTATGAAAAATAAAAAACACTAAGCTTACAAAAAATAATAAACAAAATTATCAAAAATAAAAACAATTACACCTAATCTAATAGCCCTATAAAAATAAAAAAGCCCCCCCAAAATAAAAACACCCCCTAACCTACAATAAACTACCAATAGCCCTTAAAATGGCTTTTGTAGGACATTGCCTAACACCCCTAATCCTAACACCCCCTAACTTTAACATAATTAAAATAGATCTTAATTAAATTTACAATTATTAACTAAATAATACCTATTTAAAACTAAATACCTACCTGTAAAATAAAACCTAAGCTAGCTACAATATAACTAATAGTTATATTGTGGCTAGCTTAGGTTTTATTTTTATTTCACAGGTAAGTTTGTATTTATTTTAACTAGGTAGACTAGTTAGTAAATAGTTATTAACTATTTACTAACTACCTAGTTAAAATAAATACAAACTTACCTGTGAAATAAAACCTAACCTGCCTAACACTAAAACCTAACATTACAAAAAAAATCCCACTAAAATCACAAAAAATAAAAAAAAACTACCATTACAAAAAACAAAGAAAATTATCAAAAAAAGATTATTCCTATTATAATACCCTTTAAAAAAAAAAGTAAAACCCCCCGAAATAAAAAAGCCTAATCTAGAATAAACTACCAAGGGCCCTTAAAAGGGCCTTTTGGGAGCCCTTAAAAGGGCCTTTTGTAGGATATTGCCCTGAGATAAACAGCTCTTTTGCTTAAAATAAATAAATACAAACACCCCCTAACACTATACAAACCCTCACCCCCCCAAACCCACAAAATAAAAAAAGTATCTAAAAAAACCTAAGGTACCCATTGTAAAGGGCATTTAGCTCTTTTACTGCCCAAAAAAAAACCCCACCCAGAAAAACCTTAAAAAAGCCTAACACTAACCCCAAGACGATCCACTTACAGTTTTTGAAGTCCCGCTTGAACAATCTTCATCCCGGAGTTGAAGTCCTGATCCAGGAGGCGAGAAGTCTTGATCCAGACGGCCTCTTTAATCTTCATCCAGGCGACATCTTCTATCTTGATCCCGGAGGCGCAGAGCGGGTCCATCCTGAAGACATCCGGTGCGGAGCATCCTCTTCATACGGTCGCCGCTGTAACTGAATCTTCAATGCAAGGGACGCGATCCAAGATGGCGTCCCTTGCATTCCTATTGGCTGAAAAATTTGAATCAGCCAATAGGAATTAGAGTTGCTAAAATCCTATTGGCTGTTCAAATCAGCCAATAGGATTGAAGCAGCTCTAATTCTATTGGATGATGAATCAGCCAATAGAATGAGAGCTGCGAAAATCATTTTGTATATACATATGGGAGATAGGTGATTCATTGATAATTGCACCTGTGCAACCAGGGAGTGGGAGGATCCAATTAGGGGATTAGGTAGGAGAGATATAAAAGCCAGAGCTTTTTACGGTCGTCACTGAAAAATGAAGGTTCCCTTAAAGTGACGTCATCCAAGATTGCAACAGCCAATAGGATTTTTTTCCCTTTAATTCCTATTGGCTGATAGAAATCTTTCAGCCAATAGGAATGTAAGGGACGCAATCTTGGATGACATCACTTAAAGGGAACCTTCATTTTCCAGCGACGACCGTAAGAAGAGGATGCTCCGCACCGGATGTCTTGAAGATGGAACCGCTCTACGCTGGATGGATGAAGATAGAAGATGCCGTCTGGATGAAGACTTCTTCTCGCTTGGATGAGGACTTCGTCGGATGGATGAAGATCGAAGAGGCCTCCTGGATGACGACTTCTTTCTGCTTGGATGAGGACTTTGCCGGATGGATGTCCGGACTTCGATAACTGTAAGTGGATCGTCGGGGGTTAGTGTTGGGTTTTTTTAAAGGTTTTTTTGGGTGCTTTTTTTTTTTTTAAGTTAGGGTTTTGGGCAATGTAAAAGAGCTAAATGCCCTTTTAAGGGCAATGCCCATCCAAATGCCCCTTTCAGGGCAATGTTTAGCTTAGGTTTATTTCGGTTTTTATTTCGGGGGGTTTGGTTGGTTGGGTGGTGGGTTTTACTGTTGGGGGGGTGTTTGTATTTTTTTTTCAGGTAAAAGAGCTGATTTCTTTGGGGCAATGCCCCGCAAAAGGCCCTTTTAAGGGCCATTGGCAGTTTAGTGTAGGCTAGGTTTTTTATTTTTGGGGGGGGGGGGCTTTTTTATTTTGATAGGGCTATTAGATTAGGAGTAATTAGTTTTTATTATTGATAATTTAGTTTTTTATTTTTTGTAATTTAGTGTTTATTTTTTTTGTAATTTAGTAAAATTGTATTTTATTAATTTAATTTATTTTATTGTAATGTTAGTTTTTAGTGTAAGGCAGGTTAGGTTTTATTTTACAGGTAACTTTGTATTTATTTTAACTAGGTAGTTATTAAATAGTTAATAACTATTTACTAACTAGTCTACCTAGTTAAAATAAATACAAACTTACCTGTGAAATAAAAATAAAACCTAAGATAGCTACAATATAACTATTAGTTATTTTGTAGCTAGCTTAGGTTTTTTTTTACAGGTAAGTTTGTATTTAGTTTTAAATAGGTATTATTTAGTTAATAATTGTAAGGTTTATTTAGATTTATTTTAATTATATTTAAGTTAGGGGGTGTTAGGTTTAGGGTTACATTAGGGTTAGACTTAGGGTTAGGATTAGGGGTTAATATATTTATGTAGAGTTAGTGATGTGGGAGGTCAAAGGTTTAGGGGTTAATAATTTATTTTAGGTTATTTCGTTGTGGGGGGCTTGCGGTTTAGTGGTTAATAGGTTTATTATAGCGGCGGTGTCAGCGGACGGCAGATTAGGGGTTAATAATCTTTAAATAGTGTTTGCGATGCGGGAGGGTGGCGGTTTAGGGGTTAATAGGTTTATTATAGTGGCGACGATGTCGGGGAGCGGCGGAATAGGGGTTAATATTTTTTTTTTGTGGCGGCGATGTCGGAAGCGGCAGATTAGGGGTTAATAATTTTATTTTAGTGTTTGCAATGCAGGAGGGCCTCGGTTTAGGGGTTAATAGGTAGTTTATGGGTGTTATTGTACTTTGTAACACTTTAGTTATGAGTTTTATGCTACAGATTTGTAACATAAAACTCTTAACTACTGACTTTAGATGGCGGTACAGATCTTGTCAGTATACCGCTCACTTTTTGGCCTCCCAGGCAAACTCGTAATACCGGCACTATGGGAGTCCCATTGATAAAGGACTTTTTTAAAAGTGTGGTACTGACGTTGCGTGACGGTCAAAAAGGTGTGCGGTACACCTATACCTACAAGACTTGTAATAGCAGCATTAGGGAAAAAGCAGCGTTATGAAGCATAACAATGCTTTTTCACTCATAACACAAAACTCGTAATCTAGCTGTGTGTTTTTAAACATTGGTTTTATAATATTGGTTTTAATAAAAGTTTGCTGAATTTTATGGAAGCTTTATTCAATCATCCCCTGGCACACCTGGGCCTCTACATCCTCTTGAAGATCAGTTCACTGGGAAACTGTGAGATCCGAGCTTGCGTCATTTAGCACATTTTGTGCTGCTCCTTTTTTTGAGTATTTTCATTACAAGATATGCTACTGTTGGTCACACTTGCAGTATTATACTAGGAGGCATCCTCTTTTTTGTGATCTTCATTCACAGATTCTCTGGACTATCTGCTTTTCTTGGAGAGGAGCTGCTGACACCACAGAGACTGGTCTACATTGTTTGGGTACATTTCCACCATTACAAAAGACCGCATTAGGATATATCTGACCCATACAGTGGTATCCATTAAGGACTCAGATAAGACACTATCGCCTAGATTTAGAGTTCTGCGGCCAAAGGGGTGCGTTAGCTACGCGTGCTTTTTTCCCCACGCACCTTTTAAATACAGCTGGTATTTAGAGTTCACAGAATGGCTGGGTTTTCAGTGCGTTAGGCTCCAAAAAGGGAGCGTAGAGCATAATTTAACGCCACTGCAACTCTAGATACCAGCGGTGCTTACGGAAGCGGCCAGCTTCAAAAACGTGCTTGTGCACGATTCCCCCATAGAAAACAATGGGGCCATTTGAGCTGAAAAAAAACCTAACACCTGCAAAAAAGCCGCGTTCAGCTCCTAACGCAGCCCCATTGTTTTCTATGGGGAAACACTTCCTACGTCTGCACCTAACACTGTAACATGTACCCCGAGTCTAAACACCCCTAACCTTACACTTATTAACCCCTAATCTGCCGCCCCCGCTATCGCTGACACCTGCATATTTTTTTTAAGCCCTAATCTGCCGCTCCGTAAACCGCCGCTACTTACATTATCCCTATGTACCCCTAATCTGCTGCCCCTAACACCGCCGACCCCTATATTATATTTATTAACCCCTAATCTGCCCCCCACAACATCGCCTCCACCTGCCTACACTTATTAACCCCTAATCTGTCGACCGTACACCACCGCAAGCTACATTATAGCTATGTACCCCTAATCTGCTGCCCCTAACACCGCCGACCCCTATATTATATTTATTAACCCCTAATCTGCCCCCCACAACGTCGCCTCCACCTGCCTACACTTATTAACCCCTAATCTGCCGAGCGGACCGCACCGCTATTATAATAAAGTTATTAACCCCTAATCCGCCTCACTCCCGCCTCAATAACCCTATAATAAATAGTATTAACCCCTAATCTGCCCTCCCTAACATCGCCGACACCTAACTTCAAGTATTAACCCCTAATCTGCCGATCGGAGCTCACCGCTACTCTAATAAATTTTTTAACCCCTAAAGCTAATTTTAACCCTAACACCCCCCTAAGTTAAATATAATTTTATTCTAACGAAATAAATTAACTCTTATTAAATAAATTATTCCTATTTAAATCTAAATACTTACCTGTAAAATAAATCCTAATATAGCTACAATATAAATTATAATTATATTATAGCTATTTTAGGATTAATATTTATTTTACAGGCAACTTTGTATTTATTTTAACCAGGTACAATAGCTATTAAATAGTTAAGAACTATTTAATAGCTAAAATAGTTAAAATAATTACAAAATTACCTGTAAAATAAATCCTAACCTAAGTTACAATTAAACCTAACACTACACTATCAATAAATTAATTAAATACAATATCTACAATTATCTACAATTAAACCTAACACTACACTATCAATAAATTATTTAAATAAAATATCTACAAATAAATACAATGAAATAAACTAACTAAAGTACGAAAAATAAAAAAGAACTAAGTTACAAAAAATAAAAAAATATTTACAAACATTAGAAAAATATTACAACAATTTTAAACTAATTACACCTACTCTAAGCCCCCTAATAAAATAACAAAGCCCCCCAAAATAAAAAATGCCCTACCCTATTCTAAATTAAAAAAGTTCAAAGCTCTTTTACCTTACCAGCCCTGAACAGGGCCCTTTGCGGGGCATGCCCCAAAGAATTCAGCTCTTTTGCCTGTAAAAAAAAAACATACAATACCCCCCCCAACATTACAACCCACCACCCACATACCCCTAATCTAACCCAAACCCCCTTAAATAAACCTAACACTAAGCCAAACAGATTGAGCTCACATTCTATTGGCTGTTCCGATCAGCCAATAGAATGCAAGCTCAATCTGATTGGCTGATTGGATCAGCCAATCGGATTGAACTTGATTCTGATTGGCTGATTCCATCAGCCAATCAGAATATTCCTACCTTAATTCCGATTGGCTGATAGAATCTTATCAGCCAATCGGAATTCGAGGGACGCCATCTTGGATGACGTCATTTAAAGGAACCGTCATTCGGCGAGCAGGCGTCAGTTGAAGAGGTTGGATCCGCGTCGGTTGGAAAGAAGATGGCTCCGCTCCGCTCCAGAAGAAAGAAGATTGAAGATGCGGCTTGATAGAAGACTTCATCCCGATGATGGACTTCCGACTTCAGCCAATGATGGATTTCTTCAGCTGCCGCTTGGATCCAGACTTCAGCCCGAGGATGGACGTCACTCTTCAGCCCCCCGCTTGGGCTTGGATCAAGACATCAGAGGCTCTTCTGGACAGATCGGGACCCGGTGAGGTGAAGACAAGGTAGGGAGATCTTCAGGGGCTTAATGTTAGGTTTATTTAAGGGGGGTTTGGGTTAGATTAGGGGTATGTGGGTGGTGGGTTGTAATGTTGGGGGGGGGTATTGTATGTGTTTTTTTTACAGGCAAAAGAGCTGAATTCTTTGGGGCATGCCCCGCAAAGGGCCCTGTTAAGGGCTGGTAAGGTAAAAGAGCTTTGAACTTTTTAAATTTAGAATAGGATAGGGCATTTTTTATTTTGGGGGGCTTTGTTATTTTATTAGGGGGCTTAGAGTAGGTGTAATTAGTTTAAAATTGTTGTAATATTTTTCTAATGTTTGTAAATATTTTTTTATTTTTTGTAACTTAGTTCTTTTTTATTTTTCGTACTTTAGTTAGTTTATTTCATTGTATTTATTTGTAGATATTTTATTAAAATAATTTATTGATAGTGTAGTGTTAGGTTTAATTGTATTTATTTGTAGATATTGTATTTAACTAATTTATTGATAGTGTAGTGTTAGGTTTAATTGTAGATAATTGTAGGTATTGTATTTAATTAATTTATTGATAGTGTAGTGTTAGGTTTAATTGTAACTTAGGTTAGGATTTATTTTACAGGTAATTTTGTAATTATTTTAATTATTTTAGCTATTAAATAGTTCTTAACTATTTAATAGCTATTGTACCTGGTTAAAATAAATACAAAGTTGCCTGTAAAATAAATATTAATCCTAAAATAGCTATAATATAATTATAATTTATATTGTAGCTATATTAGGGTTTATTTTACAGGTAAGTATTTAGATTTAAATAGGAATAATTTATTTAATAAGAGTTAATTTATTTCGTTAGAATAAAATTATATTTAACTTAGGGGGGTGTTAGGGTTAAAATTAGCTTTAGGGGTTAAAAAATTTATTAGAGTAGCGGTGAGCTCCGATCGGCAGATTAGGGGTTAATACTTGAAGTTAGGTGTCGGCGATGTTAGGGAGGGCAGATTAGGGGTTAATACTATTTATTATAGGGTTATTGAGGTGAGAGTGAGGCGGATTAGGGGTTAATAACTTTATTATAATAGCGGTGCGGTCCGCTCGGCAGATTAGGGGTTAATAAGTGTAGGCAGGTGGAGGCGACGTTGTGGGGGGCAGATTAGGGGTTAATAAATATAATATAGGGGTCGGCGGTGTTAGGGGCAGCAGATTAGGGGTACATAGCTATAATGTAGCTGGCGGCGGCGTGCGGACGGCAGATTAGGGGATAATAAGTGTAGGCAGGTGGAGGCGACGTTGTGGGGGGCAGATTAGGGGTTAATACTATTTATTATAGGGTTATTGAGGTGAGAGTGAGGCGGATTAGGGGTTAATAACTTTATTATAATAGCGGTGCGGTCCGCTCGGCAGATTAGGGGTTAATAAGTGTAGGCAGGTGGAGGCGACGTTGTGGGGGGCAGATTAGGGGTTAATAAATATAATATAGGGGTCGGCGGTGTTAGGGGCAGCAGATTAGGGGTACATAGGGATAACGTAGTTGGCGGCAGTGTACGGAGTGGAAGATTAGGGGTTAAAATTTTTTTAGAGAGTGGCGGCGATGTGGGGGGACCTCGGTTTAGGGGTACATAGGTAGTTTATGGGTGTTAGTGTACTTTAGAGCACAGTAGTTAAGAGCTTTATAAACTGGCGTTAGCCCAGAAAGCTCTTAACTACTGACTTTTTTCTGCGGCTGGAGTTTTGTCGTTAGAATTCTAACGCTCACTTCAGACACGACTCTAAATACCGGCGTTAGAAAGATCCCATTGAAAAGATAGGATGCGCAATTGACGTAAGGGGATCTGCGGTATGGAAAAGTCGCGGCTGCAAAGTGAGCGTTAGACCCTTTCCTGACTGACTCCAAATACCGGCGGTAGCCTAAAACCAGCGTTAGGACCCTCTAACGCTGGTTTTGACGGCTACCGCCCAACTCTAAATCTAGGCCTATATCAATTGTCAATTGCACACTGTAATTGTTGGCTTTTTATGTTTCCATATGTGAATGTCTAGTATTAGCCATTTTACCTATTATCACATTTGTGTATATATATCCCAGTATATCCAGTCATCTGACCGCCCCCTAGGGTTGGACAGGTGAGTGTCGTCAACAGGTTTGTTACTTCTTTAAAGAAAGCTGGTGCTGTGCTTGATTTAAAGAATGACCAGGCTGTCATTTTCAAAGAACCAGTTACTCTTGAGATAACTACGTCGGGACATTACAATATTAACATTTTAGACAAGGAAAATAGAATGGAATGTACAGAAAAGCCAGCACAATATGAAACACAAGAATGTGAAATACTCACAAAGACTGAACATATGGACAAAGAGGAAAATACTTTTGAAACTTCACAGGCAGTTTGGACATGCATCTGCAGAAAAACTAGAAAGGTTAATGAGCTGTTCTGGTAACACAGATAAGGACATTGGTCCAGTGTTGAAACTGATAGTAGACAACTGTGAGACATGTTTAAAATACAACCGACCACCGCCAAAGCCAGCAGTAGGCCTGCCTATGGCAACTAGGTACAATGAAAATGTTGCAGTAGACTTGCATGAATTAGAACAGGGCAAAGGGTATTTACGTGTAATTGACCATTTCACATGATTCAGTGCTGGCAGCATCCTCACATCAAAGAAATCCTCAGAGTTTGTAAATCCTTCATTCATTGTTAGATTGCTGTACATGGTCCACCACAAAAGCTATATAGTGATAATGGAGGAGAGTTTAACAATGATGAAGACTGAGACATGGCTGAAATTTTTTACATTGAAGTTAAAACCACTGTTGCATTTAGCCTATGGAGCAACGGTCTTCTTGAACGGCATAATCGAATATTAACAGAATTTCTGCTTAAAGTCAAAAAGGATCATGATGACACAAATTGGGAAAATGCTCTTGAATTGGGCTCTGGCGGCAAAAAACACAATGCAAAATGTTCATGGTTTTAGTTCATACCAGCAAGTTTTTCGAAGCAATTCTAATCTTCCTTCTGTCCTTACTGACAACCTGTCAGCACTTGAAGGGACTACTGTAAGTGAATGTATAGGAAGTCACATCACTGCATTGCATGCAGCACAAACAGTTTTTACTGAAGCAAAATGCTCTGAAAGAATAAGGAGAGCACTGAGAAAACTGACTTGAAATGCTGACACGAAATACACAATAGGTGACAAGGTTTATTATAAGCGTATTGATTATGCTGAGTGGAAAGGACCAGGCACTGTAATTGGTCAAGATGGTATGGTGGTATTTATCAGACATGGTGGCTTATGTGTTCGTGTCCATCATACAAGACATCGCAAAGTGAGTAATTTAAATCCAGAAGAAGTTGAATGTGAAATACAACCAAAGATACAAGGAGAGGTTCACTGCTCCCAAAATGAAATGAGTAGTTATAAGCACATTTTTACCACATTGGGCAGTTAAGAAGAAATTGAAAGCCATGACAAGTGAGGTAGAGAATTCTCCAGATCCTCAAGCAATAACGCAAACAAAATCACTCAATTTTAAAAAAGGACAGATGGTTCAATATGTTGACATAGAGAATGGAAGTACTTACACTGCTGAAATTCTTGGTCATGCAGGAAAGGGAACGGGAAAATTGAATAACTGGTACAATTTGAAATATTCAGAACCAGCAAGTATTGCAGGTACATCCGGATCAGCTGACTTGTCACATGTGGACAATCTTTGCATTAGACCATTTGAGAACTCAGTACCTCAAATCAATCAAGAGGAGGAAGATGTGCTTGTGATGGATGAAATATCACTTGAAGTAGCAAAACAAGCTGAATTTAGTAACTGGCATAATCATGATGTTTTTGAGGAGGTAATAAATGTTGGCCAAAAGTGTATTTCAATGAGCTGGGTCTGCACAATGAAAGAAACCTCAAATGGACTTGTAACAAAAGCACGGTTAGTAGCTAGAGGTTTTGAAGAGCTGAACATTCAGCAACTACCTAAAGATTCCCCAACATGTGCTTCTGACTCTCTTAGAGTTCTTCTGCCTGTGATATGCCAAAATAAATGGAAACTCAATTCTTTGGACATAAAATCTACATTTCTACAAGGGGCTCCATTAGATTGTGACATTTACATTTGTCCTCCACCTGAAGCTAATTGTGTGGGGAAGCTTAAAAAAATGTGTTTATGGACTTGCAGATGCCTCATTGGGGTCAATTTATCAAGCTCAGTACAGAGCTTGATGCCCCGTGAAGGCTCACCGGAAACAGAAGTTATGAAGCAGCGGTCTAAAGACTGCTGCTCCATAACCTTTCCGCCTGCTTTGAGGCGGCAGACAGAAATCAACCTTATCGCATATGATCGGGTTGATTGACACCCCCTGCTAGCGGCCAATTGGCCGTAAATCTGCAGGGGGCGGCATTGCACCAGCAGTTCACAAGAACTGCTGGTGCAATGATAAATGCCGACAGCGTATGTTCTCGGCATTTATCAATGTGCGGTGGATATGATACACTACATCGTATCATGTCCATCCGCACTTTAATAAATTTACCCCATTTTATTGGTACAAAAGAGTGAAAGATGCAGTATATAAAACAGAGGGCAGGATGTCTCAAGTAGATCCAGCTATATTTTACTGGTTAGATCAGGAAGGCAATGCTAACGGAGTACTTGGATGTCATATGGATGATTTTATTTGGTACAACTGACTTTGCGGACACTGTGATTTTTCATCTTAAAAATATTTTTCTGGTTGGCAGAGAAGAGGCTGATCATTTCTGTTACATAGGCATGGAAATATCTACACACAATGAAGCTGTCTTTATACGTCAGGAAAGATATGCTAAGAGTCTGTCTTCCATTCACGTAGATTCCACTCAGGCTTTACAACGTAAGTCTATTCTTTTTTAATCTGAAGTAGATCTACTTAGATCTAAGGTTGGTCAACTTCTCTGGATAGCGAGACAGAGTCGACCTGACATGTTTGATGTGTGTTACCTAGCTTCATCAATGAAACATGCCACAGTACAAAGCCTGCATGAAGCCAATAAAATTGTGAGAGAATTAAAAACTGACCATGTGTCGCTGAAGTTGCAGTTTTTGGGAAAACTAGATAGCCTGAAGATTTTTATTTTCAGTGATGCATCACTGGGTAATTTACCAGATGGAGGCACACAAGGTGGGCACTTCATCATGCTCATGGGACAGGATGGAAAGTTTTTGCCACTATGTTGGCAGTCAAAGAGAATAAAGATGGTTGTTCGCAGTAGCCTTGCAGGAGAAACTCCACTCCACAAATTCTGCATACGCTTTACTGCTACCTCCCTCACTATGCAGAGGATGCCCTTCTGTCCCTTGCTGGGATCTGCTATCCTTAGAGGGTTTGCTCTCTCACTCTTCATGCTGCATGTCTGTAGGCCTCCTGTCTCTCTCCTGTGAGCCATAAGCAGTCCTACCCTTACCCATCTTCTTCCCTATTTTAAACCCTAACATTAAAAACAAAATTTATGCTTACCTGATCAATTTCTTTCTTTCCGGATATGGAGAGTCCACAACGTCATCCAATTACTAGTGAGAATATCACTCCTGGCCAGCAGGAGGAGGCAAAAAGCACCACAGCAAAGCTGTTAAGTGTCACTCCTCTACCCATAATACCCAGTCATTTGACCGAAGGGAAATGGAAAAAGGAATAACACAAATGTGTAGAGGTGGCTGAGGTTAAGTAAAAAAAACTGTTTAAATTTAGGGTGGGGTCCTGGACTTTCCATATCTGGAAAGAAAGAAATTTATTAGGTAAGCATATATTTTGTTTTCTTTCCAAAGATATGGAGAGTCCACAACGTCATTCCAATTACTAGTGGGAACCAATATCCAAGCTAGAGGACACAGAATGAATAGGGAGGGAGAACAAGACAGGCGGATCTAAACAGAAGGCACCACCGTTTTGAACCTTTCTCCCAAAAGAAACCTCAGCCGAGGCAAAAGTATCAAATTTGGAAAATTTGGAAAAAGTATGCAGAGAGGACCAAGTTGCAGCCTTGCAAATCTGTTCCACAGAAGCTTCATTTTTGAAGGCCCAAGAAGAGGAGACGGCCCTAGTGGAATTAGCTGTAATTCTCTTAGGAGACTGCTGACCTGCTGCAAAACTTTAAGAACAAGGTTAAGGCTCCAAGGAGGAGCAACTGATTTAAAAACAGGCCTGATTCTGACCAGGGCCTGACAAAAACATTGAACATCTGGCACATCTGGCTCAGATGCTTATGGAAAAGAATAGATAATGCAGAAATCTGACCCTTCAGAGAACTGTGATTGCCCCCTGGACGGAGGCGCTCTTTCTGGGCTTCCATATCAGGATCAAAGGATCTGATGACCGGTGCCGATGCTGAAGTCACGCTGCTCGGACCCCCAGGACTGGTAAGCGCCACTTCTATTTGCTTTTGTGCATTGACATCTCTTCAGTGGCTGCAAGACTCATAGGGGTATCGTTTAATTATAAAACTACCAAAAAAGGATCCCCAGAGGGTTAAGAATAAGGACATTTCCTTCATTTCTAGTAACTGATGTGGACTTTATTAAAAAATGGAACCAAATTTTGGATGAATGTTCACTTGCTTTAATAAAACTCTTGGTAGAGTATAAGAAACAACAAAGAAAGGGATCAATTGGTCACATTAAGACTGTGCAAACTGACCTACAAGCTTTTCAAATGGACAAAGAGTTTAAGTCCTATGATAAAAATTTGAAGATAATATGGCTAGGTTCACAAAGGACCTTTGGGACTTTAAAAAGCAGAAACTAGCAAGAGATAAAAGGGATTATGGATTTAAAGTTTATAAATGGCAGAGTGCTGGGAGAGGTCAACGTCATTCTAATATGTTTCAAAAAAATAAGACAGATTTCCAGTGAAAGAAAAAAAAAAATGCAGTTTGCAGAAACAGAGTATGATGTTGACACCTCTGAGCATGATTCAAATGACGATTTGGTAGAAACAGAAGGAATGTCTGCAATAGATTCTCCGCTTGAAGTAAGTGACAATGTGTCAAAAAACGAGTGGCGCACAGGGACAAAGCCCAAAAGAAAAAAACAAGAAGGTGTAGTAGAAACAAACACAAGGGGAGGCAGGGCCAGATACCAGACACACAATCAAATAAAGAAGTATGTATAAAGAATGTAATAAATCTTTCTAAATATGACCTGACAGCTACATAAATAGAAGTATTGGGTCTGGGCTTCACTCCTTCTGTTCATTTTGACTTGTTCAGCACCGTCCATGATGTTATTAAATTTGTTAGGAAATAAACTCTTAAGAATATTTTTTCTGAGCCTAGTGGCGGTGCTGAACAAGTCAAATTTGTAGAACCGCAAACATATAATCATACTAGTAAAAATCAGCTTCCTTTCGATAAGCAGTGTCTGATTTTGGATCTTACGACAATGTTAAATGAAAACATAGCCCAAGAGGCAACAAATGTGGCACCTCCTTTTAGGCCCAGTATGAGAAAAAGTGACCTTTATCCTGTAAATAGCAGAAGTAAGAACATTGATGTGTTTCAACGAACGATTGAACACAAATTAAAATTATTGTTAGAAATCTGTCAAATGAAAAAGTAACTAAAAGTAAATACAAGCAGAATCTCACACAAGAACAACATAAAGCTATAAAAACATTGGGAGTCAATACAAATATTGTAATAAAGGAATCCGATAAGGGGGGGAACGTGGTCATTATGGACCGAGACTATTATATCTCAGCAGCACTAAGACATCTCATTGATGAAGAAGTATATGCCAGACTCACCTTTAATCCCACCCAAAAGTTTAAAATCAAACTAGCAGATATTCTTGAATTAGGCAAACAAGCAGGGGTCTTTAAAGAATCATTATTTGATACTCTACTCCCCCCTACACCCTATACACCTATTCTTTACTTTGTCCCCAAACTACAAAAAGACAGCAAACCCCCCCCCCCCCGGTCAACCCATCATATCGGGGGTGGGGTCCCTACTTGAACCACTATTTGAACAAGTTGATGCATATCTCCAACCATTAGTTGGAGAACTTATGAGCTATATTTGAGATTCCACACAGGTACTTAATCAAATGAAGGAAAGCAAATGGCAGGAGACATACTGTTTCATGACTATAGATGTTACGTCTTTGTACACGTCCATCCCACAACACCAGGGTTTGGCAGCAATAGCTTTTTTCCTTAATAGTTTTTCAAATTATACAGAGGATATTACATTTTTTCTATTAACAGCAGTAGAATTTCTTTTGACCCATAATTTTGTTTATGTTTGAGGGTTGTTGCTATCTCCAGAGATGTGGGACGGCTATGGGGGCTAAGTTTGCCCCCTCCTATGCCAACCTATAAAACTCCTCCTATGCCCCCTCCTATGCCAACTTATAAAAAATAAGCCCTAAAAGCTGATTTGAAATGAAAAGAGTTTATGTTATATATTGTATAGTTCCCAGAACAGTCATTGGTTTTGTACTTTGGTTAACTAAGCACATACATTTGTCAAATAACTGTGTAAATGAGAATTTCTCTGAATCACAATTATTCAGGATGATAGGTAAAATCCAAAAGGTAAATAATTACACAGTTGAATATTTAATCTTGAAAGCTATGGGACCCCAACAACTGCTCTATTGCCAAAACCATAGATTTACCTGCTGTTAGAAGCTAAAAAACAAACTACCATGTGCAACTTGGGAATTCCTATGCCACTCCAAAACATGGATCAGCCAATTAACAGTTGCAGTATCATACACTGAAGCTGATTATTGGCTAATCTGACTATGTGCCCTTTAAGTGATTAAGTGTGTCCATTTAAGAATGATGCCATCCAACCTTTTTGTATTCATTATTTCATTCAACAATATGTAGTGTGTTGTAAAAATTAAAAAGCAATGTAGTCAACAGATCTTAATATAAGACTTTATTTCCTGTTCTTTAAGTCACAATACATAATTGTTTACTTCAAATTGTATTAAATGCAAACTTGTTATCAAATTTTGTTTGTCAAAATCTCATCAAAATCGCTTCTCATGATCCATTTATAAAAATGTCGAACCAATGCAATCTTTCTATATCAGATCATTTAATATAAAACTGTAACAAAAAATGTCACAAAAATTACTTTAACAAAAAAGTACTAATTTAAAATTAAAGGTAGTTGAAAGTATTTTCAAACACTTTTTTTTGCTGACAAAAGAGTTTAGAACAGTTACAGCCATTAAAGGGAAAATATTGTTCAACCAATTATTATTGGTTAACCAAGGTTTCTTGAAGTTATGGGGCAGATATTTCTTTGTCCTGAGGTAACAAAATTCGAGGAGGCTGTGGATAGTAACCATTAATATCAAAAGTGTTACCGGAGAATCTAGTAAATTTATAATCCAGAGGCAAATCTGAAAAGAGAAATAAAATGTTAATGTTATTTTTGAGTATACCAGGTTTTCGTTTTGTAGCATTATGTTCACAGTCCTTAATTCTCTAAAAAGAGTTAAGACTGACATCTAAGGAGAGACCGTCCACATTATACAACATAAAAATATACAGAGGATATGTTACAGAAATGCTATTGGATTATGATAATTTCACAAAGCAAAATGAATCACCTTTCATGTGTGTATAATTCAGTTTTATAAAGCACATTATAGAACTGACACAATAGACAAGTGTGTATTTTATTTAATAATGCATTACTATATACAGTGGGGCAAAAAAGTATTTAGTCAGCCACCAATTGTGCAAGTTCTCCCACTTAAGAAGATGAGAGAGGCCTGTAATTTTCATCATAGGTATACCTCAACTATGAGAGACAAAATGTGGAAACAAATCCAGACAATCACATTGTCTGATTTGGAAAGAATTTATTTGCATATTATGGTGGAAAATAAGTATTTGGTCACCTACAAACAAGCAAGATTTCTGGCTCTCACAGACCTGTATCTTCTTCTTTAAGAGACTCCTCTGTCCTCCACTCATTACCTGTATTAATGGCACCTGTTTGAACTTGTTATCAGTATAAAAGACACCTGTCCACAACCTCAAACAGTCACACTCCAAACTCCACTATGGTGAAGACCAAAGAGCTGTCGAAGGACACCAGAAACAAAATTGTAGACCTGCACCAGGCTGGGAAGACTGAATCTGCAATAGGCAAGCAGCTTGGTGTGAAGAAATCAACTGTGGGAGCAATAATTAGAAAATGGAAGACATACAAGACCACTGATAATCTCCCTCGATCTTGGGCTCCACGCAAGATCTCACTCCGTGGGGTCAAAATGATCACAAGAACGGTGAGCAAACATCCCAGAACCACATGGGGGGACCTAGTGAATGACCTGCAGAGATCTGGGACCAACGTAACAAAGGCTACCATCAGTAACACACTACGCCGCCAGGGACTCAGATCCTGCAGTGCCAGATGTGTCCCCCTGCTTAAACCAGTACATGTCCGGGCCCGTCTGAAGTATGCTAGAGAGCATTTGGATGATCCAGAAGCGGATTGGGAGAATGTCATATGGTCCGATGAAACCAAAGTAGAACTGTTTGGTAGAAACACAACTCGTCGTGTTTGGAGGAGAGAGAATGCTGAATTGCAACCAAAGAACACCATACCTACTGTGAAGCATGGGGGTGGCAACATCATGCTTTGGGGCTGTTTCTCTGCAAAGGGAACAGGACGACTGATCCGTGTACATGAAAGAATGAATGGGGCATGTATCATGAGATTTTGAGTGCAAACCACCTTCCATCAGCAAGGGCATTGAAGATGAAACGTGGCTGGGTCTTTCAGCATGACAATGATCCCAAACACACCGCCCGGGCAACGAAGGAGTGGCTTCGTAAGAAGCATTTCAAGGTCCTGGTGTGCCTAGCCAGTCTCCAGATCTCAACCCCATAGAAAACCTTTGGAGGGAGTTGAAAGTCCGTGTTGCCCAGCGACAGCCCCAAAACATCACTGCTCTTGAGGAGATCTGCATGCAGGAATGGGCCAACATACCAGCAACAGTGTGTGACAACCTTGTGAAGACTTACAGAAAACGTTTGACCTCTGTCATTGCCAACAAAGGATATATAACAAAGTATTGAGATGAACTTTTGATATTGACCAAATACTTATTTTCCACCATAATATGCAAATAAATTCTTTCCAAATCAGACAATGTGATTGTCTGGATTTGTTTCCACATTTTGTCTCTCATAGTTGAGGTATACCTATGATGAAAATTACAGGCCTCTCTCATCTTCTCAAGTGGGAGAACTTGCACAATTGGTGGCTGACTAAATACTTTTTTGCCCCACTGTATAAACAAATTAAGAGGAAAAATATATATATGAAAAAAATTAAGAGGAAACATATTTAGAAAATAGAATATGTTGATGTTAGATAATTGAGATTCTTGAAAGAATAGTATAAAAATATTTAAAGTTTTTTTCCAGCACAGGCTGAAATTGTTTAATGTCTTACGTAAGTATTTGCTTCAGATAATTGGAATTCTAGATTTCAGAGTTGTCTATTTTGTGATTTGCTAGAACTTGGAAAATGGACTGCATTGTGTAAACTGACAAAATTGTGAATTTTCTAATTTTACATCAAAGAATATCACATTTACCCAGAATGTCATTATGTCAATTATATATATTCTTCCTTACAGTAATTTACAAAATGATATATTTATTCATGTGAACAAATATAGCAAATTTTGGAATATTTTCTCAGAGAGCAGAAAATGGCTGAAACCTTAATGGGACATGGAACCAAAAAATGTTCTTTCATGATTCAGACAGAGCATACAATTGTAAACAACTTTCCCAATTTAATTATATTATCTCATTTGCTTTGTACTCTTGATATCCTTTGTTGAAATGCATACCTAGGTAGGCTCAGGAGCCTGAAGGTAGCTGCTGATTAGTGGCTGCACATATATACCTCTTATCATTAGCTTACTGGTGTTCTTCTAACTCCCAGTAATGCATTGCTACTCCTTTAATAAAGCATACCAAAAGAATGAGAGAAGATTGACACTAGAAGTAAATTGAAAGTTATTTAAAATGGTATGCTCTATCTGGATCATGAAAGAAAACGTTTGGGTTTCATATCCCTTTAAAGGAAAATAAATATGTGTCTGTTATAACATAGCTGACCAACCAGTATTTTATTGCAAAAAGTGTGAGGGAGAGAAAAGAGAGTTTAATTCAGGGCTTGACAAATCTTGGGTGCCCGGTCCCCACGGCACCTGAAAAATGTTTGGTTCATCTCAATTAGGCCCATTTATCAAGCTCCGTACGGAGCTTGAAGGGCCGTGTTTCTTGCGAGTCTTCAGACTCGCCAGAAACACAACTTATGAAGCAGCGGTCTAAAGACCGCTGCTTCATAACCCTGTCCGCCTGCTCTGAGCAGGCGGACAGGAATCGCCGGAAATCAACGCGATTGAATACGATTGGGTTGATTGACACCTCCCTGCTGGCGGCCGCGAGTCAGCAGGGGGCGGCGTTGCACCAGCAGCTCTTGTGAGCTGCTGATGCAATGTTAAATGCGGAGAGCATATTGCTCTCCGCATTCAGCGAGGTCTTGCGGACCTGATCCGCAGTGTCGGATCAGGTCCGCAAGCCCTTTGATAAATGGGCCCCATAGTGTTTAATGTTGCTTCATCTCAATGTGTTTAGGCTTCTATCATATCTACCCGACCAAAGCTAACCAGTGTGTAAAATTGAGGTCTGGGCATTTACTTGGGTGCTTCACCTCCAAGCCCAACTTCCTTCCATCCATTAGTTGTGTGCTACTTGCTGTGGTATTGCTACTCATATGTCATATGTACACTATTTTCTGTGTGTCAATCAGGACCACCTGTTTGCTTCACCACACTCCCTAGCCACTAAGTCACTTTGCACACGTGTGTGATACAAGACGTAAAGGGATTGACATCACTGAAATAAGTGATTGTAATCTCCCTCATGGCTGTTAATAACAAAGAGATAGGTGATTTTAATTATTTGGCTACTAGAAACACACATAAAACATTTTTTAAAATCTGTGTGCAAGCAACATAAACAGAACCACTTTAGCTATTAGAATTAGAAATGGATTAGTGATTTTACATGGCTTGCAGCTAAAACAGAGCCAATATGAAAAAAATGCCAGCAACATTTTCAAAGAAGCTTAATTTACTGCCAAATCACAGTCAAATCACTATTATTTAGTGACAGCATGCATTTTGTGAGTTGTTATATAATGATAATAATTACAATATTAATAAAAGTGGCTTCTTAAGGATGGTAGCAATGATAGGCCACTAAGTAGCATCTGACACTAGATACAATAATACTTGTGCCTTTATCATATAGGGAGAAGCGTTACTGCCCAATGACCATAACTGTAATCTGACCCCAAACTGTAATTAATCCCAACCATGCACCTGACCCACCCCATAAAGTCTATTTGATCTGGCCCAAAGTCCCCAGGCTCCCATCAATATAATATTAACAAATAAATATAAATAATACATTTTTAAAAATACTTAAATCTCTCAAAATGTCTCATAATGATTTGCACTCCATTGTAGTCTACCTTAAGTATTTTCAGCCATTGGCCTAGGCACCTTCTTTATATTTCAGGCAATCCTGAATAGGTTAACGTTCATGGTTCCGGTAGGAGGAGCCAGTAGCGTGAGTTGCTGGTGAGACGCTCGCTGGAGAGCGTCCTGTTCAATCAACCCAAACTGATGGCTATTTTTTTGGCCGAAATAATTCTTTGTGCCTGAAAGTTGTGACCCGGATAGTGAGGGCAGTTGCCGCAGAGGGAACCTTTTACCTCGGGCTGTTGTGCCCATTTGCCCAGGCGCCCCTACGTAATTGTGCTACCTTGCTCGTTGGAGTGACTCCGCCTGGCTAAAGTGTGTTTGACTTAAAGGTAACCTGAACAGGAAATCTCGTCTATAGCTGGGCAAGACCATGGATAAGATTGCCCGGAACCGGATCGGTTCAGGTGGCACTAAGGGAAAGACAGCGAGGAAAATGGAAACATCTCTGTAATCCCAAATTCGGACGAAGGTGGACACCATGACACGCCGCACCCACAGGCTGGGAAGCGGCGATAAAATGTACAATCTACAAATCACAAGTATCTCTTCTATGTGAAGTAATCTACACTACACTGTTGCTGGTGACTGTGATACTGTTTAAGATGTGTGGTCATCACATATTTATATGCAACTAGCGGTAAAACACAAACTATTACATTTTGAGGAATTGTGTCTGCAATACACAAGCAAGGCTTACTATCCAGCGGTTGTGCTCTATACACAAGGATTTAGTTTTTCTCCCACTTTACAGTTAATTGTGTACTTTTAACCTGGTAATTGCTATACCCACAGGCTGGGAGGTAGCAAGTGGAAGAGGAGCCTGGTCCCAATCAAATACTTATTTTCTATGTAACAACTACGCTGTGATATATTCTCTACATCTTAGCTGGTTTCCTGGGACAGCCTTTTGGTGTTTGTGCCATATTCATCAGGACTAGTTACCTTACGTTATTTTCTGATGTGTCCCTGGGGAGTCGAATGGGGTGGAAACCTGTACCTGTATCTCCTGTATATATTTGCATTTCTGCAAGGCAATATATAAGCCAATGAGGTTGGTCTGATGCTCCCTACTTTGCAGGCCTGCGTGTGTTAAATCCCATTAAAAAAAGAAAGAAGACAGAGAGAGCTAAGGAGACTATATGGACAGTCAAGCTATATAATAAGTAGTGTAATTTTTTTTTTGTATGAGTACTGGCTGTTGAAATACGAACCTGATCCTGTTTAGCAAACTTTCTTTGATTACGCAAGTGTAATTTGGGAAAAAGGTGTAAATTTCTGCTTAATTAAGCTATATACATATACCTGCTATTAATATAAGTCTGCTAGCACGCATCATATAATAATTGTTTTAATATCTGCTTCTGAAATGTCATGCTGGTTATGGTACTAATGTGAGAGTTAATACTATTGGGGCAAGAACCGTAATCCTCCCTAAGTGGGGGTCATTTTTTGTACACTTAAAGCTATTTAGACACTAATTTTTATTATATTTTTCACTGTACAGATTTGAATTGATAACAGACGGGCAAGTACCCTACCCTCTAGCAGAGGTCTTTCTGCACTACTATTTCACATTTTTTTTAAATCTTTTTGCTCTTTTTTTTCTTTTTTAACTTTATTGAAGAATGTGAAAACACTTAACACGTGTGAACTACTTTATTATTTGTTCTTGCTTTAAAGGGACACTGAACCCAAAAATTTTCTTTTGTGATTCAGATAGAGCATGAATTTTTAAGCAACTTTCTAATTTACTCCTATTATCAAATTTTCTTTATTCTCTTGGTATCTTTATTTGAAATGCAAGAATCTAAGTTTAGATGCCAGCCCATTTTGGTGAACAACCTGGGTTGTCCTTGCTGATTGGTGGAAAAAATCCATCCACCAATCAAAAAGTGCTATCCAGAGTTCTTAACCCAAAAAAGCTTAGATGGCTTTTATTTCAAATAAAAATAGCAAGAGAACAAAGAAAAATTGATAATAGGAGTAAATTAGAAAGTTGCTTAAAATTGCATGCTCTATCTGAATCACAAAAGAAAAAAATTGGGCTCAGTGTCCCTTTAATGGATAACTATATTGCTCAAACTAAGACAAAATCAACAGTAATGGCCCCAAAGACTAAAGAAAAAAAAGCATGGCGAAAATTTCAGATATCAGTTTGCTAGGAGGTAATGAAATCCACCATCATCCAGCTGATAATCAGTAACTCTTTTAGCAAATGTCAGATTTGTTTCTCCCACAATTTAGAGAGATTAAAATAGAAATCTTAAGTTTTTGTTCAGATATAAAACAACTTGTAAATAGACTGACTGAAGCTGAGACAAGGATCTCTAACTTAGAGGACCATCTAGATCACGGGTGTCAAACACAAGGCCCGCGGGACAAATCCGGCCCACCAGACCTCGTCATGTGGCCCGTGTAGCCGCCGCCGGCCGCCAGCCTTCAACTTTTATTCTCGCTTTTTTTTTTGCTTTTTTTTTTTCAGGACTCAGGAGAAACATACTCATACTGTCTTGCATACAGCGGCTGTGAGACTGAGTATCCACTTACAGTCGCTGTATACAGGAGAGACAGGTGCTGCTGGCTGCGCTATGGATCCTGAACAGGGGCTTCCGAGGACTCTCAGATCTATTCTGTGCACTACTGCTGAGCTGACGTGAAATCTCCTGAGAACTCCCCTACCCAGAGCTTGCAGCGGTCGCGGTCCTTTTCCTCACAGTCACCTTATAATCATAACTGCAATAATCATAATGCGATTAAGAGGTGAGCGGCCGGCGGGTAATTATAAGAACGCTCCTCTGGGCTCCCCTGATACCGCGATTCTCTGCTATAATGATGGCTCTCGATATGATGCTGCTGCCCCTGTCCCTGCCCGGCAAAATAGCAGGTCACTCAGTTCTCACCCTTATAGAAGTGATTCAAGTGAGAGTCTCACTTCTATAAGGGTGAGAGAACTGACTTGTGACCTGCTATTTCGCGGGGCAGGGACAGGGGCAGCAGCATCATATCGTTGTGGTGTAGAGTGGCTGGAGCTTTGGTTGTACTCATAGTATTGCTGAGAGGAGGCTCTGAGGCAGTGTGTAACTGAGCTGTGCCGACATTTGGTTGGGAGTGCTGTACTGAGATTGCTGCCAGAAGCTGTTCATTACTGCTTGTCTCAGTCTGAAGATTAGGATTATGACCCCAGGAGAGAAGGCAGATATCGTTCCTCCGGAGTCCAGACATTGAACTTGTGTTTTAGCTGGTTTTAAGATGGAGGCGCAGACATGAAGAATCTTGGTACTGTTGTAACACTAGTAAATATTTCATATTAAAAGAGAAAATGTATGTGGGACGGGTTAAATATAAATGTCAGATATATTCTCAAATTTTGTTTCATGAAACATGGGAGTGCTGTGTGCAATGGGCAAATGTTAACAGCACAATAAGAGGTCCAAACACTTTAAAAAAATAAATAAAAAATACATATTTAACTTATGGAAAACTTCTGGCTGGTCGGAAGTAACTAAGTGAGAACAAGACACTGACCTCCTGCTCCCTCATCACTTCCTCCCAGCTTCCCTATGTATCTGCACGCGCGGGAAAAGGGCTAGCAGCAGAGACCAGAGAGGCAGAAGCAGGCACACAGCGAGGCTGGTAAGAAAAACATGTTTTTTTAAATAATATGTCAGCAGGACAATTCTACAGTAAGTAAACAGCCGTTCTGAGGCTCTGTCTCTGCAGATTGTCTTATTCTGCTCTCAGCCTTCCCCAGGTAATAAATCAAATCTTTATCTCGGGAGTCTGCTACTACACTTGTACTGTCTGTGACTGATTTGTAGTCTGCACAGATTTTATTAACCTTATCCCTGCCTGTTATGCTTGCATGCATGGGAAAACATATTCACACTGCATTATCATTAGTTTATTGCCCACCTAAATCAGAGCAGTAATAAAGTTTTTGTGTGTGTGTAAATGTGTGAATGTATGTTTGTGTGTGTAAGTATGTGTGTGTAAATATGTGTATGTGTGTTTGTGTGTAAATGTGTGTTTGTGTGTAAATGTGTGAATGTATGTTTGTGTGTCAATGTGTGAATGTATGTTTTTTTTTTTTTTTTTATTTAATTTTTATTGAGGTTTAGTTAAAGGCATACATAAAACAAGATAACAAATTCTTATGTCACATGAGATAAGGCTTCAATATTACAGGAGTCATAAGGTAAACTTGTAAAAGACGTATAGCCAACAAATTACATAGTTTGCAAACATCATCCAGAGAAGTAGCTAATCTTATATGAACCTTCTATATGAGGCTGTATTTTACTCTTGGGCCAACAAGAGTAACAGGTATTGATGAAGTGGAAGAAGGAAATTGTAGCTAAGGAGACTACTTTTGGATCTCAGTATTGAACCTCGATTTTATTTTAAATTAACTTTTTAGAATAGTTAGTAATTGGTATTGTAAACAATAATAAAAGTGAAAATGTAAACTTGCTGTGTAAATAGTGTCGTAAAGTATGTAGGTGTAAATGGTTAGAGTATGGATAACAAGGAAAAATAAGGTGTGGTATTGGATAGAGAAACCACATTATTCACTCTCCTGAAATAGGAGATATATTAGGGGGGGGGGAGGAGGTGGTAAATTGAGTATGTTAGACCAAATATTTAAGTAAAGCTCCATATTACAAAAAAGGGAATATCAATGATGTAGGACCTGCCTGCTCTCAAAACTGTGTAAAGGAAGCTGAGTATATGTATTCTAGGGCTTTTTACAGAATTGTTGATATCATTTAGGCAAGGGCTATATGTAAGTTGGAGTGTTAAACAAATGGGCCAAAGGCAATAGACTTTGTAGGGCACGGGGTCAGGTTGTAATTGTGGGAATCATGAAGAGGTGATATATTTGGAGTAGATCTTGCTCTGGTACAGAAAAATTGGGATATTTACATAAATTGTATGTTAGGGCACAAATAGACTATAGTAGTTAGGATGGGACTAGCTTAAAGTGCAATATATATAGCTATACAAAATTGTCCTCAGAGCAACATGGAATCTAAAATTGAAGTTGAGGCAGAATTAAATTACCTGATCTATATGACCTAAGTAGCAGCAATGGAGCTGTAGCATTAAAGTGAAAACAGCAGAACATAACAATTGGGCCCTACAAAACAGCTGCAAGGTGGAGCACACCAAATGTTAGGACGCAGCCTCGGCCGCTGGCTACGTCTGTACTGTATGGAAAGAAAGATACCCACTATACAGCTGCCCTAATGTAGTGTGTGGACATCATAAGTATTCTATATGTCCCCAATCACAATTCTGCCAGATTAAGTAAATATATACAACAACAGGATCTATCTAATAGAACATATAGCATCTCTGAACCCTTCAGTACAGTAACAACAGGATGAATGCACTGAGAAAACACACATTGCATACAAATGTCTTATAAAAAAACAAACATAACTCTATAAGCAAAGATTGTCAAGGAAGTATAAGGAAACATTTTGATATAGCTCATGATAAAACAATCTAACACATTACAGATTATGTGTAATGATATATAACACTAGTTTAGAGAAGATTCGCTGCCCTGACTGACCGTATGAGACACGAGATAAGTAGGGTGTATAACACAAGGTTAACAATTTGTATAACATAGGTAAACTAAAGACATCAACGTGCTCTGTAGAGTTGTAGTCCCAACTCATAGAAGGTATGTACGCCTTCAATCTACTGAACTGTGGTGCCACAACATCAATAATTACTTTAATACTGCCTAGTATGATAAACAGCTTACATAAGGAATGAAGTTGTCTCGATAGGTTAGTTGTTGACAGCAATAAAAATTAATCAGACCCAGCCCGTATCTGACTACCACATTCACTTCTCTGGCTCTGATCTGAATTAAATGCTAAACACTAAAGCCAGGATCATTAGGGATGTAAGTTCAAGAATAAGAATATGTCCCCATGCAGGGCCAGTCTGCTCCGTTTTGAAAAAGTTTGTGTCTTTCTCTGTTCCCCATAGCCACAATGAAATCTTCCGTTAAGAGCAGTGTAACAGAGGCCAGATTAACCTATGCCTTGCCTGAGACTAGAGGAGGCACGTAGCACTAACAGCAACACTCTCGGCAGTGGCCACAAACCTGTCACAGTAGGCAAATTCTGGAGGACTCCACGCAGTTGCGGCACACAAGCTGAGAGACCCGCCAGCTTGAGTTTTGCTTTGTGGGGTACAACAAGAACCTCATGAGGGCTCCAGTAGGTTATCCAGCTGGCAAAAGTCCCTTGCAGTTCTCGCGGCTCAATCCGCTCTGCTGTGCTCCGGGATACATCTAGAAATGGTGTTTCTCTTGAGGCTCCGCAGGATGTTTTCAGTTGTAACGTTTGTAGCTCATCGTCAGCACACTTCCTTTCTGCTCCCTTTATGGCATATAGCGGTGAGAGATGCTCCGATGTTGACACCCAAGATGGCGGCTTTCGCGGGGCACTTGCTCTTTCTGGGTACAACACCGCACAGTTAGCCGAAATGCTCGGGGTATCAGTATGTGAGGTGAGAGGCTTAAAAGCTTCAGCCATTGCATTCAAAAGGGCTTCGTTGTGGCGATCTAATAGATCCTGCATCTGGTTTAGTAGAAGTGCCGCCATGGTTACACACAAGCAGCGTGTCAGCAGAAATTAAGTACAAGACCCACATAAAAATGGTTAGCACTGTTAGCCTATCTCTAAGGCAGCAATAAGATATTCCTTTTCAGGGGTCACCAAGGTGAAATGAAAATGTGCAGAATATATAATAAATCCTTTAAAATTGTAGGATGCTTTAGGAGCTCTGAAAATGTGCGTCTTATCTCAGCGGTAGTTGGCTCCTCCCCCCCGTGTGAATGTATGTTTGTGTGTAAATCTGTGAATGTATGTTTGTGTGTAAATCTGTGAATGTATGTTTGTGTGTGTGTGTGTGTGTGTGTGTGCAAATGTGTGAATGTATGTTTGTGTGTGTATCTGTGAATTTATATGTCTGTGTGTGTAAATATGTGTGTTTGAATATCTACTTGCCATTATTCTGACTATGTTTCTGCTTTCAGAGCTAGTTATTACTTACACATTATTAGAAAAAACAGTAATAATTGAATGCAGTGACAATAATTTATTATGATAATAAAGAGTGGACACATAGTCCTAGATACAACCGGCCCTTTGAGGGTGACCAAACTGCTGATGCGGCCCCCGATGAATTTGAGTTTGACACCCCTGATCTAGATGGTATTGAAAGTAATATGACTTCTCAGGAAAGGGAGATAATGGCCAGAGGACCTTGAGGACAGATCAAGACGTAATAAATTAAAAGTAATAGGCCTTCCAGAAATAGTTGAATACAGTGACCTGCTCCATTTTTCAGCTCTCCAGTTACCACAAGCCTTAGGTTTTCTCAGACAATATTCCCATAGCAGTAGAAAGAGTTCACCGTATTGGCCCTGTTAGGAAAGAAGGTAATAGCAAAGGCCGTCCTATAATGATAAAATTCCTTAACTTTCAGGACAAAGTGAATATTCTTAGAGGATACTGTAGAGTTAAAGAATGTAAAATCAATCAGCATAGGATACAGTGACGTGCAGTAATAGGAGGCAGGGGAGGCAGTGCCTACCCTGTCCAATCAGGGAAAAAAAAGATTTAAATAATATTTATTTAAAATAAAAAAAAGTAGGTTTTTTTTTATTATTATTGGCGATTTTACAAAATGTACACAGTCACACACATCAGTATTATATTATTTTTCTGCGCTTGCGCAGCAGCCAAAATCAGTTAGCATTTCCATTTGTTGCGCAATTAGGAGGCAGTGAGCCGGTCCGCTGCCCTCCAATAATTGCGCAACAATGGATTTAAATTGCAATCCTCTCTTTGCTTGTAGCTGCGCCACCCACTGGTGACTCGCCGGGCCCTCAGTAGCTCCAATGGAGGCGGTTCTCTAAACCGCCTCAATGATGAGCTCTACATCACTCAGCCAATCAGCATTCAGCACTGCCTGCTGATTGACAGAGTGAGTGACGTGTTAGTCACGTGACGACGACGTCGCGCCGGGCTTGAAGAAGAAGAGAGGGAGCTTCTGCTGCTGCAGCCTGCCACTGCGTGCCCATCTCTGCCGAATTTAAAAGTGCTGCTGGCCTGACACTGACAGCGAGCTCAGCCTCATTGAGTCAGTCAGTGACAGGCAGGCAGCAGCTGCGGTGGCTGAGATTGAAGCCTGAAGGAGCAACTAGGAGGTCCTGGAGGACTCGAGGAGAGACGTCAGTAGTCACTAGTCAAGACTACTACTGTGTCTATGTGGCGCGCGTGCCACTGCAGTCGCCGGCGGCATGGAGAAGAGTGACCGGTCCCAGGGGCCAGGCCAGGAGGAGCCGAGTGTAGGAGGAGGACAGGAGCGGAGCGGACACGGAACTCAGCCACGTGGGACAACAGGTTAGAACCTAGCTAGGCCAAGTGTGCTCTGTGCTGTGCAGCCCTGAACTCCTGAGAGTTTGCTGAGCTGGCCTGGCTGAAAGTCATAAAGGCCTTTTTTCCCTCACTGAGCTCAGAGCTGACATTATGCCTTTGCCTTATTATTGCTCAATGCTTGGTGTGACTGTGATGTGGTGTGAGTGAAAATCGGATGATCATATATGTTATATGGTAGCAGGGGCATCATAACTTGGGTATTTAATAAAATCAGAATATGCCTTCCTCAACTAAGTGTCTGACTCTGTTGTTGTGTACTGTGCTGTGCTTAACTGCTCAATTCCTGGCAACAATACTGTCTCCCCCTCCCCTGTGTCTCTCCCCCCTCCCCTGTGTCTCTCCCCCCTCCCCTGTGTCTCTCCCCCCCCTCCCCTGTGTCTCTCCCCCCCTCCCCTGTGTCTCTCCCCCCTCCCCTGTGTCTCTTCCCCACCCTCCCCTGTGTCTCTCCCCCCCCTCCCCTGTGTCTCTCTCCCCCCTCCCCTGTGTCTCTCCCCCCCTCCCCTGTGTCTCTCCCCCCTCTCTCCCTGTGTCTCTCCCCCCTCCCTCCCTGTGTCTCTCCCCCCCTCCCTCCCTGTGTCTCTCCTCCCTCCCTCCCTCCCTGTGTCTCTCCCCCCTCCCTCCCTCCCTCCCTGTGTCTCTCCCCCCTCCCTCCCTGTGTCTCTCCCCCCTCCCTCCCTGTGTCTCTCCCCCTCCCTCCCTGTGTCTCTCCCCTGTCTCTATCCCCCCTCTCCCCTGTCTCTATCCCCCCTCTCCCCTGTCTCTATCCCCCCTCTCCCCTGTCTCTATCCCCCCTCTCCCCTGTCTCTATCCCCCCTCTCCCCTGTCTCTATCCCCCCTCTCCCCTGTCTCTATACCCCTCTCCCCTGTCTCTATACCCCCTCTCCCCTGTCTCTATCCCCCCTCTCCCCTGTCTCTATCTCCCCTCTCCCCTGTCTCTCTCTCTCTCTCTCTCTCTCTCTCTCCCCTCTGTCTCTCTCTCTCTCTCCCCTCTGTCTCTCTCTCTCTCTCCCCTCTGTCTCTCTCTTCCCTCTGTCTCTCTCTCTCTCTCTCTCCCCTCTGTCTCTCTCTCTCTCTCCCCTCTGTCTCTCTCTCTCCCCTCTGTCTCTCTCTCTCCCCTCTGTCTCTCCCCTCTGTCTCTCTCCCCCCTCTGTCTCTCCCCTCTGTCTCTCCCCTCTGTCTCTGCCCTCTGTCTCTCCCCTCTGTCTCTCTCTCCCTTCTGTCTCTCTCTCCCCTCTGTCTCTCTCTCCCCTCTGTCTCTCTCTCCCCTCTGTCTCTCTATCCCCTCTGTCTCCCTCTCTCTCTCTCTCTCTCCCCCCTCTGTCTCTCTCTCCCCTCTGTCTGTCTCTCTCTCCCTGTGTCTCTCCCCCCTCCCTCCCTGTGTCTCTCCCCCCTCCCTCCCTGTGTCTCTCCCCCCTCCCTCCCTCCCTGTGTCTCTCCCCCCTCCCTCCCTGTGTCTCTCCCCCCTCCCTCCCTGTGTCTCTCCCCCCTCCCTCCCTGTGTCTCTCCCCTGTCTCTATCCCCCCTCTCCCCTGTCTCTATCCCCCCTCTCCCCTGTCTCTATCCCCCCTCTCCCCTGTCTCTATCCCCCCTCTCCCCTGTCTCTATCCCCCCTCTCCCCTGTCTCTATACCCCTCTCCCCTGTCTCTATACCCCCTCTCCCCTGTCTCTATCCCCCCTCTCCCCTGTCTCTATCTCCCCTCTCCCCTGTCTCTCTCTCTCTCTCTCTCTCTCTCTCCCCTCTGTCTCTCTCTCTCTCTCCCCTCTGTCTCTCTCTCTCTCTCTCTCTCCCCTCTGTCTCTCTCTTCCCTCTGTCTCTCTCTCTCTCTCTCTCTCTCTCTCTCTCTCTCTCCCCTCTGTCTCTCTCTCTCTCTCCCCCCCTCTGTCTCTCCCCTCTGTCTCTCCCCTCTGTCTCTCTCCCCCCTCTGTCTCTCCCCTCTGTCTCTCCCCTCTGTCTCTGCCCTCTGTCTCTCCCCTCTCTCTCCCCTCTGTCTCTCTCTCTCTCCCTTCTGTCTCTCTCTCCCTTCTGTCTCTCTCTCCCCTCTGTCTCTCTCTCCCCTCTGTCTCTCTATCCCCTCTGTCTCCCTCTCTCTCTCTCTCTCCCCCCTCTGTCTCTCTCTCCCCTCTGTCTGTCTCTCTCTCCCCTCTGTCTCTCTCTCCCTCCCCTCTCTCTCTCCCTTCTGTCTCTCTCTCCCATCTGTCTCTCTCCCCCCTCTGTCTCTCTATCCCCTCTGTCTCCCTCTCTCTCTCCCCTCTCTCTCTCTCTCTCCCCCTCTGTCTCTCCCTCCCCCTCTGTCTCTCTCCCCTCTGTCTGTCTCTCTCTCCCCTCTGTCTCTCTCTCCCCTCTGTCTCTCTCTCTCTCCCTCCCCCCCCCCTCTCTCTCTCTCTCTCCCCCTCTGTCTCTCCCCTCTATCTCTCTTCCCTCTCTCTCCCCTCTGTCTCTCTCTCTCTCTCCCTCCCCCCCCTCTCTCTCTCTCTCTCCCTTCTGTCTCTCTCTCCCATCTGTCTCTCTTTCTCCCCTCTGTCTCTCTCTCCCCTCTGTCTCTCCCTCCCCTCTGTCTCCCTCTCTCTCTCCCCCCTCTCTCTCTCTCTCTCTCTCTCCCCCCTCTGTCTCTCTCTCCCCTCTGTCTGTCTCTCTCTCCCCTCTGTCTCTCTCCATCCCCTCTCTCTCTCTCTCTCTCTCTCTCTCTCTCTCTCTCTCTCCCTTCTGTCTCTCTCTCCCCTCTGTCTCTCTATCCCCTCTGTCTCTCTATCCCCTCTCTCTCCCTCTCTCTCTCCCCCCTCTCTCTCTCTCCCCCTCTGTCTCTCCCTCCCCCTCTGTCTCTCCCTTTCTCCCTCCCCCTCTGTCTCTCTCCCCTCTGTCTCTCTCTCTCTCCCCTCTGTCTGTCTCTCCCCTCTGTCTCTCTCTCCCCTCTGTCTCTCTCTCTCTCTCTCCCTCCCCTTTCTCTATCTCTCCCTTCTGTCTCTCTCTCCCATCTGTCTCTCTCTCCCCTCTGTCTCCCTCTCTCTCTCCCCCCCCTCTCTCTCTCTCTATCTCTCTCCCCCTCTGTCTCTCCCTCCCCCTCTGTCTCTCCCTTTCTCCCTCACCCTCTGTCTCTCTCCCCTCTGTCTCTCTCTCTCTCTCTCTCTCTCCCCTCTGTCTCTCTCTCTCTCCCCTCTCTCTCTCTATCCCCTCTGTCTCTCTCTCCCCTCTGTCTCTCTCTCCCCTCTGTCTCTCTCTCTCCCCACTGTCTCTCTCTCCCCTCTGTCTCTCTCTCCCATCTGTCTCTCTATCCCCTCTGTCTCCCTCTCTCTCTCTCCCCTCTCTCTCTCTCCCCCTCTCCCTCCCCCTCTGTCTCTCTCTCTCTCTCCCCTGTCTCTCTATTTCTCTCCCTCTCCCCCTCTGTCTCTCTCCAGCCATCTCTCTCTCTCCCTGTCTCTCCCACCCCCTCTGTCTCTCTCCTTACATGTCTCATTCTCCCCCATGTTCTCTTTCTCTGTCTCTCTCTCCTCTGTCTCTATTTGTGTCTCTCTCTCCCTGTCTCTCCCACCCCCTCTGTCCAATTTACATCTAATTTCCTTCATTCTCTTGATATCTTTTGTTGAAAATAATATCTAAATATGCTCAATAGCTGCTGATTGGTGGCTGCACAATAGATACCTCATGTGATTGGCTCACCCATGTACATTGCTATTTCTTCAACAAAGGATATCTAAAGAATGAAGGCATATCCTAGCCAGTGCCTCACCTGCCTCCGACCTCACTGCACGTCACTGATAGGATATTGTTGTTTCAGGCTTATTCAGCAGAGACTGCTGCCAAAAGAAGAGAAATGGCACCCTTTTGAATATGTTTAATTAACGCAAAATTTCCAGGCTAGATTACTGTATCCAGCAAAAATATTGATAGATGTCAATGGCCTGACTAGGGTCATTAATAGTACTGGTGAAGCACAGGCCTTATTTAAAAAATTAGGACTAGAATATTAATAGCCAGAGTAAAATGTAAATTTTTGTTAACTATGACCCGTTGTGTAATGAATGTTTTATTATTTATTTTTAGTTTCTTCTCTCATTGTAAGTGGGGGTTTTTTTTTCTTCCTTCCTCCCTCACTTCCCTCTCTCCCCTCCGTTGTGGCTCCTCTCCCTTTCCTTGTGACCTATTGAAAAGGTTTTAAAATTTTAATCTCTTTTTATTATTCTTTATTTACCAACAGATTCTGCAGCGCTGCCCATGGGTAATGGAGAAACAATACGATAAAAGACAACATTTTACAGACAAATACAGGGGGGATTGAGGGCCCTATTCCCGTGGGAACCTACAATCTAGATGGGTAGGAGGATGGGAAACAGGAGGTGGGGACTGCAAAGGTGAGAATGATATTAGTGAGGAGATAGAGGGCAACTGTTAATTAAATGTGAAGTTAGTTTGTTAATAAGTCGGGTGATAAGCTTCCCTGAACAGAAAGGTCTTTAGGGAAAATTTAAAGGAGGAGAGGTTAGGGGCAAGTCTGACAGCTTGAGGAAGTGTGTTTCAGAGGGTTGGTGCCGCACGAGAGAAGTCCTGTAGTATAGCATGAGAGGAGGTGATGGTAGAGGACGCAAGAAGCAGGTCATTGTTGGATCTTAGGGGGCGGGCGGGAGTATATTTTTTGATGAGTGAGGACAGGTAGGGTGGGGCAGCGTTGGTGAGGGCTTTGTAGGTCAGGGTAAGAATTTTGAATTTAAGTCTGCTGTGAATGGGGAGCCAGTGAAGGGACTCACAGAGAGGTGCAGCAGAAACAGAGCGTTGAGAGAGGTGGATTAGCCTGGCAGATGCATTTAGGATGGATTGGAGGGGAGAGAGGCAGGAGAGAGGGAGGCCAGTTAGTAAGTTGTTACAGTAGTCAAGTCGGGAAATTACCAGGGAGTGAGGGGGCGGAGCTAACCGCCGAGCTAGCCAGTCGCAAGGGTTCAGAGCTCCGTGTATTTTACCCTTATAAGTTAAGCTTTTTATGTATACTAAATTTGTATGCATTCTGCTATATCTGATAATTTTAAGGGACTTTAATGAACAGCATTTGGTGACAATTTTATTACAAGAAAACATACTGGAGGCAGTTACAGAGAAATTCCAGCACCCACATCCGGGGTATTAGGCCTGAGGAATCAGGCTCTCAGTCTCATCGCATACAACACTCAAAATGGAGGCAGATTACGTAGCCATGCAAGAATTTATGACCAACTTTGAGCTACGGATGTGTAGCAGATTTGACCACCTCCTGCACCTAATGGAGTGTACACATATGCGGGTGGAAGTTTCTGAGCCAGTAGTGGAATAGGCAGCGAAGCTGGCAACTCAAAGTGGTGTCAAACAAGTTGCCCTTAAAAGATCTTGGAGACCTGTATTGGCCCCGGAATGGAGAGATGCGGTCAGCTTGCTGGGGGTAGTTGATGACGGCTTCCATGTTTGGAGGGAGAACTATGCAGCTGCGGCGATGGGACAGACGAGCGCTGTGTCTGGGAGCCGACCTGAAGAAGCCTTTTTGTATTGGACTGACTCAAGCAACTGTAGGAATCTCTCTGACTCACCTTTGCGGCAGCCTGGTCCAGCGGAGCTAATCATCACTCAACACGCCACACGATGAATCTGTTTGGGCAGAACTGTTATAGGGTAAACCTATCTTTATAGATCTGGCTTGTTTGTGAGCACTTTGGTTTCATTGCCCTAAATGACGGCTTCATAGCCCGAAGGATCATATGAGACCCAATCTGCGCTGCCAGGCTGTTAGTTAGCAAGGCGGATATTCTTTTTTATTTCATCTCCTTCATGTGATATATACCACGTAAAAACTTTTATTTCACAATCAGCAGCTTCCCCAGAACAAGTGTTTCTGAGCCTGTATGTTTATTGATCTGACACCTCTGCTGGGTTTGAACCTTTCTTACTATTGTTGACATTTATTTGTTCTTCAAGATTCTGCAGATCAGGTGTAGGTTGGGAACTACGAGTATGGTTAATGCTAAGTGGGATCATTATGCTGCTACTATTGAATTGCTCCAGCTAACTATATTATGAAAACATAATTTACACCACGTGGATAGCTGGTATTTTTTGCCGTATACATTCTGCTGTATGTTTATTTCTAAAACACTACTATAGTCCCCTCTAGATATTATATACTACTAGGAAGAAGGGAGTGTACAATATAGGTATCGATTAGGTTGAATACTATGTTTGGCAAAGGGGACCCCATAACCAGATTCTCATCCGACCCCCCAACCCCAAACCTCTACTATGTGGTAAGGGATGTCTAGTTTATTCTCCACATTTTTTTTTTGGCAGAGTTCTGAAGTCTCTGCCCAGTTCGTAGAGCCTCTGTTAGAGTTTGCCATTATATTAGAGTAAAATTGGCTCTCCGGATCCTCATAAGGTTAGATTTATTATGACTACTATCATGTATTTTATTGCTAGCAGACTCTTCAGCTTTTAATTTTATTATGACTGTTGGTTCACATGAAGGCCTATTGACAGTGTTAAGGCTATAAGCCTGACCTATATAGTTGTGCCTTGATGAGACATTTATCTCACTCCCAACTCCTACGAAATCATCCCACAACATTTGTGAATACTGTATATAACATATTTAAGGGGAATGGGAACTATATATATATATATAAGTGTGTATCTTTTGATGTACATAATAGCAATCTTTTGATTGGTCTTTATCTGGGCATTCTAAACTCTATAGTCCTATACTCAGTCTACAAATATTAGTTGTTATAGTTCTTATAAAATTCGCTCTGAAGGTTGGTGCATTCACTTGGCAGTTCTCAGGCACCACCAGAGTTCATTAATCCTGGCAGTTCTTTATATCATATTAGCCTTTAGATTTTAAGAAATCTCAGCCTCTTAGAGTTTCTGTGTCTTCAAAATCATGTGAACTATAATAGTGTTAATAGTTATGAGCTTACTATATTAGACTTCAAACCTCTCTGCTTGCATTGTTGTTTTTTTGTTTGTTTTTCTTTTGACATTGTGTTAGTTGTCACTAAAGTAACTGCTGTGAGTCTATATCATGATATTTTATATGTCCTCCTTCAATAGTTGTATCTGATCTCTGGACCTATTCAGGGTCCTGGAAGGCATGTGAAGGAGAGAGTTTAGTGCAGGCCCAAAAGTGGCCTGTGTCATCTAAAAATCCTCTGATTAGTAAGTCAAATTCATTGGAGCCCAGGAGTGGCCCCAGCTATTCCTGAGGAAAAAAGAGGGTGATTTCAGGTTTGCTCCCTAAATAGTATGCATCTAATTGATATATCTAGTGTAGAATTACATGGAATTGTTATGCCAAGAGATTTAGCCGTATATATGATTTTTGTATCCTAACATTCTTGTTATTAATCTTACTACTTAACATCTGTGCTATGTTAACTGTGTGAACTGCATTTGTGTTTGTATCTGCTTGACCATCAATAAAAAGTATTTAAACATTTTTTTTTTTTTTTACCAGGGAGTGGATTAGCTGTTTGTAAGTTTCAGCACCCAGAAACAGACGCATTTTGGAGATATTGCGTAGGTGGTTGCGGCAGGATGAAGAGAGCAGTTGGATGTGGGGAATGAAGGACAGATATGAGTCAAGCATGACTCTGAGGCAGCGGACTTGGGGTGATGGGGAGATAGTGGTGCCGCCAACAGTGATAGAAAAATTAGAAACTGGAGTAGAGTTAGAGGGGGGAATTAGAAGTAGTGCGGTCTTGGACATGTTTATTTTTACGTGGCGAGAGGCCATCCAGGAGGAAATGCCAGATAAGCAGTCTCTGATGTGACAATTGACAGAAGGAGAGAGTGCAGGGGTGGAAAGGTAGATCTGGGTATCATCAGCATAGAGGCCATAGCTGAAGCGATAGCTGTTGATAAGTTTACCCAGTGAAAAAGTGTAAATAGAGAAGAGTAGAGGACCCAGGACAGAGCCTTGAGGTACTCCAACAGACAGAGGCAATAGATAGGAGGAGTCACCAGTAAAAGAGACAGAGGAGAGTCCGTAGGAGAAGGGGATGGTCAACAGTGTCAAAGGCAGCAGAGAGGTCAAGTAAGATGAGTATAGATTAGTAGCCTTTGTTTTTAGCAGAAAGGAGATTGTTAGTAACCTTGGTGAGGGCAGTCTCAGTTGAGTGTTAGGGACAGAAGCCAGATTGCAGGGGGTCAAGCAATGAGTTGGAGGACAGGAAGTGGGTTAGGCGGTTGAAAACTAGTTTTTCAAGGAATTTTGAAGCTAGCGGGAGCAGTGATATGGGTCGGTAGTTTGCAGGGGACTTAGGGTCAAGTGAGGGTTTTTTGAGGATGGGGGTGGCCTTTGCATGTTTGAAGGAGGCAGGGAATGAGCCAGTAGAAAGGGATAGGTTGAATATGTGAGTAAGAGCCGGAGTGAGGGTGAGAGACAGAGGAGGAATTAGATGTGAATGAACAGGGTCAAGTAGGGTAGCCAGGTAGTGAGGAAGACAAAAGGGAAGCCACTTCACTTCACATTTGATTTATGAAAAATTTAATTTCCTATCATGGAATGTTGGAGGTGAAACATCACCAGGGAAAAGGAAATCAATCCTAAAACATCTAAATAGATTTCACCCCCAAGTGGTATTTTTACAGGAAACTTATTTGAAACCTCCCGAACTAGCCAAGCTTAGATCTAAATGGATAAGAAATGTGGTCACTACCCCATACTGTCGTCGTAAGCGAGGGGTCAATATCCTGTTTTATAAAAATCTAAATTACTACATTCTTGTTCAAGATATTATTGATCCCTCAGCTAGATGTGTAATCATGGAAGTCAATATTCATGTGGTTCATTAGGTGCTTGTAATGTCTATGGACCTAATAAGCTGGATAAAACGGTTAAAATATAACGGGAAAAAAATGGTAATCGCGGGAGATTTCAACATGGTTCCAAGCATTAATTTAGATACATTTTCTCCAACACAGTATTTTAATAGTAGGAAAACAGGGAACATTTTTAAGTCTCTCTTCTATGATTTTAAGTTACACAATATTTGGCGTATTCAGAACCCTGATCAAAGAGTCTACTCGTGTGAATCTAAGACGCATAACTCATTTTCTCGTATTGATCTGTTTTTGGTATCTGATAATCTTATGGGTGTGTGATATGAAAACTAGTATTGAGGAGATATAAATCTCTGATCATGCGGTAATCTCCTTACAGATCAGGGTAAATAGGCAGTCGGATGCAAGATTTGCAAGCTTTTCATTCCCGAGATATCTCTCAGATAATGTACATTTTAATAATTGGATAAAAGAGAAATGGATAGATTACGCTATCAATAATAAAGAATCCGAAAGTAAACCTGTGATTTTCTGGGAAGCATTTAAAGCATATATACGAGGAGAGATTCCTGCATATATATGCAAATGGCAAAAAAATTGTATTGAGAGACATTCAGTTGGCAAAACAAGTAAGAAACAGTTATGATCTATACATTGCAACCCCAACCAAAGACCACTGGGAAAAATATTCCAAACATAGACAAGAAAAAGATTTATTCTTAAAACAGAAATCAACTCAAGAAGATAAGAAACAAGGGGACAAATTTAATGGTTATTATGGAAAATTGGTTAAATACTTATCTATATTAACTAAGAATAATACCAGTAGCAATATCATTTCCTCAATTAGGAAGGGTGATAATAGAACCACAGACCAAGATACAATTAAAAAATATTTTTTTGAATAGTCTAAAAAATTATACACAAGAGGAACGGTAAATACAGACTATAAAAAAGAATTTGGGACAAGTGTAAACCCCCCAAGATTAGCCAACAAGAACCTCAATCAACCCATTTTGATAGAAGAAGCTAAAACGGGCAAAGCACCTGGGCCGGATTGTTTCCCGGCAGGATTCTATAAAATACTAAAAGAAAACATTTCACCAATTTTAGTTAGACTTTTCAATCAATACTATGTGGAAAATAAGATGAATTCCCTTATATTTTACCGCCTCCACAATCACACTTATATTAAAGAAAGATAAAAATCCAGAAGAACTAACTTCTTATAGGCCAATATATATAGGCTAATATATATAGGCCAATATCACTCCTAAACAGTGATTATATCATTTTGATGTCTATTATTGCTGATAGGTTAAAAAAACACTTAGCATTATAAATCCATGAAGATCAAGTAGGATTCATGTGTGGGAGGAATGTTGCTAAAATAATATGCAAGGTCCCCACAATATTAGATTACTTTTGGAGAAAAGAGAAGGATAGGCCAAGACCAAATAGACCCGACCTAGCGATTTTATCCGTGGACGCTGTAAAAGCATTTGATTTAATAAATTGGGACCATCTATTTTCAGCAATCACACAGTTCGGATATAGAGGAAACTTTCTAAATTTAATCTATTTTATTCTAACACTATTAACAATCTGAGGATTAATAATAATCTAACAGAGAGTATTACTTTGGTAAAGGACACCAGGCAAGGATGCCCTCCATCACCACTACTTTTCAATATTTCAAAAGCCCTTTGCAATTATCTTACGACAGGAGTTAACAGGCAATGTGATTGGACAGAACAAGATGACTAACATTATTTGCCGATGATTTACTTGTATTTTTGAGTAATACTAAAGACTCAATAAAACAATTTTTAATGTTAGCAGATTTGTTTAGTTCATTTTCTGGGTATAGAATTAACCCCACCAAAACTGAGATTATGTGGCTAACTCACCATAGGCCTGTAAAGCTCCAATGTCTCTTTAAAATAGTATAGGTTATTAATAATCTTGGTATTAGAATATGTACAGATCCCTCTAAATGGTATGGTCTGAACTATTGCCCTCTCTTTTTAAAATTTGATAAAGACCTAAAAAGGTGGATGCAGCTTCCAATCTCATTGACTGCAAGAATTGCATTGGTAAAAACTATACTTTTCCCACAAGTATTATATCCTATGCAAAATCTGCCACTCATCATGCATGGTAAGGATATAGGGACCGATTTATTACGGCCCGAATGGGGCCATATACCTCTGTTTCCACATTTAATGGTACCAAAAATAGATCTTTTTCACATTTAATCGCTGGAAACAGGAGTTAAGAAGCAGCGGTCTTAAGACCGCTGTTCTTTATCTCGTACGCCTCCTCTGAGGTGGCGGACATCAATCCTCCAAATCTCATACGATCGGGTTGATTGACACCCAAATCTGTAGTTCACCAGAACTGCTTGTGCAATGATAAATGCCGACATTGTCGGCATTTATCAATGTCTGGTGGACATGATACGCTACAGCGTATTGATTAATAAATCGGCCCCATAGTCTTTTTTAATAAGATTAGTCTGTTTTTAATAAGATTAGTCTTTTTTAATAAGATCATTGCTAAATTTGTTTGTCAGCAAAAAAGAGTGTGCATATCTCCAATGAAACTAAGTCTACATAACAGTGTGGGTGGATTAACTCTTCATAATTTAAAATTTTATAACTTAGCATCTCTAGTCAAATTTGTAGTAAACTGGATTACTGAAAAACAGTATATGACCAATCTTAAATTAGAATCAGCTATATTGGCACCACACTCATTGAAAACAATGATTCACTGTACCAAACCTACCATACATTCATATCTTGATAATATGGCAGTTTTTAGAGGCCCGGTCCTGGCCTGGTTGGCCTTTTATAAGCAATTAGGGGTTAACCATAGACTATCGAAATTTCTGCCTATTGAAGGAAACCCAGAGTTCGTACCAATAATTACCTCCTCAGTATTTAAAGAATGCACAAGTGAAGGCCTTCAAAATTTAATACAGATTAAAGAACAAGGCTTAGATAATATCAGATCTTTTGAAAGGGATATCCCTTTATCCCTTGAGATAGTCCGGACGGTACCGGAAGAAAAGCGTAGGGTGCTTTTTTGCCAATTCCAGGAGCCGTAGCTGGATCTCAGAAGGAAAGTGGCTGTTTGAACTTACAGAGACTGTTTGCAATAACAAAGGCAGTTTGTTCCGACATTACAGCTAGTGATCTCCGACCTAAAGACTGCTACGGCCACATTCCTCCATGAGGAGGATTTTATATATGCCTATTTGATACATACTTCTTGTAAGTATGTTTTTATTGTGCGTGTGATCTGGTGTTAATAAACTGCATTTGAATCGTGGGTTGCGCTGTCTATTTTTCTACCCTCTACAGTAGGGTTCTTCAAACCACGGGTCGGGACCCTTTACTAGGTCACAACACCATGTGTACTGGGTTACGACATGTGTGTGTGTGTTGTAGGAGTGTGTGTGGTGTATTGTATGAGATTGTGTGTGTGCTGTGCATGTGTTGTGTATGAGAGTGTGTGGGTGTGTGTGTTGTATGAGAGTGTGTGTGTGTTATATGAGAGTGTGTCTGGTATGTGTGTTGTATGAGAGTGTGTGTGGTTTGTGTGTTGTATGAGTATGAGTGTCTGTGTGTGTGTGGTATGCGTGTAATATGAAAGTGTGTGTTGTATGAGAGTTTGTGTTTATGTGTATGTTGTAAGAGAGTGTATGGGGTGAGTGTGTGTTATATGAAAGTGTGTGTGTTGTATGAGAGTGTGTGTGGTATGCGTGTTACATGAAAATGTGTGTTGTATGAGAGTGTGTTTGTTTGTGTTGTATAATTGTGTGTGTGTGCTGTACAAGTGTGTGGTGTGTGTGTGTTGTATAAAAGAGTGTGTGTTATTATGTTTTACAACACTTTCAAATTTGACTACAATCAGGAATAAAGCATGCACATATTTTAGTCTCTTTGCCAAAAATTGCAGCTATCATGCTGTTTATTTCTTAAGAAATTTTCAGACCAAGTATAAAAATTGGGTCCCAAAGGTATGTGGTATCATGGCACTGGGTCTTGGGGGAAAAGTTTGAAGAACCCTGCTCTACAGATTGGTTTCCAGCTTGTCCGGGACCTACAAGTTTTGTATACAGCAGCACCGTCTCCACCAAAAGTATTAGCTCACTATGGATTTTACCAAACGAGCTGAATATCATCTGGAATATCACTTGGACTATTGCAAGTACTGCATCACTATTTTATTGATACATTGTTTGGTGAACAACACTTGTTACATGGATTACAGCAGGAAGGTTTATGTTTTTTATATTAAGAGACTTTTATAGAGTTAGCAGTAATTGAGGGGGTGCTTAGGTATTAGGAGGGTACTGTGTGGGAAGCATGTATGCTTGTACCTTTATGTATGCAGGTCACTTTATTCTTGTATGGAAAAATTGAACATTTGTAATTGAGGAGCTTAGGTGGTCTTCCTAACGCTGTCTGTTACTCAAGGCTACTTTTTTCTCTTTCTTCCTGTTCCTTTAAGGGAGTGAATTCTGGCCTTGACCTAAATTGGTAATACGCAGGCAAAACTATGCAGATGCTGGGAATATTGGTACAGTAAGTAAAATACCTTACACAAAAGTATAATGCAACTAATGAAGTCGGTACTATATATTTTGTTCTGTAGCTTATTTTAGATACAGGTAGGGAAGACTCTCAGCTTTAAACCTCAGCTAAAAAGTGATAGATATGGACAGTTACACATATATTTAAAAGCCTAGCATTAAAATTGAATATATAATTTTAAAGAAACCATGAAGCTAAGCTTTAAGTTGATCTTTCTTGCTTACATTTGCAAATATAATATATGAAATCTCTTTAAATTGAAAGACAAACAGAAAAGAAAAAACAGAATGTGACATAATAACTTATCTAATCTGATGGGCTAATTGGTCTAACAATTTGGATTTTTTTCTGACTATACTAATATTTAAAAATAAATGTAAAGAAAAGGCATAAACGTAATTGGAAACGAACATGAAGTAAATGTTTGTATGAAACTTATACCTAGAGACTGATTGCTTGCAGCTCTCTGGTAGTAGGCAACGCAACACATGAATAAAAAAACAGGAATATCTATGTACAGAAATACATACAATATTATCTTTCATATACAAAGAGATGGCCTCATAAAAATACATACATACAAATAACATATGCTCTGGGGATCAGTAAGTTGCCCTACTGTACTGCAAGGAATATTCTGGCCAAACTTGAGGCAGACAGGAAAATGAACCCTGTTCCATGGAACTATGTAGCTTTTGGAAAGGCTGATTCCCCTAAATCACAATAGAAGTGTGTTAAACCACCAGCTATGCTGAGGGGCTTTCACAAAAATATTGTCCTGATACAAATGTTCCCTGAATCCTTAAATTTACTAGAACATTTCTAAAGTGTTGGAATTTGATATTGTCAGGATGAAAGTAAATATTAAAAGATCATTGAGATTTATTGTAATCTTAAACCAACATGGATCCATTACACTCCTGAGTAAGAGCGCTGGTAGGACCAGAAATACACTGAGAACCCTCTAATTCAAGAGCAGCCTCATCTTAAAGAGAAGAAAAAATAAAAAGGATGAGTCAGAAATCCTAATCAGTGTATCTGCAGATATCAAGGGCAAACAAGGGTAAAGAGTAGGTAACTTAACAATGGCTAAAGATTATTTGTAAGAGAAAGACAAGGAAAGCCAGAGAAACTACCTGCAAATACACTATTGTGTCTGTACCAAGACCTAGGAATGCTGGGTATTGGCAAATAATTTGTCAAAATCATGCCATTTAATTGACTGGAGCAATTATCATGCACAGAAAAGCTTACCCCAACATCCTACCTGCCAGTACAAAATAAATTAAAAAAAATACAATGGTATTAAAACAATGCAAATTAACCTTTCAGCCAATACAAAAGCTAAAAAATTTATAGCTCAAGACATGAAAAGAGCAGGTGGAATGAAAGTTTATACACAAATGGATATCTATAATTCTCCATCTTATCTATCTATCTATCTATCTATCTATCTATCGAGACACAAGAGGCACATACAAAGTGTCAAGCACCCCAATAGACAATGAATCATTATTTGTAAAACATTTGGACAGTATGTGCTGTTATCCTTAAAACATTCTGTCCTAGGCACATACCCAGTTGGCCTAGGGCTAACTTCAATGCGCGTTATTGAAATATTAAATAGTAAAAAAAATAGTAAAAAATTTTACAATCTACTATACATACTGTTAAACATTCTAAATAATCCATAGAATAGATATATATTTTTACAGTATGTATAATCTTTTAATCGTTTTTATTCATTTTTAAAAATATTTTATATTTAATATTCCCATTAAGTGCATGGAAGTTAGCAATTCTTCATGCGTGCTAACTCGACACCAAGTTAGACCTAAATCGTGAAACCTGATGGACATTGCGCATATTTTACATTCCTATATTCTTGACATAGAAAATATTGTAATTTGTATTAAATATACTGTATATTTCTATATAGATATCTGATAATGGTAATGTAAAATACATATCTATACCTATAAATCTATAGGAATAGATATACAGGTATAGGTATATATTGATATATATAGAAATATGTATTTACAATAAAAAGTACAATATCCTGTAAGTGAAGAACAATGGAATGTTAGATATGTACACTAAAACAGTAAAAAACACAAATAGATCTGTACACACACACACAAATATATATATATATATATATATATATATATATATATATATATATATACATATTTAGACATGTCTATGTATCTATATGTATATGTTAAAGCCCTTTGCAGCCCTTTTTTTGTCAAACACCTGATACCATATACAGTATCCCACAAAAGTGAGTACACCTCTTACATTTTTGTAAGTATTTTATTATATATTTTCATTTGACAACACTGAAGAAATTACACTTTGCTACAATGTAAAGTAGTGAGTGTACAGCCTGTATAACAGTATAATTTGCTGTCCCCTCAAAATAACTCAACACACAGCCATTAATGTCTAAACCGTTGGCAACAAAAGTGAGTACACCCCTAAGTGGAAATGTCCAAATTGGGCCCAAAGAGTCAATATTTTATGTGGCTACCATTATTTTCCAGCACTGCCTTAACCCTCTAGGGCATGGAGTTCACCAGAGTTCACAGGTTGCCACTGGAGTCCTCTTCCACTCCTCCATGACGACATCACATAGCTGGTGAATGTTAGACCTTGCGCTCCCCCACCTTCCGTTTGAGGATGCCCCACAGATGCTCAATAGGGTTTAGGTCTGGAGATATGCTTGGCCAGTCCATCACATTTACCCTCAGCTTCTTTAGCAAGGCAGTGGTCGTCTTGGAGGTGGTTTGAGGTCGTTATCATGTTGGAATACTGCCCTGCGGCTCAGTCTCCAAAGGGAGGGGATTATGCTCTGCTTCAGTATGTCACAGTACATGTTGGCATTCATGGTTCCCTCAATGAACTGTAGCTCCCCAGTGCCAGCAGCACTCATGCAGGCCCAGACCATGACACTCCCACCACCATGCTTGACTGTAGGCAAGACACACTTGTCTTTGTACTCCTCACCTGGTTGCAGCCACACATGCTTGACACCATCTGAACCAAATAAGTTTTTACTTGGTCTCATCGGACCACAGGACATGGTTCCAGTAATCCATGTCCTTAGTCTGCTTGTCTTCAGCAAACTGTTTGCAGGCTTTCTTGTGCATCATATTTAGAAGAGGCTTCCTTCTGGGATGAGAGCCATGTAGACCAATTTAATGCAGTGTGCAGCGTATGGTCTGAGCACTGACAGGCTGACCCCCCACCCCTTTAACCTCTGCAGCAATGCTGATAGCACTCATATGTCTATTTCCTACAGACAACCTCTGAGTATGACGCTGAGCACGTTCACTCAACTTCTTTGGTCGACCATGGCGAGGCCTGTTCTGAGTGGAACCTGCCCTGTGAAACCGCTGTATGGTCTTGCCTACCATGCTGCAGCTCAGTTTCAGGGTCTTGGCAATCTTCTTATAGCCTAGGCCATCTTTATGTAGAGTAATAATTCTTTTTTTCCAGATCCTCAGAGTTCTTTGCCATGAGATGCCATGTTGAACTTCCAGTGACCAGTATGAGAGAGTGTGAGAGCGATAACACCAAATTTAACACACCTGCTCCCCATTCACACCTGAGACCTTGTAACACTAACAAGTCACATGACACCGGGGAGGGAAAATGGCTAATTGGGCCCAATTTGAACATTTCCACTTAGGGGTGTACTCACTTTTGTTGCCAATGGTTTAGACATTAATGGCTGTGCTGAGTTATTTTGAGGGGACAGCAAATTTACACTGTTATACAGGCTGTACACTCACTACTTTACATTGTAGCAAAGTGTCATTTCTTCAGTGTTGTCACATGAAAAGATATAATAAAATATTTACAAAAATGTGAGGGGTGTAGTCACTTTTGTGGAATACTGTATCTTTGAGCACTTATAACTTTTTAAATATTTTTTTTTAAAAAAAATATTTTTTATCAGATAGTGTTTTATGAGTGTTATGGTACTTTTACATGTATTTATGTTGTGTTTCATGCAACTCCCCCCCTACTCTTTATCGCAATTGCACTCAACGAACATTTACTTTCAACTTCTTATTTACTCACTATATCTGACGTGTGCAAAAATGACGAATTCGCTCACATGCAAACAATAGTACTCCACTCATAATCTAGCCCTATATGCCTTTAAATAAGGCATTGGTGCATTTTTACCCGTACTATTCATGACATGAGCTAATGATGACCCTTCTTTGCTCATCCTCCTACAAAGCTCACTTGAATAAACATTTATACAGACAAGTTAAATATTTCACAATATTCTAAGGAATATGATGGTTTGCTGATTTCTGCATCAGTTAAAATGTTGATTAATCTCTTGCCTGCTAGAAATGATTGCAATACATTGCTATGAAGTGTGATGCATTCCTTCCTAGCATAGTTAAATATTAAAAGGACTATGACAAGTGTCCCAGCAGACAAGCCCTCATATTTAGTGATCGCTATCAGGCAACTCCAATTTTATGGACTCTTATATGTGACCAGCCCCTTAGGGCTTTTGATATATATTCAACCGCCTCTCGCACTCAAGTACATGCACCACTGGTCCTATATCCATTTTATGTATACAATGCTTTTCACAGAACCACTATCCGCTGGGATTTAAAGGTTAAAATTGTATACTCACTCCTGATATCACTGACCTACCTTCCTACTCACTGAAAGCCTAGTCCCTATTTTATTCTGCACAAATTTTAATGTTTAACCCATATGAGCTTGTGTCATATTTATAGTTCTCACTTCACACTATTTGAAAGTATATTATATATATATATATATATATATATATATATCCTAGGGGTCTGTCTTTTATTAGGTTGGTTGGGTGATATTGTACATAATCAACTTTGGCACAGAGTCTTTGTTAGTTAAGATAGGTGAGAGATAACCATTTTGCCATAGCAGTTACTTTGGATTATGCTGCAATTATTATATGCTATATAATTGAACTACTGTCAATAGATTCTGTGTGGGAGGGTCTCCATACTGTTTTAAATAGGTGTGTCTCCCTGGGTATTCTATGGGACATTTAAATTGATATTGGTGCGGCCATGTCTTCAGCGGCCGAGATGACATGGCTGGCACTACTAACAGTTGAAACCTATTATACCTACTATATCCTAGATGGATAGAATATTTACTCCCTCTAGCCCTTCATATGTGAAGCTACCCTCTTAGAATTATTCACATTACCATATCCAGATAGACATACCATATAGATGCTATAATTTGATGAGACATGTGTATATATCTTTTCCATATACAAGCCCACTATGCATATGGATTAACTCCCACCTAGATAATGCCTTATTACATGTGGTCCAAGTGGGACCTATGTTCCCGCCATATTTGCTAAATTACTCCTGCTGCAACATGACTATACTTGTCATCTTACCTCTAACCCTCCCCGCCTTGAGATTATCTATTGTTATTCTGCTCTGATATGGGCGTGAATAGATTACCCTACCGTTTGGAATTTCATACAATATTGTGTGTTATGTCTCAGATTGTTTTAAATTATGCTCCTCTATCAGCCTGACCATATATATACAAGTACATTCTGATATTTTGAATACAATGCCCTTTTCTATACTATGTATGACTAAAAACCCTACTGAAATAGAAAAGATAGGGAAAGTATCTCCCCTCACCCTTTCCCACTCTGTGTATTAATGTGGGTCATACCCAATATCCCTAAGGGGAGATACAAATCATATCCCTTACTCATAGTGGTTTATTATGGAGTTACAAATTAATACATAGTTCTCAGGTATCTTTGGAATACTATACCTACTTCGTGCCAACACAGTCTTAAAATCTTATTTTCAGATCCACCCCCAACACCCCCCCACACCCTTTTTCCCCCTTACATCACCAATATTCCTACTGAGCATTTATATTTGATCATACTCCTCCCATCCCCCCCCCATATACTTCAATGGGCTCACGTCGTGAGCATAGGAAAATAAATCCTATAGCAATCCCATCCTTTATTACATATAATATTGTTATATATATTGTTAACCTTATAGATAATTTCACATGACATAGTGTTCTCTTATTCGTTTACCGTTCCATTTTTCTTGTCACATTCATAGCTGATATAAGAGCTTGTTCTATAGTACAAAAATAAGAAACTGCTGATACGTAATTTGAAATCCAAAAGTGGTCTCTACCTGATCCTGAATGCCTTCTATACTGTTGTATTTTTTGTTTATGACAATGTGAGGTCCAAGAGTGTCCTTATAGTTTTCCTTCTTAGATGGCATATAGTTTGAATGGTATATACTGTACATATTCAGCTTGCTGATGTCTGGTCTTCATGCTTTGTGATAATTGGATTCATAACAATTGTTTTTATGTTTGTATCTATTTCTATGTAACATACACGGACATATATGTTTTGTATATCCTTATTGAATCTCAATAAAAAAAAATAAAAAAAAATAAAAAAAAAATATTAAAAGGACATTCAAGGCAAATTTGTATACATGCATAACATATATTATATTAGCAATTAAAAGGCCATTATAGTGGAAAAACTACATGCTTACATTTGTTAGAGCATGTGATTATATCACTCTCAACCCTGCAATTCTAGGTGCTTAAAGTGACATTCCAGGCAAAAACTGTATGTACACAAGTAAATTTCAGTTTTGAATAGAAGCATTTTTTGCAATATACATGTATCACTTGGCAATCACTCAATTTGCACCATTGCTGTCATAATAAAAGCCCCCACTGGCTCTCTGAGCAGCCGCAATATTTAAAATAATGATGCACTGAGACACCCCTGCCCTCATTCTTGGCGACTTCAACATCCCTCTTGACAATCCCATTGCCTCCTCTGCAAAACAACTTCTGCAACTAACTTTCTCTTTCGGTTTGTCACAATGCACTGACAGAAGCATTATGTCATTAAATCAGCAACAGCTTGCTAATTCCCTCAAACCTCTCCTCTCATCCATCTCCTCCTTTTCCTGCCCTGACCAATCTATCTGCCACTATAATTCCACCCTTACATCGGTCCTTGACAATATGGCCCCTCTTACTATAGCTCGGAAATCACACACTCATCCTCAGCCCTCTGACACGGTAGCTATGCAGATGTTCCTGTACTGCTGAGTGGCACTGGAGAAAACCTTGGAGTTCAGCTGATTTCCTTCATTACAAGTTCATTTTGAACTCCTACTACTCTGCCCTTAATCTCTATAAGCAACATTACTTCTCTTATATATACTCTTTCTTCAAACCCAAAACCTCTGTTCTCCACTTTCAATACTCTTCTCCGCCTACCCCCACATCCTAATACAACTTCTCTGTCAGCTCAAGACTTTGTCAGCCACTTCAATAACAAAATCGACTCCATCAAAAACTAAATCAGCTCTCAACATACTTCCATTCTCTCACCCCCTCAAACGCTCGCAATCAACCCCAACTGTAAGGACTGTAGAATTGACTCAAATATATTACAAAATATTGAATGTAGCTAAATAGTTATTACCTAAAAATGTGTGAATAATTAGGTATAGACTAAGAAAGTGTCAAGTATTTTTTCCCTGTTTTGTTTGCCATGTGCTGCTGGAAGCCATTTTACTCACCTCTCTTGCTGACTCTAGTGCATACTGTGTGATGCTGCTCATTTCCTGCACTTCCTTTTATGGTCAGACTGGTGTACATCATCCATGTGAGACAGGATGCAGTCTCAGAATTGTGATGTCATCACTTATTATTTAAAGGGCCTCTGTTGAGTATGCTTTGCCCTTGCGTTGTCTCAGACCTGTTTGTGAGAGCTCCTGTGTATTACCTGGCTGTCTGATGTCCCTCCTGTTCCTGATCCCTGGCTTGTTCCTGACTCTGTTGTTCTCCTTGTTCCTGATTCCGGCTCGTCTGACTACTCGCTTTGTCTCCTGACTCGGCTCATCTGACTACCAGCTCTGGTTTTGATTCCTGGCTTGTTATTTGACTTGTGGACTTTTTATTATTTTTTGCTATTATTAAAGGTGTGATTATTTTTGCACTTCTCGTCTCAGTCTGATTTCTGGCATCCTGACATTACGCAAGCGCCATGAATCCTGATGGTGCTAATAATCCACCTTTACCTGCCATAATTTCCAGGATGGATGAACAGGATCACCGCTTGGATCAATTTGCACTAGCCCTGCAAACCCTGCTGACTCGCACTGCACATTTGGACCAAGGTGTCCCGCAAGTTATGGCTGCTCCTGTTTCCGCTGCTGCACCTAGTCCTACCACGAGCATGTCCAGTTCTGCACCTCTACCTCAGCAATATGGAGGCAATCCTGATCAGTGCAGAGGGTTTTTGAACCAGGTGGGCATTTACTTTGAGATGTTACCTCAGGCGTTTCCCTCTGACAGAGCTAAGGTGGGATTTCTCTTCTCGTTACTCTCTGAAACAGCTCTTGCCTGGGCTAATCCCTTGTGGGAGACTAATAAACCTGTGATTTCAAATTACCCTGAATTTGTGGCCTCCTTTCGAAGGGTATTTGATGTTCCGACTCGCTCCTCCTCCTCTGCTAAACGACTCATGTCCATCCAGCAAGGTACAAGATCTGATGCTCAGTATGCCATTGAGTTCCGTACGCTTGCCGCAGAGGTAGGTTGGAACATTGAAGCCCTTGTTGCTGCATTCTTTCATGGGCTCTCGGATGCGATTAAAGACGAAGTTGCTGCCAGAGATTTACCAGAGGATCTCGAGGCATTGGTGTCTTTTTTGATCCTAATTGACATCAGACTCAGAGAGAGGCCCTCTTTCAAGGAGCGCTTGTGGAAGCCCCCTTTTCCATTGTCTCCTACGTGTTCGTTCCCACCCATGCCTCCCTCTCCTCCCATGCCTCCTGGTCCCGAGTCACCAGGTACTGCTGAGCCGAGCAGTTGGGATTCACACGTCTCTCCGCGGCGGAGAGGGCCTTTAGGAGGAGGGAGGGGCTCTGCCTCTATTGTGGGTTACAGGGCCACCTTTTGAAGTCTTGTCCTACACGGCCGGGAAACGCTCACACCTAAGGTTCTGTCTGGGGCAGACCTTGGGTGGTTTATCCTCATCCCCGGAACCGCTAAAGGAGAAACCTTTGGTCACAGTTGTCCTTTCCTGGGTGGACTCCTCCATAGTCACCCAGGCTCTTGTTGACTCCAGTGCTGCGGACTATTTCATTGACAGTGCTTTTGTATCAAAGCACTCCATTCCTGTTTTGCCTCGGTCTGTTCTGCTTGCTATTGAGGCCATTGATGGCAGGCCCCTTCAGCCCGCACTCGTTACTCACGAAACTGCTCCGTTATCTATGGCTGTTGGGGCTCTCCATCTTGAAACCCTCCAGTTCCAGGTGATAAACTCTCCACATTTTCTGGTTGTTCTGGGTTATCCCTTGCTCCAAAAGCACAATCTCAGTCTTGACTGGCAAAGGTCCGAAATTTGGTCGTGGTCTCCGCAATGTATTTCTACTTGTTTTCGGAAACCAGTTAAAGTCTTGTGCACTTCTTCGGTATCTCAATTGCCAGAGGAGTACCGAGAGTTCCTAGACGTTTTTGACAAGGTGCTTGCCGGTACGTTGCCTCCTCACTGGTCTTACGATTGTGCCATAGACCTGCAACCTGGAGCCATTCCTCCTCGAGGCCGGGTTTACCCTCTGTTTGTTGCGGAGAATTGTGCTATAGAGGAGTATGTTGCCGATGCTCTGTCGCGGGGGATCATCCGCAAATCCTGCTCTCCTGCAGGGGCTGGCTTCTTCTTTGTGAAGAAAAAGGGTGGCGAGTTAAGACTATGCATCGATTATAGGGGTCTTAATGGTCTTACCATTAAGAATGCTTACCCTATTCCGCTCATTACAGAACTCTTTGACCGCCTCAAGGGAGCTACGGTCTTTACTAAACTTGATTTGAAAGGAGCGTACAATCTCGTTAGGATCAAGGAGGGCCACGAATGGAAAACAGCATTTAACACCAGGAGGGGGCATTATGAGTATCTTGTAATGTCCTTTGGCCTATGTAATGCTCCTGCTGTTTTCCAGGAATTTATTAATGATGTCCTACGAGATACAGTGTGTTGTGGTGTACTTAGACGACATCCTCACACACTCACACACACTTGAGGCTCATCGTTCTGATGTTACACAGGTTCTTCAGAGACTACGTGAGAACGACCTGTTTTGTAAACTCGAGAAATGTGAGTTCCATCAGACTCAAGTAACCTTCCTAGGTTATGTTATCTCCGTTGCAGGGTTCTCCATGGATCCTGACAAGTTATCTGCAGTTCTGCAGTGGCCTCGCCCCAGTTGGTCTTCGGTCTATTCAACGTTTTTTGGGGATCGCCAATTACTATATAAAGTTTATTAAAAACTTTTCTTCCTTGGTCAAACCTATCACAGACATGAACCGTAAAGAGAATGATCCTATCCATTGGTCACCTATTGCCATTAAGGCCTTTGATAGTCTTAAGACTGCCTTTGCTGACGCTCTAGTTCTGGCTCATCCTAACCCTGTCCTGCCTTTCTTTCTTGAGGTCGATGCATCTGGAGTAGGTGCCCTCTTGTCTCAACGTCCTACGCCTGACGGTTCCTTGCATCCGTGTGGTTTCTTCTCTAAGAAATTGTCTCCAGCGGAGTGCAATTATGAAATTGGCGACAGGGAATTACTGGCCATAATTTTGGCACTCAAGAAATGGAGGCATCTACTCGAGGGTACTAGCGTGCCAATGCTCATTCTTACTGACCACAAGAATTTAACTTATCTATCTGAAGCAAAACGTTTGTCGCCCCGACAGGCCAGATGGGCGCTATTTTTGTCTCGGTTTAATTATGTGGTCTCCTACCTGCCTGGTAGTAAGAATGTTAGGGCTGATGCCCCCTCTCGACAATTTTCGCCTTTGTCCAAGGAGGAGTCTGTACCTACTCCAGTCATACTGACCATATTTTGGCTACCATACGTCCTAATTTGACGGAGATCCTGGCTGCACAAACCAATGCACCTCCTGATAAACCTAGTGGTAAGTGTTTTGTTCCTGAGAATCTTCGTACTAAACTTTTGCACACTTACCACTATCCTAAAGCCGCAGGTCACCCAGACAAGAACCAAATGATTTGGTCTGTCACTCGACAATTCTGGTGGCCAGCTCTTCGTTCTGATGCTGCTGCATATGTTGCCTCCTGCTCAGTTTAAGCACAGAATAAGACTCATTGACGTCTTCCTGTGGGTCTTCTTCAACCTATTGCTAATGGTGAGCGTCCTTGGACACATCTTTTAATGGACTTCATTGTTGAGCTCCCTGTTTCTAATGGCAATACTGTTATCCTTATGGTGGTTGACCGTTTTTCTAAAATGTCACATTGCATTCCCTTGAAGAAGTTGCCTACCGCTCAGGAGCTTGCTTCAATTTTTGCCCGGGAGGTCTTCCATTTATATGGGTTACCCAAGGAGATAGTGTCGGACTGGGGTAGCAGTTTGTCTCCATATTTTGGCGTTCCTTTTGTGCTCAAATGGGGATCCAGCTTTCCTTCTCCTCGGCATATCACCCTCAATCCAATGGGGCTGCGGAACGGTCTAATCAAGCTCTGGAACAATTCCTCAGTTGCTATGTCTCAGATCACCACAATAATTGGTCTGAACTGTTACCTTGGGCAGGGTTTGCTTGTAATAGTGCTATTAATGCTTCCTCCAAGTTATCCCTGTTCATTGCGAATTATGGGTTTCAACCATTCTTGTTGCCCGATTCATTCATGTCTCAGGGTATTCCGGCTTTGGAGGAGCATCTCCGGCAACTCCGTTCCACGTGGGTGCAGATTCAGGATTGTCTTCATCGTTCTATGCAGTGCCAAAAGTTCCAGGCTGATCGTAGGCGTCTGCCCCCGCCTTCCTACCAGGTTGGTGAGAGAGTTTGGCTGTCCTCCCGCAACTTGAACCTTCGTGTGCCTTCCAATAAACTGTCTCTTCGTTATGTTGGTCCTTTTCGAATACTCCGACGGGTCAATCCTGTGGCCTACGCTCTTGACCTTCCTCCTGCAATGCACATCTCCAATGTTTTTCATGTCTCCCTCTTGAAACCATTGTAATCGGTTTACCATTGTGTTGCCTCGTCCCCGTCCTATCTTTGTTGACAACCATGAGGAGTATGAGGTCAGCAGTATTATTGACTCTCGTATGTTCAGGGGCCGCATACAGTATTTGGTTCACTGGAGGGTCTACGGTCTGGAGGCGCGTTCTTGGGTTCCCTCCTCTGATGTTCATGCTCCTGCCCTCCTCCGTGACCCGTTTCCCCAATAAGCCTTTTGTCCTCCCGCGGGGGAGGGTACTGTCAGGGTTTTTCCCTGCCTTGTTTGCCATGTGCTGCTGGCAGCCATTTTACTCACCTCTCTTGCTGACTCTGGTGCATACTGTGTGATGCTGCTCATTTCCTGCACTTCCTTTTATGGCCAGACTGGTGTACATCATCTGTGTGAGACAGGATGCAGTCTCAGAATTGTGATGTCATCACTTATTATTTAAAGGGCCTCTGTTCAGTATGCTTAGCCCTTGCATTGTCTCAGACCTGTTTGTGAGAGCTCCTGTGTATTACCTGGCTGTCTGACTTCCCTCCTGATCCCTGGCTTGTTCCTCACTCTGCTGTTCTCCTTGTTCGTGATTCCGGCTCGTCTGCCTACTCGCTTTGGCTCCTGACTCGGCTCGTCTGACTATTCACTTTGGCTCCTGACTCGGCTTGTCTGACTACCAGCTCTGGTTTTGATTCCTGGCTTGTTATTTGACTTGTTGACTTTTTATTATTTTTTGCTATTAATAAAGACGTGATTATTTTTGCATTTCTCATCTCAGTCTGATTCCTGGCACCCTGACAATTGGCTTGGCCTCAGTTGTCCTCAGCCTAGTTTATTAGGTTCCAGTCAGACAACATAACCTCTGTGGCTTACATCAATCGCCATGGAGGAACTCAGAGTTCCTTAGCCATGCAGGAGGTTACTCGGATTGTTCAGTGGGCAGAGACCCACAATTGCTGTCTATCTGCCATCCACATTCCAGGAGTAGAGAACTGTGAAGCAGATTTTCTGAGCAGACAGACTTTTCATCCCAGGGAGTAGGAACTCCATCCGGAGGTGTTTTCCAGCTTCTTCAGTCCTCAAATGGGGGGTGCCGGAGTTAGATCTGATGGCGTCCCGTCAGAACACCAAGCTACCAAAGTACAGTTCAAGGTCAAGAGATCCACAGGCCGTTCTGATAGATGCTCTGGCGGTTCCTTTGGTTTTCAGGTTGGCATACCTGTTTCCTCCATTTGCTCTCCTTCCACGAGTCATTGCTCGTATCAAACAGGAGAGGGTGTTGGTGATTCTAATAGCCCCTGTGTGTCCTCCCAGGAACTGGTTTGCAGACCTAGTGGAGATGTCATCTCTCCCACCTTGGAGACTACCTCTAAGGAAGAACCTCCTGATTCAGGGTCCCTTCCTTCATCCAAATCTCGTTTCTCTGAAGCTGACTGCTTGGAGATTGAACACTTAATTCTGTCTGTGCTTTTGTGGAACAAATTTGCAAGGCTGCAACTTGGTCTTCTCAAAATACTTTTTCCAAATTTTACAAATTTGATACTTTTGCCTCGGCTGAGGCTTCTTTTGGGAGTAAGGTTATTCAAGCGGTGGTGCCTTCTGTTTAGGACTGCCTGTCTTGTCCCTCCCTATTTATCCGTGTCCTTTAGCTTGGGTATTGCTTCCCAACAGTAATTACTCAATCCGTGGACTCACCATATCTTAGGAAAGAAAAACAAAATGTATGCTCACCTGATAAATTTATTTATTTCCGGATATGGTGAGTCCACGGCCCCACCCTTTATTTTAAGACAGTTGTTCTTTTGACTATAACCTCAGGCACCTCTACACCTTGTGTTACTCCTTTTTCTCCATTTCACGTTGGTCGAATGACTGGGGGCTGTGGGTAAGAGAGTGATACTTAGCAGTTTAACTGTGGTGCTCTTTGCCTCCTCCTGCTGGCCAGGAGTGATATTCCCAAAAGTAATTACTCAAGCCGTGGACTCACCATATCCGGAAAGAAATACTTTTATCAGGTAAGCATAAATTTTGTTTATTTATGTAATATGTGTAAATACATATATAAACACATATATATGTATATATACATATATATTTAAAAAGGCTGCCTATCGCTGCGCTACTTACCTCCTTGCCTGCCGAGGTTCTGACGCCGTCTCCGAGGGTATCAGAACGAGGATCCCATAGGAGCCTATGGAAACGTGTTCTCGTGAGTGCAATGCTTGCATTGTGATTTACTTCACGCAAGCGATATTTAGTGCTCCATTTGTAATCTAGCCCTAATTTTGTATTTTGTAAATGATAAGTAGGTGCTCCCTATGAAAGTTATTATAACTACTTTTGTGTAGATATAAAATGATGATGATTGCCTTTATTCTTTATAAACTTGCAGTGGATATAGAATTTTTTCATATAATACTAATGTATCACTTTCACATATAAATAATTTCATCATCATGAGTGCACCTTTGTTTAATTTTTTACAGAGGTCAGTTGAATAACATAAACAAATATTACACAATACTGAAGGAGATTATAATCTGATTTTGGATCAGTTACAGAGATGATTAAACAGTACAAGTGAAGATGTTAAACCTGAACATTTCAAAATAACTTGGTTTTGATTATGATGATTTTTTGAAGAAAACCCCCTAACAAAAAATATATTTATTATAACAAATATATTTACAAAACCATCCTCAAAAATAAATAAAATTAAAAAAAAAAAGATTAAAAGAAATTAAAGATATTCACATGTAACAGTAGATCTTAGCAGAAAGCTGTTATTTTAGGTATGAAAATGCTAGATGTGCTTATGTGTTCTTATCTAACAAACAGGTAGATTACAAGTTATGGGCGCAACGGGGTGCGAAACGAACGCAACAAAAGTTGCGTTATTTCCCCCTCCATAGCGCTGCCATTATAAGTTTTGAAACAGCCGGCTCGTGCGTGCGATATGGTTGCGTTTAGCTCCGTACGGCACAAATTACAACAGCGCTGTTTTGACGTGCTCGTGCACGCTTTCCCCATAGACATCAATGGGGAGAGCGGGTTAGAAAAAACCTAACACCTGCGATTGCGGAATGAAAAGCTCCGTAACGCAGCCCCATTTATGTCTACGGGGGAAAAAAGGTTAAGTTTAAACCCTAACATAAAAAACACGTCTAGACACCCCTAATCTACCGCCCTCAACATCGCCGACACCTACATAATGTTATTAACCCCTAATCTGCAGCTCCTGATATTGCCGCCACTGAAATAAATCTATTAACCCCTAATCTGCCGCTCCCGATATCGCTGTCACTATACTAAAGTTATTAACTCCTAAACCTCTGGTCTCCCACATCACTACCACTAAATAAACCTATTAACCCCTAAACCTCCAGCCCTCCACATTGCAACAACCTAAATTAAACTATTAGCCCCTAAACTTAACCATAACCCTAAACCTAACACCCCCTAACTTTAACATAATTAACATAGAGCTAAATTAAAGTTACAATTATTAACTAAATAATACCTATTTAAAACTAAATACATACCTGCAAAATAAAACCTTGGCTAGCTACAATATAACTAATAGTTATATTGTAGCTAGCTTAGGTTTTATTTTTATTTCACAGGTAAGTTTGTATTTATTTTAACTAGGTAGACTAGTTAGTAAATAGTTATTAACTATTTACTAACTACCTAGTTAATATAAATACAAACTTACCTGTGAAATAAAATCTAAGCTGCCTTACACTAAATCCTAACATTACAAAAATAAAAAACCTACAATTACAAAAAAATAAAAAAACACTAAAATTACAATAAATAAAAAAAAACTACCATTACAATAACAAACGAAATTATCAAAGACAATAAAAATTATTCCTATTCTAATACCCTTAAAAAAAACAAAAAAAAACCACCCCAAAATAAAAAAAACCTAATCTATAATAAACTACCCAGGGCCCTTAAAAGGCCAATAGGATGAGAGCTTCTAAAATTCTATTGGCTGTTCAAATCAGCCAATAGAATTTCAGTAGCTCTCATCCTATTGGCTGATTTAAACAGCCAATAGGATTTCAGTAGCTCTCATTCTATTGGCTCATTCGAATTTCCAAAATCAAAGCAGCTAATAGGAATGCAAGAGACCCCATTTTGAAAAGGGTGTACGGTGGCGACCGTATGAAGAGGATGCTCCGTGCCAGATGTCTTCAGGATGGACCCGCTGCACCGGGATGAAGATATTAGACGCCGCCTGGATGAATGAAGACCTCGCCACCTGGATAAAGACTTCTTGCCGCCTGGATGTCCGGACTTCAGGAACTGTAAGTGGATCTTCGGGAGTTAGTGTTAGGATTTTTTAAACTTTTTTGGGTGTGTTTTTTTTTTTTAGTTTAGGATTTGGGCTTTTCTTAAAAGAGATAAATGCCCTTTTAAGGGCAATGCCCATACAAATGCCCTTTTCAGGGCAATGGGTAGCTTAAGTTTTTGATAGAGTTAGGTTTTTTATTTTGGGGAGTTGGTCGGGTGGTGGGTTTTACTGTTGGGGGGGTCTTTGTGTTTTTTTTTACAGGTAAAAGAGCTGTTTAACTTAGGGCAATGCCCTACAAAAGGCACTTTTAAGGGCTATTGGTAGTTTATTGTAGGCTAGGGTTTTTTTTTATTTTGGGTGGGCTTTTTTATTTTTATAGGGCCATTAGATTAGGTGTAATTCTTTTTTATTTTTGATCATTTCGTTTGTTATTTTTCATAATTTAGTGTTTGTTATTTTTGTAATTTAGTATTTTTTATTTTTTGTAATTAGATATTTTGTAATTTGTATAGTAGTGCTAGGATTTTTTTTAATGTGCATTATAGTTTTCTTTCATTGGTAGTTAGTTTAATTTTAGTGTAATAGTTATATTAGTTTAATTGTTAGTTTAAACTTAGTTTTTTTAGTTTGACAGGTAAGTTTTAATTTAATTTAAGATAGGGAAATTGTAATTTTAATATAAAGTTAGGGGGTTACTAGTTTAAATTATTTTTTTGCGATGTGTTTTTTTTTTTGGTTTAGGGCTTAATAGTTTAATTTAGTATATTTCATTGTGGGGGCTTGTGGTTTAGGGGTTAATAGGTTTATTATAGTCGGGGAGTGGCGGAATACGGGTTAATAACTTTAGTATAGTGGGGGCGATGTGGGTTGACGGCAGATTAGGGATTAATAATAATATTTAAATAGTGTTTGCGATGCTGGAGGGCAGTGGTTTAGGGGTTAATAACTTTATTATAGTGGCAGCGATGTCGGGAGCTGCAGATTAGGGGTTAATAAGTTTAATATAGTATTTGTGATACAGGAGGGCCTCGGTTTAGGGGTTAATAGGCAGTTTATGGGTTTTAGTGTACTTTGTAACACTTTAGTTATGAGTTTTATGTAACAGTTGTGTTGCGTAAAACTCATAACTACTGCTCTTAGATGGCGGTACGGATCTTGTCGTTATAGGGTGTAACGCAAGCTTTTTAGCCTCACCGCAAAACTCGTAATGGCTGCGCTATGTAAGTCCCATGAAAAAACGTCATTTTTATGAGTGCGGGACTGACGTTGCGTTACAGGCTAAAAGGCTTGCGGTACAGCTATACCGACAAGACTTGTAATGGCTGCGGTGCTGTTTTAACGCTGAAAAGACCATTTTTTTCAGCGTTAAAAGACGAATGCACAACTCGTAATCTACCTGAAAATGTTTTATTTCTAAAAAAAAACTCATAGGCCTAGATTTGGAGTTCGGCGGTAAAAGGGCTGTTCACGCTCCGCGGGCTTTTTTCTGGCCGCACCATAAATTTAACTCTGGTATCGAGAGTTCAAACAAATGCTGCGTTAGGCTCCAAAAAAGGAGCGTAGAGCATTTTTACCGCAAATGCAACTCTCGATACCAGAGTTGCTTACGGACGCGGCCGGCATCAAAAACGTGCTCGTGCACGATTCCCCCATAGGAAACAATGGGGCTGTTTGAGCTGAAAAAAAACCTAACACCTGCAAAAAAGCAGCGTTCAGCTCCTAACGCAGCCCCATTGTTTCCTATGGGGAAACACTTCCTACGTCTGCACCTAACACTCTAACATGTACCCCGAGTCTAAACACCCCTAACCTTACACTTATTAACCCCTAATCTGCCGCCCCCGCTATCACTGACCCCTGCATTACACTTTTAACCCCTAATCTGCCGCTCCGTAAACCGCCGCAACCTACATTATACCTATGTACCCCTAATCTGCTGCCCTAACATCGCCGACCCCTATGTTATATTTATTAACCCCTAATCTGCCCCCCACAACGTCGCCGACACCTACCTACACTTATTAACCCCTAATCTGCCGAGCGGACCTGAGCGCTACTATAATAAAGTTATTAACCCCTAATCCGCCTCACTAACCCTATCATAAATAGTATTAACCCCTAATCTGCCCTCCCTAACATCGCCGACACCTACCTTCAATTATTAACCCCTAATCTTCCGATCGGAGCTCACCGCTATTCTAATAAATGTATTAACCCCTAAAGCTAAGTCTAACCCTAACACTAACACCCTCCTAACTTAAATATAATTTACATCTAACGAAATAAATTAACTCTTATTAAATTAATTATTCCTATTTAAAGCTAAATACTTACCTGTAAAATAAATCCTAATATAGCTACAATATAAATTATAATTATATTGTAGCTATTTTAGGATTAATATTTATTTTACAGGTAACTTTGTATTTATTTTAACCAGGTACAATAGCTATTAAATAGTTAAGAACTATTTAATAGCTAAAATAGTTAAAATAATAACAAATTTACCTGTAAAATAAATCCTAACCTAAGATATAATTAAAGATTAATGAAAGATCAGCCAATCAGATTGAGCTCGCATTCTATTGGCTGTTCCGATCAGCCAATAGAATGCGAGCTCAATCTGATTGGCTGATTGGATCGGCCAATCGGATTGAACTAGATTCTGATTGGCTGATTCCATCAGCCAATCAGAAAATTCCTACCTTAATTCCGATTGGCTGATAGAATCCTATCAGCCAATCGGAATTCGAGGGACGCCATCTTGGATGACGTCCCTTAAAGGAACCGTCATTCGTCGTTCAGTCGTCGGTCCGGATGGATGTTCCGCGCTGGGGGTCTTCAGGATCCTGCCGCTTCGCTCCGGATGGAAGACCATAGAAGATGCCGCCTGGATGATGACTTCAATCGGATGGAAGATCCTCTTCTGCCCCGCTTGGATGAAGACTTTGACCGGATCATGGACCTCTTCAGCCCCCCGCTTGGGCTTGGATCAGGACATCGGAGGAGCTCTTCAGGACGGATCGGTGAACCTGGATGGTGAAGACAAGGTAGGAAGATCTTCAGGGGCTTAGTGTTAGGTTTATTTAAGGGGGGTTTGGGTTAGATTAGGGGTATGTGGGTGGTGGGTTGTAATGTTGGGGGGGGGGTATTGTATGTTTTTTTTTACAGGCAAAAGAGCTGAACTTCTTGGGGCATGCCCCGCAAAGGGCCCTGTTCAGGGCTGGTAAGGTAAAAGAGCTTGTAACTTTTTTAATTTAGAATAGGGTAGGGAATTTTTTATTTTGGGGGTGTTTGTTATTTTATTAGGGGGCTTAGAGTAGGTGTAATTAGTTTAAAATTGTTGTAATATTTTTCTTATGTTTGTAAATATTTTTTTATTTTCTGTAACTTAGTTCTTTTTTATTTTTTGTACTTTAGCTAGTTTATTTAATTGTATTTATTTGTAGGTATTGTATTTAATTAATGTATTGATAGTGTAGTGTTAGGTTAATTGTAGGTAATTGTAGGTAGTTTATTTAATTATTTTATTGATAGGGTAGTGTTAGGTTTAATTATATCTTAGGTTAGGATTTATTTTACAGGTAAATTTGTTATTATTTTAACTAGGTAACTATTAAATAGTTCTTAACTATTTAATAGCTATTGTACCTAGTTAAAATAAATACCAAGTTGCCTGTAAAATAAATATTAATCCTAAAATAGCTATAATATAATTATAATTTATATTGTAGCTATATTAGGGTTTATTTTACAGGTAAGTATTTAGCTTTAAATAGGATTAATTTATTTAATAAGAGTTAATTTATTTCGTTAGATGTAAATTATATTTAACTTAGGGGGGTGTTAGTGTTAGGGTTAGACTTAGCTTTAGGGGTTAATCCATTTATTAGAATAGCGGTGAGCTCCGATCGGAAGATTAGGGGTTAATAATTGAAGGTAGGTGTCGGCGATGTTAGGGAGGGCAGATTAGGGGTTAATACTATTTATGATAGGGTTAGTGAGGCGGGTTAGGGGTTAATAAATTTATTATAGTAGCGCTCAGGTCCGCTCGGCAGATTAGGAGTTAATAAATGTAGGCAGGTGTCGGCGACGTTGTGGGGGACAGATTAGGGGTTAATAAATATAATATAGGGGTCGGCGGTGTTAGGGGCAGCAGATTAGGGGTACATAGGGATAACGTAGGTGGCGGCGCTTTGCGGTCGGAAGATTAGGGGTTAATTATTTCAAGTAGCTGGCGGCGATGTTGTGGGGGGCAGAATAGGGGTTAATAAATGTAATATAGGGGTCGGCGGGGTTAGGGGCAGCAGATTAGGGGTACATAAATATAACGTAGGTGGCGGTCGGTAGATTAGGGGTTAAAATTTTTAATCGAGTGGCGGCGATGTGGGGGGAGCTCGGTTTAGGGGTACATAGGTAGTTTATGGGTGTTAGTGTACTTTAGAGTACAGTAGTTAAGAGCTTTATAAACCGGCGTTAGCCAGAAAGCTCTTAACTCCTGCTATTTTCAGGCGGCTGGAATTTTGTCGTTAGAGCTCTAACGCTCACTGCAGAAACGACTCTAAATACCAGCGTTAGAAAGATCCCATTGAAAAGATAGGCTACGCAAATGGCGTAGGGGGATCTGCGGTATGGAAAAGTCGCGGCTGTAAAGTGAGCGTTAGACCCTTTAATCACTGACTCCAAATACCAGCGGGCGGCCAAAACCAGCGTTAGGAGCCTCTAACGCTGGTTTTGACGGCTACCGCCGAACTCCAAATCTAGGCCTTAAATTGCTGTGAAAAGCAAAACATTTACCTTTTTTTGCTTTTTCTTAATTCCAAATTTAACTACAGAGGTGACCAGATGGACTAAAAGAATATTTTCATTTGTGATAAAAAATATTGGTTTGGGGGTTTCTTTCAAATGCAGTTTTCATAATTAAACTGAATTCAATTAGAAAACATAAAATTCCACCAAAGCACAATTTGAAAATTTGCTTTCAAACCAATAACAATAAAAAACTCTCACACTATTTGTTATGATTTCAGAAGATGGAATTTTATATCTTTTAAAACACTACTGGTACTAAACCAAACACACATTTTCCCATCATAGATCATAGACTTTTAAACATCTTCACAATTTTCTTCTACTATTTAATGTGTTAATTTCTCTTGGTATTTGTTAAAAAGCATACCTAGGTAGACTCAGGATCGCAATGCACTACTGGGAGCTAGCTCATGATTGGTGGCTGCAGATATATGCTCTTTTTTCATTGGCTCACCAGACATGTTCAGTTAAGCTCCCAGTAAATCACTGCTGCCTCTTCAATAAAGGCTACCAAGACAATAAAGCAAATCTGATAATAGAAGAAATTTGGAAAGTAGTTTTAAACCAAATGCTCTATCTGAATTGTGAAAGAAAATGTTTGGGTTTCATGTCCCTTTAAAGGAACATTAAAACTACAAGAGCATGGTTACTGTACGTCTCTCAACATTATTGTTTTTTTCTCTTCTGCCTGCAGCTCTTTTATTTTATTCCCTTACTGGTGCTTGTTGGTCTAACTTCACGTCCTTATACTGTGTGCCGCCATCTTGGCGCTTAGGTGCACCCTGTTGTGACAGGAACCATCCACATTCAAAGATTAGTGTTTGTTGGCTTTTTGACAGATGTATTGTGTACTATGGGTTAGTGTGCAAGATACAAGAGCTTTACATTTTTGCATTGCCCTATATTAATCATGGCGCCTTTTTTATATTACACAGCTTTTACACTGTGTATAAAAACTGCAAAAATGTGTGCTCTGGTGAACTTTACAATTGCAGGTTGATAAACATTTCTATATTAAATTTGTTATCAATGCCAGGTCTAAAAAGCATTTATAAAGAGTTTGCAAGTTATATCAATCTGTTGATTTTGGGAGTTACGCATTTTTGTAATGCTAGTTTGATTTAATATCTTTGAGATGTGTAGATTTGGGTATAAGCTTGATCAGACTGACAGGTTGTACAAGATTATATATTAGACTAGTTGCTATATATGGTCACTAAAATGTAAATTGTGACTATTGAATTTTTTTTTTTTTTTACTAAACTCAACTCAACAAATTAAAGAGAAAAAAAGATAAATGATTTTGTCATGGTTGCGTTCAGTTTATCTAGTGCTTTAGATTTTGTTGTCAAGCGAAAGAATAACATTTAAATTTAAACAGAAGACAATAGTCTGTGACTGTAAATCCCTTTCATACATGCTCAGTTTCTCATAGCATTAATCTCTGATAATCACTTGAAATATCCAAAAAGCTTTTAGAGTCATTTAATCCAGTCTGCTTTAAAGTAATTACGGATGATAGATTCTGAGGCCCAACTACAGATATTACAAACAAATAAAATACATGTTGTTAGTTATATTTCACTTAGCAACATGCTTACACAGTGTGTGTATACATATATATATATATATATATATATATATATATACATACATACACACACACAGATATTTCTATATCTATCTATATATCTATTTATAGATACATACATAAACACACACACACACACACACATATATCTGTGTGTGTATGTATATATATATATATATATATACACACATACATACACATGTGTGTTACACAATATATATACATACAAACACATACATATGTGTGTTACACAATATATATACATACAAACACATACATATGTGTGTTACACAATATATATACATACAAACACATACATATGTGTGTTACACAATATATATACATACAAACACATACATATGTGTGTTACACAATATATATACATACACATACATATGTGTGTTACACAATATATATACATACAAACACATACATATGTGTGTTACACAATATATATACATACAAACACATACATATGTGTGTTACACAATATATATACATACAAACACATACATATGTGTGTTACACAATATATATACATACAAACACATACATATGTGTGTTACACAATATATATATACATACAAACACATACATATGTGTGTTACACAATATATATACATACAAACACATACATATGTGTGTTACACAATATATATACATACAAACACATACATATGTGCGTTACACAATATATATATACATACAAACACATACATATGTGTGTTACACAATATATATACATACAAACACATACATATGTGCGTTACACAATATATATACATACAAACACATACATATGTGCGTTACACAATATATATACATACAAACACATACATATGTGTTACACAATATATATATACATACAAACACATACATATGTGTGTTACACAATATATATATACATACACATACATATGTGTGTTACACAATATATATACATACAAACACATACATATGTGTGTTACACAATATATATATACATACAAACACATACATATGTGTGTTACACAATATATATATACATACAAACACATACATATGTGTGTTACACAATATATATATACATACAAACACATACATATGTGTGTTACACAATATATATACATACAAACACATACATATGTGTGTTACACAATATATATATACATACAAACACATACATATGTGTGTTACACAATATATATACATACAAACACATACATATGTGTGTTACACAATATATATACATACAAACACATACATATGTGCGTTACACAATATATATACATACAAACACATACATATGTGTGTTACACAATATATATACATACAAACACATACATACGTGTGTTACACAATATATATACATACAAACACATACATATGTGTGTTACACAATATATATACATACAAACACATACATATGTGCGTTACACAATATATATACATACAAACACATACATATGTGTGTTACACAATATATATACATACAAACACATACATATGTGCGTTACACAATATATATATACATACAAACACATACATATGTGTGTTACACAATATATATACATACAAACACATACATATGTGCGTTACACAATATATATACATACACATACATATGTGTGTTACACAATATATATACATACAAACACATACATATGTGCGTTACACAATATATATACATACAAACACATACATATGTGTGTTACACAATATATATATACATACAAACACATACATATGTGCGTTACACAATATATATACATACAAACACATACATATGTGTGTTACACAAAGCTAATGCAGAAAATTCTACGTTCTGCTTCAATACATCTTATAATTTCTGTATTATTGACCATATATAACTATGTATTTACCATATACAGGATATGACTGGTATTTGGCACAGCTGGCGACTGCCACTCCTGATTGGCTCATCAGTTCTGCTGGGGAGCTGCTCTGCTCCTGTCTCCTGAGCATGACTTGATGAAGGTTAAAGGGACATGAAACCCAACATTTTTCTTTTTCTTATTTTTCATGATTCAAATAGAGCATGTGGTTTTAACCCTTTGAGTGCTAATGACGGCTCAGAGCCGTCACTAGCACTCTCCAAACTTGAGGGAGATCTGGGGGCTCCCACCCGCTCCTACCCCAGCGATCGGTGCTGCATAATGACAGGCATCGCCGGGGCTTCCCATTTTGCATGGTGACGTCACGCGCAATAACGTGATGACATCACTGCGCAACTTTATGTTAAATATAGGAGCAGGGGGCATGCTGCTTAGAAGCCTGTATCTCAGGCATCTAAGCAGCTACAGACCCCCAAGACCCACCGTTGGAAAGGTAATCGCCTAACCCTTCCAACAGTGTAAGTCTTAGGTATCTGAAATAAAAAATAAATAAATATATTTTTAAAAATATATATATAAAAAAACCTTTAAAAAAACCTTAGCACCCAGGTGGGAAAGTGCTTAGCACTCAAAGGGTTAAAGGGACAGTAAACCTTAAAAATAATGTTATATAATTCTGCACATAGTGCAGAATTATATAACATTATTTAGGTGCTATAACTCCTGTCACAGGAGCGAGCTGCACTTAGTCTTATGGCGCGGTCGGCCGGGCTGTGACTATACAGCTGGCCCGATGCGCTGACTAAAAATAACAGACCCGCTCAGCAGAGAGCCATATTTTTAGCAAATTAAAAGGTAAAAAAGGCGTTTATGGCTATAGCACCTAAATAATGTTATATAATTCTGCACTATGTGCAGAATTATATAACATTATTTTTAAGGTTTACTGTCCCTTTAAACAACTTTTCAACTTACTTTATCCAATTAGCTTAATTTTCTTGGTATCCTTTTTGACAGTAGCAGCTGTGCACTACTGGGAGCTATCTGAAGATATCTGGTGAACCAATAAAAAGAGGCATTTTTGTGCAGCCACCAATTAGAAGCTAGCTCGCAGTAATATCTAGATATGCTTTTCAACTAAGGATACCAAGAGAATGAATCAATTTATATAATAGAAGCAACTTGGAAAGTTGTTTAAAATCACATGCTTTATATAAATCATGAAAGAAAAAAATTGGGTTTCATGTCCCTTTAAATACACAGGCCTAGATTCACAGGTGCTTGTGTGGTTGCTGAGAGGCTCATTCTAAATTCATTGAGCATCACTTTACCTCTCTTTTACAGCATGTCATTAATGGCCGTTCCTAACACTTACATCTATAGTTGTACGAGGTACCCAATACATGATCTTTCATCATGCCGGAACCACTTGCAACATGGAAACAATAATTACAACTGCAACAATGGTTATGTGTTTGTAACTGTAAGATATTTATGTCTGTTTTGTTACGATTAAATAGTCTCACTGGATAAGTGTCACCAGGGTTCTGGCCATGTGCATTCTGGGATATCCTATAGGTGTGATCGGGAGTTTTCAATGACACCTCGGCCCAGTATGCAACATTCCTAAATACGCTATTGCCCCTGTGGCGTATCGCGTCTCTCATGTCATATATGTCTAGCTCAAAACTGATAAAGGTTGTCTTTTTTTTCTTTTTCTTTAGCTGTTTCCATGCTTTATTTACTGCATATGTGAGAGTGGACCATTTTATAGAGGGTTCTTTTTCCATTACAGTTTGTGTGTTATGTAAGCTTGTGAAAGCATGTTTGTGATGCTGGTATACTCCATTAATTGTAACAGAGGGTGACACACAACTCACAGACAAGGACGGGTACAAGTTTCTTATACGTCTTTGCCTGAATTAAAGCATGCAATTGTTTTCATTGGAATGTACCTTTTAAATAGTTTGATTGGAATCACTTAGATTTAATAGTGAGATTTAAGCTATAAGCTAGTGTACACACAGTGCCTTTACACCCAAAGGCTGACAAACTTTTATATGCGGGAGAATATTTAACTTTTTATTACAGAGCCAGTGAACATATTTTCTTTGGCTTGCATCTACATTTATGAGACACATAAGTAAGCACAGAGGACTAGATTACAAGTGGAGCGCTAAATTATCACCCGTTTGCGGGAGCACAATAATTAACCAGCCGTTACAAGTGGCTGGTTATTGCTACCGCGAGCTCACTGTAGCAATTAGTGCTCTGAAAATCAACCAGAGATTAGATCTCTGGTTAATTTTCTAAAAGTGACCCAAATGCCCTCAAAATAGAGGGCATTGTAGTTTTTCATTACATTTTTTAATTAAAAAAAACTGCATTAGGCAGTTTTGGGGCTTTAAAGTTGGTGGGAGTGGGGTGTTAGAAAAAAAAAAAAGGCACTGAAAAGTGCTTTTACATTGCGGTCTATGAGAACTTTGGGTTCCCATAGACCGAAATGTAAATATATATGTATATGCTTATATACATATATATTTATGTGCTAATATATGTATATACACATATTAATAAATAAATATATATGTATATAAGCATAAAATGCTGCGCTACTTACCCCCTTTGCTGTGCGAGGTTCTGATGGCGTCTGTGACGGCATCAGGATGAGGCTCCTATAGGAGCCTATGGAAGCGAGCATTGCGATTAACTTGTAATACCAGCGCTCATATTTAAGGGACAGTCTACAATAGAATTGTTATTGTTTTAAAAGATAGATAATCCCTTTATTACCCATTACCCAGTTTTACATAACTAACACAGTTATATTAATGTACTTTTTACCTCTGTGATTACCTTGCATCTAGGAACCTTCTTCCAGCTCCCTGATCACATGACTGTAACTGTTTATTATCTTTTGTCTTAAATTTAGCATTGTATTGTGCTAGATCTTAAATAACCCCCTGTGCCTGAACACAGTGTTATCTATATGGCCCACGTGTACTTTCTGTCTCTTTGTGTTGAAAAGAGATTTAAAAAGCCTGTGATAAGAGGCAGCCCTCAAAGGCTTAGAAATTAGCATATGAGCCTACCTAGGTTTAGTTTAAACTAAGAATACCAAGAGAAGAAAGCAAATTTGATGATAAAAGTAAATTGGAAAGTTGATTAAAATTAAAAGTCCTATCTGAATAATGAAAGTTTAATTTATACTAGACTGTCCCTTTAGCGCTCCACTTGTAATCTGGCCCAGAGTGTTTTGTTAATGGGGAGAGGTGCAACGATTCTGCATATCTGACACTGGTTGGGATCTCTGTCCCGCTGTCCTTCCTGCAGCTTTTCCTACCTTAAAGGGACATTCTGAAGCAAAAACTACATGTTCTAATCTGTTACAGCATGCCATGTTTTCATTAGTGACTCAAACTCCCACAGACAGGTTAAACATAGAGGTAAAGTCCTGTTCAGGAGAAGCAGTTGCATGTAGCTGGCAACAACCAAATGTGTTATCTGCAAGACTTAAAAGCACATGAAACACAACATTTTCTTTCATAATTCAGATAGAGCATGCAATTTTAAATAATGTTCCAATTTCTTCTTTTATCAAATTTGCCTCATTCTCTTGCATCCTTTGTTGAAAAAGCAACTATACACTAGAGGAAGCTAGCTGAACACATCCAGTGAACCAATGACAAGGGCATTTATGTGCAGCCACCAATCAGCAGCTAGCTCTCAGTAATGCATTGCTGCTCCTAAGCCTACATAAGTATGCTTTTTAAAAAAGGATATAGAAAAAATCAAAATAGATAATAGATATAAATTTGAAAGTTGTTTAAAATCACATGCTGTATAGGAATCAAATTTGGGTTTTATGTCCCTTTAAGTTCTGAACTATGGGCAAGATTAGAGGTAGCGCGTTATGAGTTTTCCGCTCGCGATGTGGTCTTTTCGCAATCAATTTCCATTGTGCAGCTATTACAAGTTTGAAAAAATTGTGATTGCGCTCGTATTCACTTTTTACACAACAATTCTTTCCACGTTCGAAGAGCTGTAGTTAACAGTTTTGCGCAACATAAAAGTTTCACGAAACACTTAAAAAATACATTACAAAGTACAGTTACACTCATATTAACACTGTCTAATAAAAAATATTTAAAAAAAATATTGCACACAAAAGTTATATGGGCTCAAAGATACAAGATCTCGGCTGTTAGGAAAAAAAACGCCATAACATGCGCTGTGTTTTTGCAACCGATTTGCAGCGGGACTTGTAATCTATTATCTTGCCCTATGTGTTTAACTCCTTTTCAGTTTTTAAACACATACATTTTATTTTTACACTGGAATGTCCCTTCAAGTCACAACTGTAACACTCTGCACAACTGGCAATAGCATTACTGCAGACTTAAAGGGATATTAAACAGTGCTCGTTTGGTAAAAACAAATATGTTAAATTAAAGCAAACCTAAAAACAAACAGACTGTGTAAAAAAAACAGCAAATAACTTGTTTTTTTACATAATGATCACTTTAATTCTCAGTGTAGCCCTGCCCCTAGTGTGGTATGGGAGCTGACATCTTTGAATCTTAGGTTACATTCTGAGTCTGACTGATCTAAGCAAGAGCAAGTCTGACTACCTCTCATCTAGTCTATTCACTTTAAGGGACACTCAAGTCAAAATAAACTTTTATGATTCAGAAAGAGCAGCAGTTTTAAGACACTTTCCAATTTACTTCCATTATCAAATTTTGAACAGTCTTTTTATATTCACACTTTCTGGGGAACAAGAATGTACTGAGCATGTGCACAAGCAAATAATCTACTGCTTATTTGAAATTCATAGTAAGTTCTATTGCCTTGTCTTTTTATTGTACACTTGTTAAGTATGCAATTCTGCTCATTGAGTGGTCCTTTAATAGTAAAAAGCCTAGAAGTTTTGTGACATCTGGCTAAGATAAACCTTCCTGCAGAGGCCCCCTCTTCCTTGCAAGGCTGTAACAGGAAGTAATGGACACTGCATAAATGTAGGGAAAACAGAAATAAAAGGTAAAATCAATTTAAATAGATGAATAATATATGTTGCAATTATTTCTATTAAGTATAAGACACAGCTTAGAGATTTTTATTAGAACAATGAAACAGACTGTTTAACATCCCTTTAACAGCCCTCTTTCCTTTCAAAATGTCGCCTTAGTTCTAATACAGAATTTATACAATTTGAGAAAGACAGAGAAAAACACTAGAGAGACACCTTGTGGCCACAAACTTAAGCATAGCCCTATTCTACAGAAGAGACAATAAACATGCATTGCACTGTGTATTTCATACAGTGTTTAAAATGGATATTTGAAGCAAAAACCTAAGAGACTATAGAGACAATATGCCCATCATTACCTGTAATCTAGGTAGTTCAGGTTTTCTGTGGATGTTGCAAGGAGACCTACTGCCAGCTGGACCGGCATTTAGAACTAAACGCACACTATCTACTGACTTTGTTTTATTATATTCTCCGGTTTACTATGTACTTTCTTTTAAGAAACTGATTACAGTATTTGCATATGTAGAAATAGAATATTTTAATACAATCGTTTTTGTAGGCCTGTACCAAGAGGGAGGTCTGTCTCACCTGTAAAGGTACGACTGAAAATGTCTGTTTCTGTGGCATTAGGTACCTAAAAGATTAATAGTTAAAGGGACATTCAACCCAATGTTTTTATTTTATGATTCAGGTAGAGCGTGCAATTTTAAACAACTTTGTAATTTACTTCTATTATCTAATTTGCTTCATTCTCTTGATAGTCTTTGCTGAAAAGCATATCTAGATAGGCTCAGAAGCTGCTGATTGGTGGCTGCACATAGATGCCTCATGTGATTGGCTCACCCATGTGCATTGCTATTTCCTAAACAAAGAATATCTAAAGAATGAAGCAAATTAGATAATAGAAGTAAATTGGGATGTTGTTTAAAATTGTATTCTCTATCTGAATAATGAAATAATTTTTGGGGGGTTTAATGTCCCCTTAAGAGACTTCATCATATACATACATCATTATGTAAGCTAGGTTATACCGCTTAAAGCACATATTGTAAACCCACACATACAGTTTTATCATTTGCATAAAAACAATGTCTTAAAAAATAAAAATAATATATATATATATATATATATAAAAATATATTTACTTTGTACATATTATCATCCATTCAAACCCATTCCAGTTTGTGTACTCATAATAACACCATCTAATAAAAATTAGTAAAAAAAAACTTATAATGGCTCAAAGCATATTTATGCATATTTCATATTTAATAAAGGTTTTAACTATGCATTTACTGTAAATATTTCATATTCCAATGTTCTGGACATAGATAAATAGGTTCTAAGTATTTCTAAATAGATATTCTGTATATATTTATACCTATATATAATTATATATATATACAGGTATAGATATACAGTGTACCAAAATACCATCTGATATATGTAGAAATGTGTATTTATGAATATATAGAACATATTATTCTATGTGAAGAACATTGGAATCTGAAATATTCATATTTTTATGTTGAGTATTTGGGATCGGGTTTGGTTGTGAGTAGGGTGTTAGTTTTTTCCATTGACTTCTTTGGGGTAATACATTATCGCACGCGTGATATTCTAAGTTTGGCTTTTTACACACGTCGGGTTAGTGTGCAAGTGAAAACTGTTTACTTTCAACTTGTATTAGGAGCGCTACCTGTTGCATGGAAAATAATTACTTCTAGCGGAGTTAGCGCTCGAGCGGGAGCATTAAATACCCCTTTGTAATCTGGACCTAAGCGGGGCGGAGACAAACGTCTGAAATCCTACTAATATTGTGTGTGTAAGTTAGTGACCACTACTTTTTCTGCCTATAAAACAAATCAATTAGTCTTTGTTGGAAAAAAAAAAAAAAATCCCTATTATTCCACAAGATAAAGAACTATGGTTGTTCTTGTTCCTGGTTTACTGGGCTCATATCTAACTGGAAGTGTGGTGCAGTGACTGCAACTATGACTCAAATACATCTCTTCTGTCTTTCACTTCTCTATCAGTATATGCTTGTCTCTTCAACAGGAATATTGCTATCATTAGGAAAGTACTAAAAAATACTTCCCATTTCATGCAATAGAAAAAAGGATTGGATTATTACCCTGGTTTGGAAAACCTGCTTTAGAATGTACGTGTGCTGTGTATGATGTTTTACTGCTGCTAGTAGGTGTGATAGGGAATGCCCAAAATGTTAGGAATGAGGAACATTTACTTTATATTGATAACCATACTGAACAAATCTTTTCAATATCATTCTATTTTATGGCGTATATATAATGTATGGTGGTAGCATTATTAAATAAATATTCACAATTTACCTTATTTCACTCTAAAAAAGCCTGATTCAAAACAAAACCATAATGGCTGACATTAAAAAATACATGAGTTACATGAGTTAACTCCTAACATTCTTCCCACAAGCTCCCAAGGGCTTAAATAAAAGACTAATTTGCCCCCTCATGTAAAAGATTAAACACAGTGTATCTGTATGAGTCAGTGTAAACCAACAGTTAGACTATAGTAAATGATATACACTAATGCTGTAAAATTTGGTAGAGCTGCAACAACTAATCGGCATAATCGATAATAATCAATTAGTTGTCAACGAATCTCATAATCGATTAGTTGGTTTGCAATTAGTTGGTCTATGCACAGCACCAGCTGCTTTACTCCAATGAGCTCCTGCACATGGCATTGTGTTTTATGGTTATGCCCTTAGCTTAAAGGACGTCTACAGACATTTTACTTTTCACTTTTTCAGGACACTATAAGTTTACATCTACTCCTGTCTTATGTGCAACCCAGAAATAAAATAGGAGTCATAATTTAGATTGTTTATATTAAACTAGTACTAAAGGCCGTGTACACAGGCCATTTTTTGCAGTACAGCGGTCCCACCCCTTGCTCTCTCCCCCCTCTCTTTTGCTCTCTCTCCCCCCTCTCTTTTGCTTTCTCTCCCCCCTCTCTTTTGCGCTCTCTCCCCCTCTTTTTTTGCGCTCTCTCTCCCCTCTTTGGCTCTCTCCCCCCTTTCTTTTGCTCTCTCTGCCCCCTCTTTTGTTCTCTCCCCCCTCTTTGGCTCTCTTTCCTCTTTTGCTCTCTCTCCTCTTTGGCTCTCTTTCCTCTTTTTCTCTCTCCTTTTTGGCTCTCTTTCCTCTTTTGCTCTCTCTCTTCCCCCTCTTTGGCTCTCTCTCCCCCCTCTATTTGGCTCTCTCCCCCCCTCTCTTGCTCCCTCTCTGGCTCTGTCTTTCAAACCCTTTGCCTCTCTGGCCACGCTCCCATCGCGGCACCCCGCCAGGCCACGCCCCATCACGGCGACACCCGCCCGGCCATGCCCCTCGTCGCACCCGGCCACGCCCTCATCACAACGCTCCCGTCGGTCACGCCCCCTGACACTCCACTTCAGCCTTGCTCTGTGCTGAGTGTCAGGATCCAAACGGCCAGGTATGTTTGTCACGTGCAGTCTCTACTGCGCATGACTGCATCTGACAAACATACTTGGCCATTTATTATATAGTATCAGGTGATTTGGAACTATACTTTGCATGATATAGTGCCAAGCTTGTTATTTACACCTAGCCCTAGATTGATAGCATTATTTACAAGAATGCATGTCACTATTATCTGTTTGCACAATTTTTAGTAGATTGCTTGGTATTGCAGATTAAATGTACTGTATAGATAAATGTGTAAGGGCAGGCTGTTACTGATATATAGTCTTTAGTCCTTTTTGCCTTTTTTATATTTTTAATTACTTGGAATATGTACCAAATTCTTATTATTTACCAGTGCATATAGATATTCAAGATATTTTTATGTCAGAATGAAGTCCAGGCTTACTTTCACCTAGATTACGAGTCTTGCGTTAGCCTTAAAAAGCAGCGTTGAGAGGTCCCAACGCTGCTTTTTAACGCCCGCTGGTATTACGAGTCTGACAGGTACAGGTGTACCGCTCACTTTTTTCCGCTATTTTAACATACCGCAAATCCCCTTACGTCAATTGCGTATCCTATCTTTTTAATGGGATTTTCCTAACGCCAGTATTACGAGTCTTGGAAAAAGTGAGCGGTACACCCTCTCCTGTCAAGACTCCTACCGCATTTAAAAGTCAGTAGTTAAGAGTTTTATGTGCTAACGCCGTAACATAAAACTCTTAACTAAAGTGCTAAAAAGTACACTAACACCCATAAACTACCTATTAACCCCTAAACCGAGCCCCCCCCCCCACATCGCAAACACTTAACTAAAGTTTTTAACCCCTAATCTGCCGACCGGACATCGCCGCCACTTAAATAAATGTATTAACCCCTAAACCGCTGCACTCCCGCCTCGCAAACACTAGTTAAATATTATTAACCCCTAATCTGCCGTCCCTAACATCGCCGACACCTACCTTATTAACCCCTAATCTGCCGCCCCCAATGTCGCCGCCACTATACTAAATTTATTAACCCCTAAACCTAAGTCTAACCCTAACCCTAACACCCCCTAACTTAAATATAATTTAAATAAAACTAAATAAAATTACTATTATTACCTAAATTATTCCTATTTAAAACTAAATACTTACCTGTAAAATAAACCCTACGATAGCTACAATATAACTAATAGTTACATTGTAGCTAGCTTAGGGTTTATTTTTATTTTACAGGCAACTTTGTATTTATTTTAACAAGCTACAATAGTTATTAAATAGTTATTAACTATTTAATAACTACCTAGTTAAAATAAAGACAAATTTACCTGTAAAATAAACCCTAACCTAAGTTATAATTACACCTAACACTACACTATAATTAAATTAATTACCTAAACTAACTACAATTAATTACAATTAAATTAAATAAACTAAAGTACGAAAAACAACAAACACTAAATTACAGAAAATAAAAAAATAATTAATTTTTTTTTAAACTACAGGGAGTGCAGAATTATTAGGCAAGTTGTATTTTTGAGGATTAATTTTATTATTGAACAACAACCATGTTCTCAATGAACCCAAAAAAACTCATTAATATCAAAGCTGAATATTTTTGGAAGTAGTTTTTAGTTTGTTTTTATTTTTAGCTATTTTAGGGGGATATCTGTGTGTGCAGGTGACTATTACTGTGCATAATTATTAGGCAACTTAACAAAAAACAAATATATACCCATTTCAATTATTTATTTTTACCAGTGAAACCAATATAACATCTCAACATTCACAAATATACATTTCTGACATTCAAAAACAAAACAAAAACAAATCAGTGACCAATATAGCCACCTTTCTTTGCAAGGACACTCAAAAGCCTGCCATCCATGGATTCTGTCAGTGTTTTGATCTGTTCACCATCAACATTGCGTGCAGCAGCAACCACAGCCTCCCAGACACTGTTCAGAGAGGTGTACTGTTTTCCCTCCTTGTAAATCTCACATTTGATGATGGACCACAGGTTCTCAATGGGGTTCAGATCAGGTGAACAAGGAGGCCATGTCATTAGATTTTCTTCTTTTATACCCTTTCTTGCCAGCCACACTGTGGAGTACTTGGACGCGTGTGATGGAGCATTGTCCTGCATGAAAATCATGTTTTTCTTGAAGGATGCAGACTTCTTCCTGTACCACTGCTTGAAGAAGGTGTCTTCCAGAAACTGGCAGTAGGACTGGGAGTTGAGCTTGACTCCATCCTCAACCCAAAAAGGCCCCACAAGCTCATCTTTGATGATACCAGCCCAAACCAGTACTCCACCTCCACCTTGCTGGCGTCTGAGTCGGACTGGAGCTCTCTGCCCTTTACCAATCCAGCCACGGGCCCATCCATCTGGCCCATCAAGACTCACTCTCATTTCATCAGTCCATAAAACCTTAGAAAAATCAGTCTTGAGATATTTCTTGGCCCAGTCTTGACGTTTCAGCTTGTGTGTCTTGTTCAGTGGTGGTCGTCTTTCAGCCTTTATTACCTTGGCCATGTCTCTGAGTATTGCACACCTTGTGCTTTTGGGCACTCCAGTAATGTTGCAGCTCTGAAATATGGCCAAACTGGTGGCAAGTGGCATCTTGGCAGCTGCACGCTTGACTTTTCTCAGTTCATGGGCAGTTATTTTGCGCCTTGGTTTTTCCACACGCTTCTTGCGACCCTGTTGACTATTTTGAATGAAACGCTTGATTGTTCGATGATCACGCTTCAGAAGCTTTGCAATTTTAAGAGTGTTGCATCCCTCTGCAATATATCTCACTATTTTTGACTTTTCTGAGCCTGTCAAGTCCTTCTTTTGACCCATTTTGCCAAAGGAAAGGAAGTTGCCTAATAATTATGCACACCTGATATAGGGTGCGGATGTCATTAGACCACACCCCTTCTCATTACAGAGATGCACATCACCTAATATGCTTAATTGGTAGTAGGCTTTCGAGCCTATACAGCTTGGAGTAAGACAACATGCATAAAGAGGATGATGTGGTCAAAATACTCATTTGCCTAATAATTCTGCACTCCCTGTAATTACACCTACTCTAATCCCCCTAATAAAATAAAAAATACCCCCAAAATAATATAATTCCCTACCCTATACTAAATTACAAATAGCCCTTAAAAAAAATACAATACCCCCCCAACATTAAAACCCACCACCCACACAACCAACCCTACTCTAAAACCCACCCAATCCCCCCTTAATAAAACCTAACACTAACCCCTTGGAGATCACCCTACCTTGAGACGTCTTCACCCAGCCGGGAACAAGTGGTCCTCCTGAGGGGCCGAAATCTTCATCCGATCCGGGCAGAAGAGGACATCCAGATGGCCAGAAGTCTTCATCCAGACGGCATCTTCTATCTTTATCCATCTGGAGTGGAGCGGGTCCATCTTCAATCCAGCCGACGCGGAGCATCCTCTTCAAACGAAGTCCAACTGAAGAATGAAGGTTCCTTTAAATGACGTCATCCAAGATGGCGTCCCTTCAATTCCGATTGGCTGATAAAATTCGGAATTAAGGTAGGAAAAATCCTATTGGCTGATGCAATCAGCCAATAGAACTGAGCTTGCATTCTATTGGCTGATTGGAACAGCCAATAGAATGCGAGCTCAATCCTATTGGCTGATTGGATCAGCCAATAGGATTGAACTTCAATTCTATTGGCTGATTGCATCAGCCAATAGGATTTTTCCTACCTTAATTCCGATTGGCTGATAGAATCCTATCAGCCAATCGGAATTGAAGGGACGCCATCTAGGAACCTTCATTCTTCAGTTGGACTTCGTTTGAAGAGGATGCTCCGCGTCGGCTGGATTGAAGATAGACCTGCTCCGCTCCGGATGGATGAAGATAGAAGGTGCCGTCTGGATCAAGACTTCTGGCCGTCTGGATGTCCTCTTCTGCCCTGATCGGATGAAGACTTCGGCCCCTCTGGAGGACCACTTGTGCCCAGCTGGGTGAAGACGTCTCAAGGTAGGGTGATCTTCAAGGGGTTAGTGTTAGGTTTTATTAAGGGGGGATTGGGTAGGTTTTAGAGTAGGGTTGGGTGTGTGGGTGGTGGGTTTTAATGTTGGGGGGGTATTGTATTTTTTTTTACAGGTTAAAGAGCTGATTACTTTGGGGCAATGCCCCACAAAAGGCCCTTTTAAGGGCTATTTGTAATTTAGTATAGGGTAGGGAATTTTATTATTTTGGGGGGCTTTTTTATTTTATTATGGGGATTTTATTTAATTTTTAATTTTTTTTATTATATAGAAACACATTAATTCAAGAGTGATGCCTTTTATAAACTGTCTGTGTTTAGCACATATGTATAAAAATTAGAGTTTATATTTGTTAGCTTACAATGTTGTGTTAGATATAGAGGCCCATTTATCAAGCTCTGTATGGAGCTTGTGGGCCCCTGTTTCTGGCGAGTCTTCAGACTCGCCAGAAACACCAGTTATGAAGCAGCGGTCTAAAGACCGCTGCTCCATAACCCTGTCCTGCTCTGAGCAGGTGGACAGGAATCGCCACAATTCAACCCGATCGAGTAAGATCGGGTTGATTGACACCTCCCTGCTGGCGACCCATTGGCCGTGAGTCTGCAGGGGGCGGCGTTGCACCAGCAGCTCTTGTGAGCTGCTAGTGCAATGCTGAATACGGAGATCAGGTCCGACAGACATTTGATAATTCGGCCTCATAGAGTTAAGATATGAAATTTAAAAGGCAGGAATTTTGATATTTAAGGCGCAACATAGGAAGAATGAAAAAATGTCAATCATAGTGATGGGCATGTATGAAGCCTTTGACAAAGTGTAATCCGTGAAACGCATAAGCCCACGCCCACCATACGCTATTAGGCAGTTGACACTAGTGGAAATAACATGGAGAGTTCATTGGGAGCACATTTAAGGACTCTTGCCTGATAGCTGATTTCTGCACGGGAGAAAGTGGAGAATAGAAAAGCTAACCTAGCAGCGGACTCTTCAGGGAAAGCATCCTACATTTGTGAAAGCAAAGCTCAAAGGAACCATTATAATCTGGTGTAGAATTCCAAAACAAGAGTATGCATACTTTATAACGTTTGAGGGTAACTCTTGTGAGCAGACATCCCACTTCCTTTCTATTTTATATATAAATATATCCTATATAATAATTGGCCAAGTATGTTTGTCAGATGCAGTCATGCGCAGTAGAGACTGCACGTGACAAACATACCTGGCCATATGGATCCTGACACTCCGTACTCAGCACAGAGTAAGGCTGAAGCAGAGTGTCAGGCGGCGTGGCCGGGTGCGGCGAGGGGCATGGCCAGCGGGTGTCACCGCGATGGGCGTGGCCGGGCGGAGTGCCGCGATGGGGACGTGGCCGGACGGGTATCACCGTGATGGGCGTGGCCCGGGCGGGTGTCGCCGCGAGGGGGCGTGGCCGGGCGGGTGTCGCCGTGAGGGGGCGTGGTCGGGCGGGTGCCGCAATGTGGGCGTGGCAAGAGATGGAGCAAGAGAGGGGGGAGAAGGCCCAAAGAAGGGGGGAGAAGGGCCATAGAAGGGGGGAGAGAGCCAAATAGAGGGGGGAGAGCCAAAGAGGGGGAGAGAACAATAGAGGGGGGAGAGAGAGCCAATGAGGGGGCAGAGAGAGCCAATGAGGGGGCAGAGAGAGACAAAGAGGGGGGAGAGAGAACAAAAGAGGGGGCAGAGAGAGCAAAAGAAAGGGGGGAGAGAGCCAAAGAGGGGGCAGAGAGAGTCAAAGAGGGGAGAGAGAGAGCCAAAGGGGGGGGAGAGAACAAAAGAGGGGGAGGGAGAGAACAAAAGAGGGGGAGAGAGAGCCAAAGAGGGGGGAGAGAGAGCCAAAGAGGGGGGAGAGAACAAAAGAGGGGGGAGAGAACAAAAGAGGGGGCAGAGAGAGCCAAAGAGGGGAGAGAGAGAGCAAAAGAGGGTAGAGTGCAAAGGAGAGGGGGGAGAGAAAGCAAAAGAGAGGGGGAGAGAGAGCAATAGAGAGGGGGTGAGAGCAAGGGGTGGGACCGCTGTACTGCACAAAATGGCCCGTGTACACGGGCTTTAGTACTAGTATATATATATAAATATATATATATATATATACACACACTGTGTGTTTGTTTCTGGTAGTGCTTATGATTTAAAGAACACTTTATCACTTTATTCATTAAACATTAAAGTCACAGTCTAGTCCAAAATAAACTTTCATGATTCAGATAGGGCATGTAATTTTAAACAATTTTCCAATTTACTTTTATCACCAATTTTGCTTTGTACTCTTGGTATTCTTAGTTGAAAGCTAAACCTAGGAGGTTCATATGCAAATTTCAAAGCCCTTAAAGGCCATCTCTTCTCCCAGGGCATTTTGACAGTTTTTCACCACTAGAGGGTGTTAGTTGATGTGTGTCATATAGGTAACACTGTGCTCAGGCACGTGGAGTTTCAGTGAGCCAGCCCTGAATGGATATCTGTCAAAAGAACTGAAATAAGGGGGCAGTTTGCAGAGGATTAGATACAAGGTAATCACAGAGTTAAAAAGTGTATTTATATAAATGTGTTGGTTATGCAAAACTAGGGAATGGGTAATAAAGGGATTATCTGTCTTGTTAAACAACAAAAATTCTGGTGTAGACTGTCCCTTTAAAATAAGAATTAGAGATCATTTGCACTTACCCAACTCATTAGCACACCTACACCTAGATTACAAGTTGTGCGCTAAACCGGGTGTGTAAAGAAAGCAAAAAAATTAGCGTTATCATACATTCCATGGCGCTACCATTACAAGTTACTGAAAAGCTTCCTTGTGTTGTGCGTTATGGTGCGATAAGCTCCATGCCACACAAAAGCCAAGGGCTGAGTTTACGTGCTCGTTCACGCTTTCCCCTATAGACATCATAGGAGAGACAAGTGTTAGAAAAAAATTAATACCTGCGACCACGGAATGGAGATCGCCGTAACGCAACGTCATTGATGTCTATGGGGAAAAGAAAGTTACGTTTAAACCCTAACATAAAACCCTAGTCTAAACACCCATAATTCACCTCCCCCGACATCGCCAACACTAAATAAAATGATTAACCTCTAAACCGCCGCCTCCCGACATCGCCAACACTAAATAAAATTATTAACCTCTAAACCGCCGCCTCCCGACATCGCCAACACTAAATAAAATGATTAACCTCTAAACCGCCGGCCCCCCACATCGGTACTAATAAACTAAACCTATTAACCCCCAAATCGCTGGTCCCCCACATCAGTACTAATAAACTAAACATATTAAACCCTAAACCGCCAGCCCCCACATCGGTACTAATAAACTAAACCTATTAACCCCTAAACCACTGGCCCCCCACATCGGTACTAATAAACTAAATCTATTAACCCCTAAACTGCCGGCCCCCCACATCGCAACACACTGAATTAAACTATTAACCCCTAAACCTAACACCCCCTATCTTTAAATTAATCTTTAAATAAATAAAAACTTACCTGTGAAATTAAAAAAACCTAAGTTTAAACTATAAATTAAACTAACATTACTATTTTAAATAAATGAAAGAAACGAAAAATAAAAAGACCTAACATTACAAAATTATAAAATCCTAACACTACAAATAAAAATAAAAAAACCTAACATTACAAAAAATAATAAACAAAAACATTATGAAAAATAAAAAAATATAAGATTACAAAAAATAATAAATGAAATTATCCAAAATAATACAAATTACACCTAATCTGATAGTCCCAAAATAAAAACACCCCCTAACCTAACAATAGACTACCAATAGCCCTTAAAAGGGTCTTTTGTAGGGCATTGCCCTAAGTTAAACAGCTCTTTTACCTACAAAAAATTACAAAGTCCCCCTAACAGTAAAACCCCTCACCCAACCAATCCCCCAAAATAAAAAAACCTTAGCTACACATTGCCCCTAAAGGGGCAGTTGTATGGGCATTGCCCTTAAAAGGGCATTCAGCTCTTTTACTGCCCATCCCTAATATTAACCCCCCCCAAAAAAAAAAAACTAACACTGACCCCAGGAAATCTACTCACGGTCCTGAAGTCCGGACATCCATCTTCATCCAGGCAGCGAGAAGTCTTAATCCAGGCGACAACATCTTGATCTATCGCGGGGGCATCTTCTATCTTCATCCCAGTGGAGTGGAGCGGAGCTGTGGAAGCGAGAAGCATCGTTGCCGGTGGCGCGGACATCCAGCGTGGAGACCTGCCATTCCACGCGCAATGGCCAATTTTTCCGCGGTATAGCCGGACCACACCATAACGCAAAACTTGTAATCTAGCTGTTAGATATTTCTTACCCATTCTATACTAGACTATAAGTGAGACTGGGCAAACAAATAAGAAGGATGTGTACCTTACCATAGTAATATTTTCCATTTCTGGTAAATTTGTTTTTGGAACCAGCTTAACCAATTTGGGTTTGTGACTGAATTTTAAGTGTCATATAAGAAAATGTAATTTTTTCATAAAAAGACACGTAATAGCAACACAGGACACTGCTAAAATCATTTATATTATTTGTTGCCGGTGACTTATTTATACAGTATATATTTTAATATGGGCCCACACACACACACACACACACACATATTACAGAAATATCCAGTTAGTCTCTATTGTGTTGATTTTGAGAAAACCACAAAAGAGGCAGACTGTCCCACTAAATTAGAGACAGCATTAAGGTGTCTATTATCTATAAATGATGTTATCCATTATCACTTCACATCTTACCTGCGATTGCCATGATGCTTGGGATCGTGATGGTACTGTAATTTCTAATGCTTGAGCAGCTCCAAGTCATACGTATTGTTTCCTGTGTACTTGCGATTCTGTCAGCAAAGTATGAGCCCCATTTTCTTGATACAGAATGTGGCGGTTGTGGTTTAAGGCTCTAAAACCATTGAAAAACAAAACCAGTGTAAGGCAACAGTGCAAATATAGGGATATTGAGAACACGCTACTTCTTGAAATCAAATACATTATTTTTATATATGATATATTTAGTGAAATTGTGTGATTCAGACAGAGCATACAATTATACAAAAAGTTTCCAATTTACTTCTATTATCAACATTGCGTTGTTCCCATGATATTCTTTGTTGAAGAGATACCTAAGTAGGTATATAGAGCACTAAATGGCAGGAAATAGTGTTGCCTTCTAGTGCTACAGCAAATGGATAACATTATTGCAAAACTGCTGCCATATAGTGCTCCTAAGCTTACTTCCCTGCTTTTCAACAAAAGACACCAAGAAAATTTGATAATAGAAGTTGCTTCATATCCCTTAAAAGTTGGTTCTGCAGATGCTAATTTAAAAAAAAAAAAAAAACGCTTTAATAAAGTACATTTAGTATAGACAGGTAGCAATGCCTTAGTTTCAATGCAAATATACCAATAAGATGTCTTTAAAAACATTGCAAACCTCCTTTATATCCACTATCTTAACTGCACTAACTTGCTTGAGTATTACAAGTTGCAAGTAAACGGGTGCTCTCGAGGGCAAACTAAATTTGTGCCTGCCAGGTTAGAGCGAGTGACCTCACGTAAAATGTAAGGGTTAAAAAATGTGCACCAGACACATCAAAAATAGATTTAAATAAAATGTTACTGTAATATATATATATATATATATCTATATATATATATATATATATATATATATATATATATATATATATATATATATAATCCAAAGAAGAGGAAGTCACTCACAGGGTCACTCCCTGTGAGTGACTTCCTCTTCTTTGGATTATTTGTACTTTTGAAGTGCAGCTTTACAAAGCTATTTGGAGCTGGAGTGCTGCTACACTTTTGACTATTACCTATTTCTTTTAGGAGCACCCGCATTTGCATTACAGCATACCTCTGCTGACTACTACGGTAGCTAGCACTATTACTGCAACATACACTGTATGTGAATTGGTGACATGGAGCAACAGATTGAGATTGAAGGGGATTTCACTGAGGAAATTAAAGGAGCAGAAGAATTTTTCTTTACCGAGGAAGATGTCTCAAGGATTAGGTACGCCTCGCTGCCACTAAGAGCAACAATTGAACAAGACTCCAAGATTTATGCCAAACTGACTAAATTAAAAAAGAAAGAAAAGGACCTTATTTTGCATGCTACATACCTGTCTGAATACCACAGGAGAAAATTTATTCCACAGGGTTTTAGAATCAGAAACACTCCGACCATAGGTCGCAACAATCCAGCATTTTGCCTGAAATGGTGTAACATTATGAATAAATGTTCCATGGACCAAATCCTATTGGTCATTGAAGAAGTTACCCGACTACTGGAGGTTAATAGAAAAGAGACCAAGGTCTATGAGGATCAGTATCTAAAAAGGTTGGAGATGGACAAAGAGCAGGATTGGCTGAAAAAAATGAAAGAAGAAGTGGACAAATATGAGAATGAAATAATTTTGTTTAAAAATCTCAAACTGGAAGATGTAACACTCTACAAAACTACTACAAAAACAAGATTGTCTATCGGTGGCAACTGAGTCCAGAAGAGAGGACACAATATCGGCTAAACAGACCGTGGAGACAAAGATACAATCGCATGAGACTGATGGGGACCGTAGACAGCTCAGGTAATAGCTCTGATACGGATAACACCTCCAGACCAGTGGTAATGGAGACAGACAACCAACTAGGCATGCAGACGCACTCAAAAAACGAAGGGGGCAGAGGAAGCATACCTGAAAGGGGGGGTATAGGCCGCCCACCAAGACCACCCAGGAGGGGCAGATCCAGGAGGATCTGATCATTAATTTAAGCAGCCACATTCTCACGGAGGATGAAAGGAGTGTCCTTAACAAGGGCCTCTCATTTGTTCCAACTTCCCAACCTGAGAACTTTGATCTATACGTAGACATACAGAAATTTTCTTGAACCCTAAGACTTAAAGAACATTTTGGCACCACCAGTGATGCGGACACGGGCACTAAGTTCAGGGCAAGAAGCACCTATGACCCAAACAGTCAAAATGCTTCCATTAAGACTTTATCCAGTATCCTATGGCAGGAAAGTGAGGATGACTATATGAAATATAAACAGTACAGACATAATCTGACTATGAAAGAGAGAGGAGCACTTAAAACATTACAAGAAGATAACACCATAGTCCTGAGGGAGGCGGACAAAGGGGGTGCAGTGGTCTTACAGGACTACACCGATTACAAGAAAGAAGTAATGCGACAACTGGATGATAAAGATACATACTACCCGATGAGGGGAGATCCAAGCAAACAATTCAAAACGATAATAGATGAAACGACACAACTGTTACTTAAGAACAACTTCATTGATACCAACATCAGCAACTACATGACTGTCAAGTTCCCTAGGACACCGGTGCTGTACATGTTGCTGAAAGTGCATAAAAGTTTGGTTGCCTCCCCGGGGAGACCCATTGTGTCAGCTGTTGGCTCCCTATTACAACCTTTAGCGACATATATTGATTACGTTCTCCAACCCATTGTGCGCAATATACCCTCCTTCCTGTTGGACTCAGCATCAATGCTTAAGCTGATTTAGGATCTACCTCCTCTCACTGAGAATGCTTGGCTTGTCACCCTGGATGTGACCAGTCTGTATACTGTCATTCCCCACCAGGAGGGAATAGCAGCTACAAGACGACAATTACTCAAGTACCCATACATAGGGCCACCCACGGATGTATTATGTGAAATGCTGAGATTATGCCTAGAACTCCACTACTTCCGATTTGAAAGATCCTTCTATTTACAGGTGGCAGGTACGGCGATGGGGTCTAATATGGCAGAATTTGAGAATGAGGTCACCCAATTGTTTAATGACGAGAGGATACAACTATTTAAAGGGTATATTGATGACCTGTTCCTCCTATGGACAGGGACAGAAGAGCAACTGCTAAAGTGGTTTGAGGAACTGAATAAAGTACATCCGACGGTCAAGTTCAAGATACTGTATGATAAACAATCAATAGACTTTCTGGACTTAAGAATCTTTAAACAGGATGATATTCTCAACAACACTCTGTTCAGTAAACCAACGGACAAAAATTCATTCCTACATGCTACCAGCTGTCACCCACCCAGCCTAAAGAAGGCACTTTCAACTTCGCAATTCAAGAGGGTGGCAAGGAATAACTCTACAATGGAATTGAGAGAAGTACAATTGACGAACATGATGACCAAAATAATCTGTTGACCTGTAAAGGAACGTTAACAGGTACAACAGAAAAGGACCTTCTCTTTGGCACTAACAAAAGAACAGTAGATGAGAGACTCACATTCACTACCATCTATATCAAGAAGAAAGAAGGGATTGCTGATATCCTGAGGAACAAATGGGGACTTCTATCGTCTGACACAGACCTGCCATTTAAAACCATGCCTCCACCCAAAATTGGCTACCATAGGGCGACCTCTCTGAGAGATCACCTAATGAAAGCAGATCCGAGAGATTTTTACAGCAGTGATACCTGGCTTAAAACCAAAAAGGGCTGTTTTCGGTGCCTGGGTTGTACCAGTTGTGGGGGATTGACAACAGGCAGCTTCTTCCGCCATCCATACTCCACCAAGAAGTTTAAAATCAAGCATAGAGTAACCTGCACAACCAACTACATTGTTTACCTCCTACACTGTGTGTGTGGAATGTTTTATGTAGGTAAAACCGTGAATGACTTGAGGACTAGGATGGCTAATCACCGGTCTGCTATACGTGCAGCATTGGAGAAGGGTACGTCTGACCAGCCGGTGGCACGACATTTCGCTGAGGTAGGACATAAGGTCTCTGATCTCAAATACATTATCATTGACCACGTCCCCCCACTAACCTGGGGGGGAGATAGGGCCAAAATATTGTTGCAGAGGGAATCCAGATGGATTTTCAATCTTGGGACTTTGACCCCTAGGGGCCTGGATTTCCACCTTGACTGGCACTGCTATCTATAACAGTGGACATCTGCTTGAGGATATGGCAGTACATGCCATCACACAGTGGTTTGAACCATTGGTCCATGATGGACTGAGTGTTTGCAACTATGTGCTTAACACTCTAAGAGATGCTTATTAGCGGTTTATGAGACACAAGTTAGCCACATTTATGGTATACTTCTCTGACGGTATGGGCATTACCACTTGTCTGTTATACTATATAGTATTGTATATATTATCGTATACTGTTTATATGTCATTCTGTATGGCTTCCTCTACTGTACCATTCGGGCTAGGATATTAGGATTATGCCCTGGGGTATTCGGTTTATTACTGTAACTCCTGTTTTGTGATATACAATTTCATCCCTTACCTTTCTGAAGGTATGTCAGGTTGATGGACTCTATATTGTACGCAATGTACCTAGACTACCTTCTAGCCTGCATCATATTATGATTGCCATGCTTGTGATTAGTTACAGTCTATACCCCCCCGCGATATGGTGTATAGATTATGCTGACTACGGTCATGATTACGATATCCGTAACTTTTACATTGTGTATATATTGATATTGGGCATAACGGCTCTTCATTGTACTGTAACCACACTATGTTTCACATTGCTCCTGTCACCTTTTTGTCTATGTTTTTAACGTTGTTTTTAACTTTCACTCAGCTTTCACAGCTGAGCGTCCGGTTGCTATGCCAACGGGTGTGACATGTTGTCACGTGATGGCGGTTTACTTCCTGGTGCCGGGGTGAATACCGCACTAATTGTTTGATATGCAGGGGTAGTTAAGGTGGGTGAGTATGATTGTTATTATTGTGCTATTTTGATAAAGGGGTAACACCCGAAACGTCAATAAAGACTTGTTGGACTATATTCAAGGCCCTGTGAGTAACTTCCTCTTCTTTGGATAATTTGTAATTTTGAAGTGCACCTGGGGCTAGGAAAGCTTTACAAAGCTATTTGGAGCTGGAGTGCTGCTACACTTTTGACTAATATATATATATATATATATATATATACACACACATATATATAACAATATTAAGAAAAATGCACTCTCTGGATTTAAAACAAAAAGACTTTACTATGTGACATTTCGAGGTTTTCACCCCTTCCTCAGACAAAGATTCAGTGAACAATGAAAATTAACATTAAACCCAAAGCCCCTTCCCACAGTGCTCCACCAATCATGTGTTAGATAACATCAACATGTGATATTTTTATATGAACTCAAACAACAATATATCCATATTCAGAATAAAAATAATATTCATAAACATGCTTATGATGTGCATATGAAAAACCTTTAAAAGTATATATGTGATATAGATCTATTGCCTCATGAATGTGTATAATCGTGTGTGTTTAATTATGCCACTAGGTGTGTTGGTGCATACATTATAAATAGCCTGTATGAACAAATCAAGACAGCTCTAACAAGCATCCTTACTGCAAATCTAGAATAACTAGACAAACTAAACATCCTTCCTTATCCCCCAAGGATCTGTGTTGGAATATGAGTCCCTTCCTTGAAAACCATAAAATAGTATAGAGAACAAACAACTCATAATGGCGTTACTAACACACCATGTTCTCAGTCTTTTGCGGGCGGGGCTTACAAACATCATGTGTGTCCATCATACTATGACGCATTCAGGACTATCGAATCAGCAAACGGGCACATTGTGTTAGTAAACAAACCAACCGCGACCCTTGGTGGTATTTTTGAAAAGCTAAACCTAGGTAGGCTCAAACTGATTTCTAAACTGTTGAAAACCGCCTCTTAGCTCAGAGCATTTTAAAAGTTTTTCACAGTTAGACAGTACTAGTTCATGTGTGTCATATAGATAACATTGTGCTCACTCCCGTAGACTTATTTAGGAGTCTGCATTGATTGGCTAAACTGCATGTCTGTCAAAAGCACTGAGATAAGGGGACAGTCTGCAGAGGCTTAGATACAAGGTAATCACAGAGGCAAAACATATATTAATAAAACTTTGTTAGTTATGCAAAACTGGGGAATGGTTAATAAGGGGATTATCTATCTTTTTAAACAATAAAACATTTGGTGTAGACTGTCCCTTTAAATGGAGGATCAAGTACCGACCAATCAAAAGGCTGAATCAATGTATACTGAAGGTATCCTCAATAATATATTGGAAACATCCTAGCTTATTAATTTCTTAAGTATGACTCGATGTACCGGCTTCTGTTATAGGGGATAATCGCCCACTCTGTACAACTAATCAATGAGGACCGAGTAAAAAAATTTATATAAAAATTGAGGAAAAAATGGAAGAAAAAAATAAAAAAGAATGGATAAAAGAAGAAAAAAAATAATTAATGAAAAATAGATTGAAGAAAAAAATAATAATTGATTAAAGAAAAAATTATATATACAGTATATATATATATATAATTATAATTTTCCTTGTTTGGGCCTTGCACCCAGGCCTGACTGGGGTTAACTGCCTGTGACTCTGGTGGCAGTGCAGCTTCCTGAGAGTGCTGGTTTGCACCCAGGGCTGTGCATGTTGCAGGGTCATAGGATGTGTACCCGGTCCGGCCTGAGAGTGCTGACCCCACCCCATGTTTTGCATATATATATTCCAAACTTTATTGTGAACGTTTTCGAGGTTGACACTCCTTCCTCAGACTACTTCCAAAACGTTTATAATAAAGTTTGGATTGTTGTAAATTCAGAGAGTGCATCCTTGTTGGAGGTGTATTGATATTGAAATTTGCACCCTGGTCCAGTGGAGTATTTGTCTGTGAGTGCGCCTTTAAGGACTAATATATACAACCCCAATTCCGAAAAAGTTGGGACAGTATTGAAAATGCAATTTGAAAATAAAAAATCACTCTGTGCTATATTGAAAACAGATTATTAACACATTATTTGATCTTTTACTTTGTGAATTTAATGTATTTTTGAAAATATACACTAATTTCAAATCTGATGACTGCAACAGGTTCCAAAAAAGTTGGGACGGGGCAATTTAGGACTAATAGCGATGTGGAAAGTTAAAATAAGAAGGTGATGTTATACAGGTGAGGCAATTGTGTAATCGTAGAATATAAGGAGCCTCCAAAAAAGGCCTAGTGCTTCAAAAGCAAGGATGGGTCGAGGCTCAACAATCTGCCAACAGATGCGTCAGCGAATAATCCAACACTTTAAGAAAAACATCGGTAGGATTTTGGGCATTTCACCTTCTACAGCGCACAATATAATTAAAAGATTCAAGTAATCCGGTCAAATCTCAGTGCGTAAAGGACAAGGACGAAAATCACTTCTGAATGTGCGTGATCTCCGATCCCTCATACGTCACTGTCTCAAAAATTGTCATGGGTCTGTAATGGATATCCTGACATTGACTCAGGAATACTTTGGTAAACCTTTGTCAGTCAACACCATTCACTACTGCATCCACAGATGCAAGTTAAGACTTTACTATGCAAAGCAGAAGCCATACATCAACACTGTCCAGAAGAGCCGCTGACTTCTCTGGGCTCGGTCTCATCTGAGATGGACAGTAGCACAGTTTAATTGTGTTTTGTGGTCCGACATGTCAACATTTCAAATAGTTTTTGGAAAAAAACAGCCGTCGTGTTCTCGGGGCCAAAGAGGAAAAGGACCATCAAAGCTGTCATCAGCATCAGGTCCAAAAAGCCAGCATCTGTCATGGTATAATGGTATGTCAGTGCCCATGGCATGGGTAACTTGCACATCTGTGAGGGCACCATTAATGCAGAAAGATATGCATACATTTTGGAGCAACATATGCTGCCATCCAGACATTGTCTTTTCCAGGGACATCCATAACTCACCCAAATACAAGCGGTGTTTTGACGTGCTCGTGCTCGATTTCCCCATAGACATCAATGGCGAGAGTCGGCTAAAAAAAAGCCTAACACCTGCGATCGCGGAAACAAAAGCTCCGTAATGCAGCCCCATTGATGTCTATGGGGAAAGAAAAAGTTACGTAAAAACCACATATAAACACCCCTAATCTGCTGCCCCAGACATCGCTGCAACTTACATACAGTTATGAACCCCTAATATGCCGTTCATAACATCGCCGCCACCTAAATAAAAATATTAACCCCTATATCTTGGATGTAAGTGTGAACAAGCTACTTAAATTAGGTACTGCGCTTTATCGCACTTAACATCGCCGCCACCTACATTACGGTTATTAACCCCTAATCTGCTGGCCCTAACATTGCTGCCACCTACCTACACTTATTAGCCCCTAATCTTCCGCCCCCAATATCGCTGCCACTATACTAAAGTTATTAACCCCTAAACCTCTGGCCTCCCACATCACTAACACTACAAAAATATATTAACCCCTAACCCTAACGTAACACGAACTCTAAGCATAACCCTAACGTAACCCTGAACCTAACCCTAACCCAAACACCCCCTAACATTTTTGCTTCGCAAAATCTATAACTACTGGTCTCAGATCGCGTAATGGCTCACAGCGGTATAGGCTGTAACGCAAGCATTTTAGCAGGAACGTACAACCTGTAATACGGCACTATGGAAAATCCCGCACCCAAACGTCATTTTTTGAGTGCGGAATGGATCATGAGTTACAGGCTAAAATGCTTGCGGTATAGCTATACCGCTGCGACTTGTAATATGGGTTACCTGCCATTCCACGAGCAATGGACAATTTTTCAGCGGTACAGTCGTACCGCACCATAACGCAAAACTTGTAATCTAGGCCAATGTTTCTTAAGTGTCTACACCAGCATTTATCATTTGACACTGGCTATGCTTTGCATTTTTTGCTGTTAATTATGAGACTTGGTACAACATTTAAACTTGAAATATTACTGATTGAAATTGAACATAGTATAAAAGGTCAGCTAGATTAGTCTGGCAATCTTACTGTAAATAAAGTTGTTTCCTTCAAAGTGTTTCCAATAATTTTCCTATTACTGATTTCATTTCCTCTCCATCCTTTCATAATCATCTTGTTGCCAGAAAGTAACGAGTACTTACTGTTTCCTAATGTTCCTGTCACTATGTCTCCCTAAACTTCACAGACTGTCAAAACAAATATTGGTGAACGTTATTTTGATGCCATTTAATGAATTTGTATCAAACTATATATTTTACATTACTTATTTTTTTTGTTTGAAAGTCATAACCTCTTTATAGTTTGAGTATAGGGTTAATTGTTGCTTGCTGAGCTGCTAAGAAGTTTATTTTATGCGCTAAATATACAGCACATCTTCCATGTATTTATAAATTTGTTAGTAAGATAATTGCTTTAGTGGATATGCTTCTGAAATCATTACTAGCTAATATGCTGCCATAAATCTTTGCTTTCTCTAACTTAGCCCCCCTCAGAGATAAGCTTAATTACTATAATCTTTAAATAGAAAAAACAATATAAGAAAAAAATCTGCCTACAGGAGAGAAGGTTGAAGTTCAGCGTTCAGGAAGTTCATCTGTATGAAGCAAAGTGCCGTAATGCTGAAGAGCTAAGGCACTCCTGTTATTAGTCATTATAGATACATTATACAATTTGATTTCTTGCAGCTGTTAGCAATCATGTGGCCAAAGTTAACAAAAACAACTTGAAATTCCAGGAAGGCGATCGCTAGAAAAATAAGTGCGTTTCTGCAGCCTTTTTACAAATTATGGTCTGAACACTTCTAAAAATAACCTTCAATCTGTACCCTATACATATACCTTTCTTAAAATAGAATAGAGGCAACATATAGATTATCCCGAGTGTGATAAAGACCTGTGTTATTTGAAATAAACAAGCATTCAAGTGATTTGATTTAGGCACCGTTATAAAATGAGATAGTGAAAAGGAGAAAGTAAGTCAATTTAAAGGGGCATAAAACCCCAATTTTTTTCTTTCATTATTCAGATAGAGCAGGGTTCTTCAAACTTTTATTCCCAAGACCCATTGCCATGATAATAATTTGTGACCCTATTTTTAGGCTTCGTCTGAACATTTCTGAAGTAATATACAACAGGATAGATGCAATTTTTGGCAAAGTGACTAAAATGTGTGTGTACTTTATTCCTGTAGTCAAACTTGAAAGTGTTATAAAAGGTAATAAAAGCCACACTTGTCTACAACACACACACACTTGTCTACAACACACACACACTCGTCTACAACACACACACACTCGTTTACAACACACGCACACTCGTCTACAACACACAGACCACACACTAGTCTATAACACACACACTTGTCTACAACACACACCACACACACTCGTCTACAACACACACACACTTGTCTACAAAACACGCACACTCATCTACAACACACGCACACTCGTCTACAACACACAAACCACACACTAGTCTATAACACACCACACAAACTTGTCTACAACACACACCACACACACTCGTCTACAACAGACACACTTCTCTACAACATACACAAGTCGCGACCCAGCAAACATGGTTTTGCAACCCAGTAATGGACCCCGACCCGTGGTTTGAAGAACCCAGAGATAGAGCATACAATTAAAAAAAAAAAGTAGATTTAAGCTTACCTGATAAATGGATTTCTTCTATGATACGACGAGTCCACGGATTCATCCTTTACTTGTGGGATATTATCCTCCTGCTAACAGGAAGTGGCAAAGAGCACCACAGCAGAGCTGTCTATATAGCTCCTCCCTTGACTCCACCCCCCAGTCATTCGACCGAAGGTACAGGAAGAAAAAGGAGAAACTAAAAGGTGCAGAGGTGACTGAAGTTTTAAATCAAAAAAATATAATCTGTCTGAAATTGACAGGGCAGGCTGTGGACTTGTTGTATCATAGAAGAAATCAATTTATCAGGTAAGCATAAATTTACTTTTCTTCTATAAGATACGATGAGTCCACGGATTCATCCTTTACTTGTGGGATACAATACCAAAGCTACAGGACACGGATGAACGGGAGGGACAAGACAGATGCCTAAACAGAAGGCACCACTGCTTGAAGAACATTTTTCCCAAAAATAGCCTCCGAAGAAGCAAAAGTATCAAATTTGTAAAATTTGGAAAAGGTATGAAGTGAAGACCAAGTCACAGCCTTACAAATCTGTTCAACAGAAGCATCATTTTTAAAAGCCCATGTGGAAGCTACCGCTCTAGTAGAGTGAGCCGTATCTTATGGTAAATCTTCCTAGTGACAGGCTTTCGAGCCTGAATCAAGGTGTCTATGACCGACTCAGAGAATCCTCGCTTAGATAAAATCAAGCGTTCAATTTCCAGGCAGTCATCCTCAGAGAAACTAGAGTTGGATGCTGGAACGGACCTTGAATGAGAAGGTCCTGTCTCAGTGGCAGTGTCCACGGTGGTAGAGATGACATTTCTACCAGGTCTGCATACCAAGTCCTGCGTGGCCACGTAGGTGCTATCAAAATCACTGAAGCCCTCTCCTGTTTGATTCTGGCAATCAGACGAGGAAGGAGAGGAAATGGTGGAAACACATAAGCCAGGTTGAACGACCAAGGTACTGCTAGAGCATCTATCAGTACTGCTTGGGATCCCTTGATCTGGACCCGTAACAAGGAAGTTTTGCATTCTGCCGAGATGCCATCAGATCCAATTCTGGTGTGCCCCATTGATGAATCAATTGTGCAAACACCTCCGGATGGAGCTCCCACTCCCCCGGATGAAAAGTCTGACGACTTCTAAAATCCGCTTCCCAGTTCTCCACTCCTGGGATATAGATTGCTGATAGATGGCAAGAGTGAGTCTCTGACCATCAAATTATTTTGGAAACCTCTATCATCGCTAGAGAACTCTTTGTTCCCCCTTGATTATTGATATATGCCACAGTCGTGATATTGTCCGACTGGAATCTTATGAATCTGGCCGAAGCCAGCTGAGGTCACGCCTGAAGCGCATTGAATATCGCTCTCAGTTCTAGAATATTTATTGGAAGGAGAGCCTCCTCCTGAGTCCACACACCCTGTGCTTTCAGGGAATTCCAGACTGCACCCCAGCCCAATAGGCTGGTGTCCGTCGTCACTATGACCCATGCTTGCCTGCGGAAACAAATTCCCTGGGACAGATGATCCTGTGACAACCACCAAAGAAGAGAGTCTCTGGTCTCTTGATCCAGATTTATCTGAGGAGATACATTTGCATAGTCCCCATTCCACTGTCTGAGCATGCATAGTTACAGTGGTCTGAGATGCAAGTGAGCAAACAGAACTATGTCCATTGCTGCTACCATTAGTCCAATTACCTCCATACACTGAGCCACTGATGGCCGAGGAATGGAATGAAGTGCTGGGCAGGTGGTTAAAATCTTTGATATTCTGACCTCCGTCAGGAAAATTTTCATGTCTACCGAGTCTATTAGAGTTCCCAGGAATGGAACTCTGGTGAGAGGAATAAGTGAACTCTTCTTTATGTTCACCTTCCACCCGTGAGATCTTAGAAAAGCCAACACGATGTCCGTGTGAGATTTGGCTAGTTGGTAAGTTGACGCCTGAATTAAGATATCATCCAAAAGGGAACCTTGCACTTGTGAAAATTCTGGGAGCTGTGGCTAACACGAAGGGAAGAGCCACAAACTGGTAATGCTTGTCCAGGAAGGCGAACCTGAGGAAATGGTGATGATCTTTGTGGATAGGAACGTGAAGATACGCATCCTTCAAATCCACAATGGTCATATATTGACCCTCCTGGATCATTGGTAAAATAGTTTGAATGGTCTCCATCTTGAAGGACGAGACTCTGAGAAATTTGTTTAGGATCTTGAGATCTAAAATCGGTCTAAAGGTTCCCTTTTTTTTGGGAACCACGAACAGATTGGAGTAAAACCCCTGCCCCTGTTCTGCTTTTGGAACTGGGCAGATTACTCCCATAGTATATAGGTCTTCTACACAGCGTAAGAACGCCTCTCCTTTTTGTCTGGTTTACAGACAACCGTGAAAGATGAAATCTCCCCCTTGGAGGAGAATCTTTGAATTCTAGAAGATACCCCTGGGTCACAATTTCTAAAGCCCAGGAGTCCTGAACCTCTCTTGCCCAAGCCTGAGAAAAGAAAGAAAGTCTGCCCCCTACTAGATACGGTCCCGAATCGGGGGCTGCCCCTTCATGCTGTCTTGGTGGCAGCAGCGGGCTTCTTGGTCTGTTTACCCTTATTCCAAGTCTGGTTAGGTCTCCAGACTGACTTGGATTGAGCAAAATTCCCCTCCTGCTTTGCGGCAGGGGAGGAGGTAGGGGGACCACCTTTGAAGTTTCTAAAGGAACGAAAATTATTATGTTTGGTCCTTATCTTATTTGTCTTATCCTGAGGAAGGGCATGGCATTTTCCTCCAGTGATGTCGGAAATGATCTCTTTCAGTTCAGGTCCGAATAGGGTCTTACCCTTGAAAGGAATAGCTAAAAGCTTAGATTTTGATGACACGTCAGCAGACCAGGACTTAAGCCATAACGCTCTACGCGCTAAAATGGCAAAACCTGAATTCTTTGCCGCTAATTTAGCCAGTTGAAAAGCAGCATCTGTAATGAAAGAATTAGCTAGCTTGGGAGCCCTAATTCTGTCCAGAATATCATCTAATGGGGTCTCAACCTTAAGAGCCTCCTCTAGAGCCTCGAACCAAAAAGCAGCTGCAGTAGTTACAGGAACAATGCACGCTATAGCTTGCAGAAGAAAACCCTGATGAATAAATATTTTCTTTAGAAGACCCTCTAATTTTTTATCCATAGGATCTTTGAAAGCACAACTGTCCTCAATAGGTATAGTTGTACGCTTAGCCAGGGTAGAAATAGCTCCCTCCACCTTAGGGACCGTTTGCCACGAATCCCGAATGGTGTCAGATATGGGAAACATTTTCTTAAAAGTAGGAGAGGGAGAGAACAGAATACCTGGTCTATCCCACTCCTTAGTAACAATGTCCGAAATCCGCTTAGGGACCGGAAAAACATTAGTGTAAGTAGGAACCTCTAGATATCTATCCATTTTACACAATTTCTCTGGTGGAACTACAATAGGGTCACAATCATCCTGAGTCGCCAAAACCTCCCTGAGCAACAAGCGGAGGTGTTCTAGCTTAAACTTAAAAGCCGTCATATCTAGTCTGTTTGAGGGAACATCTTTCCTGAATCAGAAAGCTCTCCCTCAGACAGCAATTCCCTCACCCCCAACTCAGAACATTGTGAGGGTACATCGGAGATGGCTAATAAAGCATCAGATGGCTCAGCATTTACTGTCACACCGGACCTACTGCGCTTCCCCTGCAACCCAGGCAGTTTAGATAAAACCTCTGTGAGGGTAGTAGACCTAACTGCGGCCATATCTTGCAGGGTGAAATAATTAGACACACTAATACTTGGCGTCGCTTGTGCGGGCGTTAACGGTTGTGACACTTGGGGAGAATTAGATGGCATAACCTGATTCTCTTCTGACTGAGAATCATCCTGCGACATACTTTTATCAGCTAAAAAATATGTTCTTTGCAATTTAAGGCCCTTTAAGTACATGAGGGACACATTTTAAGTGGGGGTTCCACAATGGCTTCTAAACACATGGAACATTGGCTTTCCTCAATGTCAGACATGTTAAACAGGCTAGTAATGACCACAAACAGGCTTGAAAACACTTTATTTAGTGAAAAAATAACAATCTTAAAAAACGGTACTGCGCCTTTAAGAGAAAAAAGCATACAAGTTTTGCAAATCGTTTCAATTTTATGATATTAGCATCCAAACTATGCAGCTAAGTTTGCCCCACAAGGAAAGGAACACTTAACCCTTATTAGAAAAAACGGATAATTAATAAACGTTAAAATCAAGAAAAAACACCCCCTAAACCTTGCCTACCTGCCCTCAGGGGTCTGTAAAACCGGGTTAAAGCTTCGATTTGGCCCAATACAGCTCACAAGGGTCCACCGGAGTTGGAGCTTGCTGCTTGCCTGTCAAAAACAACTGCGCAACTGAGGTGCGAAAATAGGCCCCGTCCATCTCACTCGATGTCTCTCAGCCCAAATGAACCGCACCAGAGCGGTCTAAAACTAGCCATGTGGGTTCCAAATCCCAAAAAGAAGCCATGTGTACCCTCTCATTAAGCATGAAAAACGTTCCTCATAAAAACGTTATCAGTACTCCCAGTTAAATAAACGTTTGCCCACAAACCAACGTTTGCCCAGTGTCAACCATTTTTTCTTAGCCCATATATGCAAGCTTAGTAATACCCCTCTATATCTTTTAGGATTACTGCTTACCCTTTCCCTCATGGGGATACTGTCAGCCAATTCTGAAATACCACAGTCTCTAAAGAAAAAAATGACTGCACATACCTCACTGCTTATAGCATGAAAAACGTTCCTCACACTGAAGTTTCTTAAGTACTCCTCAGCCATTCTGTGGGAACTGCTCTGGATCTTAGTGACAACTGCTAAGATCATCAGCCTCCAGGCAGAAGTCTTCATCCATCTGCTGCCTGAGGGAAAATAGTACACACCGGTATCATTTAAAATAAAAAACTCTTGCTTGAAGAAAATAAAAACTAACATGTTATCACCTCTTTCACTTTACCCTTCCTAGTACTTAGAGTAGGCAAAGAGAATGACTGGGGGGGGGTGGAGTCAAGGGAGGAGCTATATAGACAGCTCTGCTGTGGTGCTCTTTGCCACTACCTGTTAGCAGGAGGATAATATCCCACAAGTAAAGGATGAATCCGTGGACTCATCGTATCTTATAGAAGAAAAGCTTTTAAATTTATTATAAAATTTTCTACATTCTCTTTGTTTTCTTTGTTGAAGGTGCAGCAATGCACTACTATCTGAACACATTGTATTAGCCAATGACAAGTGACATATGTGAGCAGCTAGTTCCCAGTAGTGCTTTAAAAATTCTAAAACTACCTAAAGGATACAAGGATATCAAAGTAGATTAGATAATAGAAGTGGAAAGTTGCTTACATTTGTATATTTTATCTGAATCATGGAAGAAAAAAAATAAGTTTCATGCCCACACAATACAACAAAGTATAGTTACATTTCACTCGTGTTGTGAAAAAATACTTACAGCCGCTCCAGCTTCCTCCGCTTGCAAAGCCTCTTCCTGGGTCTAAAATGAGGAATCCGGCTTCCTCCAATCACGGTGTTGAATCAGACACTGATTCCCCCGTGGGGGGAAGCCGTGATTGGAGGATGACCGATCCATCATTTCTGATGTCAGAAATGGCTTGCGATGACCGGAGGAAGCTGAGCCGGCTGTCAAGTTTAAAAGGTATTTTTTCACAACAAGGGAAATGTAAATTTTGATGAATTAAAGTGCCCCTGTTTTTAATAGAATTTTTAAAAACCGGGCACTTTAGCATCAAAATTTACATTCACTTTAACGCAGTCTGGTTAACGTGTGAGCAATAAGTGTTTATTAATAACAATTATAAAAGTGTTTATAGATTTTAAAATGTATTTATATTTTGCTTGTTTATCCAAATTTGATTCAGAATGCATGATGTGTTGCATATCAGTTAGAACCCAGTTGCATATCAGTTAGATCAGCGGTTGTTTGCTAATGTTGGAGGCAGAATTGGAAAACAAGAAGAAAAGTTGAAAGCATTTGTTACACTGTTGTGGTACTGAGATACATTTGTAGTTATGAGATGAGAATTAGTTCTCAGATCTCACAAGAACTAGAAGTCATTTTATTGTGATTTCAGAGTAATAAAGAAAAAGCTGGTACTAACATTGCATATTGATGGCCTATAGGTATATTGAAATCTGCTGTTTCACCCAATCAGATGTCTGATACGAGTAAAGATACACTGATGGCAGGACATGCGTTGCACAGTAGTTTCACTGTAAACACTTTTGTTTAATACCAAATTTGTTAAGTATTTCCTATTATACTCTATTAATAAACATCACCAGCTGGAATTGGTTTGCAGACTTCATACAGTTTTCCTAAATTAAGGTTTATTATTCTCATTGTCAGTACAATATAATATTAAAGCCATTTTATATATATTTTTCTTTCATGATTCAGAAAAAGCATGCAATTTTAAATAACTTTTCAATTTACTTCTATTATTTAATTTGCTTCCTTCTCTTGTTATCCTTTGCTGAAAGGTTTATCTAGGAAATATCAGGAGCAGCCAGGATCCTAGGCTCTAGCTGCTGATTGGTGGCTGCATATATATATATATATATATATATATATATATATATATATATACAGTATATACCAATTTTAATTGGCTCACCCATGTGTTCAGTTAGAAACCAGTAGTGCATTGCTGCTCCTTCAACAAATGATACTAAGAGAATTAAGCAAATTTGATAATAGAAGTAAATTGGAAAGTTGTTTAAAATGGCATGTTCTACCTAAATCACAACATAATTTTTTGGGGTTTCATGCCCCTTTAATATAGTGAAAAAAATAAACTAAAATATGCTATTCATATGAATGTGGATGTATCATATGAATTAGTCCACTAGACTTCTAAAGGATGGTACATTCCTAAATGGTTATTTCATTATATTTACTCAACATCTGTAGGGGTCACTTACATCATATTTTCCTTTTTTATTGAAGGAGGATACAAAATCTGTTGCGTCTGGCTCACATACTTCATCACCTTCTAACTCCTCTAAGATGAGGACAGTCTCCCAGTTGCTGAAGTGGCGGGCAGAGAAAATATCTGAGCGCATGCTGTCGCCAAAATACACAACCTGTAAGCCAGAAAAAAAAAAACAGATCATATAAAATGGCTACACTCTACAATGTTGCAGAAAAACAAAAATAGATAATAGGTTAATAAGAATTAATTTGTATTTAATTAAAATTTTGGCAAATTTTGATCCATATGGGTTATAATTTGTGTGCAACTGATATGTCAACACGGCATATCATAGTAACAAAAAAATCAGTTCTCTGGTCCAATTCCAGTTAGTTTGCCATGCTATAACTGTATTCAACTGGGGTGGATTTTGGCTTAGTTTTCTATTTCACTCCAGTGATTATTATTATTATACTTTATTTATGAAGCGCCAGCATATTCCGCAGCGCTGTCCATGGATACAGTTCATTGAAATAAAACAATAATATAAAACTTGTAAGAGACAGGACAACATTTACAAACACATACAGGAGGAATTAAGGGCCCTATTCCAGTGGGAACTAGCAATCTAGAAGTGATGCCATTAGATTTTTTTAAAAAATAACATAACAGGGAAATGTGTTTTTCTCTTATTTGTGGAAATTCATGAATTGGGTGCACTCATATACAGAAGCAAAATATACATGGTCAAAGTAAAACAGGGAAAGTAACATATATATATGGCTAGATTACGAGTGACACGCAAATTTTTTCTAGCACGCTGTTTGCGCACGTTGGAAGTATTACAAGTTGAAAGTAAATGTGAACGCGTGAGCGCAATTGAGATTTACGCTTGCTGAGTTAGCGCGTCTTTAGAGCTCTGGTAATGTTATGAGAGACAAAAAGTAGCATAAAGTACTTCAAAAATACATTTAAAAGAACAGTTATAATCATAATATCACTGTCTGATAAAAATAATAATAAAAAATATTGCACAAAAATTATAATCACCTTCTTAAGAGCTGAGTACAACAGTGCGACTCTTGGCAGAGCCCTCTACCCGTTTGATCCCATAAATGTTTTGTTGTACTCCGCCTTATGATAATAATAATAATAAATAATAATGAGGGCTCAAAGATATGATGTCTCAGGTGTTAGGAAAAGAATATGGCAAAGGACTTTAACATTGAGATATATACAGATACATATCTATGTATATATAAAGCTGCACCCAGGTGTTAAATCGCCATAGAACAGGCTAACAATGGTAGTCAGTTGTTTGTTCCTGTGAGTGCACTTCTCTGTGTATGTATTTAGTATCTCAATGGGAAAAAGGGGCAAACAGACGTGGACTTCTTGCTCAGTGTGCTTAGAGGAATATGGCTACACCTCACTGAAGAGGCCCAATGAAGGCCGAAACGATTGTCTGGGGTTGTTGTGTTCCTTGTTCAGAGAGGAATTGCCTGGTATTTCAGCGATGGACTGACCATAATAGGCGCGATCAGACTGATATACTACAGGAAAGTTCTACTCTGTGAAAAGCATTACTGGGCTAAAAAGAAGCTGCACCCAGGTGGTAAATCGCCATAGAACAGACGAACAATGGTATTGAGCCAGTTGTTCGTTCCTGTGAGTGCACTCTCTGTGTGTATCTAGTCCTATAGGAAAAAGGGGCAACCAGATGTGGATAGACATATCTACACATATAAACATATGAATACAAATATGTATATATATATATATATATATATATATATATATATATATATATATATATATACATATATATATATATATATATATAGGGAGTGCAGAATTATTGGGCAAGTTGTATTTTTGAGGATTAATTTTATTATTGAACAACAACCATGTTCTCAATGAACCCAAAAAACTCATTAATATCAAAGCTGAATATTTTTGGAAGTAGTTTTTAGTTTGTTTTTAGTTTTAGCTATTTTAGGGGGATATCTGTGTGTGCAGGTGACTATTACTGTGCATACTTATTAGGCAACTTTGCAAAAAACAAATATATACCCATTTCAATTATTTATTTTTACCAGTGAAACCAATATAACATCTCAACATTCACAAATATACATTTCTGACATTCAAAAACAAAACAAAAACAAATCAGTGACCAATATAGCCACCTTTCTTTGCAAGGACACTCAAAAGCCTGCCATCCATGGATTCTGTCAGTGTTTTGATCTGTTCACCATCAACATTGCGTGCAGCAGCAACCACAGCCTCCCAGAGAGGTGTACTGTTTTCCCTCCTTGTAAATATCACATTTGATGATGGACCACAGGTTCTCAATGGGGTTCAGATCAGGTGAACAAGGAGGCCATGTCATTAGATTTTCTTCTTTTATACCCTTTCTTGCCAGCCACGCTGTGGAGTACTTGGACGCGTGTGATGGAGCATTGTCCTGCATGAAAATCATGTTTTTCTTGAAGGATGCAGACTTCTTCCTGTACCACTGCTTGAAGAAGGTGTCTTCCAGAAACTGGCAGTAGGACTGGGAGTTGAGCTTGACTCCATCCTCAACCCGAAAAGGCCCCACAAGCTCATCTTTGATGATACCAGCCCAAACCAGTACTCCACCTCCACCTTGCTGGCGTCTGAGTCGGACTGGAGCTCTCTGCCCTTTACCAATCCAGCCACGGGCCCATCCATCTGGCCCATCAAGAAGGTCGTCTTTCAGCCTTTCCTACCTTGGCCATGTCTCTGAGTATTGCACACCTTGTGCTTTTGGGCACTCCAGTGATGTTGCAGCTCTGAAATATGGCCAAACTGGTGGCAAGTGGCATCTTGGCAGCTGCACGCTTGACTTTTCTCAGTTCATGGGCAGTTATTTTGCGCCTTGGTTTTTCCACACGCTTCTTGCGACCCTGTTGACTATTTTGAATGAAACGCTTGATTGTTCGATGATCACGCTTCAGAAGCTTTGCAATTTTAAGAGTGCTGCATCCCTCTGCAAGATATCTCACTATTTTTGACTTTTCTGAGCCTGTCAAGTCCTTCTTTTGACCCATTTTGCCAAAGGAAAGGAAGTTGCCTAATAATTATGCACACCTGATATAGGGTGTTGATGTCATTAGACCACACCCCTTCTCATTACAGAGATGCACATCACCTAATATGCTTAATTGGTAGTAGGCTTTCAAGCCTATACAGCTTGGAGTAAGACAACATGCATAAAGAGGATGATGTGGTCAAAATACTCATTTGCCTAATAATTCTGCACTCCCTGTACACACACACACACACACACACACACAGAAGCACACTCACAGGAACGAACAACTGTCTCAATACTATTGTTAGCCTGTTCTATGGCGATTTACCACCTGGGTGCAGCTTCTTTTAGCCCAGTAATTCTTTTCACAGAGAAGAACTTTCCTGTAGTATATCAGTCTGATCCCGCCTATTACAGTCAGTCCAGCGCCAAAATACCAAGCAATTCCTTTTTGAACAAGGAACACAGCAACCCCAAACGACCAGAAGCTGCACCCAGGTAGTAAATCGCCATAGAACAGGCTAACAATAATATTGAGCCAGTTGTTCATTCCTGTGAGTGTGCTTCTCTCTGTATATATATATATATATATATATATATATTCACAGAGGCTGGTGCACTCGCACAAACAGGTGTCCAGATCTCAGGGTGCTGAATGCAGGTAGAGATATAAAGATAAAGGTAATAGAAGACAGCACTCTCTGGGCTTAAGGATAAACAATAGAAGCTTTTATTTACGTGACGTTTCGGGGACAGCTCCCCTTCATCAGACGACGAAGGGGAGCTGTCCACGAAACGTCACCTACTTATTTGCACTATGAGGCGCTGTCTTTCCTTTTACCTATTTTAGAACTTATTTGCACTATGAGGCGCTGTCTTTCCTTTTACCTTGGTTTTGTTAAGCATGTCCTTTTCTTCCTGTGTTCGTTACAACAGCATGAGTGAAGTCTCAGTAAGTTCTGTTTGCCAGGAACGTATTTCCATACAGCGGTAAGTGCATGTATCACGAGACCGGTCGGCTCAGCCAATGCCGATGCGCGTTTCACCCGCTCGTCTTTCCTTCAGACCGGGCTTCGTCAGGGCGGAATTCCATTCCATTAAGCATTGTTCAATCTTGCTATATATTTTGCTACATGTCCTTACATGTGCTTATTGAGAAAGTACGCTAATCAGTCCACTTAGATCCCCTTGGAAAACCTGCCCAGCATATTTACCCCCTAACAGGGGTGCTGTGTGCAGCTGGGTGTAGTGAGTCTGGAGCGGTCTTTCTCGATATATTTCTGATTCCTGTCTGTATATATAACATAAGTCTCTATGCATACTCTCATCTAGTTTGCTGTTCAATCTTACTACTCTGTTCTAGCCTCTTAGATCACATTTTCAACCTGCCCAGGATATACCCCTTTGACCCTTGTTAGAGAGGTACTGTGAGCAGCAGGGTATAAAAGGCTTTGATACGGAGTACTAACCCCCCCCCCCCCCTTTTTGGAAGGAAAATAACATTGTGATAATCATCTTTGATCTATATAATCTGCGATACCTGCATGTACCCCTGACCGGTCAGGTTTCTTGTATATATTTTATTGACACTGGTTTCTACTGTTTTGGTATTTTCTATAATCTCAGCTATTGCTGCATTTTAATATATATTTTCTAGCACTAATGTACTCTCTTGTGTGAGAGACCACTATCTCACGATTAAACATTGCTAATATGAAAAATTGATTTTGAGCTTATTTTCCTTTTATTTCTAAAAAGAGTGCTGAAACCCCTGTCTTTCCTAAATCAGGATTACATTCCTGATCTTGCACTTCTTCTGCAACTCCATAACATATATATATATATATATATATATATATATATATATATATATATATATATATATATATATATATATATATATATATATATATATATATATATATATATATATATATATAAAGTGCATTGGGGCAGTTAAGTAGATGAAAACATTGAAAAATATTTATGCAATATTAATTTTTAATAAAATATTTAACTATGAATTTACTGTAAACATTTTACAATCCAATGTTTTTCACATAAGGTAATATGTTTTAACTATTTATAAATATATATTCCTATATACATCTGTATATGCAGATATATACAAAACATGATATATATATATAAATATCTATTTATGAATAAATAGAACGTATTCTGCTATGGATTATGAAATATTCATATTTTCATGTTGAGTTAGCACACTTGAGAAAATGTGATTGGGGTTTTCTTGCTCCTTTGACTTCTATGGGGGAATATGTTAATGTGGTTGTGATATTCTAACCTTGGCTATTTACGCATGTTGGATTAACACTTATGAGAAAACATTTTACTTTCAACTTGTAATATGTGCGCCACCTGCCGTGCGCAAAAAGATTAATTCTAGCACAGCTAACTCAGGAGTGCCCTCAGTGTTAATTATGATTGTCTAATGTGTTTGAATGTAAGGGTTAGATGTAGATAAAGAGGAAATGAAGCTCAGTCAAAAGTTCAAAGCAGAATGTTATAGGATGTCACAAAGGATACAACTTGCATGGATAAGAATACTAACGGTTTATGCATTTTGTGCTAGATTACACTTGCAATCTACGGCTTTGATAGGTAGAACAAAATTAAAGGGAAATAATACTCGTATGCTAAATCACTTAAAACTGATGTAGTATAACTGTAAAAAGCTGACAGGAAAATATCACCTGAGCATCTCTATGTAAAAAAAGGAAGATATAGTTCTGTGTAAAACAATATACTTCAGCTTTGCTCAGCTGCAGGTAAAAAAAATATATGAAGAAATGAACAGCAGCCAATCAGCATCAACAGTGCTGAGGTCATGGACTCTTTTACTGTGATCTCATGAGATTTGACTTAACTCTCATGAGATTTCATAGTAAACTTCCTTAAACTGAATAGGGAAATAAGATGAGTGTGCATGTAAGCTCACTCCCTTAGTTGTCCCGGGACAGACATACTGATTTGCTGCTTATAAATCCTTTACAATGGGATGTGGCTACTGAGGAATTTTTAAGGTAAAATATCTTTCTTTTTTACATAGAAATGTTCAGGTGATATTTTCTAGTGAGCTTTTTACAGATATGCTGTATCACTTTCAAGTGTTTCATCATTTGGATATCATGACCCTTTAAGGATGAAATTTGCTGATTTTATTAAGTGTTTAATTAACTGCTCTTGATAAAGGTGACTAAAAATCAGAAGATTCTATCCCTTTATTGCCTGAGTACTCAAAGAAAAAAAGCAAAACTCTCCAGCTCTGCAGGATCTCTTTCATTTCTGCATCTGAAGTTGATGCAAGCCCATTGCAATATATATGTATATTTTGAGAGTTTTATTGAACTTACACTTTGTATTTTATATAATTTATGCTTCAGATTGGGACATATTTTATTGCATTTATAGGGACACTGAACCCAATTTTTTTTCTTTCATGATTCAGATAGAGCAGGCAATTTTAAGCAACTTTCTAATTTACTTATATTATCAATTTATCTCCATTCTCTTGCTATCTTTATATGAAAAGCAAGAATGTAAGTTTAGAAGCCAGCTCTTTTTTGGTTCACAACCTGGGTTGTGCTTGCTGATTGGACAGTACCAATAAACAAGTGATGACCAGTGTTCTGAAATTAGCTGGCTCCTTAGCTTAGATGCCTTCTTTTTCAAATAAAGATAGTAAGAGAATGAAGAAAAATTGATAATAGGAGTAAATTAGAAAGTTGCTTACAATTACATGCTCTATCTGAATCATGAAATAAAAAAATTGGGTTTAGTATCCCTTTAAGCTTTGCACTTTCTCTTTTGTATTTTAATATTGATTATGCTTTGATATTTTCTGTGTTATTTTTATAAATTAGGATCACACATATATCTCTGTGTATCTTTTACAAATTACATTTCACATTGTATTTGTTCCATTGTAAACTAAAACTAACAGCTTCAGAAAGTGGGAAGGAACAGTGGAGTTCCCTGGCTGAAAAAGTAAGTTCCCAGGGTATGTCTGTGAAATTCTGCATCCCAGAGAGCCTCATTACTTTCTATGGAAGGCATCTCTCATCTCTCTAGGAGTACTATGCTCCATCCTGTTTCTTATAAAATGCAGTGAGTTCAGCCCCTGTGAAGTCTGCACTACAATTTGTCTCCAAACTAAAGAATATACAAAGCATTACCCTAAATTGTTAAAGTTACACATAAATTGTCAAAGAATAATCAGAATTTGTAAAAGCACAATCCTAAATACACAGCTGTGTATGTAATCTAAATGCATTAAAATACAAAATAGAAAGCGCAAAGCTTAATTTTAATAAACATAATCTGAAGTGTAAAGTAATATAAAATACAAAGCACAAAGTGTAAATACAGCAGATCTCTAATGTCATGTAGTGCTATATCGCACTGGGCTTGTCTCTCCTTCACATACAGAAATGCAGGGAATGCCACTTTGAGAAGTAAAGCAAAATCGGCCTTTTTAAAATCTCACAAGGGATCTTGCAGTGCTGGAAGATCATTTTATATCATCTTGTCTGAGTGGAGAGCTTTATATAATCAGACCCCACGAGACAAGAATGATTACAAGCTATATGTAGCTATATTGATTATAATAAAGCTTAAAGGGATAGAAAAGCCAAGTATGAAATGCATGGGTGCGTTTCAATTTTAAATAAAAGCATTTTTGCAAAATACTTCCATTCTGAAAACACAGATTTAAGATTTATCTAGCTGCCTACTTGTATAGAACTAGGATAATTAAGTGATTTCCTTTTATCATGCTAAAAGGAAAGATTTGTCATTTTAGTTTGAAATGTAAAACATGCTTGTGCCATTAAGAGATGACCTTTGGTCTTAGAGCTAGAATGCTAATGCTGGAATAGGAATGTGAATATGTGGCTTAAGGCAGCATCCTGACATTTTTATCTTCTCAATTTCAGACAGCTTTACATAGAGGTGCATTCTCTTTAAAAACCTGGTCACAAATGCGCGATACAATGTAGCAAGGCAGCAGGTTCAAGATTAACAGTTTAAATAATGTTAAAATCCAGTATAGGAAGATATTATAAGTTCTTTGCTTAGACACCTGTAGTTGCCATCTTGTTTTCAGTTCACAACAAAATGGAAATAGAAATTAATATTGTCCAAAATAGTACTTATGAATGATGAAAAGCGTCCAAATAGTGATAGAAAAACAGTGAACAGTCTGCCCATCTTGATAATATAAAGATTCAGATGATTTAGCAGAGGTCAGGATGGAAATTAATTACGACAGTCTGAGAAACACGTCACAGTTTTTATGGCTATTGTTTTTATGTAAATAAATGGTTTTTAACGCTACCGCTCCTTTCATTGGTAAATTTTGTGACCATTCAAACACACCTAGATTCTGTTGCTGATGGCAAAACCCGGGATCAGGCTCCTGAGTGGTGTGACGCAACAGGAATATGTATCATTAAAAAAGAAAAGAGATATAGGGCATATAATAATCCCCTAAAAAAGAAAGGGAAAGAAAAAGCAGCAGCACATAAGAGGCAATATATAACAATTTGAATTAACTAGCAAACATATCAAAATTGGTATTCGCCCATTTATGCCATGCAGCACTGTATAAAGCAAAGGCATTATAGACAAACAAATATATACATATACAGAGGGGGAGCCAAAAACAGTTATCTATGACACAGGCCTGTATCGATCTGATACCGTATATAAACATACAACCATGTCTGAGAATAACTTGTTATCAAGACCAGCTTAAATTATGTATATACAAACACATAAAAGCATAGCGTGTGAAATACATAAATAATTGGAAACTTGCATCTATCAATTGGGGTTATACTCTTATTCAGAGAGAGTCTTTTTCCTTAGTAAGGTAACCGCAAACCAGACAGCACACTAAATCTTGAGCATACTGTTTAAAAGTATTACTGTTTAAAAGTATTATTTCACGGGGCGTGTCCATGCAGCGTACTGGAAAGGACGCACATACTGAGTGCTCCAGCAAAATCTTTGATAATCCGCCGATTATTAACACTCAGCAGCAATATTTAGCATACATTTTATATGGGATTCGCAGCTCTGCTAACTGTGATCCCGTTCGTTATTTTTCTAGCTGTTGAAAGATACTGGGGTCCCAGATTGGAACAATAAGGCCTAAGGCGGCGGCCTACTAATAGGTATCCACCTCCCCCCGGGTAGAGCCGGGTTATCAGATAGGAGACAGAGAGCTAATTCATATATATATCTGTCGTGTGATCCACGGCCGGGGTTACAGAAGGGCAGAACAGGTTATGTACGCATTGAGTGCGGCATTAAAGCAATCACTCCTTAGAACCAGATTATCCAAAAGCACCCCCCCTAACAGTCACGCTGCTATAAGCTTTTGGAGCATAACAACATAGCTCTTGTCTCATTAGAACAGAAGTAGCATTCCATCCTTAGGTTTAGATGTTTGTGTCTTTCTTTATCCTTGTGCCGGTATGCTCGCGCATCCATATCTCCCTAAGACCGCTGTTAACCCACTAGCAATAACTGTGAGGTGTGGATCGCGTTAGCGATGAAAATATTTAATTGAGTCCAGCTTTCACCTGAAACCAAAGCCATCTAGAAAATATAACCCCTTAACCCCCTCTCCCCTTCCCCTCAAAGTTAACCCCTACACATTCCCAATGCAGCATAGCTATCCCCCCTCATTAAAAGGCTAACTTCAAATCAACTATATCCTTGTTAAGCTATATGCTCCCAACTAGAAACATAAGATTAATTGATTGATGGGACTGTACAAGCACTGTTCTCTATAATAATGTTGTTCGTTGTTATGTTATGTTTTTGTTATGTTTACTAAGGTTATCAATAATCCCCTGTCATGGACATTTATAACACCGCAGGTCCAAGAGTGACCTATCAGACTAGAAGGGATGGAAAAAAGAGGACTATCATTACGTCAACTATATACCGCCAAGTATGATGTAAATAATTGTTGCGTATGATAATCATGCTGTTATAATGACTCCTTGTGCTGTCCTCAATAAAAAATTAAAATAAAAAATAAATAAAAAAGTATTATTTCACTTATCTTTGAAATGGACTTCAGCGTTCATGTGGCGTTAAAACGTCCACTGTGCATAACCTCAGTATGACAAATCGAGTGGGGGAGTGGCCCAAGTACTACTTCTTTCCTGATTGGCTAAAGACATCCAAGTCCGTTCCTAATTAGCCAGCAAACATTAACGCTGAAGTAACAAAGATATCCACGCTAGATACAGTGTATCCAATCTTACCACAGATGTACCATGTAAAATAGATTATACATCCAAACACTCATAGGCCCCAATTTATCAAAGGTCTTGCGGACCTGATCCGACACTGCGGTTCAGGTCCGCTAGACCTCGCTAAATGCGGAGAGCAATACGCTCTCCGCATTTAACATTGCACCAGCAGCTCACAAGAGCTGCTGGTGCAACGCCGCCCCCTGCTGACTCGCGGCCAATCGGCCGCCAGCAGGGAGGTGTCAATCAACCCGATCAGAGCAGGCGGACAGGGTTATGGAGCAGCGGTCTTAAGTTGTGTTTCTGGCGAGTCTGAAGACTCGCCAGAAACACGGCCCTTCAAGCTCCGTATGGAGCTTGATAAATGGGCAAGATAGTGTGTAACAAGTCTTACCACAGATGTACCGTTCCTCTTTGACATATCTCATGCTGCTCACTCTGCTGCAGATCACCACCCGATCGAATATAAAGACAGTCTTGCAGCTTCAAAAGTATAGCTCCACACAGCAATGTCTTGCTGGAAAAACAAGCATAATGGCAAGCCGTCAAAGATAAGAGCTGGTCAGTCATGTAACAATAGTTCCCATTTGGGAAAACCTGGGAGATAGTCGACTTACTCCAAGGTATAAAGACACATAGGTGTCAAACACACAAGTGCCAACGCATGTTTCACCCCCACAGTATGTGTTACAAGGGCTCGTCAGGGCATGTTAGTCCTCTCTGGACCTCCTCGTTTTATAGCACATAGCGGTGTTGGCGGTGTTCAATTTAGGTAATTACTACCTCACCTCCTTGCACTTTCTTAAAGGAACATGTCAGTACATACAATATATGCATTGAAATCACTGCCCCTTCTTGTATTAGCAAAATAAACCTAAGATATCTGATAATTTATTCACACATTACAACACATAATTCCTAGTGTATGGTGACTCTCTATCTGTTGTTTGCTAAATACTTTCACTTTATTTATACGGCACTCACTCCATCGGATAATCTATTGTACCCACCACAACTTAATTCATCAAAATGTGCATATTAATGATTTCTTACATAATTACACATTACAGGAAACTCCAATTTATCATTTAGACCTACAGGGATTCTAGTCCCTAACCTATAAATCCATTTTACCTCTTTTTGGAGCAAAACTCTATCATTATCACCTCCACGACCATTCGTTATCCCCTTATCAATAACTATAAATTTAAGGGACTCCACTTCTCCATTATGCAGCAGATTGAAGTGTCTAGCAACATTAGTATCCCTGGAGTATAAAATATCATCTTGGTGCTCCTGTACCCAGTCCTTTATTAACCTCTTCGTTTTACCAACGTAGAAGACTGGGCACGAGCACCGTAAAAGATAGATAACTCCTTCCGATTTACAATTAAAAAAGAACCTAATGTCAAATACTTTCTGATCCGAAACTGAAAACTGCTTTGTGCTATCCATGTAGACACAATACACACAGTGTCCTCATGGAAAGCTCCCTTTAATCCCTCTGTCCTTTCTCAACCAGTCTGAGGGACCTCTCATAAATTTAATTTTTACCAGCCTGTCCTTTAAATTTGGAGCTTTTCTAGCTGCCATTAATGGGCTTTCTCCTACCACCCTTTTAATCCTGTCATCCAGAGTGAGGATATGCCAATTCTGTTTCATTATACCTCTTATTTTGTCCCATTGGTTATTATACCTGGAAATGAACCTGATTTGACCACTCTCGTTCTTTGCTGTCTCATTATACAAAAGATCATCTCTCAACAAATTCCTTGCTCTCCATAATGACCTTTTTATACATTTATTAGGATTAGCCCTCCTAAGAAATCTCTCCTTCATAAGTGAGGCATGGCAATCAAATTTTGATAACGAGGAACAGTTCCTCCTAAGGCGAAGAAACTGGCCATATGGAATACCCCTCTTCAGGTGCTCCGGATGACCACTTTTAGCATGCAGAATATTATTTGTGGCATTGCTTTTCCTAAAATTCTCTGTAACAATGGTATTACCCTCTTTTATTAAAGTTAGATCCAGGAATGCTAAATCTTTATTATTCACTTCTGAGGTGAGGAAGATGTTCTTGTTATTATCATTTAATGTGGCTACAAATTCTTCAAATTCACAAATAGTGCCATCCCACAAAACAAGAACATCATCCACATATCTAACCCACATTAGCACCTTTTCATCAAAGATGCCACTGTGGGTTCCAAAAATATCAAACAATTCCTATGCCCCCAAATGGAGGCATGCGTATGTGGGGGCACAAAACACCCCCATTGCTGTCCCCCTTACTTGGTGATATCTTTGACGGCTTGCCATTATGCCTGTTTTTCCAGCAAGACATTGCTGTGTGGAGCTATACTTTTGAAGCTGCAAGACTGTCTTTATATTTGATCTGGTGGTGACCTGCAGCAGAGTGAGCAGCATGAGATATGTCAAAGAGGAACGGTACATCTGTGGTAAGACTCGTTACACACTATGGGGCCTATCTATCAAGCTCCAAATGGAGCTTGATGCCCCGTGTTTCTGGCGAGCCTGCAGGCTCGACAGAAACAGCAGTTATGAAGCAGCGGACACAAAGACCACTGCTCCATAACCCTGTCCGTCTGCTCTGAGCAGGCGGACAGATATCGCCAGAAATCAACCCGATTGAGTACGATCGGGTTGATTGACACCCCCCTGCTGGTGGCCGATTGGCCGCGAGTCTACAGGGGGCGGCGTTGCACCAGCAGCTCTTGTGAGCTGCTGGTGCAATGCTGAATACTGAGAGCGTATTGCTCTCCGTATTCAGCGAGGTCTGGCGGACCTGATCCGCACTGTCGGATCAGGTCCACCAGACTTTGATAAATATAGGCCTATGAGTGTTTGGATATATAATCTATTTTACATGGTACATCTGTGGTAAGATTGGATACACTGTATCTAGCGTGGATATCTTTGTTACTTCAGCGTGAATGTTTGCTGGCTAATTAGGAACGGACTTGGATGTCTTTAGCCAATCAGGAAAGAAGTGGTAGTTGGGCCACTCCCCCACTCGATTTGCCATACTGAGGTTATGCACAGTGGAAGTTTTAATGCCACATGAACGCTGAAGTCCGTTTAAAAGATAAGTGAAATAATACTTTTAAACAGTATGCTCAAGATTTAGCGTGCTGTCTGGTTTGCGGTTACCTTACTAAGGAAATAAGACTCTCTCTGAATAAGAGTATAACCCCAATTGATAGATGCAAGTTTCCAACTTTTGCAAATTACGACCTAGTGTGCAGTTTGATCTGCGGTCACTATTTGGGAATGAGACTGTCTATAATATCATATCACACGCTGTGGGATTTGAAGTGTTTATTCACTGCGGTTCTATTTACTCTGTGCTCAATTATTTATGTATTTCACACGCAAAGCTTTTATGTGTTTGTATATACATAATTTAAGCTGGTCTTGATAACAAGTTATTCTCAAACATGGTTGTATGTTTATATACGGTATCAGAGCGATACAGGCCTGTGTCATAGAAAACTGTTTTTGGCTCCCCCTGTGTATATGTATATATTTGTTTGTCTATAATGCCTTTGCTTTATGCAGTGCTGCATGGCATAAATGGGCGAATACCAATTTTGATATGTTTGCTAGTTAATTAAAATTGTTATATATAACCTCTTATGTGTGCTGCTTTTTCTTTCCCTTTCTTTTTTAGGGGATTATTATATGCTCTATATCTCTTTTCTTTTTGAATAATACACATCTTACTATTTGAGGGAAGCACCGAGAGGTAACAATAAGAAGCGATATATACTACTCTCTCTATTTATCTATATATGTAAGCTACAGGAATACTTACAAAGCAAGCCAGACTGCTATTGGTTCAATCACCTGCCAGGAGATTGGAACCGTCACCTTTGGATACCATCTGCCAGGAGAGCTAATTGTTGAGTCAGCCGAGCGCCTCAGATAGCAATATTGTGTGCATGACTACATGTGAGTGTTTTTATTATCTACCTATGCAGTGTATCTGCCCTAATGATATTGCACTTAGAGGTGCCTCTGTTTGTTTTTCCATTCAGGAATTCAGTCTTCTACTGATGATTTCTCCAGAGAGCTGCCTGTAACATCGTGTTTACCCACAAGAGCCATTATTGGGACTATTTATCTGTTTTTTTACAGTCACTATTGTATTGCGTTTAACCCATTGCATGTCTTGTAAGGGATTAATATTAACACTCTTCATATTTTGCTAGCTAACTTTAGAACGTCCTCTACGAGTATCTAAGTGACACACGATGTGGCTCTCTTTTATTGTAGTATTGGAAATAAATTACAATAGTTAACTATTTCCTTTAAAAACCTGATTTAAAAGATCCCTGTATTGTTAGTGACAATCAAGACAGTGTGAGTGACTTACAATAAAATATGAAAATAAAAATTATACCCACACCATTTGTACATTTTTGTGTCCTGAAGTGATAACAGAAGTGTGTTAATCATGCAGAGATAACTATATGGCATTTATATTGTTAATGAGTATTTAGGATGTTTTCTGATTACAATATGTTAATGTTACAAATGTAAATGAGTATTTTTGTTGCATAGTGAACAAAGGCGTTACATGAATAGAGCTTTCCTGTACGGTGTAAATGGGCTATTGTATCAGTCAATTGCGGGAGACCTTCCAGTTTCTATTTGTAAAAGAGGTATTGAACTCATGAATAGTCATTTGTGGAAGATTTTCAGTTGTAACAAACTAAACAATATAGCATTGTGATCATTCAAGAAACTTAGCGATAAATTTGGTCAGAAAGCAAAAAGCCTTTTCGGTAGAGAATCGTTAATAGACTGTGATTGAGGCCTAAATATTTTCAGGTAAAATATCAAGCAGAACAAAAGTTTGATAAATAGACTGTTTTTCAGTAAATTTGAGAATTGGTCAAGGGTCTGAAGACTTTTGCAAGGCACTGCATTTTGAACTATTTTGTGTGCAACAATCTATTGCATAAATATGACTTATTTCATAGTTTTTATGGGAAAAATATTTTAATTGCGATCTATAAATTCATGATTATTTTAAGAAATGTCTCCATGTTGAAAGAATAAGGTCTAGAGCGAAACAGTACCATATTAATCTTGCTAATGCAATACGATCTCCTTTAAAAGAAAAATTGATTGTTGTCAGTTGAATCCAGGAAAGACTGACATATAGAAAGCTTTGGCTGCTCAATCTTTGATTCTTCAATTTTGAGAGCAACAAAAGTTATAATGAAACTTGAAATTCAATGTGTTTATAAGTGTAATAGAAGTCAGTTCTCAGCTTCTTTCTATACTTTCACAATATTCATGTTCACTAGTCTAAAGTAGTTTGCTCACTATTAAGGCTGTTTTTCATGACCATTTTGAAATGTCAGAAAATTACTTATATGGATACATTCCACTTTTTACATCCCAGATTGTTCCATTTATTGCAAATGAGATTGTGGAATGACTGCTTACCTGAATACTTAAAGGGACAGTCAACACCAGAATTTTTGTTGTTTAAAAAGAAAGATGATCCCTTTATTACCCATTTCCCAGTTTTGCATAACCAACTTTGTGATTACCTTGTATCTAAGCCTCTGCAAACTGCACCCTTATTTCAGTTCTTTTGACAGACATTCATTTTAGCCAATCAGTGCTCACTCCAGGGTAACTTCACGTGCATGAGCTCAATGTTATCTATATGAAACACATGAACTAATGCCCTCTAGTGGTCAAAATACATTCAGATTAGAGGCAAGGTCTAAGAAATTAGCATATGAACCTCCTAGGTTTAGTTTTCAACTAAGAATACGAAGAGAACAAAGCAAAATTGGTGATAAAAGTAAATTGGAAAGTTGTTTAAAATTACATTCCCTATTTAAATCATGAAAGTTTTTTTTTTACTTGACTGTCCCTTTAATCCCTTAATGACCAACAATGTACAGGATACGTCCTACAAAAAAAGGTTGTTAACTTCCAAGGACGTAGCCTGTACGTAGTTGGTGTTTCCAAGCAGTGGAAGCGATCCTGATCGCTTCCAGCCGATTTTATGTTATTGCAGTGATGCCTCGATATTGAGGCATCCTGCAATAAAATTTTTTAGCCATCCGATGCAGAGAGACACTCTGTGGCACGCTCTGCATCGAATATTAAGAGGGGAGCGGGATCTCGTGCGGGGCCACCGGGGGGCACATGGGCGCGTGCGTATGCACGGGAGCGGGTGGGAACGCTACACTATGGCAAAATTCATTTATTACATACGGTGGGAGAAAGGACTGGGGACGGTAGGAATTTTTAGCTAAGGAATCTGGGAGGGGGTGGGGGGTTGGATACTGAGCGGGGGCAGCTACACTACATACATTTTTTAATTATTTTATAAAACATACCTTATTTTATGGCAAACTGGGTACTGGCAGACAGCTGCCAGTACCAAAGATGGTGCACAATAAGGTAGAGGGGGAGGGTTTGATAGCTGTTTGGGGGGAGGTTTATATGCTAATTTCTTAGACCTTGCCTCTAATCTGAATGCATTTTGACCACTAGAGGGCATTAGTTCATGTGTTTCATATAGATAACATTGAGCTCATGCACGTGAAGTTACCCTGGAGTGAGCACCGATTGGCTAAAATGGATGTCTGTCAAAAGAACTGAAATAAGGGTGCAGTTTGCAGAGGCTTAGATACAAGGTAATCACAAAGTTGGTTATGCAAAACTGGGGAATGGGTAATAAAGGAATCATCTTTCTTTTTAAACAACAAAAATTCTGGTGTTGACTGTCCCTTTAAGTATTCAGGTAAGGAGTCATTCCACAATCTCATTTGCAATAAATGGAACAATCTGGGATGTAAAAAGTGGAATGTATCCATATAAGTCATTTTCTGACATTTCAAAATGGTCATGAAAAACAGCCTTAATAGTGAGCAAACTACTTTAGACTAGTGAACATGAATATTGTGAAAGTGTTTGGGGGCTAAGGGGGGATCCTACACAATAATTGCACAAGCTGTTTGTAAATAATTTCAATGAGAAACCTAAAGTTTGTGAAAACATTTGTGAAAAAGTGAACGATTTGTTTTATTTGATCGCATTTGGCAGCAAAATGGTGGCATGAAATATACCAAAATGGCCTAGATCAATACGTTGGGTTGTCTTCTAAAAAAAATATATACATGTCAAGGGATATTCAGGGATTTCTGACAGATATCAGTGTTCCAATGTAACTATTGTTAATTTTGAAAAAAAGTGGTTTGGAAATAGCAAAGTGCTACTTGTATTTATTACCTTATAACTTGCAGAAAGAGCAAAGAACATGTAAACATTGGGTATTTCTAAACTCAGGACAAAATTTAGAAACTATTTAGCATGGGTGTTTTTTGGTGGTTGTAGATGTGTAACAGATTTTGGGGGTCAAATAGAGAAAATGTGTATTTTTTTTCAATTTTTTCCTCATATTTTATATTTTTTTATAGTAAATTATAAGATATGATGAAAATAACAGTATCTTTAGAAAGTCCATTTAAAGGCGAGAAAAAAAGGTATATAATATGTGTGGGTACAGTAAATGAGTAAGAGAGCAATTACAGTTAAACACAAACACCGCAGAAATGTAAAAATAGCCCTCGTCCCAAACGGTCAGAAAATGGAAAAGTGCTGTAGTCTTTAACCCCTTAATGACCAAGGACGTACGCCACACGTCCTCAAAAAAAATACAGTTAATGACCGAGGACGTGTGGCGTACGTCCTTGGTCTGGAAAGCAGCTGGAAGCGATCCTGCTCGCTTCCAGCTGCTTTCCGGTTATTGCAGTGATGCCTCGATATGGAGGCATCCTGCAATAACCCCCCTTGGCCATCCGATGCAGAGAGAGCCACTCTGTGGCCCTCTCTGCACCGGACATCGGTGGCCGGTATCGTTGGTGGGTGGGAGCAAGTCTGGGAGGCGGGTGGGCGGCGATCGATGTGATCAATGAAGAGAAGGGGGGCGGGATCGGGGGCGGAAGCATCGGGAGCGCGCACGGGAGCGCGCGCGTGCACGGGGGGCGGCGGGGGGGCGCGTGCACGGGGCGGGAGCGGGAGGGAACCGCTACACTACGGAAAAGTTGTGTGTGAAATGTTAAAATAAAAAATAAAATAAATGCCACAAATAAACATCTAAGGGATCTGGAAGGGGTGGGGGGATGGTCTTGGGGGGGGGGGGGGGGGGAGCTACACTACAGAAAAGGGATTTTTTTTTTAAAAAAAAGGCACATTTGTTACTAAACTGGGTACTGGCAGACAGCTGCCAGTACCCAAGATGGCGCCCATTAAGGCAGAGGGGGAGGGTTAGGGAGCTGTTTGGTGGGGGATCAGTGAGGTTGGGGACTAAGGGGGGATCCTACACAGCAGCATATGTAAATATGCCCCAAAAAAAAAAAAAAAAAAAAAGCCCAAGTATAGCTTTTATTTTAGTACTGGCAGAGTTTCTGCCAGTACTTAAGATGGCGGGGACAATTGTGGGGTGGGGGGAGGGAAGAGAGCTGTTTGGGAGGGATCAGGGGGTCTCATGTTTCAGGTGGGAGGCTGAGCTCTACACTAAAGCTAAAATTAACCCTGCAAGCTACATAATTAACCCCTTCACTGCTAGCCATAATACACGTGTGAAATGCAGCGGCATTTGGCGGCCTTCTAATTACCAAAAAGCAACGCCAAAGCCATATATGTCTGCTATTTCTGAACAAAGGGGATCCCAGAGAAGCATTTACAACCATTTGTGCCATAATTGCACAAGCTGTTTGTAAATGATTTCAGTGAGAAACCTAAAATTGTGAAAAATTTAACGTTTTTTTTAATTTGATCGCATTCGGCGGTGAAATGGTGGCATGAAATATACCAAAATTGGCCTAGATCAATACTTGGGGTTGTCTACTACACTACACTAAAGCTAAAAGTATCCCTAAAAGCTCCCTACATGCTCCATAATTAACCCCTTCACTGCTGGGCATGATACACGTGTAGTGCGCAGTGGCATTTAGCAGCCTTCTAATTACTAAAAAGCAACGCCAAAGCCATATATGTCTGCTATTTCTGAACAAAGGGGATCCCAGAGAAGCATTTACAACCATTTAAGCCATAATTGCATAAGCTGTTTGTAAATAATTTCAGTGAGAAACCAAAAGTTTGTGAAAAAATTAGTAAAAAAGTGAACGATTTTTTGTATTTAATCGCATTTGGCGGTGAAATGGTGGCATGAAATATACCAAAATGGGCCTAGATTAATACTTTGGGATGTCTACTAAAAAAATATATATACATGTCAATGGATATTCAGAGATTCCTGAAAGATATTAGTGTTCTAATGTAACTAGCGCTAATTTTGAAAAATAATGGTTTGGAAATAGCAAAGTGCTACTTGTATTTATGGCCCTATAACTTACAAAAAAAAGCAAAGAACATGTAAACATTGGGTATTTCTAAACTCAGGACAAAATGTAGAAACTATTTAGCATGGGTGTTTTTTGGTGGTTGTAGATGTGTAACAGATTTTGGGGGTCAAAGTTAGAAAAAGTGTGTTTTTTTCAATTTTTTCCTCATATTTTATAATTTTTTTTATAGTAAATTCTAAGATATGATGAAAATAATGGTATCTTTAGAAAGTCCATTTAATGGCGAGAAAAACGGTATATAATATGTGTGGGTACAGTAAATGAGTAAGAGGAAAATTACAGCTAAACACAAACACCGCAGAAATGTAAAAATAGCCTTGGTCCCAAACGGACAGAAAATGGAAAAGTGCTGTGGTCATTAAGGGGTTAAAGGGTTAAGTATTGTTTTACTGGTCCTTAAAGGAATAGAATATATAACCCTTTGAATTGCCTTTGCACAATATCTTTTTACATAGTTTGTACTACTGTATATCTATTATAAACAACCCTTAGCTTAGCAATGCTCTAATAAAGTTCAACAGTGAGGTGCAACCTCTGCTACTGGCCGCTAGTTGAGGGTTTACAAGCATTGGTATAGTTCTTAGTGGAGAAGTGACTGAGGGCAAGGCAAAGACATAGTGGAACAGGCAGGCAATGTGGCACAAAGGGGTAATTCAAGAAAATAGTTGAGACAGGCTGCAGATTGCATATCTACCGCAGCTGGCAGGCAGGTGGAGCCAAAGAGTAAAAAAACAAAACAAAAGTACAGTTAAGAAATATATTGTCAGCACTAGATGGCGCTGTTTTATAATCAATGTGTAGTTGATGTGCACCTGAGAAATTGATTCACACCTGTGTACTTGTTATAAAGGTAGTCTATCTGTATATTCAGGTAGACATGACTAATGTAGGTCTGAAACATTGTTTTTTTGTGGACCATGGCACAATAAAGGTCTTTTATATCAAACTGCCAAGGCTGGAGCACCCTTTCTTTTGGAGTTTCATTGATGTGGATGAAGTGGTTGCCTCCTGGCTCCTGTGCCTAATTGTTTGGCTGCTGTTCCCTACCCCTTGTTTGCTTAAGAAATATAGAGAAGAATTTAAGGCTAACCTGTGCCTCAGAGGTAACTCACTGCAGCACAAACTAGCAGTCCTGGGTCCAATAGCCACGTAGTTCATGACAGAGCTTCCTTCTCACGGACCCCTCCGGGGGCCTAGCGTGGCTTAGAAAGGAAGGCAGTGTGAAAGTCATGGATGAGGGTGGGAGCATGACGATTTCCTGCAGACACCCATGAACGTTCAGCTATAGGACAGCCTTTCCAGTGTCCTTGTCACTTCATATTCATGATTTCCATCCACTAAATGAGGCGGAAACCTCAGAAGACTTCAGTAGTATCTATTAAAGACAGCCTTTTTAAGAAGTGCCACAAGGAAAACTGGATGGATGCGTATAGATGATGTCAGCTTCTAATGATATGTAACAGGATTAATTCTGGATAACATTATGTAAGGACCAGCCTACTGGACGGTTGCCTCAGCCTAATGTTTTTAGTAGATAGAAAAACAATGTCACCCACAGCCAAAGGAGGGACATACCTGTCTACGATTGGCAAAGTGTTTATTCATGCCAGCTGTTTTATCCAAGAAAGTGTGGATTTTCCTCCAAAGTATTTGAAGATTTCGGACATGTGTGTTCCCTGCATGTAATCCAGTAGACAGATTGCACAAGGGAAATGTGCATGGATGATAGCCCAAGGCTTCATGGAATGGTGTAGTGTGAGTAGCACTATGCCAATGAGAATTTATAGCTATCTCCACCAACTGAAGCAGATCTGACTAGTTAAAGTGCCAATCATTTATATAGTTGCAGAGGTATGCTTTGAAATGGGTGGACAGCAACATTTTTAATGTGCAATATCATGGGCTACAATAGAGATTCCCAAACTTTTTCTAGCTAATACCACCTTGGTTCAATAAACTTCCCTTCAGTGACCCTTTACTTTATCCAGTAAAAAAGGAAATTTTTGCTTACCTGATAAATGTATTTCTTTTACGATATGACGAGTCCACGGATTTCATCCTTACTTATGGGATATAGCCTCTTGGTCAGCAGAGGAGGCAAAGAGCTCCACAACAGAGCTGGATAAATAGCTCCTCCCTTCCCCCCCAACCCAGTCATTCGACCAAAGTTAGGAAGAGAAAGGAAAAGCCAAGGAACAGAGGTGACTGAAGTTTAACAAAAAATAAAAACCTTTCTTAGAAAATAACAGGGTAGGCCGTGGACTTGTCATATCGTAAAATAAATAAATTTATCAGGTAAGCATAAATTTCCTTTTCTTTTACAAGATATGACGAGTCCACAGATTTCATCCTTACTTATGGGATACAATACTAAAGCTATAGGACACGGATGAAAGGGAGGGTCAAGACAGGAACCTAAATGGAAGGCACCACTGCTTGAAGAACCTTTCTCCCAAAAACAGCCTCGGACGAGGCAAAAGTATCAAATTTGTAAAATTTGGAAAAAGTGTGAAGAGACGACCAAATTGCAGCCTTGCAAATCTGTTCAACAGAAGCATCATTTTTAAATGCCCATGAGGAAGCCACAGCCCTAGTAGAATGAGCCGTAATTCGTTCAGGATTCAATTTGTTCAGCAGTCTCATATGCAACGCGGATGATACTCTTCAGCCAAAAGGAAAGAGAGGTAGCCGTAGCTTTCTGACCCCTACGTCTCCCAGAAAAAACAACAAATAATGAAGATGTTTGACGAAAATCCTTAGTCGCCTGCAAGTAGAACTTCAAGGCATGGACTACGTCCAAATTATGTAACAGACGCTCCTTCTTAGAAGAAGGGTTAGGACAAAAGGAAGGAACAACAATTTCCTGATTAATATTTTTATTTGAAACAACCTTAGGAAGAAAACCAGGTTTGGTACGCAACACTACCTTATCTGAATGGAAAATAAGATAAGGAGAATCGCATTGTAATGCCGAAAGCTCAGAAACTCTGTGAGCAGAAGAAATAGCAACCAAAAATAAAACTTTCCAAGATAACAGCTTAATATCTATGGAATGCATAGGTTCAAACGGAACCCCTTGAAGAACATTAGGAACCAGATTCAAACTACAAGGAGGAGCAATTGGTCTAAATACAGGCTTGATTCTAGTCAGAGCCTGACAAAAAGATTGAACATCTGGAACATCTGCCAGACGCTTGTGTACAAAAATAGACAAAGCAGAAATCTGTCCCTTTAAGGAACTTGCTGACAACCCTTTCTCCAATCCTTCTCGGAGAAAAGATAAAATCCTGGGAATTCTAACCCTACTCCATGAGCAGCCCTTGGATTCGCACCAATAAAGATATTTACGCCATATCTTATGGTAAATTTTTCTAGTAACAGGCTTACGTGCCTGAATCAAGGTATCAATGACGGAATCAGAGAACCTTCGCTTCGATAAAATCAAGTGTTCAATCTCCAAGCAGTCAGCTGAAAAGAAATTAGATTCGGATGATGAAAGGGTCCCTGAATGAGAAGGTCCTGCCTCAATAGAAGCTTCCACGGTGGCAGAGATGACATGTCCACCAGATCGGCATACTAAGTCCTGCAATGCCACGCAGGAGCGATGAGAATCACCGAAGCTCTCTCCTGTTTGACTCGAGCAAATGGAGGGAACACATAAGCTAGGTTGGACGACCAAGGCATGCCAAGGCATCTATCAGTTCGGCCTGAGGGTCCCTGGACCTGGATCCGTATCTCGGAAGCTTGGCATTCTGACGAGATGCCATAAGATCCAGCTCCAGCCTGCCCCACCTGATAATCAGAATGGCAAAAACCTCCGGATGAAGTTCCCATTCCCCCGGATGAAACGTCTGTCTGCTCAAGAAATTTGCCACCCAGTTGTCCACTCCTGGGATGTAGATTGCAGACAGATAACAAGAGTGAGTTTCCGCCCACTGAATTATCTTGGATACTTCTGTAATCACCAAGGAACTCCTTGTTCCTCCCTGATGATTGATGTAAGCCACAGTCGTGATGTTGTCCGACTGGAATTTGATAAATCTTGCCGAAGTCAACTAAGGCCAAGCCTGAAGCGCATTGAAAATTGCTCTCAACTCCAGAATATTGATTGGAAGTAGAGACTCCGACCGACTCCACACACCCTGAGCCTTCAGGGAGTTCCAGACTGCACCCCATTCTAGCAGGCTGGCGTCCGTTGTCACTATCACCCATGAGGGTCTGCGGAAGCACGTCCCCTGGGACAGATGATCCGACGACAACCACCAAAGAAGAGAGTCCCTTGACTCTTGATCGAGATCTATTTGAGGAGACATATTTGCATAATCTCCATTCCACTGTCTGAGCATGCTCAGTTGTAGAGGTCTGAGATGAAAGCGAGCAAACGGAATGATGTCCATTGCTGCCACCATCAATCAAATTACTTCCATGCACTGAGCCACTAACGGCCGAGGATTGGACTGAAGGATTCGGCATGTATCCAAAATCTTTAACTTTCTGAATTCCGTCAGAAAGATTTTCATGGATAGAGAGTCGATTATAGAGGAATGGAACCCTTGTCTGTGGAATTAGAGAACTCTTTTCTAGATTCACCTTCCACCCGTGAGTCCTGAGAAAGGACAGAACAATGTTGGTATGAGACTTTGTCAGCCGTTAAGACGACGCCAGGATCAGAATATCGTCTAGATAAGGCGCCACTGCAAAGCCCTGCGGTCTGAGAACCGCTAGCAGAGACCCCAGAACCTTTGTGAAGGTTCTGGGTGCCGTAGCCAGACCGAAAGGAAGGGCCATGAACTGAAAATGTTTGTCCAGAAAGGCAAACCTCAGGAACTTGTGATGATCTCTGTGGATAGGAATATGCAGGTATGCATCATTTAAATCCATGGTAGTCATATATTGACCCTCCTGGATCAATGGAAGAATTGTCCAAATAGTCTCCAGCTTGAAGGATGGGACTCTGAGAAACTTGTTTAGACTCTTGAGATCTAAGATAGGTCGGAATGTTCACTCTTTTTTGGGAACTACAAACAAATTGGAGTAAAACCCCTGTCCCTGTTCCTCTATTGGAACGGGACAAATTACTCCCATGGAGGAGAGGTCTTTTACACAACGGAAGAATGCCTCTCTTTTTATCTGGTCTACAGACAATCGTGAAAGAAAAAACCTTCCGCTGGGGGAGGAATTTTTTAACTCCAACTGATACCCTTGAGACACGATTTCCAGTGTCCAGGGATCCTGAACGTCTCTTATCCAAGCCTGGACAAAGAGAGAAAGTCTGCCCCCTACTAGATCCGGTCCCGGATCGGGGGCCGCCCCTTCATGATGTCTTGGTAGCAGCAGCTGGCTTCTTGGGTTGTTTACCCTTGTTCCAAGCCTGGTTGGATCTCCAAGTGGGCTTGGCCTGTAAATAATTCCCCTCCTGTTTAGCGGAAGAAGAGGGAACTCCCTTGATATTTCAAAAGGAACGAAAATTACTCGGTCTACTCTTTTGCTTGGATGTTTTATCTTGAGGGAGGAGGTGTCCCTTACCTCCGTAATGTCAGAAATGATCTCTTTCAAGTCAGGCCCGAACAGGGTCTTTCCCTTGTAAGGATTAGCTAAGAGTTTAGATTTCGAGGAGACATCCGCAGACCAAGATTTTAACCATAAAGCTATCCGAGCTAAAATGGAGAATCCTGAATTCTTAGCCGCCAACTTGGTGATCTGAAAGGTGGCATCCATAATAAAAGAATTAGCCAGCTTAAAGGCCTTAATTCTATCCTGTTTTTCCTCTAAAGACGTCTCAGTCCTAAGAGACTCTTCTAGAGTGTCAAACCAAAAGGCAGCTGCAGTTGTGACTGTTACAATGCAGGCCGTCGGTTGTAATAGAAACCCCTGGTGAACATATCGTTTTTTGAGAAGACCCTCCAACATCTTATCCATGGGGTCTTTGAAAGCACAACTGTCCTCGATAGGGATAGTCGTACGCTTAGCCAGGGTAGAGATAGCTCCCTCCACCTTAGGGATCGTCAGCTATAGGGTACATTTTCTTAAACATAGGGGAAGGGGAGAACGGGATACCCGGTCTTTCCCATTCCCTAGCAATAATTTCCGAAATTCTCTTAGGAACCGGAAAAACGTCAGAATAAGAAGGAACTTTCAAATATCTGTCCATCTTACTCAATTTCTCTGGGGGGACCACAATAGAGTCACAGTCGTCCAGAGTCACCAAAACCTCCCATAGTAACAGGCGGAGGTGTTCAAGCTTAAACCTGAAAGACATCAATTCCGAATCTGTCTGGGGTAAGGCACTCCCTGAGTCAGACAATTCCCCCTCAGCCAGGTTCTCCCCACCCCCCAATTCAGATCCCTGGGAGGGTACATCGGAGATTGCCATCAAAGCATCAGAAGTCGCAGGGACCGCCTGGGCCTCTTTCCTGCTGCGTTTGCCTTGCAAAACTGGTAGCTTAGATAAAACTTCTGACAGAGGATGACATGACTGCAGCCATATCCTGCAGAGTAAATGAAGCAGACGCAGTGGAAGAACACAGCGTCGCTTGAGTAGGCGTTAAAGGCTGTGACGCTTGGGGAGAAATATGCGGCATACCCTGAATCTCATCATTCTGAGAGCAATCCTTAGACAGATAGGAAAACAAAACTTAGTATGGAGAACTGCCTTATCTGCATGAAAAATTAGATAAGGCGACTCGCACTGCAAAGCAGTAAGAAACAAAACCTTCCAAGATAACAACTTAATGTCTATGGAATGCAGAGGTTTAAACGGATCCTGTTGTAAAACTCTAGGAACAAGATTAAGGCTCCAAGGTGGAGCAACAGACTTAAACACAGGCCTGATTCTGACCAAGGCCTGACAAAAGGATTGCACATCTGGCATGTCCGCCAGACGCTTGTGTAGCAAAATAGATGAGGCAGAAATCTTACCCTTCAGAGTACTAAAAGACAAACCCTTCTCCAGACCTTCCTAGAAAAAAGACAACATTCTTGGAATCCTGACCCTACTCCAAGAGTAGTCCTTGAATTCACACCAATAAAGATATTTACGCCATATCTTATAGTAAATCCTTCTAGTAACAGGCTTACAAGCCTAAATCATGGTCTCAATGACCGACTCAGAAAAACCACTCTTAGACAGAATCAAGCGTTCAATCTCCAAGCAGTCAGCTTCAGAGAAACGAGATTTGGATAAAGGAAGGGACCTTGAAGTAGAAGATCCTTCCTCAGAGGTAGTCTCCACGGTGGCAGAGAGGACATTCCCACTAGGTCTGCATACCAGATCCTGCGAGACCATGCCGGAGCTATTAGAATCACAGACGATCTCTCCTGCTTGATACGAGCAATCACTCATGGGAGGAGAGCAAACGAAGGAAATAGGTATGCCATCCTGAAGTTCCAAGGAACTGCCAGAGCATCTATCAGGGGGGCCTGAGGATCCCTTGGCCTTGAACCATATTTTGGAAGCTTGGCGTTCTGTCAAGACTCCATCAGAATCAACTCCAGTATCCCCCATTTGATGGTTAACCTGGAGAACACCTCCGGATGGAGTTCCCACTCCCCAGGATGAAAAGTCTGTCTGCTCAGGAAATCCGCTTCCCAGTTGTCCACCCCTGGAATGTGGATGGCAGATAGACAGCAATTGTGAGCTTCCGTCCACTGAATGATCCAAGCCACCTCCTTCATGGCTAAGGAACTCCGAGTCCCTCCCTGGTGGTTGATGTAAGCCACTGAGGTTATGTTGTCCAACTGAAACCTGATAAACTGGACTAAAGCCAGTTGAGGCCAAGCCATCAAGGCATTGAAGATCGCTCTAAGCTCTAATATGTTTATGGAGAAAGCAGATTCCTCCAGAGACCAAAGTTCCTGCGCCTTCAAAGAGACCCAGACTGCTCCCCACCCCATTAGGCTGGTGTCCGTGGTCACAATTACCCATGAGAGTCTCCAGAAGCAAGTCCCCGGAGACAGATGTTCCTCAGACAACCACCACGTAAGAATTTCTTGTCGACTGATCTAGAACTATTTCTGAGACAGATCTGCATAATCCCTGTTCCATTGTCTGAGCATGCACAACTGCAGAGCTCTTAAATGGAATCAAGCAAAGGGGATGATGTCCATGGAAGCAACCATCAGACCAATTACCTCCATACATTGGGCCACTGGTGATCAAACAGCAGACTGAAGAGAGAGGCAAGCGGAAAGAATCTTATTCTTTCTAACCTCCCTCAGAAATATATTTATTGATAGGGAATCTATAATGGTCCCCAAGAAGACCACCCTTGTAGCAGGTACCAGGGAACTCTTTTCCAAATTTACCTTCCATCCGTGGGAACGAAGAAAAGACAAAATATCTCTACAAATAACCGATAATAATAATAATAATTATTGTCCAGATAGGGCACCACAGCAATTCCCAGAGACCGAATCACTGCCAAAAGAGCCCCCAGAACCTTTGAGAAAATTCTGGGAGCTGTAGCAAGACGAATGAAAGAGCCGCAAACTGAAAATGATTGTTCAGAAAGGAATATCTCAGAAATTTGTGATGATCCCTGTGGATGGGAACATGCAGGTATGCATCTTTCAGGTCTATTGTCGTCATGAACTGACCCTTCTGTACTAAAGGAAGAATGGACCAGATGGTCTCCATCTTGAAGGACGGTACTCTGAGAATTTTTTTTAGACATTTTAAATTTAGAATTGGTCGGAAAGTTCCCTCTATTTTGGGAACCACAAACAGTTTGCAGTAAAACCCCCGACCTTGTCCTGAACTGGAACAATCACTCCCAAATAGGAAAGATCCTGCACACATTTCAAGAATGACTCTCTTTTAATTTGGTCTGCAGATAATCTTGAGAGGTGGAATCTGCCTCTAGGGGGGAAAGTCTTGAATTCTAACTTGTAACCTTGAGATACTATGTCCACGGATCTGGGACATCTCATATCCATGCCTGAGAAAACTGAAAAAGTCTGCACCCCCACTTGATCCGATCCTGGATTGGGGGCAACCCCTTCATGCTGACTTAGACTCAGCTGTAGGCTTCTTAGATTGCTTCCCCTTGCTCCAAGACAGACTGGGTTTTCAAGAAGGTATGGACTGTTCCTGCTTATTAGAGGAGGGGGAAGACTTACCTCTAAAGTTACGAAAGGAAAATTACTCTGACGTCCTTTTGGTCTATTTTTCTTATCTTGTGGCAGAAATGATCCTTTACCACCCATGATATCGGAAATAATCACTGCCAAACCAGGTCCAAACAAGGCCTTACTCTTGTAGGGAATCGTGTTTAGACATGGATGAAACATCTGCTAACCAGGATTTCAGCCATAATGCTCTACGGGCCAATATAGCGAAACCAGATATTTTGGCTCCTAACTTAATGACATGTAAGGAAGCGTCAGTTATAAAAGAATTGGCTATCTTAAGAGCCTTAATCCTATCCTGGATCTCCTCCAAAGGATTCTCTTCTTGAAGAGACTCAGAAAGTGCATGAAACCAGTAGGCTGCAGCACTAGTCACAGTAGCAATACACACTGTAGGTTGCCATTGGAAACCTTGATGATTATACATATTTTTCAAGTAAGCTTCCAGCTTCTTGTCCATAGGATCCTTGAAAGAACAACTATCCTCTATAGGAATAGTAGTTCTCTTAGTCAGAGTAGAAATCGCCCCTTCCACCTTGGGCACCGTCTGTCACAAATCTTTAATGGCGTCAGCCACTGGAAACATCTTTTTAAAAACCGGGGAAGGAGAAAAGGGAATCCCAGGTTTCTCCCATTCCCAAGTAATAATCTCCATAGCATGGTCTCGCACAGGAAACACCTCCACCAAAGAGGGAACATCAAAGTATCTATTTAATTTACTAGATTTCTTAGGATTGACAACAGGAGTATCGGAGTCATCCAGAGTAGCCAAAACCTCCTTTAACAGGACACGGAGGTGTTGAAGCTTAAACCTGAAGGATACAACTTCAGTGTCAGAAGAAGGAATTATACTATCCGAATCTGAAATTTCACCCTCAAAGGCTACCAACGTATCTTCCTCTTCAGATTTATGAGAAAGAGCAACTCTTGGTTAGCCGGAACTGGATCAAAAACCTTACAATCTAATTCTTTATTTTTCCCTGAAGCATGAGAATGGCAGCTAACGCCTCAGATACAGCAGAGGATACGTAGGCAGCAATTTCTGCTTGCAAAAAAAACTCCACCAGGAGATTGTGAGGAACTGCAGGGCACTGCATGTGACACTGTTAAGGCTTGGGGTGTTTGAGGCGAAGGCTGCAGCATTCCCTGAGCAGTATTAACCTAAGAGAGTGGTGGCTCAGCATCAAAAAGACTGTCTTTAAACATTAATGTCCTCTCAATACAAGAGGAACAAAAAGGCAAAAGGGGGTTCAACTTGGTTATTCATACAAAGCTTGCATGGAACAGGAGGCAATATCTCTAAGTCCATATTGCAAACAAATTAACAGAGAGCAAACAAACAAAAAAACATTTTTTTTTTAACAAACTGTACCTTTAAGATATCAGTTCCCAAAGGAATCAAAGACTTAACCCTGTTCCGTTAACTCTCAAATGCAGTTTATTACATGGTAAGACCTCCTTTACTACGGAGGACTAAACACACACCTCTAAATCTCAGCGTTGTTGCTGAGGTGCCTACCTGCCCTCTCTGCAATCTGCCATATTAAACCTGATTGATATCTCAGGAATGTAACCCCAGAACTAGTGCAGTTCCTTTCTGTTTTAGTGCCAGTGATCCTTTCCAAAAGAAACAAACAATGGCACTTACCTGCACCTCTGGCTGTCCGGCAGGAGGACAGCTCACCTGGCATGAGAGGAAGCCACTCCTGTGACTTCCTGTGAAAACAAGAAAGGGCCTTTTGTAGGGCATTGCCCTAAGTTAAACAGCTCTTTTACCTGGCAAAAAATACAAAGTCCCCCCAACAGTAAAACCCACCACACAACCAACCCCCTAAAATAAAAAAAACTAAAGGGGCATTTGTATGGGCATTCAGCTCTTTTTCATTGCCCTTAAAAGGGCATTTAGCTCTTTTTTCAAAAGCCCAAACCCTAATCTGAAAAAAACACCCCAAAAAAACAAACAAAAACTAACACTAACCCAAGAATATCTACTTAATTTTTCATTCAATATCAGCTCTTTTTCACTGCCCTTAAAATGGCATTCAGATCTTTTACACTTTGACCAAAGCCCTAACACTAACCCCAGAATAGTTCCTGAAGTCCGGAGATCCATCTCCATCCAGGCGGCGACATCTTCATTCATCCCGGCGGTGCGGAGCGGAGCTATCCTGAACCGGCGATAACATCCTGCGTGGAGCGCCCTCTTCATACGGTCACCATCGTACACTTAAGTTGAATGCAAGGTACCCGTTTTAAAATGGCGTACCTTGCATTCCTATTCGTTGACTTGATTCTTCAAATTCAAATCAGCCAATAGGATGAGAGCTTCTGAAATCCTATTGGCTGTTCAAAACAGTCAATAGGATGAAAGCTACTGAAATCCTATTGGCTGTTCAAATCAAACCTTTTAAGAGCAGTGAAAAAGAGCTAAATGCCCTTTTAGGGGCAATGCCCATACAACTCTCCCTTTATGTGCAATAGGTAGCTTACACTTTTTTAGAGTTAGGTTTTTTATTTTGGGGGGTTTGTTGTGTGGTGGGTTTTACTGTTGGGGGGACATTGTATTTTTTTTACAGGTAAAAGACCTTTTAAGGGCTATTGGTAGTTTATTGTAGATTAGGGGGTGTTTTTATTTTGGGGGGCCTTTTTTATTTTTATAGGGCTATTAGATTAGGTGTAATTGTTTTTATTTTTGATAATTTCATTTATTATTTTTTGTAATCTTAGTGTTTTTTATTTTTCGTAATTTAGTGTTTATTATTTTTTGTAATTTTAGACTTTTAAAATATTTTAGTAGTGCTAGGTTTTTTTAATTTGTAATTTAGATTTTTTTTAATTGGTAGTTTTTTTATTTTATTAAAATAGTAATGTTAGGTTAATTTACAGTTTAAACTTAGTTTTCTTTTATTTCACAGGTAAGCTTTTATGTATTTTAAGATAGTTATATTGTAATTTTAATTTAAAGTTAGGGGGGTGTTAGGTTTAGGGGTTTATAGTTTAATTTAGTGTTTTGCGATGAGGAAAGCGGTGGTTTAGGGGTTAATAGGTTTATTTAGGTGTCGGCAATGTCCGGGAGCGGTGGATTAGGGGTTAATAACTTTATTTAGTGGTGGCGATGTCGGGGAGCGGCAGATTATGGGTTAATAACTTTATTAAGTGGAGGCGATATTTTGGGGAGTGGAGGATTAGGGGTTAATAACTTTATTTAGTGGTGGCGATGTCGGGGAGCGGCTGATTAGGGGTTAATAACTTTATTTAGTGGTGGCGATGTCGGTGGAGCGTAATATTAGGGGTTAATAGCTTTTATTTATGTGTCAGCGACGTAGGGGGCGGCGGATTAGGGGTGTTTAGACTTGGGGTTTATGTTAGGGTTTAAATGTAACTCTCTTTTCCCCATAGACATCAATGGGGTTGCGTTACGGCGATTTGCCATTCCACACTTCCGTGTTAGGTTTTTTTTTTTTTTTAACACTTTATCCCCATTGATGTTTATGGGGGAAAGCGTGCACAGACACGTCAAATCAGCCTTTGGCTTTTGTGCAGTATGGAGCTTAACACACCATAACGCACAGCACAAGGAGGCTTTTCAGTAACTCGTAATGGCAGCGCTATGAAGAGTGAAATAACGCAATTTTTTTGCCGTTATTTTTCGCACCCTGTTTAGCACAATACTCGTAATTTAGGCAATCGTATTATTAAAAAAAAAAAAGAAGTCATATAAAATACTTTCCAGCATCATAACCGCTATTTCAAAAAGGAAATGCTACTATCACAAAAACATATGGTAGAGGTTTGTTTTTCATATTTTGTCTGTAATATTTCTTTTGAAAAGTTGGAAGTCTCATGCATGAAAGCAATTTATTGTCAATCTACTACTAAGGAATGCTGGATCTTATTGTGACAGCACAAGATGCCGGCAGCTACAAACTGAGTTTTAACATTTTACACATGTTACGGCTATTGTTAACATTTACTTTCCCTCAAGCATTTGATGATGCCATTCATATATACTCTAGTTCCTTTAGAGTTTATAACTGAAGCGAAACAACAGAGCAGTGGAAATCTGATACTCTAAAAAAAAAAAGAAAACTAAAAGATAAAATAAAACGTACGGTAAACTTTAAAATAGTTTTTATTAAAGGGTCACTGTAGCTGAAATTAGACTTTTATTTATCAGCAGATAGCTAATTTATAAAAAATAGTTGGAAATAAGATTAAAAATGATAAACATAACCTAAACTATCCATCTCCCTCTGGACTAATATAGGACCAGATTACAAGTGGACACAAACGTTTGCGCGCAAGCACTATCGGATTTTCGCTATCGTTTGCATGCAGGTTAAATTGTGCTCATTTTAAAAGTTGAAAATAAATGCGATTGCTTTAACGCAATTCAAGTTAACACTTTTCGGGTTACCGCAACCTCAGAGCGCTGGATAACTGTTTCGCAAAACAAAAAAGTCTCACAAAACACATCAAAAATACATTACACAACACAGTTACACTCATAATAACAACATCTAATAAATATGAGGTCTCAGGTGTTAGAATAAAAAGGCAGGCAAAGGGCTTAACATTTAGATTTCTTCATGTCGGGTTAGCACCCATGAGAACATGAGTTCAGGTTAGCGCATGAGTAGAGTGTTAGTTTTTTTCCCACTTTTTTTGATCCATTGACTTCTATGGGGAATACATTATCGCGAGCATGACAACATTTTACTTTCAACTTGTAATATGAGTGTAACCCGACGCACGCAAAAAGTTTACTTCTAGCCCAATTAACGTTCTAGCGAAAGCGCTCCACTCGTAATCTGGCCCATAGTGGCACAGTTTAAGGGACATTATAGTGCAAAAATGAATTCTAATTGGTTAGAGTATGTAATTTTAGCACTAGTGACACTGCAATGATGCATAGTTAAAGACACACAAAAACCCAAATTTTTCTTTCAGTAATTCAGACAGAGCATACAATTTAAAAAATAAAAACGTTTTAATTGACTTCTATTATCAAATTTGCTTCTTTCTCATGTTATTCTTTGTTGAAGAGATATCTAGATAAGTAGTGTAAACATCTGGAGAACTATATGGCAAGAAATAGTACTGACATCTAGTACTCTTGCTAATGTATATCTTTATTGTAAAACTGCTGCCATAAAGTGCACAATCCTAAAATTATCTTCTTGCTTTTTTAACAAAGGATACCAAGAGAATGAAGACAAGTTGATAATAGAAGTAAATTGGTATGTTGTAAATTGTACGCTCTATCTGAATCATAAAAGTACCAACAGACAAAACTATAGTGTCAAACACATTCCTTATTTCCAATTAAAGTATATGTGGATTATTTTAGATAAATTATTTGATAAGCTTTTCTAAAGGATTGTGATAGACAGCTATAGCTGTTAAAAAATATCCTATCTATAAACTTACTATATAGGACCCCTATTAATTGATATGTGGGCAGACAAGTTTCCCAGGTAGGGGAGCAAGCAGGGTCAGTGTTGCAATAGAGGCAGACTAGGCAACAGATAAAGGGCGCCCATTTAGGGTGATGCACATTTGGTGCATGACAAATTTTTTTTAAATTAAATGTGTATTTTTTTTAGCTGCCTAATTTGAGCTTCTTAGGGCTATATGTTATGACATAATGGCTAGAATGGGTAGGGAGAGTACAGGCCAACCAGAAAAATTGGAAGCATCTGGCTGAAATATCTCACTGCACAGCCCCTGTGCTCTCAGCAAAACTTCATCAGCCTTCGTAAAAGTTGGTGGAGCCAGTGACAGCAGTGGGACTCGCCTCCCCCATCAGCCTAATGGGTAATACTGGGGATGATGGACACTTGCAGAAGCACTGACAATCCTACAACTTTAGATATACTTCAAGACAAGTCCTATTTCAGTGTATAGATATTGGCATAATAATTATACAGTGCAGTGTGTTCATCCTCAGTGTATAAATGTTCAGTATGTTTGTTAGTGTATAAACCATCAACATCATTATACAGTGCATCAAATATTAGGTACACTGCATCAATTACATGGTGCTGCATGTGCATAGTTGCCAACTATCCCGTTTTTGCCAGGACAGTCCCAGAATTTGGGAACCCAGTCCCGGCCATTTAAATGTCCCGGCAAGTAGCAGTAGCAGGCTGTAGCTTCGGCTTTATTATAGCGCGATCTGACAATGATTCAGTCTCCTCCTTTGAATCTTGCGATCCTCGGTGCGGTCAGGACAGGCAGTGACGTCAGCATGCAACGTCACCGTCACGTGACCCCGCTTGCCCGCTCATACTGGAGCCCCAGCCTTCACACAACCGGCGACAGGAGTCTAGGACACACTGAGTTACTCTGCAGTCTGAGCCAGATCATTGCAAACTGTCAGTCTGCAACAGCAGAGCGCTAAAGAGGTGAGATGCGGGTGGTCCAGCCAGGGTACAGGACAGTCAACATTGGCTGCTGCTAAGTATTCCTAAAACGGACAGTGTGTGCCGCAATAGAGGGCTCCTCACCCCTTGGCAAATGCAAGCTTGTCTCATGTCAAGTAGCTGGGTCAGTGGCGAGTGATATGTGGGATATGGGGCTTTTATAAAGCTGTTCTGTCAGTAGCTGCTCTATGAGTTCAGAGTATCAAAGGAGCCTGTAGTCCCCAGCAGAAATAATCCTGGTGTCCTTATTTTGTATTACCCAAAGAGTACATGGCATGTGTGTATCAGGATGCTTTGTTATTCTCCTCAGTAACAAGTCTGATATCTTTTTTTTTATTGTGTCTGTTTTTTTTCTGCTTCAGTGTCTGACTGTGTGTGTGTGTGTGTGTGTGTGTTTTTTTTTCTTGCCCTTTCCATGTTTAATCCTAGGTAGTTGTCCCCTTCAAGTGAGGGAAGACCTCTAGTACCTGAGCTGTCTGACTTTCATTTGGCTCTGATTTTACCTGCACCCAGATGTACAGATTTCTTTATGTGTGGTGTCATAATGATAGAGAGGAAAAATAAGATTTTCAAACTTACAAATAAGTCCAATTATTTAATGTTTAGAATGACTAACTTCCTTGGTCTTTATTCACTGTGAGGTTGTTCCTTGGTGTTCTGTTTCTCTGCCACTTCTATGGCTTTATATTCCATAAATGTGATGGGTCAAGAGCATTGAAAGGGTGATGCTATTTTAATTTGATTCATACCCTTCTATAAGTGAATACCAAAGTAATCACCAGTTGCACAGAATTCTGCTTCTCTCTCTTGGAGTTGCTTTCTTGGATTGGTAATCTTTGGCAGATACAATTTTTAGGTTGTGCTATGGCTACCTCTTAAAATTGTAACACACATTCTAAATTTATTTTGAAAAGATGAGGTTTTATAATAATGTATTTTCTATATAAAAATGAGTTAATACAATAACTAGTATAATATTGTGGCTTTCCCTAGTTGTACACAACAGTGAAGATGGCCCTTTAATGAGGAGCTGGATATCTAGAAGCTAGTAACCTGAGTTCTTGACTGACCAGACTTGCTCTCCCTAGAGAGTCCTAGGTAGAAATAATCTCATGCTGATAATGCAGGTTCTTGCCTGTGCTTTGGTTTTCCAATTTTGGGAATGAAAAGTAACCTTGGTAACCATACCTTTACATGTTGTGACCTTTTTGGCACGCTTCAATATATAGGACTTTTCAATGTATTTGATATATATATATATATATATATATATATATATAGGGAGTATGTTTAACATTATAAAAAAAAACATGCTTTCAAAGTAGTAGTTGGATATCTAGATAAAAAGATAATACATATAAAGTTTCAAAAATCTGGACAATGAACTTAATTCAGTTGTTTACATTTCTTACTTTATTTAGTTTAGCTAAAGTTTTTTCAGCTAAACTAAATTATGCTAATTATGTGGGTATGGCAAAGTGAGTGGAACTTTAGGGCAGGGGGTGTGGTAAAAATTTTCATGCAGGTAATTTTTTAAAAATTGTTGGCAACTATGCATGTGTATAGATGCCTTGCATTATCATATAGTGAAAGGTGTTGCCTTTATTAGTGTGTAGATGTGTCAGGGTTTTTTCCCTGCTTTGTTTGCCATGTGCTGCTGGCAGCCATTTTACTCACCTCTCTTGCTGATTCCGGCTTGTCTGACCACTCCCTTAGGCTCCTGATTCGGCTCGTCTGACTTCCAGCTCTGGTTTTGACTCCTGGCTTGTTTTTTGACTTGTGGACTTTTTATTATTTTTTGCTATTAATAAATGTGTGATTATTTTTGCACTTCTCGTCTCAGTCTGATTCCTGGCACCCTGACATTACGCAAGGGCCATGAATCCTGATGGTGCTAATTATCCACCTTTACCTGCCATCATTTCCAGGATGGATGAACAGTATCACCGCTTGGATCAATTTGCACTAGCCCTGCAAACCCTGCTGACTCACACTGCACATTTGGACCAAAGTGTTCCGCAAGTTATGGCTGCTCCTGTTTCCGCTGCACCTAGTCCTACCAGGAGCATGTCCGGTTCTGCACCTCTACCTCAGCAATGTGGAGGTAATCCTATTAAGTGCAGAGGGTTTTTGAACCAGGTGGGCATTTACTTTGAGATGTTACCTCAGGCGTTTCCTTCTGACAGAGCTAAGGTAGGATTCCTCATCTCGTTACTCTCTGACACAGCTCTTGCCTGGGCTAATCCCTTGTGGGAGACTAATAAACCTCTGATTTCAAATTACACTGAATTTGTGGCCTCCTTTCGAAGGGTATTTGATGTTCCGGTTAGCTCCTCCTCTGCTGCTAAACGTCTAATGTCTATTCAGATCTGTTGCTCAGTATACCATTGAGTTCCGTACGCTTGCCGCAGAGGTAGGTTGGAACAATGAAGCCCTTGTTGCCGACTACTTTCATGGGCTTTCTGATGCGAATAAATACGAAGTTGCTGCCAGAGATTTACCAGAGGATCTCGAGGCATTGGTGTCTTTTTTTATCCTAATTGACATCAGACTCAGAGAGAGGCCCTCTTTGAAGGAGCGCTTGTGGAAGCCTCCTGTTCCGTTGTCTCCTATGTGTTCATTCCCACCCATGCCTCCCTCTCCTCCCATGCCTCCTGGTCCCGAGTCACCAGGTACTGCTGAGCCGATGCAGTTGGGATTCACGCGTTTCTCCGAGGGGCGGTGAGGGCCTTTAGGAGGAGGGAGGGGCTCTGCCTCTATTGTGGGTTACAGGGCCAACTTTTGAAGTCTTGTCCTACACGGCCGAAAAAATGCTCACACCTAAGGTCCTATCGGGGGCAGACCTTGGGTGGTTTATCCTCGTCCCCAGAACCGCTAAAGGAGAAACCTTTGGTCGTGGTTGTCCTTTCCTGGGTGGACTCCTCCATAGTCACCCAGTCTCTTGTTGACTCCAGTGCTGCGGGCTATTTCATTGACTCCATTCCTGTTTTGCCTCGGTCCATTCCGCTTGCTATTGAGGCCATTGATGGCAGGCCCCTTCAGCCTGCACTCGTTACTCACGAGACCGCTCCATTATCCATGGCTGTTGGGGCTCTCCATTTTGAAACCCTCCAGTTCCAGGTGATAAATCCTCCGCATTTTCCAGTTGTTTTGGGTTATCCCTGGCTCCAAAAGCACAATCCCAGTCTCGACTGGCGCAGGTCCGAAATTTTGTTGTGGTCTCCACAATGTATTTCCACTTGTCTTCGGAAACCAGTTAAAGTCTTGTGCACTTCTTTGGTTTCTCAATTGCCAGAGGAGTACCGAGAGTTCCTAGACGTTTTTGACAAGGTGCGTGCCAGTACATTGCCTCCTCACCGGTCTTACGATTGTGCCATAGACCTGCAACCTGGAGCCATTCCTCCTCGGGGCCGGGTTTACCCTCTGTCTGTTGCAGAGAATTGTGCTATGGAGGAGTAAGTTGCCGATGCTCTGTCGCGGGGGATCATCCGCAAATCCTGCTCTCCTGCAGGGGCTGGCTTCTTCTTTGTGAAGAAAAAGGGTGGCAAATTAAGACCATGCATTGATTATAGGGGTCTTAATCGTCTTACCATTAAGAATGCTTACCCTATTCTGCTCATTACGGAACTCTTTGACCGCCTCAAGGGAGCTACGGTCTTTTCTAAACTTGATTTGAGCGTACAATCTTGTTAGGATCAAGGAGAGCCCACGAATGGAAAACAGCATTACCAGGAGCGGTAACAACGGAACAACGGTAAGACCCAGAATCGGAAACTGGGTGACGTCACACGCCGAACACGGCGTAGAAGTCCCGGACGGAAACAGCTGATCACAGCTGATCACGGCTGCAACAGAGAAATTCTAAAGCATCGGTAAGAGCTCACACCCCTGTAGGCTCAGGAGAGAGGTAAGAGAGCCTCTAGATCCCAGGTTGGGGATTAGTACGGAGACTGGCTAATTACCACGGTGCAGAGGGGAACGTGCTAACTGAGGATTAAGGGACATAACATTATCCCACAGTGAGGCATTAAGAACTTAAAGTTTTGAAAACAACAAAATAAGACGCTATTGATAACTTTGGCTACTGTTTAGTATATGAGACCACCCACCAAGATTGTACACACGCTTTTTAATAGAAGGTGATTTTTAGTGTTATCCACCTTGAGAGTTTAAAGGCATCATAAGACAGGGTTTTTTAGATATTAAGTGCTATTAACTTCTTTTATGTGATTTGCTTTTATGTGATATACTTTTAGTGGATTTAGACCACATTGCACTGTATTTTACTTGTTCATTTGTATGACTGACATGTAGGATGAATGCGGTTTTTATTTGTATTTTTGGTTTTTGAATGAGGATAATATATCGACTATATTGAATGATTCATGTATATTAGAAATTGGATTAGTGAAAATATATTGCCTAAAGTCTATAGACTGTGAATAAAATTTGATATTTGTTTTGCACCTAGTGGTGTGGATTAATTTATAGAGTTGTGTCCCTTAGAAGGCCATATTTAAAAGGTCCTAGATATCATATAAAAAGTCTTGTAAAGTATATTAATACTATATTTATAGCAGTCTGATACCCCACAGCTTTTTTAGTGACATCTACATTTTGTGAATTTTCTTCTATATGTTTTTGAGCACCTAGGAAGGAGGTAGTTATTTAGATTGACCAGGTGGGAGAAGTTTAGAGCTTCACTTCATAATATATTCTTGCCACTCCATTGGTCACCTACTGCCATTTAGGCCTTTGATAGTCTTAAGACTGCCTTTGCTGCCGCTCCAGTTCTGGCTCATCCTAACCCTGCCCTGCCTTTCATTCTTGAGGTCGATGCGTCTGAGACTGGAGTAGGTGCCCTCTTGTCGCAACGTCCTACCCCTGACAATTCCTTGCATCCGTGCGCTTTCTTCTCTAAGAAATTGTCTCCTGTCGCAATTATGAAATTGGTGACAGGGAATTACTAGCCATAATTTTGGCACTCAAGGAATGGAGGCATCTTCTCGAGGGTACTAGCGTACCAGTGCTCATTCTTACTGACCACAAGAATTTAACTTATCCATCTGAAGCAAAACGTTTGTCACCCCGACATATGGGCGCTATTTTTGTCTCGGTTTAATTATGTGGTCTCCTATCTGCCTGGTAGTAAGAATGTTAAGGCTGATGCCCTCTCTCGACAATTTTCGCCTTTGTCCAAGGAGGAGTCTGTACCTACTCCAGTTATACCTCCTGACCATATTTTGGCTACCATACGTACTAATTTGATCCTGGCTGCACAAACCAATGCACCTCCTGAGAAACCTAGTAGTAAGTGTTTTGTTCCAGAGAATATTCAAACTAAACTTTGGCAAACTTACCACTATCCTAAAGCCGCAGGTCACCCAGGCAACAACCAAATGATTTGGTCTGTCACTCGACAATTCTGTTGGCCACGTCTTCATTCTGATGTTGCTGTGTATGTTGCCTCCTGCTCAGTTTGTGCACAGAATAAGACTCCTCAATGTCTTCCTGTGGGTCATTTACAACCTATTGCTAATGGTGAGCGTCCTTGGACACATCTTTCCATAGACTTCATTGTCGAGCTCCCTGTTTCCAATGGCAATACTGTTATCCTTATGGTGGTTGACCGTTTTTCTAAAATGTCACATTGCATTCCCTTGAAGAAGCTGCCTACCGCTCAGGAGCTTGCTTCAATTTTTGCCCGGGAGGTCTTCCGTTTACATTGGTTACCCAAGGAGATAGTGTCGGACCGGGGTAGCCAGTTTGTCTCCAGATTTTGGCGTTCCTTTTGTGCTCAAATGGGGATCCAGCTTTCCTTCTACCTGGCATATAACCCTCAATCCAATGGGGCTGCGGAACGGTCTAATCAAGCTCCGTTGCTATGTCTCAGATCACCACAATAATTGGTCTGAACTGTTACCTTGGGCAGAGTTTGCTCGTAATAGTGCTATTAATGCTTCCTCCAAGTTATACCCGTTCATGGCGAATTACGGGTTTCAACCATCCTTGTTGCCCGATTCATTCATGTCTCAGGGTATTCCGGCTTTGGAGGAGCATCTCCGTCAACTTCTTTCCAAGTGGGTGCAGATTCAGGATTGCCTTCAATGTTCTATGCAACGCCAAAAGTTCCAGGCTGATCGTAGGCCTCTGCCCGCGCCTTCCTACCAGGTTGGTGACAGGGTTTGGCTGTCCTCCCGCAACTTGAACCTTCATGTGCCTTCCAATAAACTGGCTCCCCGTTATGTTGGTCCTTTTTGAATACTCTGACGGGTCAATCCTGTGGCCTACGCTCTTGACCTTCCTCCTGCAATGCGCATCTCCAATGTTTTTCATGTCTCCCTCTTGAAACCATTGGTTGGTAATCGGTTTACCACTGTGTTGCCTTGTCCCCATCCTATCTTTGTTGACAACCATAAAGAATATGAGGTCAGCAGCATTATTGACTCTCGTATGTCCAGGGGCCGTGTAAGTATTTGGTTCACTGGAGGGGTTACGGTCCGGAGGAGCGTTCATGGGTTCCCTCCTCTGATGTTCATGCTCCCGCCCTTCTCCATGCCTTCCATGCCTGTTTCCCCAATAAGCCTTTTGTCCTCCCGCGGGGGAGGGGTCGTTGAGGGGAGAGTACTGTCAGGGTTTTTTCCCTGCTTTGTCTGCCATGTGCTGCTGGCAGCCATTTTACTCACCTCTGTTGCTGACTCTGGTCCATAGTGTGTGATGCTGCTCATTTCCTGCATGCCCTTTTATGGCAAGACTGGTGTACATCATCCATGTGAGACAGGTTGTAGTCTCAGAATTGTGATGTCATCACTTATTATTTAAAGGGCCTCTGTTCAGTATGCTTTGCCCTTGCGTTGTTTCAGACCTGTTTGTGAAAGTTCCAGTTCCCGTGTATTACCTGGCTGTCTGACGACCCTCCTGGTTCCTCATCCCTGGCTTGTCCCTGCTCTCACACAATTGGTTGCCCAGCAGCAGGGGGTTGGAATGAACAATAGAGCTCTTCTGCAGTCTTAAATTTTGCCAAGCGGTGATTGCAGATGGACAGGTTCTCTGCTTGAGAACTTGCCCGACTGCAGCTTGGTAAATTTTCCTGTTAGACAAGCTCGTATCAGTCTAGGCAATATGACAAAAAAGAACATGGATTGTCCTGCCTTCAGTTTAATTTGTTTTGTATATTATCACCACTGTTCGATTAATTATTCAGAGCCACTACTGATTTGCTATGTTGTGCAGAAATGTACCATTATAGCTATTACAGTTATAATAAATCAAATTAAACATCAAGAATTTGATGTGATAAAGTAAATATATTTTCTCTTTCATTATTGATAAAATAGTTATCTATATCTGCTTAACACATGACTATAACACTGTTAATAAGGAATAGAATAGTAAAAAAAAACTCTAGGATTTACCATCACTTTAAAAAGTTGTTTAAATTTGTATGTTCTATTTTCTTTCTTTAAGAAACAGTAATTGTAGGGTATATAATTTCACACTCCTTGTGGAAGGAATGCTGGATATGATAATTTTTCTAGGACTGAAGGGACTCCATCTTAAAATGGGATTTATGGCAAAATCTTTTAATGCTTCTTTATCTAAGCCAGTCCATTTCATTAGCAGCGCTATCGCCAGAATTAATAAAACTGCTAAAATTATATGAAGAGTGTTGCAAAAAACTCCAGGGGGAAACAGCAACAATTTTAACAAAAATGCTTTTAAAGAATTTTACATAAACCTCAATGGAAGAAAACATGTACAGTCAATACAAAAGGGATATGAGTGCATTTTTTTTAGATAACAAATATTAATTCATAATGTATGCAATTAAAAATGTAATATAATTATGAGTGCATTTATAATGAACATTTTTATATAGTCAACCTCTTCCTTTTTTTTTTTTTTTTATTATTTTTATTGAGGTTTTGCGCAACAAACATAAAACATTGATCGCCTTTTAACAACAACAAAAATACAAATAGAATTGAGCGAAATATCTCGACAATTATAACATAAACAATAGGTAGGATGATAAAACCTCGATTTTGAAATAAAATAGCATGAGAGACTGACTAGTTGGGGGCCCGCTTTTAGGCCAAATAGTCTGTGAATGTAAGAGATAACTGATAGTCAGATGGGTAGTTCTTTATGAGCTTCAAAAAAAGATAAATATATAGTATGGGGGGGGGGGGATTTCAGCGGGCAAGTGCCGCTATTTAAATGAGGGAAAGGGTGGGGGGCGGAGCCGTATAGAAGAATGTCATGAGGAATGTGGCAGAACATCTAAAGTTGTTATCAGAGAATTAGTTGCAGGGCCAAATGTCAGTGTAGACCTTATGACATTTGGCAGTTTGAAATGCATGGGCACGTAAAAGAGAGTATGTCCTCAGGGGGTTTATGCTGTATATGTAGATTGATGCTACTTGGAAGGGTTATATACTAAGATATTCAGGGAAATCCAGAGCATATTTTAATATTAAACATATGGGGTAAACAATCTATTGGATGAAAATAAGTAGATATTATGCTAGCTACTAAACGTAGAGGGGAAAGGTAGCTATGCTAAAATGATTTGTTTGAAATTAAAGGAAGATGGCGTGTGGAGTAGGCAAGAGATAACTGTTAAATTCTAAATTGAGATAAAATATCGGTGTTAAATAGCATCTATGCAATATAAAGTATAATCATTGTACAGTATAATAGCTTATGAAATAACTACAACAATATATAATAACACTAGCGAGCATGACAGTAATAGTGTATAAAGGTTACTCAAATCTATTCCTTAGGAAAATTGAATATGTTAGGTATAGAAACATTTTGATTAGCCTGGCATGTATATAATTGTTATATTTTCCTCAAGTTGTCCTAATACAAAATAGGTGTTAGTGTGATATAAAACTTAAACTTAAATTGGGTGTTTTGACATTTTAGACATAGGGCATCTATAAAAATCTACAGAAGGATATAGAGCGGCTTACCGCAAGGTCTAGGGTGCACAACACTTGAATATCAAAGACTAATCATTCACCCTCTGTATAGTATCAAATTCAGTGGGTATAAAAAAAAAACAATAACACTATAAGGTGATTTCCCTGCATGTACTGAGAAGACAATGTCATGAGGAAGCTATGTATCTCTTACGAACAAGCTTATAAGAACCTATAACTTAAACATAAAATATATAACATTGATTAAGGTAGATTGCAGTATGTTTTGCCCTTATATATCTATGGGGTTAATATAACCATTCTAAATATACAATGCAGACAAATGCGCAAAAAACACAAACATTAACAGTAAACAGGCTAGTATATGATAAACAATAAGATGGGGTAATTGTCTGTGCCTATAATGCTAGTGCAGGCTAAAAACAAATCCAGGTATGACATGATAGTAGTATATATCTAGAAAGAAGTACTCTCTATAATGTTTGTATATGTTAGCATTGAAGCTCTATAAAGAATAGAATTACAAATCAGATTGAGCTCGCATTCTATTGGCTGATCGGAACAGCCAATAGAATGCGAGCTCAATCTGATTGGCTGATTGGATCAGCCAATCGGATTGAACTTGATTCTGATTGGCTGATTCCATCAGCCAATCAGAAAATTCCTACCTTAATTCCGATTGGCTGATAGAATCCTATCAGCCAATCGGAATTCGAGGGACGCCATCTTGGATGACGTCCCTTAAAGGAACCGTCATTCGTCGTCTAGTCGTCGGAAGAAGAGGATGGATCCGCGCTGGAGGTCTTCAAGATGGAGCCGGTCGTCATCGGATGGAAGAACATAGAAGATGCCGCTTGGAGAAGATGTTTGCCGGTCCGGATGTCCTCTTCTTGCCGGATAGGAGGAAGACTTTGGACCCTCTTCTGGACTTCTTCAGTGGATGTCTAGCCCCCGCTTGGGTTGGATGAAGATCTTGGAGCCAGGACGGATCGGTGAACCTGGCATGGTGAAGACAAGGTAGGAAGATCATCAGGGGCTTAGTGTTAGGTTTATTTAAGGGGGGTTTGGGTTAGATTAGGGGTATGTGGGTGGTGGGTTGTAATGTTGGGGGGGGGGGGGGTATTGTATGTTTTCTTTTACAGGCAAAAGAGCTGAACTTCTTGGGGCATGCCCCGCAAAGGGCCCTGTTCAGGGCTGGTAAGGTAAAAGAGCTTGTAACTTTTTAAATTTAGAATAGGGTAGGGAATTTTTTATTTTGGGGGTCTTTGTTATTTTATTAGGGGGCTTAGAGTAGGTGTAATTAGTTTAAAATTGTTGTAATATTTTTCTTATGTTTGTAAATATTTTTTTATTTTCTGTAACTTAGTTCTTTTTTATTTTTTGTACTTTAGATAGTTTATTTAATTGTATTTATTTGTAGCAATTGTGTTTAATTAATTTATTGATAGTGTAGTGTTAGGTTAATTGTAGGTAGTTTATTTAATTATTTTATTGATAGGGTAGTGTTAGGTTTAATTATATCTTAAGGATTTATTTTACAGGTAAATTTGTAATTATTTTAACTAGGTAACTATTAAATAGTTCTTAACTATTTAATAGCTATTGTACCTGGTTAAAATAAATACAAAGTTACCTGTAAAATAAATATTAATCCTAAAATAGCTATAATATAAATGTAATTTATATTGTAGCTATATTAGGATTTATTTTACAGGTAAGTATTTAGCTTTAAATAGGAATCATTTATTTAATAAGAGTTAATTTATTTCGTTAGATAAAAATTATATTTAACTTAGGGGGGTGTTAGTGTTAGGGTTAGACTTAGCTTTAGGGGTTAATACATTTATTAGAATAGCGGTGAGCTCCGGTCGGCAGATTAGGGGTTAATAATTGAAGGTAGGTGTCGGCGATGTTAGGGAGGGCAGATTAGGGGTTAATACTATTTATGATAGGGTTAGTGAGGCGGATTAGGGGTTAATAACTTTATTATAGTAGCGCTCAGGTCCGCTCGGCAGATTAGGGGTTAATAAGTGTAGGTAGGTGTCGGCGACGTTGTGGGGGGCAGATTAGGGGTTAATAAATATAACATAGGGGTCGGCGATGTTAGGGGCAGCAGATTAGGGGTACATAGGGATAACGTAGGTGGCGGCGATTTGCGGTCGGAAGATTAGGGGTTAATTATTTTAAGTAGCTTGCGGCGACGTTGTGGGGGGCAGGTTAGGGGTTAATAAATATAATATAGGGGTCGGCGGGGTTAGGGGCAGCAGATTAGGGGTACATAAGTATAACGTAGGTGGCGGTCGGCAGATTAGGGGTTAAAAATTTTAATCGAGTGGCGGCGATGTGGGGGGAGCTCGGTTTAGGGGTACATAGGTAGTTTATGGGTGTTAGTGTAGTTTAGGGTACAGTAGTTAAGAGCTTTATGAACCGGCGTTAGCCAGAAAGCTCTTAACTCCTGCTTTTTTCAGGCGGCTGGAATCTTGTCGTTAGAGCTCTAACGCTCACTGCAGAAACGACTCTAAATACCGGCGTTAGAAAGATCCCATTGAAAAGATAGGCTACGCAAATGGCGTAGGGGGATCTGCGGTATGGAAAAGTCGCGGCTGTAAAGTGAGCGTTAGACCCTTTAATCACTGACTCCAAATACCAGCGGGCGGCCAAAACCAGCGTTAGGAGCCTCTAACGCTGGTTTTGACGGCTACCGCCGAACTCTAAATCTAGGCCTAAGAGAGCACATACTCGTATAACCACAGTAAAGAGTCAGGTCACAGGGATAACTAGTGAGTGATAAAGAACCTCATAATATAGTGTCTTCCGCAATAGTTGGCTTAATATGAATATACTGGGTTTAACCAAAAGAAAAAACATATTATAGACACAATAAGAACTATGAAACAGGCACATGTAAAATAAGTCAGACCACCTATATAATAACTTGGCAATCACCTGGCACATATGCAGATATTCCCCCTGTACGTTTTGAATGTATTACGGTACCTCATTACTTAGTCAGCACAGAATCAGTGAGAACTATAGGGGATGACTGTACAGAGGTATTGAAGCAGTATTAATACATACACCTTTATCAAGTACACAGTTCTATAGCATCATGCTTAACATTACAGGAGCTTACAAAAAAGCATGTCTAGTTTACTAATATGGGTTAATATTGTAACCAGGTGTGAAATAGGAGTATGTATCTAGAAAGAAGTAGCTTCTGTAAGGTATACTTATGTTAGTGATGAGGTTCTACAATAGATAGATACTGAAAAATCCTATGACATATATTTAATAAGCTAATATTGAGATTATTCCTTAAGGGAACACATCTGAACAGCGTCAGTGAAAAGTCAGGACACAGAAGCAGCTAGCGAGTGACAAGGCACCCTGTAGTAAAAAGTCCTCTGCAAGGTCCAAGCTAACCTACACCTCTCCTCTGTAAACAATAAGTTCCAGCGTAAAAGTTTATGGATAGGAGGGTAGGGTTAAAGATTTGCCACCCTGAACCGGGAGGTATGTATGTGCAGGGGGAGCCTTGGTACTCAGATGATCCACAGTGCATGAATAAACGAGTCTCATGGCCTCTAATGTATCGCCCGGAATGGCCACTCACCCTCTGCATAAATCGGAATTGGGCGCCTTTACTTATGAAGTACTTTAGTAAGCCATTTCCCCTTAGAACATCAGTAGATCCTGATGTGATGAAGTAACTGTCAGATGTATATAAAATAGGCTTCACCTCAGCTTCCTTCACTCGTAAGAGCATTAGTTGGGTGTTATCTCGATCCTCTATGTAGGAGGGATAGCATTCTTCTGCCTTATGTGTTCCATGTTGCCTGTCAGCTTCTTCACCACTCGCCATCTTAAATTTATTTGCGTCATCTTCCAATGGTTGGAGTCTAAGTAAGTGCCTAAGTTCAGCAAAGTTATTAGTTATCTGAAGGTCTAAGCTTCTGAGGAGCACTTGAATCTCAGAGCAAGTTTCCTTTTCCATGTTGTAGGGATAGTCAGCAAGGACAGTATTAGATTTGCAGCTGACAATGTTTATAATAGTCTAGTAACGGACCCCCAACAGGTTATCTGCAGCTCAGCCGAGGACAGAGTAGAGGCTATTGGTCTGTGGATTGTTCCAAATAAATGCTCTTGGGTCTATTTGAAGCTTCAATATCAGCTAATGGCTCGATTTCATTCTGTTTGGTAAGAACTGACCTTGCTATGAAGGCCCCAGCTAGACGCGACGTTGTGAAAACAGATGCCAATCTATAGGCTTTTTATGCGGTCCACTCGATGTCCAAACTCTAATAAGAAGCGTCCTCAGATACAGGATTTCTTAATCTCAAGAAATGATATAACAGTTTAAGATCCCACTTATCTTTTTATAAGTTTTTGGGATAAATTAGACGCTAATGCTATAGAGCTCTGAAAATATGCAGCCATCTTAGTCAGAGCCGGCTCCGCCCCCTCAACCTCTTCCTTTCAATAATACATAAAACATTTTAATAATTTTAGCTTAGTTTTAGTGACTGCACAGATAAATATATTGGATCAGCGGCAGGTTCTTCTTGGAACCAGCAGTGCTCCGCTGGTCCCCATCAGAACTTCTAGTGTGGGTGTTTTTGGCGAGGGTTAAACATGCATTAGTTTAGGGTCAATAGTCTTAAAATAACATGCTCTAATGAATTAAAGCATTATGTAAAAACAAAACACCTTCAAAAAAGAAAAGTGAAATAGGTGCACCGGTGAAAAAATAAATATACGCTTGCAAATTAAATAAAATTTGTGCAATTACTGAGTGAATCAAATCAAATAATAAGAAAACAATTGCTTGAAAAAAAATATAATCAAACATTTTGTGTGCAAAATAAAACATTTAAAATATCAGAAAAGTACATAAAGTCCTGAAAAACAGTCAGGGAATAGTGATCAGTGTTCCCCAAAAAGGGTCTGGAACACAGGTAGGCAGCTCTTCTCAGGTGAATGGCCGTTCACTTTAAAAAGATCCTAGAAGACAAATCAACAGAAGGCGCCCATAGCGTAGTATAGTCTAAAAAGATGAAAGCAACAAACAATGGATAGAAATTCACTCACATTTGTTGAAGCACAGCCAAGTGCTATATGTGCAGGCCAGATATTCAGGAGCAGTCTGGCTAACTCGCCTCTCATATCAGGAACTGGAAGATAAGTTTCCTTCCCAAAGGCAAACTATAAAAACTGGATCCCAGCTCTGGTATGATATTGGTTAATTTAACTGCATCAGTCCCAAATCCAATAAAATGTAAAAAGGATGTTTAGATATAAAAACAGTGATGCTTTTCACAGTATCACACTGTTTCATCAGGCCGATATTACAACAACATTTGTGCAAGCGCATGCGCTTAGGTAAAATCACTCTGTGGCGAAAAAAGCCACAAACTTTGATGTAACATTTCTTTCGATAGTTGCGTGCATATACAAAGTAATACATCTCATTAAAAGTTATATTTATAAAACATCTTACATACTATGTTGCCAAAAGTGTTTAAGTTTCCAACCCGATGTTCACAAACTTTCATTGGTTGCTGGTATGCACACATGAGCCTCCGTTAGTCAATCACACACCGTCAGACCGACATTATGTCACTTTGATTAGTCGGCAAGTGGGCTCGGCAAGTACGTGTGCAGGCCAGGAAATAAACAAAGAACAGCTGATATGCATGATCGTAGCGTGAAATGGTCTATACGTGGTGAGCAAGTGAACAAACCCAATGACTCGTATGACATGATAGCTTAATTTGGCCAATCAAAAGATAAACACTTAATAATCAGTGTGCAGCTATTTTTGATAGGTGAGATATGGAGTTGTTAAACTCAGGATCTATATAGTCCGTTAATTTATACAAATCGGCAAATTCATTCTAAAAAGAATGTCAGGATATAATACAAAATAAGATTAATAGCTGATACAGCCGTAAGCAGAAAAAACTGCATATAGAAACATATGAAGCAAGTAATGATAATTTTATAAAAAAAATATATATTACGTGTAGTGAATAAAAATATAATTTCTAATAAATACTAATAATCTTACCTATAACGTGATTCATAAGTGCATTTGTAAATAGGTTATATATAAAATATCGATAAGGTGTTATTCATGTGCACGTTTGGATATAGAAATTTCTTTGAGCCATGGATATTATATCCTTTAGTATTAGAGTTTGATATAGCCCCAATGTTATATATCCAGTGGTAAAGGTGATATACTGTCTCAATGTGTCACACTGCTCCTCTGCTCTGCTGTGGCCGTTGCCACGGACACAGGCACTCCTCCTGTTGCTAAGGATACGGCAGTATAACTGCAGCACAGTGATGACATCATCAATGCCCGCCCTGTCTTCCCTATGTAAAGGCCTCAGTCTCTCTCACCTGTGCCCAAGTATACGTGTTACTTCTTGTGCTCCTGGGTACTGTATATCTGTATGTTGAATTACTGTATGCTTTACTGTTGATGAACTCTGCCTCTTTTGACTACTCTGCTTGCCTTAACCTCTGAATTGCTGGATTGCTTTATCATTGATGGACTTTGCCTGTTTTGACTACTCTGCTTGCCTTAACCCCCTGAATTGCTGGACTGCTTTACTGTTGATGAACTCTGCCTGTTTTGAGTTCTCTGCTTGCCTTAACCTTAAAATATTGGATTGCCATTCTGTTGTCAAACTCTGCCTGCCTGACCATTCTATTGATTTACCCTTGAACTGCCTTTACCGCTGGATTCCCTACCTATTGCCGTCAGAGACTATCCTGTCTGTTTCCAGTCCTTCAAGTGGTTTACCCTTGAACTGCCTTACCACTGATTTCCTGCCTATTGCCATCAAAGACTATCCTGTCTGTTTCCAGTCCTTCAAGTGGTTTACCCTTGAACTGCCTAACTGCTGATTCCTACCTGCTGCCGCCAAAGACTACCCTGCATAGTGTGAGTACTGCATACCTCATTTTCCTTATCATTCCAGCTTGATGTCGGGATAAGAAAGACTACTGGCCAAGTTTGGTCTGATAGTGGAATATCCCACGAGCATTACACAATGTGCTGAAAATCACTGTATACCTCTATATAAATGTGGTATAAATAGTGAAAGAATTAATGATGCAATATTGGAAAAAGACAAAAAATTGTCAGTGATAAGAATGAATTAATGTAACATACTAATGTAAGGCCAGATTATGTGTATCTGGACTTATATATCTATTTAATCATTGGAATGCCACAAAATCCACATTCATATTAAGACATTTAGAAAAAGTGGTATCTAATCTAAAGATCCAAAAGGTTTCCCTCTGCCTAAGTTTATTGAATCTATTGTATGAGTGGGATGCTAGTATATGTTCAATAGGGGTTATATTAAAAATGTTTGTGTCTCCACTGTGTACCTAGTTAAAATGTCTAGGAACACTATGAAATTTGTAGTTATTTTTTATATTACGACATAAACTTTTCGGTGCCCTGTTTGAAATATTTGCACATACAGCAACTCTTTGTTAAACATTTAAAAATCCCATTCTTTTTTAACTTCCTAATACGATTGGTGTCTTTTGTAATTCTTTTAACCAACACTTTACTTGGAGCTAGTACGTTTTTCAAAGTTGGTGCACGTCTATAGACACATCTAGATCTCTCTGTCAGTTCATTTCCCAAAATGGGATCCCTGCGGAGGATATCCCAGTGTTTAGTCAGGATTTTACTAATGTGTTTGTGATTGGAATTAAACTGTGTTATGAACATCGTCTTGGTTTGTTCACCTCTCACTTCATCAGGGTTCATTTTTTATTTTCTGAAAATATGATTGTCTATCTTCAGATTCAACACGTTTATAGCTCTGTTCAACCAATCCAAACGGGTATCCTTTTTCCAGGAACCTCTTTTTCAGTATTTAACTTTGAGTTTTAAAATCAGATATATATAATATATGACACCTGAGGAAGGGGCGTGACCCTGAAACGCGTAGTGGTAACGTATGCACAGAGTCTGGCCAGGCAAGTGTTTGCAGTTTCTCTTGCTCTATATTTTTCAGAGTACTATAAGATTTTTAATGGTTTTTAAACTTGTGATTAACCCCTTAACGACCAAGGACGTACGCCACACATCCTAAAAAAAAAATACAGTTAATGACCGAGGACGTGTGGCGTATGTCCTTGGTCTGGAAAGCAGCTGGAAGCGATCCTGCTCGCTTCCAGCTGCTTTCCAGTTATTGCAGTGATGCCTCGATATCGAGGCATCCTGCAATAACCCCCCTTGGCCATCCGATGCAGAGAGAGCCACTCTGTGGCCCTATAACTTACAAAAATGTATGGCCCTATAACTTACAAAAAAAGCAAAGAAGATGTAAACATTGGGTATTTCTAAACTCAGGACAAAAATTAGAAACTATTTAGCATGGGTGTTTTTTGTTGATTGTAGATGTGTAACAGATTTTGGGGGTCAAAGTTAGAAAAAGTGTGTTTTTTTCCATTTTTTATAAAAAATTTTTATAGTAAATTATAAGATATGATGGCATTTTTAGAAAGTCCATTTAATGGCGAGAAAAACGGTATATAATATGTGTGAGTACAGTAAATGAGTAAGAGGAAAATTTCAGCTAAACACAAACACCGCAGAAATGTAAAAATAGCCTTGGTCCCAAACGGACAGAAAATAGAAAAGTGCTCTGGTCACTAAGGGGTTAAATAACGAATATTTTTATGTTGTGAATTCCTATATTGTGTGAAAACAGGGACATTAGTGCTCCGTTTTATCTTAACAATGGCAATTTGCCCTCCATTGTGCAAATAGGCGTTTTTTAAACTATGTGTTAGGACTATAAACAATAGCAATATTAACCCCTTAATGACCACAATGTACCCTGTATGTCACTGGTCGTTTTTTCATGACATAATAGCACAAGTCTAGCAAGAACACGCTATTAATGCCCTCCCTCCAGAAGACTTTGTGGAATAGAGCAGTTGCAACGCTGGTGGCAAGACCGTGCTTTAAAACAATCAAGTCCCAAAAAAAGGCCAGCGACATACAGGGTACGTCGCTGGTCCTTAAGGGGTTAAACACAATTACTTCGTGAATAGGTATTTATTATATCTTTGCAAATGTTCCAAGACATGGTCTGTCGGTAAAATAAAATGTTTTTTTTCTATACATTGTGTATTTCAAGTTTATATCTGCTGTATACAGCGCTGTTTATATACTTTCAAACAACCTTTTTCCCTTTTAAAAACAGCTGCAGTTCAGCATAAATTAAGCAATAAGATACCTACCATATACTGGTGGCATACAATCTATAGTTGATTGCAACTAAGTAAACAAAACATTTTTTTCAGTGTGTGGTGCTCTCCCTTTTAATCCACATACATAATATACTTGTTAACTTGCCAACTTTGTGGAATTCAATATGTTGGCCGCACGTGTAGAAAAATAAAAGACAGGTGGAACGAACACTTTTGTAATATAAAAAATAATTACAAATTTCATAGTGTTCTTAGAAATTTTAACTTGGTACATAGTGGAGACACAAAGATTTTTAATAGAACCCCTATTGAACATATATCTTCATCCCACTCATACAATAGATTCAATAGACTTAGGCAGAGGGAAACCTTTTGGATCTTTAGATTAGATCCCACTTTTCCTAAAGGTCTTAATATGAATGTGGATTTGGCAGTGTTCCAATGATTAGACATATAAGTCCAGATACACATAATCTGGACTTGCATTAGTATAAGTTACATTAATTCATTATTATCACTGACAATTTGTTGTCTTTTCCATTATTGCATCATTAATTCTTACACTATTTATACCACATTTATATAGAGGTATATCGTGATTTTAATCACATTGAGCCAGTATATGACCTTTACCATTGGATATATAATATCGGGGGTATACCAATACCAAAGGATATAATATCCATGACTCAAAGAAATTTCTATATCCAAACATGCACATAAATAACACCTTATCAATATTTTATATATAACCTATTTACGAAATGCACTTATGAATCTATACACGTTATAGTTAAGATTACTAGTATTTATTAGAAAATGTATTTCTATTCACTACACATAATGTATATTTTTTTAAATAAAAGTATCACTACTTGCTTCATATGTTTCTATATGCAGTTTTTTCGGCTTACGTCTGTATTAGCTATTAATCTTATTTTGTATTATATCCTGACATTCTTTTTAGAATGAATTTGATGATTTGTATAAATTAACGGACTATATAGATCATGAGTTTAACATCACCTATCAAAAATAGCCGCACACTGATTATAATAATGGATACTTGTACAGTATAGCACACAACCTCGGACTTAACCGACTTGCGGCACTGATAAAAAAAGTGTTATTATTATCCAACTCAATGGTACTCATTTTACCGACCTCGAAGGATGAAAGGCTGAGTGGACCTCACTGAGATCGAACCTGCAACCATTGGGTTGCCACAGATCTCTGCGACAGTGCATTAGCATTATTAAGTGTTTATCTTTTGATTGGCCAAATTAAGCTACCACCAAATTAAGTCAATGGGTTTGTTCACTTGCTCACCTCGTATAGACCAATTCACGCTACAATCATGCATATCAGCTGTTCTTTATTTATTTCCTGGCCTGCACACGTACTTGCCGAGCCCACTTACCAATCAAAAGTGACATAATGTTGGTCTGATGGTGTGTGATTGGCTAACGGAGGCTCACATGTGCATACCAGCAACCAATGAAAGTTTGTGAACATCGGGTTGGAAACTTAAACACTTTTGGCAACATAATATGTACAATGTTTTATAAATATAACTTTTGATGAGATGTATTACTTTGTATATGCACACAACTATCGAAAGAAATGTTACATCATAGTTTGTGGCTTTTTTCGCCACATAGTGTTTTTACCTAAGTGCATGTATGGCACAAATTTTAATGAGGGGGACAATTTTAATGTTTATTTTATTGGATCCTTATGTGTATAAAAGGCTTGCACAAATGTTTTTGTAATATCAGCCTGATGAAACAGTGTGATACTGTGAAACACGTTGCTGTTGATGTATTTTGATATATTAAATACATTTCTATATCTAAACATCCTTTGCAAATTTTATTGGATTTGGGATTGATGCAGTTAAATTAACCGACATCAACTTTTGTTACTACTGACATCACTATATTCATTCAAATACAATATTTATATAACCCCTATGTTCATCACTTAGTAGAGCTAATCACATACCTTTCCCTTTCACCTTTCCCATTTATTTATCATCATTTAATTTAGGTTTCTTATACAGTTCATATTGTAATTAATTATTTTATATCCCCTTTCTTTTACATCACTTCTATTATAACAATAATATTCCTCACATTAGATGCACTTTTTTCCACACTTTTTTTCTACACTATTATCCTCATTTTAAATTCATAGTATCCCCACATATATTTGTTTATCGCCAATATTGTATAACATTCAGGGCACTAAACACCATCAGACAAATCTAGTCCTATCTATCAACAAATTTATAACCACTTTTTATGCCCTTCGTAGTATCTTATAACATATATATCACTCCATCATAGAAGTCTTAGGAGCTTCACCACAGTGTGTGCGTGCACATAGATCCATTGATCATTGTTAATATAGTATGGCTTAGATCACACATTACTATGTGCCTAACACGTATTAACAGTTCTATTGTTTTTGTCCACCATTGTCCAAGTAGCACTTATGATTTGTACTTCCGCAATAACATAGGTCATATATTGATCTCAAACAGTCTGCTCTGTTCTTTTTTTATTTATAAACATATGTCACTTCAAGAAAAGAAATGGAATGTTTGCGATTGTTGTATACATTCTTGGCACCGTTTGCAGCTGATTCTGACAGCGAACTTGGTCAGGCCCTCTCACCGATGTCACAAAGATACATGCTCCAATCAAATATTGTGCTTAACATCTCCTTTGGGGCGCACCATTGTCATACACACGCACTGTGATTGGCCCAATATTGGCAGTCATATCATCACTTCCATACACACCCATTGTGACACGTCATGTATGCTCGTATCTACTGAATATACTACTTCTGATTATGATTGGCCCGATATCGGCAGTCATATAACCACTTCCCTATGCACCATTTGTGACAAATCAAGTTTGTTCGTATTTATGGAAATTGACATTCTAAAAGGTACTTTGTTAATTCATTTTAACATTTCCATTTATACCGTTTTATTTCTGAATTTAAGTGGGACTTTCTGTCATTTTTTGCTATTTGATCCCACATATCCATAGGGCTAAAGATGATCTTTGCATTAAGAACGGATATTAAGTCTGTTTATGTAATAGTGTCATATTTATTGTGTCTGCCTACTTCTCTTAACTAAGCAATTTAACAACAGCCCTCTTCACTTATGGCTCTGACACCTCCTTTTGATAAAATCTATAAAAGAGCTCTACATCAAGCATTCTCTGCTTGGAAATTGCTACTCACGCTGTATCTTTGACAGCCTCACTTCGCTACAAGCTTACAACTCTGCTGCACTACTGTTGCAGCTCCTTGCTCTCCCGGAGGTAGCGGTGACGTCACACGCCAACATACGCGGCCGCGCCGACACAGTCTCTTCACTGCTCAGCAAACACAAGCAGCACCTCTCGCCTAAACTTCTCTTTAGAAGTATACACCGGAATCCAATACCGGACCAACACCTTACCAATTCTCGTAAGTTAAAGATACCTTTACCTTCAATAACGAATATATGTTTTGTACAATCGTCTCTAAACAACAACCACGATGTTTACTATTCACTCTCCCTATGCAATGAAGTCTAAAGAATAGTTATTCCTCTTATTTCCTCTACTAATTATTCAGACAGACCTAACTTGTAAATTGTTTACTGTGAATTACTTTAACTAGAAGCTATCCTGTACAATAGCTATTTCAGTACAGAGTCTCTACGCCAAACTTGTATACAGATTGGTAATGATATCAAACCTAAACAGGTGAACAGGACAAATACTGAGTTGGGCAGAATGTTCAGTTATCTCAGCCATTTGTACTGTAGAACCTAACATCAAAACTTAAGTGCTTTGGCTCACTGTAACCTTGTTGCGTCCATTTACAGGTTGCAGTTTGCCATATGCACTTAAAACAAAACCACTAGGCTGCAGTTGTGGTCCTTAAGCTAACATTACCTATTTTGACTTATAGGGAAAAACAGAGTTATATAAACCCTGACAGTAATTTCCAAGCCTATTTAACATGGACCCAGCAGCCCTAGTATCACATGTAGAGGCTCTTACACTAACAGTTGAAAACCTCTCTAAGGGGTTAACTGCACTACAGGCAGAAAACACCTCATTAAAATTATACATTAATGAGCAATTAGAAACTATGAAAACAACTCAAACTCTACATGAACCACAACCAAACCCACCACAACCATTCAGTGGTATTAGAAGTGAGTTTAGAGAGTTTAGGAACTCATGCCTTCTTTATTTCCAACTGAAGCCTAAGACCTATACCACTGACCACTTAAAGGTTTTGACTACCATATCCTACCTACGTGGTGAACCCCGTATATGGGCGAATTTATTTTTCGAATCCAACGATCCCATACTCAACTCCTTAGACCAATTCTTCAAAGCAATGGGGCAATTATATGACGACCCATACAAGCAGTTATCAGCTGAGACTGCTATGCGTTCCCTGCGCCAAAACAAACGGCCAGTGGAGGATTACATAGCAGAATTCAAGAAATGGTCCCCAGACACACAATGGAATGACCTCTCACTCAGGAATCAATTTAGGCTGGGTCTTTCAGAAAGCCTAAAAGATGAGTTAGCTAGACAACCACTCCCAGACACCCTAGATAACCTCATTGACATCAGTATTATTCTAGATAGGCGTATCAGGGAGAGACGCTCTGAAAGAACCCACAACGACACTAGTCCAAAACAACTCACACATAGTGCAAGTATTACTCCCTCACATAGGCCTCCAACTAGGGCTGCCGAGACTCCAATGGACCTGGGTTTTATTAGAGGACCCCTCACACCTCAGGAGAAACTAAGGAGGAAGACCCTGGACCTCTGTATGTACTGCGGGGGTTTAGACCATTCTGTAAAGGATTGCCTTCAGCTCCAACGAAGGAAGGGTAAGCAACTACCCACACAGTTTTGTTTTTCTGCTAAACAAGCTCACCATAATCATTGTACTCTACCTGTTCTATTACAGTGGGAACATCACAGACTCCACTCTGAGGCAATCCTAGACTCCGGAGCAAGTCACAATTATATAGATCACCAGTTTGTTGTTAAAAATAAAATACCACTTATCACAAAAAACATTCCCAGTGTCCTTCGTTTTGTTGATGGGAAGGAGATTGCCTCAGGGCCTATTAGGTACCATACTATCCCATTAAGGGTTACAACTCATAATCTACATACTGAATTTTTGAGTTTTGATGTCATACCTTCCCCTATGTTCCCAATCATTTTAGGCATCACTTGGTTCAAACAGCATGATCCAAATATAACCTGGTCCTCGGCACAGGTAGTATTTAACTCCACCTACTGTGCTGATACTTGTCTCCATCAGGAACAGATTCTTTTTGACACAGATACTCCATACCCTCATGAATATTCATCATTCTCTGATGTTTTTGACAAAAAAGAATCTTCCAACTTACCTCCCCATAGGGTATATGACTGCCCTATTGATTTACTACCCGGGGTTGATATTCCCTACGGTCATATATTCCCTTTATCAGACCCAGAACTAGAACACCTTAAAAGCTATATCAATGAGAATTTACAGAAGGGCTTTATCCGCCCTTCCACCTCGCCTGCAGGGGCAGGCATCTTCTTCGTTAAAAATAAAGATCAGTCCCTAAGACCCATAATAGATTATAGGGAATTGAATAAACGTACGATAAAAAACCGTTATCCTTTACCTTTAATTCCACAGCTAATTGATAGACTCCGTGGCGCCTCCATTTATACTAAACTTGATCTTAGAGGTGCCTACAACTTGGTACGTATTAAGCAAGGACATGAGTGGCTAACCGCTTTTCGTACTAGATACGGCTTATTTGAGTACACAGTCATGACTTTTGGCTTATGTAATGCACCAGCCACTTTTCAATATTTCATTAACGATATTTTCAAGGATTACTTAGATATTTTTTTGGTCATCTATCTGGATGACATCCTCATATACTCCGCAAATCTCCACGAACACATCAAACATGTGACTCTAGTTCTAAAAAGATTAAGAGATAACTCCTTATATGTAAAGCTGGAAAAGTGTACTTTCCATACACAAGAAATAAAGTTCTTAGGATACCGTATATCACCTACCGGCATACAGATGGAGGATGACAAGGTCTCAGCTATTCTGAATTGGCCCGTACCAAAAAACAAGAGGGACATCCAGAGGTTTATGGGTTTCGCGAACTTCTATAGGAAGTTCATTAAGAACTTCGCTGAGCTATCCAGACCACTAACGAACTTAACTAAATCAACTCTACGATTCGTCTGGAATGAGGAGTCACAAAGAATCTTCGAGTATCTAAAAAAGGCTTTCACAACAGCTCCCATCCTCCGTTATCCTGACCCTTCCCTACAATACGTATTGGAAGTAGATGCCTCAAACTTCGCCCTTGGCGCTATTCTCTCCCAGAGAATTGCGCTTACTCAGCCTTTGCACCCAGTGGCCTACTACTCCCGCATCCTCACTACCGCAGAAATCAACTATCCGATTGGAGATAAGGAGTTGTTAGCCATCAAAAGCTCCCTGGAACAATGGAGACACTTATTAGAAGGAACCACACTCCCAATACTGATCTACACAGACCATAAAAATTTGGAATATTTAAAAACAAACCGGACACTCAGCTCACAACAAGTACGGTGGAACCTATTTCTCTCCAGATTTAACTATCTTATTACATACAGACCTGCTCAAAAAAATAAAAAGGCTGATGCCTTATCCAGACAATTTATAGATCCCATGATACCTCTCACTGAAGCACCTCTTATACCAGCGGATAGGATTTTAGGCCTGACCACAGAACAGACTGCTCATTTCAAGTCCGAACAACTCTCCGACGTCCAAAAACCTCTTCACAATCTCACCTTGCATGATGATGGACTTTACTATCACCAAGAACGAGTCTACGTACCTCCTTCACTCAGAACAACTGTACTTAAGACCTTACATGACTCACAACTGGCGGGACATCTAGGGATCAATAAGACACAGGAACTGGTACAGAGGTTTTTCTGGTGGCCTAGTCTCCTCCCGGACACAGCTGAGTATGTCCAAACCTGTAAAACTTGTACTACAACTAAGACTGGGAAATCCTCCCCATTCGGACAATTAATTCCATTACCGACTCCACACCGGCCATGGACTGATATAGCTATAGATTTCATTGTTGACCTCCCTGAATCACAGAAATGTAACACCATACTTGTTGTAGTCGATCTATTCAGCAAGATGGCTCATTTCCTTCCTTACCATAAACTACCTACTACTGCAGAGACTGTAACCCTTATGTTCAATCATATCTTCAAACTACATGGACTTCCACATACTATAACATCCGATAGGGGTACACAGTTCACCAGTAAATTTTGGAAACAGCTTTGCCAATCACTCAATATTACCAGACGTCTCAGCACCTCATTCCATCCCCAAACAAATGGACAAACAGAGAGGACAAATCAATGGTTGGAACAATACTTGAGATGTTTTATCTCTGCGAGACAAGATAATTGGGTTGCTCTCCTGCCCTATGCCGAATTCGCTTTTAATAACTCTGTTCATGCCTCCACAAGGTCAACCCCATTCTTCACCAATTACGGATTTCATCCTACCTTCGAATGGGATTCCTCATCTATTATTATGTCCCCTGTAGTAAACGACCTACTTAATACCATATCTGACACATTTTCTTTGGTGAAACGGAATATCAACATAGCAAAATCCCGATATAAACTTCAATATGATAAAAGGAGGATTCCATCTCCTACCTATGCTATCGGGGATTATGTTTGGTTATCAACCAGAAACTTGCGTCTACCAGTACCCTCCAGGAAATTGACTTCTACATTTGTTGGTCCATTCCCTATTGTTAAGGTTATTAATGCAAATGCAGTCACTCTTGGACTGCCTCCATCCATGAAATCTCACCCTACGTTCCATGTCTCCCTCTTGAAGCCCTATAGACAGCTACGGCAGCATTCTCCTTTACTCCCGATCATCCCCCAGGTGCCGGATCCTTCCATGGAGTATGAGGTTCAGGAAGTCCTCGATTCACGCCGAGTCCTTGGTCGGCTACAGTATCTGGTACACTGGAAGGGGTAACCATCCTCTGAGGACTCTTGGGAACCGGCTGCCAACCTCTCTGCCCAGAGATTGGTGACCCGTTTCCACAATAGGCATCCTGATCGCCCCTCTCCTGATCCTCGGTGTTGATCTTTGGGGGGGGGGATCCTGTCATATTTATTGTGTCTGCCTACTTCTCTTAACTAAGCAATTTAACAACAGCCCTCTTCACTTATGGCTCTGACACCTCCTTTTGATAAAATCTATAAAAGAGCTCTACATCAAGCATTCTCTGCTTGGAAATTGCTACTCACGCTGTATCTTTGACAGCCTCACTTCGCTACAAGCTTACAACTCTGCTGCACTACTGTTGCAGCTCCTTGCTCTCCCGGAGGTAGCGGTGACGTCACACGCCAACATACGCGGCCGCGCCGACACAGTCTCTTCACTGCTCAGCAAACACAAGCAGCACCTCTCGCCTAAACTTCTCTTTAGAAGTATACACCGGAATCCAATACCGGACCAACACCTTACCAATTCTCGTAAGTTAAAGATACCTTTACCTTCAATAACGAATATATGTTTTGTACAATCGTCTCTAAACAACAACCACGATGTTTACTATTCACTCTCCCTATGCAATGAAGTCTAAAGAATAGTTATTCCTCTTATTTCCTCTACTAATTATTCAGACAGACCTAACTTGTAAATTGTTTACTGTGAATTACTTTAACTAGAAGCTATCCTGTACAATAGCTATTTCAGTACAGAGTCTCTACGCCAAACTTGTATACAGATTGGTAATGATATCAAACCTAAACAGGTGAACAGGACAAATACTGAGTTGGGCAGAATGTTCAGTTATCTCAGCCATTTGTACTGTAGAACCTAACATCAAAACTTAAGTGCTTTGGCTCACTGTAACCTTGTTGCGTCCATTTACAGGTTGCAGTTTGCCATATGCACTTAAAACAAAACCACTAGGCTGCAGTTGTGGTCCTTAAACTAACATTACCTATTTTGACTTATAGGGAAAAACAGAGTTATATAAACCCTGACAAATAGGTTCTAGCTTGGATTAAGTTAGTATTTCAGTTACAAACGTTAAGGTATTATTATTGTTTTTAAATATATACAATTTTATATTCACTCCTTGTCGCAATGAAGTTTGCAATGTCAACAAAGGGTTAACCTGTTGGGAACTCACTCCAGTGGGGGTGGTTACCCAGGTGCTTGTGTATTTTTTTGATTGTTCTGGTCTCTTATGTGATTGGTAAGGCTTATATATAAATAAAGGCAGTTTACAGCTTGTTTTTTATGCCTGATGAAACAGCGTTTTGACACGCTGAGAAACGCGTTGCATAAAGCTAAGGTGGGCAGCTAGCATATCCCATCTTAGGGTTCCATTGTGTATTTTTAATCATTTTATCCACTTTGTAATAAATTGGTTTTAATTATCAGCAACATCTCTGGAACCTTACTCAATTAGCCTACCACCTACCAATCACTCCCATAGGGAGTTCTATTCGGCAGAGATCCTTATCTTTTCACCATTAGGGTCTAATGTTCCTGTGTTCTGGCCGAGATGACCAGTAAGCTGGGTTGCTGCTAACCACCCAGCCTGTTCCTAATAGCACTGTCTGAGTGCTCCTCCAAAATGTTAGTGCCCTGATTAGTTTTTTAAAATACCATATTATACTACTGGTACACACAGGGGCCCCTTCTGTTTTTCATTGCTTATCCAGATATTGGGATCCTGTGTTCCTGTATATCAAGACTGAACAGTGAGCTGGGTCACTGCTAAACATCCAGCCTGCCTCTAATAGCACTGTATGAGTGCTCCTCACAAATTTGAGTACCCTGATTAGGGAGTTTATCGGCTAATTTCCATTTTGTTACTGGTACACACATGCGCCTCTCTTGTTCTCTATATTTTTCCAGATCTTATGACATCCACTTGTGAGGAGAGAGCAGCCTTCTATCAAATACCGGTTTAATAGGAGTCGTATAAGGTGAACTTTTTAATACAAGTGTAAAATCACACAAAGAGACTTTTGACTATTATTGCACTTGTTTATGCCCAACTTTAATATGAATGGCACTAAAATCTATCTATAGGTAGTACTCATACCTTAGTGCCCCCTATCTATAGTCATCTTTAGTGACTTTGTGTAGTATTTCGACATCATACCAGACCTGGGATTCAGTTTTATCGTTTGCCTTTGAGAAGGAGACTTATCTTTCAGTTCCTGATACGAGAGGCAAGTTAGCCAGACTACTCCTGAATATCTGGCCTGCACATATAACACTTGGCAGTGCTTCAACAAATGTGAGTGAATTTCTATCCATTGTTTGTTGCTTTCATCTCGTTAGACTATACTACGCTATGGGCGCCTTCTGTTGATTTGTCTTCTAGAATTAAAGCATTCAATTTTTCAACTTTTATGTCCCTTTAAACTATATTTTCCAGCATTTTGTTAGTTGGTGTTCCTGCTTTTAACAACATATGCAGTTATATTAAGTGGCCCATTACATGATATTTTGCACATTAAACATAAACTACTAGAAAAAGCATAAAAACAATACATTTAAGAAACACAAGGGCCAGATAACAAGTTGAGCATAAAAAATATTGCTTCTGCAAAAGCGATATTTGTGCTTAACCTAGTAATACCAGCACACAGAGATGTGTACTGGTATTACATGAGAGGTGCAATGAAATCGAGACCTTGCATTTGCATTGCATGGAAGCATTGCGCTCACCACCAGTGCACTTCCATAAGCTCCAATGGAAACTTTGTTCTCATGCCGTGAGACACGGCATGAGAACTAGCACAGCAAAGAGGGTAAGTTGTGCAGTGATGGGCAGCAAATATAAATATATAGGTATATGAGACATGGCATGAGAACTAGCACAGGGAAGGGGGTATATCGCGCAATGATGGGCAGCAAATATAAATATATAGGTATATGAATATATACATATATATTTAGGTGTTAATATGTGTATACAGTATACCCATATTAACACATAAATATATATGTATATATTCATGTACATACGGTATATATTTACAGGAATAACACAGTCCCCATAGACCTCAATATAATGGCACTTTTCAGTGCCGTTTTTTTCTAAAACCACACACCCGCCACTTTTAACCCCTTAAAACGGCCTCCTGCAGTTATTAAAAAACATTCTTTATTTTTTTATAATGTACACTACACTAAATGTTGGGGGCTATTGTGGGGCATTTTTTAAATTAACCAGAGTGCTAATTACTATCGCAATGTAATGCCTGATTATTTATCACGTGCCCGTAAAAAGTCGAATTTGCCCATTTGCAGGCACACAATAAATTTGCGCTCCACTTATAATCTAGCCCTAAATGTAAAATATTAAAGTGATGGTAAATTTTTAGTATTTCAATATTTAAATATTAATAATTAAGTAATTATAACTTATTTTGCATATATATTTATTTAAAAACGTTAATCCTAAATGTAATAAATTATTAGTTTACTTTCACAGCGTTACCGTTCCTTGCTCCTCCCCTGCCATTACTTCCATGTACAATCTTAATCCCTGCGATAGAGTATAACTACCCCTCCCCGCGTCACCGCATTGTCATGTCAATCTTCTTGCCTTGCTCTGCGCATGCGTTACATTTATATATGCAGTACATTGTATCCAATCATTTGCAAATAAGCGTTTACAGTCATCTGCACCTTCAGAAAGGAAAAAAAAAAACTTGCCTGATACAATATTTCAACAGATGTTGTGCCTCAGCCTCAGTAAAATGTTGCCAATCACCGTAAATAAATAGTGAGCATGCGCACAATTCCAATCTAGAGCACACCGATGGAATAGTTAGGGCATGCGCATATCTGTTGAAGGGCGTGTTAGCTAAGAGGTGTGTCGCCGACTGTCCTGAGCTGTCAGTGGATGGTAAAAAATACGTGACCAGAGAATTGTAATGGCAGCCGTGGTACGGGAGGAGGATATAAATAATAAAATCAGAGTTTAAACAATAAATATTTTAATAAATAAAGCGATTTTAAAAAATTCATGATTTAAAGTCACATTATTTTTTTATTTGTTAAAATAACGATCGTTTAAGGTTGTAATACTTTACCATCTCTTTAATGTCTGTTTATTAGGGTAAAGTAGTCTTACTGGATAGAATGAGAGGTGTCTCAGAAACATAACACAGGTGAACCAGGGGCTGGCTGTGGTAGGGGTTTGTAACTTGTTCATGTATGCCAAATTCATAAAGATTTTAATGCCACTGTGAAGTATATTATCTTTAACTTAAGTCTCGCTATTTCAAAGCTAATAAAGCTACCTTGCTTTTATTTTTCAACTTTTTTCTTTTCAGCATATGTTAAAGTGGACTGGTTTATATAGAGATATTTTTTTTTTATTAATTTGTTTTGTAATATTTTGAAGTTGTTTTTGTGATGCCGGTATTCTTCATAATGAAGCTCGTTATACACAGGGAGAATTAAATAGTTACAAGATAGATGGCATTCCATTGGTCTACTCCATTGACTACAACGGAGCTGAAACTCTTTCATTACAATATCATAGTGAAAAACTTGTACATGAACCTATTTAAGCTGTAGGTATACTATGCATGTGCGTATAGTGTTTATATATATATATATATATATATAAATATATATATACACATACACACACACACGCTCATCTTCCAGGGTGCATGCAAGGTTACCCACTGCTAATTAAAAAAAGGGGAGCACTTACTGGTCTATAAGTGATATCCTTTTCCCCGAAACATTACACTGTCTGATTAAAAGGATGCCAATTATATCACTGGACACCACTAGCATTATTGCAAGACTTGATATTACAAGTCCATGGTAATACCAGTGAGAAGAATAAAAGCAGTAAATGCAAGAACGGGTGGATAAGAAATAAAAACATAGACAAAAAAAAAAAAATGCAATAAAGACAAAATGTTATTAAGTCAAAACGGAAGGCAAAATCTTCCCACCAAATCAAGCAGCAGCTGATTGGCGAACATCACGTTTGCAATGAGAAACAAAGTTATTATAAGACTTCTAAACAGCCCTCTGACAGATTTCCTCTAATGTAGCATCTGCTTGAAGAGCTCAGGAAGTTGAAACTGCCCTAGTAGAATGTGCCTTAAGCCCATCAGGTACCTGTTCCCCTTTCTGTTTGTAAGCTTTGGAGATTGTCTGAACAATCCAACCAGAAATGTAAGATCTTGAAAGAGCTTGACCTTGACAAGGTCCTTTAGGTAGAACAAATAGATGTTCTATTTTACGAATGTCTTGAGTTCTTTTCACATAGATGTGAAGACATCGAACCACATCCAAATGATACAATGGCTTTTCATTAGAATCTTGTTTCTCCACATAAAATGAAGGAAGCACTATATCTTGATCTTTATGAAAATCAAACACCACCTTAGGAACAAACTCAGGGACTGTTTAAAGAACAACTTTGTCCTGATGAAAGACAACAAACATCCCCTTAACTGAAAGGGCCTGTAACTCAGATACCTGCCATGCAGAAGTAATGGCCACCAGAAACACAGTCTTTGAAGTAAGAAACAACAGAAATTTCTTGTAATGGTTCAATTGGGGAATCCAAAACCAGAGGAAAATACCAAGATGGTATAGTATATGAACTGACAGGATGGATATGGGCCAAAGCTTGAAAAAACTTGATCATCAAAGGTTACTGAGTCCATTTGGTTCCTGAAATAGCAGATATTGTAGACACCTGAACCTTGAGGGTTCTTAGCACTAAGATCTTGAAGAAAACCATCATGAAGAAAGTCAAGTGAGAAATTTGAAAAGTAGCTGAAGAGATATTATGAATTATTACCAAGGAATAGTGCCCATATTCTATAATAGATCTTAGAAGTTGATCCTTTCTGGGCTTGAAGAAGTGTCTGGATTACAGGAGCTGAAATATTAATTGCTGAAGTCTGGAGACCTCAGCAACCATGCTTAGCCGTTGTGGATTTGGGTGATCCACTGGACCCTGACTCAACATATCCCAAGAGACCGGAAGATGCCAAGGAGGAAGAACTACTAGTCTGTGAACCAGCGGAAACCAAGGCCTATGAGGCCAAAGGGGAAGAATGACAATGAAGGTTGCTGATTCTTATAGAATCCTTTTCAGAAGGCATGGAATCAGAGGAATCAGTGGAAACATGTAAATGAGACTGAAAGACCACTCTTGAAAAAGGGCATCCACCCCCAAGGCAAGAGGTGTTGAATTGAGACTGAAAAACTTTGGAAGCTTATAATTTATGGCGGAAGCCATAAGGTCGTTCTCTGGAAGACACCATATGTTGACAAACTTGACAATCAGCTGAAAAAGCCATCTGTTTAGCTGCCACTCCAAAGGAGAGACTTGATGCTCAGAAACAATCTGTCCCTGGAACATGAACTGCAGAGAGAAGCTGGATGTGATGCTGAGCCTAACTGAAGGTTGGTGAGACTTCCCTTAGGGCACTTTGACTTCTTGTTCCGCCTTGATACAGGAGGTAAGCTGTGGTTGTCCTGTTGTCTGAAAGAATCTTCATGGCCTTTCCTTTTAAGAATCACCAGGGGGGAGAAGATATACTGTATGTGTGTATATATATATATATATATATATATATATATGTTTGTGTGTATGTATACATATATATATATATACATGATCTGTAAATGTGCACACACACATATATATTTACTTTTGAGTCTTTTCCCGTCAAATACTTTGAATCATGGAAGATCATTTTTAACAAATTTTAATGTGTTTTTAATAGAAATACTTGAAATTCCTTTGTTCTGCTCTTTTATATTTAAATATTTCTATATAAATCTATATATGCAATATATATCTTTAGCTATATCTATATACTGTATATATATATATATATATATATATATATATATATATATATATGTATATATTGATTTAGATATATAGATATTAAAAGAAAAACAAAAAAACATTTTCTTCTATGTGAAGAACATAGGAATGTAAAGTATTCCTAACGTACATTTGACTTTAGCACAGTGAGCATGTGAGCGATAACTAATAAGGCTTTCTTCAACGTACCCCAGAAGTCTATTGGGAAAAGGCAATAGTGACTTGATATCCTGAAGTTAGCACACTTGATTCTTTCGCTTGCATGCTTTTTACTTTCAGCTTGTAATGCATGCACTAACCCTGCCTCGCTAATTTTTTACTTTGAATGCAGTTAGCACTTGAGTGGAAAAAAATAGTGCACCACTTGTAATATGGCCATATGTATTTTTGCCTATTTTTTTATTTTCATGAGCAAGATTTCCTATACGGGATATTAATATCCCATTGAAGATGGTGACCGTAAGTTTTTCGGTTTAATAGTGTGTTTTTTAGACATTGATGTAAATCATGTTTTTAAATAAGACATCTTTTAAACACTGTATGTATGCAGCCTCTACAATGTAAGTAAGTTCACACTGTATGGAATAGAATACTAGACCATATCAAATGACATCTCACATCTAACGTCACTTCTTTTTCATTATTTGGTTGTTTCAATCACTTTTATATATTATTTTTCATATTTCTTCTTTCACTACATATTTTTTCACTTTTAGAAATGTTACTCTGGTACTGGTATTGGTATTTTTAAATAAAAAAAATAGTCCTACTGTACCTTGGGTTCTTGTTTCTCAGTCATTTTCCTAAGGAGGTCATACAAATGTACCCAGTTGCCCTGGGAGTACCAGCCTGCCTTCTCCAGGGATGGTAGCACATCTTGTTCTACATCATTTTCTGCAAATACAAAAGGGATGTTAATGGAACCCATCTTTTGAAAGTTGTGGCAATGGTTATCTGTAAGACAAGAGCTGCAGAAAAGAACACCTCTCTCTTCCACAGTATACATACATTGATTGCATAGACCATGATTTACAATAAAATAACCTTAATATATAAAACGTAGAGAAAAATATTCCAAAAATAAACATAAGAAACATTTGTTTTAATTGCGTTTAACCAAGTGCGCTAACCCAACATGAAATATGAATATTTCACATTCCAATGTTCTTCACATAGCAGAATATTGTTTATTCATTGTGAAATAATTACAGTAAATGCACAGTTAAACACTTTATTAAAAGTAAATATTGCATAAATATGTATATATGTTTATCTCAGTTACTTGACTGCAAAGGGCTCCAATGCACTTTATATATATATATATATATATATATATATATATACAGTGTGTTTATATTTGTATACTTACATATTTATGTGTATATATGTCTTTAAATACATATGTACACACAAATATACACATATATATAACACACAGAGAAAGTCCAGCACTCGGTTACAAGCTCTCGGCTAAGATTAAAAGCAAAACTGGAAGAGTTAGTTACCGCATTTGGCCAAATGGGACAAGCCCAGGTTTTGGAAGTGACCTTGACGTGGTACCTGGGCTTGTCCCATTTGGCTAGATGCAGTAACTAACTCTTCCAGTTTTGCTTTTAATCTTAGTCGAGAGCTTGTGAGTGAGTGCTGGACTTTCTCTGTGTGTTGTATTAATTTATTTTGTAATTTTCCCTATGGGCCTTGCACTCAGGCTTGTCTGGGGTTAACTGCCTGCGACTCTGGAGACAGCACAGCTTCCTGAGAGTGCTATAGCACCCAGGGCTGAGCATGTTGCAGGGTAATGGAATGTATACCCAGTCCAGTCTGAAAGTGCAGTTCCATTCCGTGTTTTTTCTACACACAAATATATATATATATATATACAGGGAGTGCAGAATTATTAGGCAAATTAGTATTTTGACCACATCATCCTCTTTATGCATGTTGTCTTACTCCAAGCTGTATAGGCTCGAAAGCCTACTACCAATTAAGCATATTAGGTGATGTGCATCTCTGTAATGAGAAGGGGTGTGGTCTAATGACATCAACACCCTATATCAGGTGTGCATAATTATTAGGTAACTTCCTTTCCTTTGGCAAAATGGGTCAAAAGAAGGACTTGACAGGCTCAGAAAAGTCAAAAATAGTGAGATATCTTGCAGAGGGATGCAGCACTCTTAAAATTGCAAAGCTTCTGAAGCGCGATCATCGAACAATCAAGCGTTTCATTCAAAATAGTCAACAGGGTCGCAAGAAGCGTGTGGAAAAACCAAGGCGCAAAATAACTGCCCATGAACTGAGAAAAGTCAAGCGTGCAGCTGCCAAGATGCCACTTGCCACCAGTTTGGCCATATTTCAGAGCTGCAACATCACTGGAGTGCCCAAAAGCACAAGGTGTGCAATACTCAGAGACATGGCCAAGGTAAGAAAGGCTGAAAGACGACCACCACTGAACAAGACACACAAGCTGAAACGTCAAGACTGGGCCAAGAAATATCTCAAGACTGATTTTTCTAAGGTTTTATGGACTGATGAAATGAGAGTGAGTCTTGATGGGCCAGATGGATGGGCCCGTGGCTGGATTGGTAAAGGGCAGAGAGCTCCAGTCCGACTCAGACGCCAGCAAGGTGGAGGTGGAGTACTGGTTTGGGCTGGTATCATCAAAAGGTGAGCTTGTGGGGCCTTTTCGGGTTGAGGATGGAGTCAAGCTCAACTCCCAGTCCTACTGCCAGTTTCTGGAAGACACCTTCTTCAAGCAGTGGTACAGGAAGAAGTCTGCATCCTTCAAGAAAAACATGATTTTCATGCAGGACAATGCTCCATCACACGCGTCCAAGTACTCCACAGCGTGGCTGGCAAGTAAGGGTATAAAAGAAGAAAATCTAATGACATGGCCTCCTTGTTCACCTGATCTGAACCCCATTGAGAACCTGTGGTCCATCATCAAATGTGAGATTACAGGAGGGAAAACAGAACACCTCTCTGAACAGTGTCTGGGAGGCTGTGGTTGCTGCTGCACGCAATGTTGATGGTGAACAGATCAAAACACTGACAGAATCCATGGATGGCAGGCTTTTGAGTGTCCTTGCAAAGAAAGGTGGCTATATTGGTCACTGATTTGTTTTTGTTTTGTTTTTGAATGTCAGAAATGTATATTTGTGAATGTTGAGATGTTATATTGGTTTCACTGGTAAAATAAATAATTGAAATGGGTATATATTTGTTTTTTGTTAAGTTGCCTAATAATTATGCACAGTAATAGTCACCTGCACACACAGATATCCCCCTAAAATAGCTAAAACTAAAAACAAACTAAAAACTACTTCCAAAAATATTCAGCTTTGATATTAATGAGTTTTTTGGGTTCACTGAGAACATGGTTGTTGTTCAATAATAAAATTAATCCTCAAAAATACAACTTGCCTAATAATTCTGCACTCCCTGTATATATACACACACATTTGAAAAAATAAAAAAGAAGCCTAGCAAAAGAGCCTTTCAGGCTATACACAGAGCACTTAAAAGGAAACAACTACATTTCCAAGGATTGCAGCAAATGTTATAACATTATGTTACTTATTTGAGATCAGTACATTTGTGCACATTTGTCGTCTATGTTGGGGTTGTCCTCTGATTAAGGTGTTGTGTCTAGTTATTTTTTTAAACATATCCGTGTCAATTTCACGTGTTTTCAGATGTGCCTGTATTTATTTTGATCAAATCATCTTGCTTGTTTTCAGAGGTTGCTACACAGATCCTCATTTGAGTATCATGGCAACTTATCCCCAATGAGACATTGTGGGGTTTCCCTCTGATGGAGGTGTTATAATTTCCCACCCTTTTCGTTTTTGAGGTTACTACATAGATCCGAAGTAATTTTTCATGGCAACATATTCCTCATTATTACCTGTGGGGTTGCCCTCTGATAGAGGTGTTGTACTATATAATATATAAATCAAGCTCCTCATTTTTAATTTCCCCATTAGAGACATCTCTATTGAAAAGTCTATATTATCTTTCATTTTCTTTTTTTTATTATTATTTGTATTTAATACATTTATTGTGCTTTAAAACACATGGTGGTCTGGAAGTATCATTCATTGTCTCTGCTGAGGTTCCCACTTGCAACATTCAATTGTAAGGTCTCCCTTTGGTTTGGGAGTGTATTTGGGTAATGAGTGTGCTGAAATCCCTATCTTACTGATCCTTACATTTTCTTTCTTTCTAATATAAAATTAATATAAAATTAATATAAAATAATTTATAGGGTCTGCACCTCTAATTTAAATTTACCTGCATCATAATTATATTTTGGAATAGACACTGTTCCCTTTAATATATATATATATATATATATATATATATATATATATATATATATATATATATCTATCAGAAAAGGGAAGGAGTGGTCTAGTGCAACACCAAGTATAGGAAAAACACCAATAATAGATAGAGCAATGTGTACTACAAAATGCTCCACTGAACTCAAAAACAGAGTGGAGGTCTCCACTAAAAAACACACCTCTATAGCAGAGGAAATATATAGGTACAATGATAGCAACAAATAAAGCAGCGCATATACAAAAAATGTACACAGTATCAGAATGTTGCAAAGGACATCAAGTTCATATGGATGTCTGGAGAAAAGGAGAAGGAGCCAAATTCAATAAACACACAGTTCTGATAGTGAGAGAAAAGGTGTTCTGGGGGATAGTGTGAAAACATACATGTCCCGTGATCCTCCACCTGCTGGAAATACTTACTTACGGGAAATACCCTCAATCGTATGAGGTAAGTTGGAGCCCACAAGATTAGAGTGATATCCACATCTGTGTCTGCGTCTGCATATAACCTCCATGGATGAACAGATGCTTGTTCCGGGCTGGTGCTTTCTAGGCTGGCTTAGAATCCTGTCCACCAAGTTAATGCAGTTTTCGCTAGCTTGTAAGTTTCTTTTAAAATTCCAATTAATCAATACCAAAGTGTGCATGCAGGAAAATTGGCTAAATCCTTAGTCGCTGCAAGCCTAGACTTTTTTTTACAATAATTGCAACTTAAGTAATATCTACTGAGAGATAGGCATCTATTTATCAAAGCGTTGACTTTTTAGCATTCGACGGCACCAGACCGCTCGCCTAACATCGCTGCCGCGGACCTGAATACGTTCTCCAAAGTTACTAAAAAAGATGTCAAAAAGCTGCGCACTAAGTACGGTGCGATGAGCAGCAGACTGTTGTTAACTAACAGTCATCGATCTTGCTGCTCTTCGGCTTTTTTACAGCTTTCTTGGTACCCTGTTACTAAACACCCACCTTATGCTATACTGTTTACCCCCTATACCGCCGCTCCCGGAGCCCACCGCAACTCTAATAAATGTATTAACCCCTAAACCGCCGCTCACGAACCCCGCCGCAACTAAAGTGTTTAACCCCTAAACCACCGTTCCCGGACCCAGCCGCAACTCTAATAAATATATTAACCCCTAAACTGCCGCTCCCGGACCCCGGCGCAACTCTAATAAATACATTAACCCCTAAACCGCCTCTCCTGGACCCGCCGCAACTCTAATAAATATATTAACCCCTAAACCGCTGCTCCCGGAGCCCACTGCCACCTACATTATACATATTAACCCCTAATCTTCCGCCCCCTATACCGCCGCCACTATATTAAATGTATTAACCCCTAAACCTAAGTCTAACCCTAACCCTAACACCCCCTAACTTAAATATAATTTAAATTAGGGCTGCACGATTAATCGCGGATGCGGTTTTAAACCGCAATTAATCGCTGCGGTTTTAAAACCGCGAGAGAACGCAATTTAAAAAATAAATAAAAATCCTCAGATTGTCCTGAAAACGGAGTCAGAGAGGGAGGATGAGTGGCAGACCAGTGTGCGGCCGTGGGCGGACCTGAGAATGCCAGCGAAACGGCCATTTTGGAAGAGATTGAAGAGTGTGTGGGAGTCATCTGGGAGTAGTGTGGGGGTGGTCAAGCAGTGGTGTGGCGGTGGGACAGCTCAAAAGTGTGAGCAATAAAGTGAGTATTGTACAAATACTTTATAGTGCCTTACTGACTTTTTTTTTTTTAACTTCTTTTGTGGTTTGTATTTTTATGCTCCAAGAGTGCATTGGACATTGAGAAACGTGCACAGTAAGATTCTGTAGTGTACTGTAAAATAAAGGGACTTTATACTATCTATGTAACCACAGCACAGGTAGCACTAGCTAATTTTATTTTAACTATTTTGTGGTTTGTATTTTTATGCTCCAAGAGTGTATTGGACATTGAGAAACATGTACAGTAAGATTCTGTAGTGTTAAATAAACGTTTTATTGAAAAATGAAGGTGTTATAGTAATTTTTTAATAAAATTGCGATTAAATCGAAATCGCGTTTTTTTAAAAAAAAAAAAAACAAAACATAATTTATGCTTACCTGATAAATTTATTTCTCTTGTAGTGTATCCAGTCCACGGATCATCCATTACTTGTGGGATATACTCCTTCCCAACAGGAAGTTGCAAGAGGATCACCCACAGCAGAGCTGCTATATAGCTCCTCCCCTCACTGCCATATCCAGTCATTCGACCGAAACAAGATGAGAAAGGAGAAACCATAGGGTGCAGTGGTGACTGTAGTTTAATTAAAATTTAGACCTGCCTTAAAAGGACAGGGCGGGCCGTGGACTGTATACACTACAAGAGAAATAAATTTATCAGGTAAGCATAAATTATGTTTTCTCTTGTTAAGTGTATCCAGTCCACGGATCATCCATTACTTGTGGGATACCAATACCAAAGCTAAAGTACACGGATGATGGGAGGGACAAGGCAGGAACTTAAAAGGAAGAAACCACTGCCTGTAGAACCTTTCGCCCAAAAACAGCCTCCGAAGAATCAAAAGTGTCAAATTTGTAAAATTTTGAAAAGGTGTGAAGCGAAGACCAAGTCGCAGCCTTGCAAATCTGTTCAACAGAGGCCTCATTTTTAAAGGCCCAGGTGGAAGCCACAGCTCTAGTAGAATGAGCTGTAATCCTTTCAGGGGGCTGCTGTCCAGCAGTCTCATAGGCTAAGCGTATTATGCTCCGAAGCCAAAAGGAGAGAGAGGTTGCCGAAGCTTTTTGACCTCTCCTCTGTCCAGAGTAAACGACAAACAGGGCAGATGTTTGACGAAAATCTTTAGTAGCCTGTAAGTAAAACTTCAAGGCACGGACTATGTCCAGATTATGCAAAAGACGTTCCTTCTTTGAAGAAGGATTAGGACACAATGATGGAACAACAATCTCTTGATTGATATTCCTGTTAGAAACCACCTTAGGTAAAAACCCAGGTTTGGTACGCAGAACTACCTTGTCTGAATGAAAAATCAGATAAGGAGAATAACAATGTAAGGCAGATAACTCAGAGACTCTTCGAGCCGAGGAAATAGCCATCAAAAACAGAACTTTCCAAGATAAAAGTTTAATATCAATGGAATGAAGGGGTTCAAACGGAACTCCCTGAAGAACATTAAGAACCAAGTTTAAGCTCCACGGGGGAGCAACAGTTTTAAACACAGGCTTAATCCTAACCAAAGCCTGACAAAATGCCTGGACGTCTGGAACTTCTGCCAGACACTTGTGCAAAAGAATAGACAGAGCAGAGATCTGTCCTTTTAAAGAACTAGCTGATAAGCCTTTGTCCAAACCCTCTTAGAGAAAGGACAATATCCTAGGAATCCTAACCTTACTCCATGAGTAACTCTTGGATTCACACCAATAAAGATATTTACGCCATATCTTATGGTAGATTATCCTGGTGACAGGCTTCCGAGCCTGTATTAAGGTATCAATGACTGACTCAGAGAAGCCACGCCTTGATAGAATCAAGCGTTCAATCTCCATGCAGTCAGTCTCAGAGAAATTAGATTTGGATGATTGAAAGGACCTTGTATTAGAAGGTCCTGCCTCAGAGGCAGAGTCCATGGTGGAAGAGATGACATGTCCACTAGGTCTGCATACCAGGTCCTGCGTGGCCACGCAGGCGGTATCAGAATCACCGATGCTCTCTCCTGTTTGATTTTGGCAATCAGTCGAGGGAGCAGAGGAAACGGTGGAAACACATAGGCCAGGTTGAAGAACCAAGGAGCTGCTAGAGCATCTATCAGCGTTGCTCCCGGGTCCCTGGACTTGGATCCGTAACAAGGAAGCTTGGCGTTCTGGCGAGACACATGAGATCCAGTTCTGGTTTGCCCCAACGATGGAGCAGTTGAGCAAACAACTCCGGATGGAGTTCCCACTCCCCCGGATGAAAAGTCTGACGACTTAGAAAATCCGCCTCCCAGTTCTCTACGCCTGGGATGTGGATCGCTGACAGGTGGCAAGAGTGAGACTCTGCCCAGCGAATTATCTTTGAGACTTCTAACATCGCTAGGGAACTCCTGGTTCCCCCTTGATGGTTGATGTAAGCCACAGTCGTGATGTTGTCCGACTGAAATCTGATGAACCTCAGTGTTGCTAACTGAGGCCAAGCTAGAAGAGCCTTGAATATTGCTCTTAACTCCAGAATATTTATCCACGATCCCTGAGCCTTCAGGGAGTTCCAGACTGCACCCCAACCTAGAAGGCTTGCATCTGTTGTTACAATCGTCCAATCTGGCCTGCGAAAGGTCATACCCTTGGACAGATGGACCCGAGAAAGCCACCAGAGAAGAGAATCTCTGGTCTCTTGATCCAGATTTAGTAGAGGGGACAAATCTGAGTAATCCCTATTCCACTGACTTAGCATGCATAATTGCAGCGGTCTGAGATGCAGCCGCGCAAATGGCACTATGTCCATTGCCGCTACCATTAAGCCGATTACTTCCATGCACTGAGCCACTGACGGGCGTGGAATGGAATGAAGGACACGGCAAGCATTTAGACGTTTTGATAACCTGGACTCCGTCAGGTAAATTTTCATCTCTACAGAATCTATAAGAGTCCCTAGGAAGGAGACTCTTGTGAGTGGTGATAGAGAACTCTTTTCCACGTTCACTTTCCACCCATGCGACCTCAGAAATGCCAGAACTTTCTCTGTATGAGACTCGATAATTTGAAAGCTTGACGCCTGTATCAGGATGTCGTCTAGATACGGAGCCACCGCTATGCCTCGCGGTCTTAGAACCGCCAGAAGTGAGCCCAGAACCTTTGTAAAAATTCTCGGGGCAGTGGCCAACCCGAAGGGAAGAGCTACAAATTGGTAATGCCTGTCTAGAAAGGCAAACCTTAGGAACCGATGATGATCTTTGTGAATCGGTATGTGAAGGTAGGCATCCTTTAAGTCCACTGTGGTCATGTACTGACCCTCTTGGATCATGGGTAGGATGGTCCGAATAGTTTCCATTTTGAATGATGGAACTCTGAGGAATTTGTTTAAGATCTTTAGATCCAAGATTGGTCTGAAGGTTCCCTCTTTCTTGGGAACCACAAACAGATTTGAATAAAATCCCTGTCCTTGTTCCGTCCGCGGAACTGGATGGATCACTCCCATTACTAGGAGGTCTTGCACACAGCTTAGGAATGCCTCTTTCTTTATCTGGTTTGCTGATAACCTTGAAAGATGAAATCTCCCTTGTGGAGGAGAAGCTTTGAAGTCCAGAAGATATCCCTGAGATATGATCTCCAACGCCCAGGGATCCTGAACATCTCTTGCCCACGCCTGGGCGAAGAGAGAAAGTCTGCCCCCCACTAGATCCGTTTCCGGATAGGGGGCCGTTCCTTCATGCTGTCTTGGGGGCAGCAGCAGGCTTTCTGGCCTGCTTGCCCTTGTTCCAGGACTGGTTAGGTTTCCAGGCCTGTCTGGAATGAGCAACAGTTCCCTCTTGTTTTGAAGCGGAGGAAGTTGATGCTGCTCCTGCATTGAAATTTCGAAAGGCACGAAAATTAGACTGTTTGGCCTTTGATTTGGCCCTGTCCTGAGGAAGGATATGACCCTTGCCTCCAGTAATGTCAGCAATAATTTCCTTCAAGCCAGGCCCGAATAAGGTCTGCCCCTTGAAAGGAATGTTGAGTATTTTAGACTTTGAAGTCATGTCAGCTGACCAGGATTTAGGCCATAGCGCCCTACGCGCCTGGATGGCGAATCCGGAATTCTTAGCCGTTAGTTTAGTCAAATGAACAATGGCATCAGAAACAAATGAGTTAGCTAGCTTAAGAGTTCTAAGCTTGTCAATAATTTCATTCAATGAAGCTGTCTGGATGGCCTCTTCCAGGACCTCAAACCAGAATGCTGCCGCAGCAGTGACAGGCGCAATGCATGCAAGGGGCTGTAAAATAAAACCTTGTTGAATAAACATTTTCTTAAGGTAACCCTCCAATTTTTTATCCATTGGATCTGAAAAAGCACAACTGTCCTCAACCGGGATAGTGGTACGCTTTGCTAAAGTAGAAACTGCTCCCTCCACCTTAGGGACCGTCTGCCATAAGTCCCGTGTAGTGGCGTCTATTGGAAACATTTTTCTAAATATAGGAGGTGGGGAAAAGGGCACACCGGGTCTATCCCACTCCATGCTAATAATTTCTGTAAGCCTTTTAGGTATAGGAAAAACGTCAGTACACACCGGCACCGCATAGTATCTATCCAGCCTACACAATTTCTCTGGAATTGCAACTGTGTTACAGTCATTCAGAGCAGCTAATACCTCCCCAAGCAATACACGGAGGTTCTCAAGCTTAAATTTAAAATTAGAAATCTCTGAATCAGGTTTCCCCGAGTCAGATATGTCACCCACAGACTGAAGCTCTCCGTCCTCATGTTCTGCATACTGTGACGCAGTATCAGACATGGCTCTAACAGCATTTGCACGCTCTGTATCTCTCCTAACCCCAGAGCTTTCGCGCTTGCCTCTTAATTCAGGCAATCTAGATAATACCTCTGACAGGGTATTATTCATGATTGCAGCCATGTCCTGCAAGGTAATCGCTATGGGCGTCCCTGATGTAATTGGCTCCATATTAGCGTGCGTCCCCTGAGCGGGAGGCGAAGGGTCTGACACGTGGGGAGAGTTAGTCGGCATAACTTCCCCCTCGACAGAACCCTCTGGTGATAATTCTTTTATAGATAAATACTGATCTTTACTGTTTAAGGTGAAATCAATACATTTAGTACACATTCTCCTATGGGGCTCCACCATGGCTTTCAAACATAATGAACAAGTAGGTTCCTCTGTGTCAGACATGTTTAAACAGACTAGCAATGAGACTAGCAAGCTTGGAAAACACTTTAAAACAAGTTTACAAGCAATATAAAAAACGTTACTGCGCCTTTAAGAAACACAAATTTTCCCAAATTTTGAAATAACAGTGAAAAAATGCAGTTACACTAACGAAATTTTTACAGTGTATGTAATAAGTTAGCAGAGCATTGCACCCACTTGCAAATGGATGATTAACCCCTTAATACCAAAAACGGAATAACAAATGACAAAAACGTTTTTTAAACAGTCACAACAACTGCCACAGCTCTACTGTGGCTTTTTACCTCCCTCAATACGACTTTTGAAGCCTTTTGAGCCCTTCAGAGAAGTCCTGGATCATGCAGGAAGAAGCTGGATGTCTGTGTCTGTAATTTTTGCTGTGCAAAAAAACGCCAAAATAGGCCCCTCTCACTCATATTACAGCAGTGGGAAGCCTCAGGGAACTGTTTCTAGGCAAAATTCAAGCCAGCCATGTGGAAAAAAACTAGGCCCCAATAAGTTTTATCACCAAACATATGTAAAAAACGATTAAACATGCCAGCAAATGTTTTAAAATACACTTTTATAAGAGTATGTATCTCTATTAATAAGCCTGATACCAGTCGCTATCACTGCATTTAAGGCTTTACTTACATTACTTCGGTATCAGCAGCATTTTCTAGCAAATTCCATCCCTAGAAAAATATTTTAACTGCACATACCTTATTACAGGAAAACCTGCACGCTATTCCCCCTCTGAAGTTACCTCACTCCTCAGAATATGTGAGAACAGCAAAGGATCTTAGTTACTTCTGCTAAGATCATAGAAAACGCAGGCAGATTCTTCTTCTAAATACTGCCTGAGATAAACAGTACACTCCGGTACCATTTAAAAATAACAAACTTTTGATTGAAGAAATAAACTAAGTATAAAAACACCACAGTCCTCTTACGACCTCCATCTTAGTTGAGAGTTGCAAGAGAATGACTGGATATGGCAGTGAGGGGAGGAGCTATATAGCAGCTCTGCTGTGGGTGATCCTCTTGCAACTTCCTGTTGGGAAGGAGAATATCCCACAAGTAATGGATGATCCGTGGACTGGATACACTTAACAAGAGAAATCACGATTTTTTTCCCCACCCATATCGCCCAGCCCTAATTTAAATAAATCTAAATAAATTATTCATATTTAAAACTAAATACCTATAAAATAAACCCTAAGATAGCTACAATGTAACTATTAGTTATATTGTAGCTATCTTAGGGTTTATTTTATAGGTAAGTATTTAGTTTTAAATAGGAATAATTTATTTTGATTTATTTAAATTATATTTAAGTTAGGGGGTGTTAGGGTTAGTGTTAGACTTAGGTTTAGGGGTTAATACATTTAATATATTGGCGGCGGTGTAGGGGGGACAGATTAGGGGTTAATAAATATAATGTAAGTGGCGGCGTTGTAAGGGGGGCAGATTAGGGGTTAATAAATATAATGTAGGTGCTGCGCTGCGGAATCTGTTGGCGCTTTACAAATAACTGATAATAATAATAAAATAAAGTAGGTGGCGGTGGGCTCCGAGAGCGGCGGTTTAGGGGTTAAACACTTTATTTAGTTGCGGCGGGGTCCGGGAGCAGCGGTTTAGGGGTTAATAAGTATAAAGTAGATGGCAGCGGTGTAGGGGGCGGCAGATTAGGGGTGTTTAGACTCGGGGTACATGTTAGGGTGTTAGGTGTAGACATTCCCCTAGGAATCAATGAGATATCAGGCAGCAGCGAACATAAGCTCTCACTGCTTTCCGACTCGCATTGATTCCTATGGCATCTGCCACCTCCAGGGCGGCAGATTGAAAACCAGGTACGCTGGGCCGGAAAAGTTCCGAGCATACCTGCTAGTTATTTGATAACTAGCAAAAGTAGTCAGATTGTGCCGAACTTGCGTTCGGAACATCTGTAGTGACGTAAGCATCGATCTGTGTCGGACTGAGTTCGGCGGATCGTATGTTACCTCACTAAATTCTACTTTTGCCGGTCTGTAGGGTTTGATAACTAAGGGGAATCAGGCTCGCCACAAATACGCTGCGGAATTCCAGCGTATTTGCGGTTGACAGCTTGATAAATAGATGCCATAGTCTGATAAGCCCCTTTCTGGACCCACCTTTGCTGGGTATCACCCAAACATAGTCAGTAGGTTACTATGGATCTTTTTTTATCTCAGTGGACATCTTACAATGGGCTTCTGACAGTGTTGCAATGTGCTTGATGTTGTGTACTGAGAGCTGCTTTGAATATTGCTTTAAATAGACACGTGTTAAATCCAGAAACCTCGACAGTGCTACTTTTTTTTGTATGTGTTTTTTATATTTATCCCATGTAGGATGTTGTGTATTTTAATATCTGCAAGTAAAAGTTAAGTTTTATGATTTTGGGCTCCATTTTTGCCGATTTACCTATGTGTTTAAGTGTGTGCCAGAGAGTGTTTTTTTCTTTTTCTGAGATACTATTGTATATCTACCACTAGGGCAACCCCACACTCCATTGTGAAATATGAGTGTATGGGTAATATATTAAGTCTAATTTTGATGAAGAGATTAGTTCTATACCTATTTTTTTTTATATAAAACTATAATTTATGTATGTATGTATATAATGTGTATATATATATATATATATATATATATACATACACACACATATATTCTTTAAACATGAATATTAATATTTATTCAATTTTAATATTTTTTATGTTTTACTGTGTTTTTACTGTAAATATTTCACATGTGGACTCTTCCCGTCAGAAGAAAATTATCAGGTAAGCATAATTTAAGTTTTTCTTAAACGGGAAGAGTCCACAGCTGCATTCATTACCTTTAGGAATACAATACCCAAGCAATAGAGGACACTGAATGCAAACAAAGGGCGGCCCCTTGGAAGTGCAACACAGCCTGAAATTACCCAATACCCAATAAAAAAACTAGAAGCAAAGGGGTAAAACCTGAAAGGTCCAAGTAACTGCCCATCAGTTAAACAACCGGCAAGGCCGTGCTAGATATCACTCAAAATCCCTAGATTCCACTGAGCACAAAGGCCTCCAAGGAGCCAAGCCCCACAGGCTCCCGGATCACACGAAAATCACCCCAACCCGAAGGAAGAGAACCTCCACCTACCCCCGAGGGGAAGAACGGAGGACCCATAAAAGATCCAAAGGACCACCAAACTAAGTTAAGAAAAAAACCACAATTGCTACAAGACAACCGTCCAGGGAAATGAACTCCCTAGAGGATCCTATCCCTTCCACAGAGTGTAATTCCACACCTATAAGAAAGCCTATCCTCAGATCCCCCTACACAACACCATGCAACTTATGGTGCTCTAAGGAAGCCCTGAGCTCCACACTGTACCATAGTCTTAGCAGACACAACCGCTAAAACTAGCCAACCATAGGTAGGAAACCCATATCAGGACCGAAGGTAAATTCAGAGCCTGCAGACAAGGATTTAGAGAGACAAACTGTCCTAGCAAGAAAGAGGCTCCCTTGAAGAACACAGAGCCACAGCTGAACAAGAACTTGCGAGCCCCAGCCTCAAGGCAGCAAAGCTGAACCAAAGCCATCGTGGGACACCATCCCACAGAGAAATGCCGAAAAATACCGGCAACAACTCTCATCGAGGATGAAATCCGGACCCTAGAAGAACATCCAACACCCACAGCAAATGAAACCAGTGGAGGGATAAAACACTGAGAAGCCCCCCCACCGAAGGTAGGAAAACAGGATCAACTGAAGAAGACTCAACAGAGTAGACAGATCCCCGACCCCCACTCCGAGGTAATTGACCCAGCCCAAAAAAAGGCTGGCAACATCCGAAGACAGAGAATACAAAATTCTCCGAACCAGACCTCAGGAGGAAGGAGGGCCTAAGAGGAAACAAAACTCCTGGGAGAACAATTCTGACCCATTAAATCTAGAATGCTACCACGAAACCATGACAGAAATACTACGTGCTTGGGTTCCAGAACCCCTACACAGTTCCCTTCCCTAAAGAAGGAACACTCCCAAAAAAGGGAGATAGAGCACTGAATTACAGCGTCCTAGTACCAGAATCCAGCCCCCATAACATCTTGTGCACAAGGAAGGGGAGAAACCCTTTGGAAACAAGAAGATAATGACCTTCAGGGCCTTAATGGATACTGTAACGCTTCCAAGTCTCCTCAAAGGAGGGCAAACACAAAGGAAACCGCTTCCCCAGCCATCAGCATGGAGAAGAGGATGTAGAGAAAATGGTAAAAAAAAAACAATTCAGAAGAGACCATTCGGCCATTACTGCCAGCACAGTTGACACAGTTGAGACAGCAACCACAAGCCCACATCAAAAGATGCAATAGCCGCTCCCCCCGACGACCACTGCAAGATCCCGCCTGAGAGACAGCAAAACCAACCTTCAGGCAGTTATCAAATCTTCGTAAATACATCTTGAAGGACCTGAAAAGTTTTCAACCAGCACCCAAAGGTGGATTTGAACCCTGGACCTTCTGCTTGCAAGCCCAGTGAGCTAGCCACTAAGCCACACCATAGGATCATGAACGACAACCAATCCCACTGAAGGGACAAGCGGATGTTCCAAAACCCAAAGGGTTAAAACTGAACCGCCCAGGACCGAATCCAGAAATCCGGACCCCGATTCTCAGACAAGAGACATGGCCATAAGCCAGACCCCCAGAACCCGGGACCGGACGAATGTTCTAACCCCCCCGAGGATCCATCAAGTTGCCTCATACGGAGGATTGCACCCTAGGTAGTGCATCGCACATCCCAATGTCCTTGGACTTTGGATGCTCGCCAGAGGCTCAGACCAAGAGCCTAGAAAGACATCTTGACAGGCCTAAGAAGATGGCAACCAGCACCTGGAGGTGGATCAGAACCCAGGACCCTCTACTTGCAAGCCCAAAGAGCTAGATTTCCTAGAGGATCGAAGGGCAACACCCCAAGGTCTAAAGACCATATGGGTTTACAAGGGACAGGCTCCAAACAATCCCCCTAGCTTGGGAAGACGATATAATCTCCAAAGATCCATACAAAATCAAGCCCCCGGAAAACCCTGTACCGCACAAGGAATAATGTGGGAGCCCCACAACTCCTGACAGACATGCTGACCAGGGGCAAATACCGGGGAAAAAAGGGAATAACCCCAAACCCCTGTGCTTCCAATTTTGGGAGGAAAAGGAACAAGGACATACCCGAACTTCCAGACACAGATGACCCGACCGCCCAGGAAGGGAAAACAGCCCCAGCAACCTACGAGAGGTAACTGCGACTAGGCCACAAGAAACAGACATCCAGAAGATACCAACAGTGAAAACGAAAATCACCATCCATTATGGTACCCCAGATGTCCAGAGGTCATCCAAACCTCCAGACCATTTAGGAATGGAGAAACTCAGTTCCAAGGCCAAAGGACCTCTTGAACCCACGATGAAGCCTAAGCAAGGTCCGAACCCGGAACCCCCTTGAAATTAGGGACGGTAAAGAGGACCGTTTACAATCCCTTCGACACTTCGTCCACCGAGGAACGAGGAACAGGTTGACGAGTAAGATCTAGTAATGGAAGGCAACAAGAAAAAAATGAACACCTTACCAAGTGAACGACTCAGCACCTGGCAGGATAACCAGCACACCGGCACCACGTGGATGACATGAACCATAAGGAACTGTAGCTAGCGCCCGACCAGTACCCGCCTGGTACAAGAACGCTCCGGCTTGTCCAAGGTCCAAGAAAATCGAAGCCCCGAAGGGAACGATAACATAAACTATAAACATAACTACGTCTTCATATAGTAATGTGCAACTTCTGAGGAAGTGCCCACGCGACCACAAAATCGCAAGTATCAGTTCCAGAGAAGAAACGTTCCCAAACAGAAAATCATAACAGACATGAGCTTCTTAAAGCAAATCAAATACATCCTAACCGGATCAAATAAAATGAAGGCAGCACCCAAAGGTGAACGCCCAAGAAGAATGGGCACGCTAACAGGACCAGCCGATCAGAGGCCCCTTTCTCCCAAGCTCAGAACTGGAACAGATACTTAAAAGAAAAAAACAGAGACGTCAAGGAGAATGGCTTCATCCCCATACGTCTAACCCAGTTTGCCTTCTGGCACAGAAGATCGAGGATCCCTCGGCCCATCAGGACATGGATCCTCCAGCACTGCCAAAACATGCCTAAATAGGACACAAAGACGTGCCAGTCTATAACGGAAGGCAAAATGATCCCCTGCCGGATTGATGAATGACCCTGGCCCAGAGGGTGGGGCCCCTGAAGCCTCAGAGGCCATCGCTTCCCCAGAAGGCTGAACTGACTCAGGCGATCACACGCCCGACGAACCTTGGTTAACAGAACATGGACAGTATCTTAAAAATACCTCTCTTGGAAGATATAAATGTGCCAGCGCCATAGATATGGCCATGCGGAACCGTGCTGTAACCTCTGGAGGAAACAAGCCACCTTCCAGAGAAGGAGTTACGGCCATAGGGACACCTGCTTGTCCCACAGGACATGGGATCCTCGGGGGCGGATGGCTCAACGCACTCTAAGTTCCCTGATTCGGGGGGAGAGAGCACCCTAGAATGGCAATCAGAACATAACTGATGGGCATTGATAACCCGGGCTATTTCATACTCTTCGCAAGACGTATACTCCGAATCGGAGATATCAGTCTCCAAAAAATCAGAATCCTCCATAACTTGGAGATTGCAACTATGGACAAACACTAAACGGCACCTTACACCCCCAATGGCTGGGGCACTCACCACCTCCTGTGAACCAGACAACTAACGAACAGACTCTCTCCATCGCCACTCGTCAGGGTACACAAATGGAAAAACAACGTGACCACACCCGGTCACGAGGTGCACCGTTTAAGCCAAAAAAGTCACGCCAGTCCAATAGGACCACACAATCTGATGATAGGCCGTTATGTTCCGAATAGCCATGAGCCCGAGCATCACTACACATTAGCAGACAGAATCACATAACAAACATGATTAAAGCCCCCCCTGTTCAATAATTCCCCTCAGGAGATATTAACCCTTGATTCCATAAGATAAAGGGACCCTGACTTCTTTCATTAGCATTACATTCACATATCGAAATAAAATGAAACAATCTTACCGGAATCTATGCCGTGGAACAGGAACACGGCCCTTCAAGTGTGACAGATAGTAGCCTTGCTTCTGACATGGACTTGAGTGAATAAAGGCAGGCAGCAAAACTCGTCAACGCTGATTGCCCAGGAGCTGTTAACATGAGTCGGGATGGTTTCGCAGAAAGACTCTTCCTTCATCTCCGGACTCTAACTTTCATCCATGCTCTCACTGAGAGGCTGACAGGATTACTTAAAACTCCAGTCCCACCCCTGACAATTTCCATGATTTTCATTTATAAATAATTGGGTGTTTGGATCAGCATAAATTTGGGCACCCCAACAGAAATATTGCATCAATATTTAGTAGATCCTCCTTTAGCCGAAATAACAGCCTCTAGACGCTTCCTATAGCCTGTAATGAGTGTCTGGATTCTGGATGAAGTTATTTCCTTGCAAAACATCTCCAGTTCAGTTTGGTTTGATGGTTGCCAAGCATGAACAGCCTGCTTCAAATCACCTGACAGATTTTCAATGATATTCAGGTCTGGGGACTGGGATGGCCATTCCAGAACATTGTACTTGTTCCTCTGCATAAATGCCAGAGTAGATTTTGAGCAGTGTTTTGGGTCGTTGTCTTGTTGAAATATCCAGCCCCGGCGTAACTTCAACTTTGTGACTGATTCCTCAACATTATTCTCAAGTATCTGCTGATACTGAGTGGAATCCATGTGACCCTCAACTTTAACAGTACCGGCAATGGCCACACAGCACCACAGTATGATGGAACATCCACCAAATTTTACTGTGGGTAGCAAGTGTTTGTCTTGGAACACTGTGTTCTTTTGCTGCCATGCATAACGCCCCTTTTTATGACCAAATAACTCAATATTTGTTTCATCAGTCCACAGCACCTTCTTCCAAAATGAAGCTGGCTTGTCCAAATCTGCATTTGCATACCTCAAGCGACTCTGTTCGTGGTGTGGCATCACTCCCCCATACTGCTTCTCCTTGTGCAAAGTGCGCTGAATTGTTGAACAATGCACAGTGACACAACATCCAATATATATCGAAATATATATTTAAAAATAAAAAGAACATTTTCTTCTATGTGAAGGACATTGGAATGTAAAATATCCATAACTACCTTCGGGTTAGCACTGTTGGTCTAATGAAATGTCTGTCCCACAATGTGTGTGATTTAATGCAAGCTCCAGCTGGATCTTTTACCTAAAAGCTATTTATTAGGCACTAGTGAAGAGCTTTAAGAGAAACTAAAGGGTATAAATAAATGTTGCAATAATTTTATTAATTCTTCTTCCCTTGTATGTGAGCAGTTATGGACAGATATGAATTAGCTCCTACACATATTAAGCAACCACTGAGCAACGTGTCAATGGAATACTACACTAAAGCCCTTCTGGGAAAGTGGAAAACTATTATTTTTAGATTTAAATTACGAATGCAAAGTAAACAATAAAAGTGCACTACAAAGCTTTTTTTTTTTTTTTTTTACTATGCATAATCAAGAATTTTACGGGGATTACATTTTAAGGTTACTGTTCCTTTATAACAACATTATAAGCTGGTAAACAGTATGCTATCAGATACTATTTGCACTGCAATTCTGGTTTTGTGGTCTATTTAATATTGTGTGTACTTTGTAGCCATCAGTATATGTGGTGCAGAATCCAATGAAGGATGGTATGAGGGAACTTTCCTTAGGAAGTGAGATCACAAAACCCCCAGTAGCTAAGCATTTTGCTAAACAAAGAGGACATGGTGTTTGTTTCTGATGTTATTAAATCATTTATTCATACTCTTTTTAAGTTTCAGGCTATAGATAAAATTCTGATCTCAGTAGTGGGTGGTGACAGCTTGGTGGACCTTAAATTTAAAACCTCCCCTTTATAAAAACAGACCTTGAACGTTAGCCATATTTTAGATGGAGTTTAATTCATCACTTGTTATGAAGATGCGCTGTAACTTACTTTTTAATATAGAAATTGGATTTAAATACCCTTTGCTCCGCCACCTACTTCAAAAGTCAATTTTTCAGTGAGCTAACGGTTTGAATTGTTCTCCAATCAGCGCGTTAGCTACAACCCAAAGGGGAGAGCGCTGCTTGGACAACAATTCAAACCTTTAGCTAACAGAAAAATTGACTTTTGAAGTAGGTGGCGGAGCATGGGGTATTTGAATTTCATATCCATATTAAAAAGCTGTAGCGCATCTGTATTAGAACTGATGAATTCAACTCCATCTAAAATATCACTAACACTCCGGATCTGTTTTTATAAAGGGGAGTGCTGTAAGAATCATCTTATTGCGCTGGGGCACTGAAAGGTAAAACAGTGCAGAGAACACTTAGCATTGCTACTTCTCTAAGGTAGTACATTTTACAGAAGCAGCACTGCACGATCATTCTTTACAATAAATACAATGCAACACTTGCAGCCTTATGTTACCAACTCATCCCCTGCCAGAGTACACTGGGAGGTGGGTATTATGTTCCCTTGCCCTTTGTGCTTATGCCACACATGATGTTGTCTGCCAAGAGAACCCTGCTAACCATATTAGGGAGTGTTACAGCTAGTCCTGCAATAGCCATATATAACTCACAGACATCCAGTCATTATACTACGCACTTTTCATGTGGCATACTATGTTTATCTGCTTACTCCAAGTCTGTTGACATATTAGTTAAGGGGGAAAACTAGAGTATCCCAATCCTTTTACTAATTATGTACCTTTAAATGTACTACCTAATGTAACAACTATGAAGTTTATAAAGTGGTATAGTGTTGACTTTATCATACTTGCAGACACACAATTCCATCTTCTGCCAGTGGCAATCAGTCAACGAGGACCCTTTTCTGAAACATTAACATGTTGCCTCCTTTCACACCATCCCTGCAGGACATCAGAGGTGAAAACTATCAACATAGCAATGCAGCTCCTACATCCTCCATTGCTGCTAGCTCTGCCCTTCTTCCTCATGTCATAAGATATGCCAGCACACATGGCAGGAAAATTAAACAAGGCTGCATATCTTTAACTTAACCAGCCCTGATATTTCTACCAATGGCGGTTCAAGGTGGCAATTTCCACCCTGTCCTCCCTTGCACCTATTTGATTAGAGGGTTCAGTACCTTACCCCAGGATAAGAAACTACGGCATATGTTATATTAAATCTGATCTTATTTTATTTAAAAAATATGAGCAAAGCAAATCATATTCATCCGAACTTACTTTTAAACACTGCTGATTTTATTCACACTGTTATAGTCTCATGCTATTGCATAATGCAGTAACATTTTAAAAAACACTGCAACATATTGTGAAATACATTTTAAATTAATGATATAATCATAATACTAAAAATAATGGAATGTTTGACAAAACAATGAATAATTAATTTATTTTAGCCATAAAAGTAATTTCCAGGTTAAACTCTGAAGCAATAATCAAAAGCAGGACATTTATACTACAACAAATGATATGGAAAGTATTATCTGGAAAATGCTTCTATTGAATGTTTGAAAGTATTAAGATTACACATACTTAGTCACCCTGAGCTTTTGGGAACTACTTTAAAGAAATAATTACAGAGTCCTTAGTTATCGGTCAAATACTATTTTTTTTTTCACTAAGAGGCCCATTTATCAAGCTCTGTATGGAGCTTGTGGGCCCGTGTTTCTGGCGAGTCTTCTAAAGACCGCTGCTCCATAACCCTGTCCGCCTGCTCTGAGCAGGCGGACAGTAATCGCCACAATTCAACCCGATCGAGTACGATCGGTTTGATTGACACCTCCCTGCTGGGCCGCGAGTCTGCAGGGGGCAGCATTGCACCAGCAGCTCTTGTGAGCTGCTGGTGAAATGCTGAATACGGAGAGCGTATTGCTCTCTGCATTCAGCAAGGTCTTGTGGACCTGATCCGCACTGTCGGATCAGGTCCGCAAGACCGTTGATAAATAGGCCTCTAAGTCTCAGTTGCACATTCCTAGCAAATGTATAACATCTAATACTATAGAGATACAAAACATTAACAATAAAAGATAACATTTAAGTAACATATCAGTCATATTAGTCTAATGTACTGGCGATGGATGAAAAGTCCCCTTTAATGAGGGGGAAAAAAAGAACAGTTTCTTTTCCACTGATTTAAAATTAAAACTTTCTAGCAAATGCACTAAATGCAGTAATTTAAATATACATACAAAACTTTCACAATAAAAAAACATAATTTATGTAAGAACTTACTTGATAAATTAATTTCTTTCATATTAGCAAGAGTCCATGAGCTAGTGACGTATGGGATATACATTCCTACCAGGAGGGGCAAAGTTTCCCAAACCTTAAAATGCCTATAAATACACCCCTCACCACACCCACAATTCAGTTTAACGAATAGCCAAGAAGTGGGGTGATAAGAAAGGAGCGAAAGCATCAAAAATAAGGAATTGGAATAATTGTGCTTTATACAAAAAAATCATAACCACCATAAAAAGGGTGGGCCTCATGGACTCTTGCTAATATGAACGAAATGAATTTATCAGGAAATTTCTTACATAAATTATGTTTTCTTTCATGTAATTAGCAAGAGTCCATGAGCTAGTGACGTATGGGATAGCAGATACCCAAGATGTGGAACTTCCACGCAAGAGTCACTAGAGATGGAGGGATAAAATAAAGACAGCCAATTCCGCTGAAAAATTAATCCACTACCCAAATCAAAAGTTTCAATTTTTACAATGAAAAAAACTGAAATTATAAGCAGAAGAATCAAACTGAATCAGCTGCCTGAAGTACTATTCTACCAAAAACTGCTTCCGAGGAAGAAAAAACATCAAAATGGTAGAATTTAGTAAAAGTATGCAAAGAAGACCAAATTATTGCTTTACAAATCTGATCAACAGAAGCTTCATTCTTAAAAGTCCAGGAAGTAGAAACTGACCTAGTAGAATGAGCCGTAATCCTTTGAGGTGGGGATTAACCTGACTCCAAATAAGCAAGATGAATCAAAAGCTTTAACCAAGATGCCAAAGAAAGGACAGAAGCCTTCTGACCTTTCGTAAAACCAGAAAAGATAACAAATAGACTAGAAGTCTGACTGAAATCTGAGTAGCTTCAACATAATATTTCAAAACTCTTACCACATCCAAAAAATGTAAGAATCTTACCAAATAATTCTTAGGATTAGGACACAAGGAAGGGACAATAATTCCTCTACCAATGTTGTTAGAATTCACAACTTTAGGTAAAAAATTGAAATGAGGACAGCAAAAACCACCTTATCCTGATGAAAAATCAGAAAAAGGAGATTCACAAGAAAGAACAGATAATTCAAAAACTGTTCTAGCTGAAAAGATGTCTAAAAAGAAAAATACTTTCCATGAAAGTAAATAATGTCCAAAGAAAGCATATGCTCAAACAGAAGAGCCTGTAAAGCCTTCAGAACCAAATTAAGACTCCAAGGAGGAGAAATTGGCTAAATGACAGGCTTGATATGAACCAAAGCCTGAACAAAACAATGAATATCAGAAAGATTTAGCAATTCTTACTGTGAAACAGCACAGGAAAAGCAGAGATTTGTCCTTTCAAGGAACATGCAGACAAAACCTTATGAAGAAACTATGAAAACCTAGGAATTCTAAAATAATGCCAAGAGAATTCATAAGAAGAGCATCATAAGATGTAAATCTTCCAAACTCGATAATAAATCCTACTAGACACAGATTTATGAGCCTGCAACATAGTATTAATCACTGAGTCAGAGATACTTCTATGACTAAATACTAAGCGTTAAATTTTCATACCATCAAATTAATAATTTGAATTCCTGATGAAAAAAAAACAACAAATGTTAAGATATAAGGTCTGGCCTTAATGGAAGTAGCTAAGATCGGCAACTGGACATCCGAGCAAAAACCATAAACCAAAACCTGTGTGGCCATGCTGTAGCCACCAGCCACACCAAAGATTGCTCTCTGATAATTGAAAATCACTCTAAAAAGAAGAACCAAAGATGAAAAAAATATAGGCAGATTGATAATTCCAAGGAAGTGTCAATGCATACACTACTTCCACCTGAGTATCCCCGGACCTGAATAGGCCCCTGGGAAATTCCTTGTTTAGATGAGGTGCCATCAGATCTATTTCTGGAAGCCCTCATATCTGAAAAATTGAAAAACATATCTGGGTAAAGAGACCATTCTCCCAGATGTAAAGCTTGATTAACAGAGATAATCCGCTTCCCAATTGTCTATACCTGGGGAAAAGACCACAGAAATGAGATAGGAGCTGGATTTAGCCCAAGCAAATATCCGAGATACTTCTGTCACAGCCTAAGGACTGATAGTCCCACCCTGATGATTGACATACGCCACAGTTGTGACATTTTCTAACAATAAACGTCTCTTCTTCAAAAAGAAACTGAAGAACTCTGAGAATGCACGGAGTTCCAAAATATCAAATGGTAATCTCGCCTCCTGAGATTTCCAAACCCCTTGTGCTGACAGAGATCCTCAGACAGCCTCCCAACCTAAAAGACTCGCATCTGTAGAGATCATGGTCCAGGTTGAAAGAACCGAAGAGACCTGTAGAACTAAATGATGGTGATCTTAACCACCGAATCAAGATAGATAAACATTAGGATTCAAAGATATAAAAAGTGATATCTTAGAATCCCTGCACCATTATTCAGCATAAAAAACTGGAAAGGTTTCCTATGAAATGAGCAAAGGGAATCGAATCCAATGCTGCAGCCATGAAACCTAAAACTTCCAAGCAAATATAGCAACTTGAAGGAAATAATAGAGACTGAAGGTTCCGACAAACAGAACCTAATAAACTTGTCACTTGTCTATTAGAGACAAAAACATTGACACCATCTATCTGGAAACCTAAAAAAGGTGACCCTTGTGTGAGGAATCAGGGAGCTTTTGATAAAAAGATCCTCTAACCATGTTTTGAAGAAACAACAAAGTTGAATCGTATGAGATTCCGCAGAACGAAAAGACTGAGCCAGTACCATGATACCGTCCAAATAAGGAACACTGAGAACCTTGAAAAGATTCTTAGAGCTGTCGCTAGACCAGAAGGAAAAGCAACAATTGGTAATGCTTGTCAAAAAAAGAGAATCTCAGAAAATAAAAATAATCTGAAATGAAAACAGAAAATGAAGATATGCATCTATTGTATCCAATGTAAACAAATAATGCCATCACTGACCAAAAAGGCAGAATAGACCATATAAACACCATTCTAAAAGATGGTACACTTATATGACAATTCAAAAAGATTTTTATCTTTGGAACAATGAATAGTCTTGAATAAAACCCCAAAACCCAGTTCCTAAAATGAAACTGGAATAAATACCCTAGAAAACTCCAGGTCTGAAACGCATTTCAGGAAAGTGTTAGTCTTACTGGAATAGCTGGAATATGATAGAGAAAAAAAAAAAAACTTCTCACAGACGGTTTTACTCTTAATCCTATTCTGTACCCAAAGTCTAAGAAGTTTGGACCGAATAGAACCAAACAAATTTCAAAAAAAGTCTTAACCTGCCCCTTACCAGCCAAGCTGGAATAAGAACCGCACCTACATGCAAATTAGGGGAGCTGACTTTGAACTTTTAAAAGGCTTAAATGAAGAAAAAACTTCCAATTATAAACATGTTACTTGGGGAAGAATTCAGGATTCCGTTCCTTAGTAAGAACAGAAAACTAATATAAGCTTAAAGTTTTAGTCTTAGAACTCAATCTTGAAGCTGTCATGAACCAAGCCTCCAGACGAAAAAGAAAAAGAAAAGGTCTGGGAGGCATTCTGCTAAGAAGGGCTGTGTGGGGATTTGAACCTGTGGCTCTGTGGTTGCTATTTCTGTTTGCTTACATGTTGAGCCACAGCCAGTTCTAGCAATAGCATGGATCTTAAAAGATCTGATAAATAACTATTTGCCTTACTTGTTATTACACATGTGCAACACACAGGTGTTCTCAATTCTGGAATTAATCAGAACCAACCCTGTGCAAAACCTCCCTATTTAAAGATGGCTTTTAGTCTGCATTTTGGTCTTCACATTGGATCTGTTTTGTCAAGTCAGAACCTGTTTCCTGTACTTCTTTGGAGAAAGATTTCCTTTGCACCTGTTTACAAGGTATTACCAGGAGAAAGCCTTTACCTTTAAACCTGTTACCAATCTTCAAGTTTGTTTCCTGCTTTATGCAAATTCCTGCACTCAGCTATTGCCAGGAGAAAGACTTCACCTTTGCACCTGTTTACAAGGTATTACCAGGAGAAAGACTTTACCTTTAAACCAGTTACCAGTTCACAAGTTTGTATCCTGCCTTGTGCAAATCCTGCACTCAGCAATTACCAGGAGAAAGACTTTACCTTTAAACCTGCTACCTGTTTACAAGTTGTTTTCTGCCTTGTGCAAATCTTACATTTCAGTTATTACCAGGAGAAAGACTTTCCTTTTTGAATCTGCATCTCTGCTTACTTTGTTTGTTTATTTTCACTCCTGCTGTATGTGGTCTTAACATACCTGAGTAGCATATTTAAATATTCTGCAAGTATTTGCTTAAACAAAGTATTCTGTTGTTTAAATAAATTTGTTTTCATTTTCAATCAGTATGGCTTCTACTAATCTTCCTTTAAAGCAACTGTTCCAGACAATGAGGCTCTCACATGATATCCTGAGACAGAACATGACAGAATGTGAAGACCATAAAAGAGAGCCCTCTGGGATTATTGCTGTATTGGATTCAGTGTTAAAGTTTATTAAGGACATACTCATTAACTTTATGGAGCTGGTGGAAATGTTATCTCTCCCAACCGAAACCTTGTCTAAAGTTACCTCCCAAACAAGGAAAGGTTTTAAAGAACCCTTAACAGAAGAGGAGAAAATTCGGCGAAGACAACTTAACCTCTGTTTCTATTGTGGGGGACCTGGTCACCGCATCACAGGGTGTCCAGTAAGACCTCCTAGAGGATCAAGTCAAGATACAGCCAAGTTGAAAATGAACTCTGATGTTAAGGGAACAAATTATACTTCCACTAGCAAACTGTATGATACCCCTGGAGATGACCCAGCTATGGAGAATACATCTATTCTACAAACAACCGTTTCTAACACGCTTCAAGAAATGGTACCTGATTTGAAACAGATGGTCATTGGGAGTACAACTCCAACTACATCCATTACCCATACCACTGCGTCTGTTTCTGCATCAACCACATTGGGGAACTCTGCAAAAATACCTCCTGGAAATCCTGCACATTACCTTGTTTCTGCCCTGGCTGGAGATCCAGCTAACAAAAGTCACTCATCAGACATAAAAGTGACAAACCTTCCAGCTGAATCAGACTCTGCCAATTCTAAAGATCCACACCTCCTTGTACCACCTTCACCCAGCTACTCATTGACTGAGAAAGAATTGGATGAGATGGTTGAATTGGATATAAATGACACAGAAAATGAATTCCTGGACTCTGAAGGAGAGGTCATACCTTACCCGGAGGTACTCTACCCATCAGGCAGATATGACCCAGATAACGAATTCCTTGACTCTGAAGGAGAGGTCTTTTCCTACCCGGAGGTACCCTGCCCATCAGCCAGTCCATTGCAAGCTGCTGGGTATAATCAGGAACCTCTAAATCAAAACTGTCTTGGTTTTTCAGCTCTTGTTATGCCTACAGGGATATCTTCTAAGGGTCCCCAATCTCAGGCAGCTGTTCCAAGCAAAGAATCCATTCCATCTGATTGTATTAGGGCTTCAAATGGAACACTTGTTCGTAAATCCCACCTTCAGATGTTTGAACAGGCTTTGAGCGCCCAGAGTGCGCTCTTTGGAGGGGGCATCTGTCATGAACCAAGCCTCCAGACGAAAAAGAAAAAGAAAAGGTCTGGGAGGCATTCTGCTAAGAAGGGCTGTGTGGGGATTTGAACCTGTGGCTCTGTGGTTGCTATTTCTGTTTGCTTACATGTTGAGCCACAGCCAGTTCTAGCAATAGCATGGATCTTAAAAGATCTGATAAATAACTATTTGCCTTACTTGTTATTACACATGTGCAACACACAGGTGTTCTCAATTCTGGAATTAATCAGAACCAACCCTGTGCAAAACCTCCCTATTTAAAGATGGCTTTTAGTCTGCATTTTGGTCTTCACATTGGATCTGTTTTGTCAAGTCAGAACCTGTTTCCTGTACTTCTTTGGAGAAAGATTTCCTTTGCACCTGTTTACAAGGTATTACCAGGAGAAAGCCTTTACCTTTAAACCTGTTACCAATCTTCAAGTTTGTTTCCTGCTTTATGCAAATTCCTGCACTCAGCTATTGCCAGGAGAAAGACTTCACCTTTGCACCTGTTTACAAGGTATTACCAGGAGAAAGACTTTACCTTTAAACCAGTTACCAGTTCACAAGTTTGTATCCTGCCTTGTGCAAATCCTGCACTCAGCAATTACCAGGAGAAAGACTTTACCTTTAAACCTGCTACCTGTTTACAAGTTGTTTTCTGCCTTGTGCAAATCTTACATTTCAGTTATTACCAGGAGAAAGACTTTCCTTTTTGAATCTGCATCTCTGCTTACTTTGTTTGTTTATTTTCACTCCTGCTGTATGTGGTCTTAACATACCTGAGTAGCATATTTAAATATTCTGCAAGTATTTGCTTAAACAAAGTATTCTGTTGTTTAAATAAATTTGTTTTCATTTTCAATCAGTATGGCTTCTACTAATCTTCCTTTAAAGCAACTGTTCCAGACAATGAGGCTCTCACATGATATCCTGAGACAGAACATGACAGAAGCCTAGAGTAACAGTTAAAGAATTGAATCCAATTATGAACCAAATAATTGATTATCTTGGAAAAAAAGAAATATGGATTTTAGAAATCAAATTAGCATTCCAAGAATAAAATCACAAAGTTCTTCTAGCTAAAATAGCTAAAGACATAAATTAAACCTCATTTGCGAAAATATTTAATAAAATGACAACACAAATGAAATTATTAGCATGTTAATCAAGTTAAAGGACCAGTCAACACACTGGACTTGCGCAAACAACAAATGCAAGATAGCAAGACAATGCAATAGCACTTAGTCTGAACTTCAAACGAGTAGTAAATTTTGTCCTTTTTAATAATGCTAAACAAATCATAATCCGATACTTGATCTTAAAGTATCCAACCAGAAAGATGAAGCAATTGCATCATCAGCAAAATAAATTACAGGACTAATAAAAGTACCTGAATATAATTTTCCTTAAATAAGATACAACCATCTGAAGGAAAAAAATAAATACTATTTGCTATAAGAATAATTGTATATAAGCAGGAGTAGAGATAGCCCCCTTAACTTGAGGAATCTTTCCTCAAAACTAACTGCCGGCAAAGAATACAATTTAAAAACCGAAAGAAGGACTAAAAGAAAATTCTCAGCCTATTCCATTCCCTAGTATCAGGAACTGGAAAAAACCTCTGAAGAAATCACAGAAGATAAATAAGAAGAATTTAAATGTTAGCTAGTCTTTAAAATCCAAAGAACTAGTTACTTCAATATCCAAAATAATCAACACCTTTTGAACAAAGAACAAATGTACTCTATTAAAAATTAAAAAAGTAGATTTGTTAGTGTCAATACCTGATGAAGAAAAATTTTGAATGAGAAAAAAACACCATCAGAGAAGGATAATTCATTATGTTGTTGGTCATTTGAAACTTCATCAACTAAAAAAGAAGTTTGAAAAAGACCTAAAAATTTATTAGAAGGCGGGATGTCAGACAAAGCCTTTAAAATAGAATCAGAAAAAAATTCTTATAAATTTCTAAGTATATCTTGTACATAAGATGTAAAAAGAATAACAATATATAAAGCATAAATACTAATGGATTCTGCATGTAAAAGTTTATCATGATAACTTATTACAAACCATAGCTAAAGATAAACATTCATAACATTTAAAATAAATGAACTTAGCTTTGGTAGGACTGATCTCAGTCAACAGGAATCCCTCAGCATGGTCTGATCCAGGAAGAGTTTATGGAAAATCTTGCAATATATAATAGAAAAAAACAACATATAAAGCAAAATTATCAAATTCCTTAAATGACAGTTTCAGGAATGGGAAAAAATGCAAAACAAACAAGCCTCTAGCAACCAGAAACAACAAAAAAGTGAGACTTAAATAATGTGAGAAAAAGTGGAACAAGTATGACGCCCACATTTTTGGCGCCAAGTATGACACCCACATTGGTGGCGCCAAGTACAACGCCCATATTTTTTGGCGCCAAGTATGACGCCACATCCTCTGACGCCGAAAACATCTGAACACACATGCCTCAAAAAATGACGTAACAATGAACAAACTTCCGGCGACAACTACGGCGCCGGAAATGACAAAATTGTGCGCCAAAAAAGTTTGCGCCAAGAATGACGCAATAAATTGAAGCATTTTCTGCCCCTGCGAGCCTAACAGCCCGCAGGGACAAAAAATGAAACTGACAGTCTGAATGAAGGAATACTGATTATCCTGAATCATGGCAAATATAAGTTTAAACACATATATTTAGAACTTTACATATAAAGTGCCCAACCATAGCTTAGAGTGTCACAAAAAATAAGACTTACTTACCCCAGGACACTCATCTACATATAGTAGATAGCCAAACCAGTACTGAAACGAGAATCAGTAGAGGTAATGGTATATAAGAGTATATCGTCGATCTGAAAAGGGAGGTAAGAGATGAATCTCTACGACCGATAGAGAACCTATGAAATAGATCCCGTAGAAGGAGACCATTGAATTCAAATAGGCAATACTCTCTTCACATCCCTCTGACATTCACTGCACTCTGAGAGGAAAACCGGGCTCCAGCCTGCTGCGAAGCGCATATCAACGTAGAATCTAGCACAAACTTACTTCACCACCTCCATGGGAGGCAAAGTTTGTAAAACTGAATTGTGGGTGTGGTGAGGGGTGTATTTATAGGCATTTTAAGGTTTGTGAAACTTTGCCCCTCCTGGTAGGAATGTATATCCCATACGTCACTAGCTCATGGACTCTTGCTAATTACATAAAAGAAATGTAACTTAAGTGAGATAACATAAATACTGTCTCATATTAATTTTGACACATGATGCAATGACAATTAGTTAACACTATAGAGCTAGATTACAAGTGGCGCACTAATGTTAGCACAGGCCGCTATAAGCAATATTTAGACTGAGCTAACCTGTTGAAAGTAAACGGCTGCACTCGAGCACAAACAAAATTTGCTCTCAATGGATTAGAGTGTGTAAAGTGTAATGGTTAAAAAAAGTTTTAAAAATACATAAAAATAAACTATTACACACACATATATATACCTTATCAATCATAAAATAAAAATGTTTTTGGGGAGTAACCCCCGTCCTCAGACTCTTGTGAGACAAGAGTCTGAGGATGGGGGTTACTCCCCAAAAACGTTCACTCATTTGAAATAACAGAATTTATGCTTACCTGATAAATTACTTTCTCCAACGGTGTGTCCGGTCCACGGCGTCATCCATTACTTGTGGGATATTCTCCTCCCCCACAGGGAAAGGCAAGGAGAGCACACAGCAAGAGCTGTCCATATAGTCCCTCCCAGGCTCCGCCCCCCCAGTCATTCGACCGACGGTTAGGAGAAAAAAAGGAGAAACTATAGGGTGCCGTGGTGACTGTAGTGTATAGAGAGAGAAATTTTTCAAACCTGATTAAAAAACCAGGGCGGGCCGTGGACCGGACACACCGTTGGAGAAAGTAATTTATCAGGTAAGCATAAATTCTGTTTTCTCCAACATTGGTGTGTCCGGTCCACGGCGTCATCCATTACTTGTAGGAACCAATACCAAAGCTTTAGGACACGGATGAAGGGAGGGAGCAAATCAGGTTACCTAAACAGAAGGCACCACGGCTTGCAAAACCTTTCTCCCAAAAATAGCCTCCGAAGAAGCAAAAAGTATCAAATTTGTAGAATTTGGCAAAAGTGTGCAGAGAAGACCAAGTTGCTGCCTCACATATCTGATCAACAGAAGCCTCGTTCTTGAAGGCCCATGTGGAAGCCACAGCCCTAGTAGAGTGAGCTGTGATTCGTTCAGGAGGCTGCCGTCCGGCAGTCTCATAAGCCAATCGGATAATGCTTTTCAGACAGAAAGAAAGAGAGGTAGCAGTAGCTTTTTGTCCTCTCCTCTTACCAGAATAAACGACAAACATCAAAGAAGTTTTGTCTGAAATCCTTTGTTGCTTCTAAATAGAACTTTAAAGCATGGACTACATCTAAATGGTGTAACAAATGTTCCTTCTTTGAAACTGGATTCGGACACAAAGAAGGGACAACTATTTCCTGGTTAATATTGTTGTTGGAAACAACTTTTGGAAGAAAACCAGGCTTGGTACGCAAAACAACCTTATCTGAATGGAACACCAGATAGGGTGGATCACACTGCAAAGCAGATAGTTCAGAAACTCTTCTAGCAGAAGAAATAGCAACCAAAAACAGAACTTTCCAAGATAGTAACTTGATATCTATGGAATGTAAGGGTTCAAATGGAACCCCTTGAAGAACTGAAAAAACTAAATTTAGACTCCAGGGAGGAGTCAAAGGTCTATAAACAGGTTTGATTCTGACCAAAGCCTGTACAAAAGCTTGTACATCTGGCACAGCTGCCAGTCGTCTGTGTAACAAGACAGATAAAGCAGATCTCTGTCCTTTTAGAGAACTCGCTGACAATCCCTTATCCAAACCTTCTTGTTAGAAAGGAGAGGATCCTGGGAATATTAATCCATGAGAATCCCTTGGATTCACACCAACAGATATATCCTTTCCATATTTTATGGTAAATCCTTCTAGTCACAGGTTTTCTGGCTTGGACCAGAGTATCTATCACTGAATCTGAAAACCCGCGCTTGGATAAAATCAAGCGTTCAATTTCCAAGCAGTCAGCTGGAGAGAAACTAGATTTGGATGTTCGAATGGACCTTGCACTAGAAGATCCTGTCTCAAAGGTAGCTTCCATGGTGGAGCCGATGACATATTCACCAGGTCTGCATACCAAGTCCTGCGTGGCCACGCAGGAGCTATCAGAATCACTGAGGCCTTCTCCTGTTTGATCCTGGCTACAAGCCTGGGAAGGAGAGGGAACGGTGGAAATGCATAAGCTAGGTTGAACGACCAAGGCGTCACTAATGCATCCACTAGAGTCGCCTTGGGATCCCTGGATCTGGACCCGTAGCAAGGAACCTTGAAGTTCTGACGAGACGCCATCAGATCCATGTCTGGAATGTCCCATAATTGAGTCAACTGGGCAAAAACCTCCGGGTGGAGTTCCCACTCCCCCGGATGGAAAGTCTGACGACTCAGATAATCCGCCTCCCAGTTGTCTACTCCTGGGATGTGAATTGCAGATAGATGGCAGGAGTGATCCTCCGCCCATTTGATGATCTTGGATACCTCTCTCATCGCCAAGGAACTTTTTGTTCCTCCCTGATGGTTGATGTAAGCTACAGTCGTCATGTTGTCTGACTGGAATCTTATGAATCCGGCCTTCGCTAGTTGAGGCCAAATCCCGGAGAGCATTGAATATCGCTCTCAGTTCCAGGATGTTTATCGGGAGAAGAGACTCTTCCCGAGACCATAGACCCTGAGTTTTCAGGGAATCCCAGACCGCGCCCCAGCCTAATAGACTGGCGTCGGTCGTGACAATGACCCACTCTGGTCTGCGGAAACTCATTCCCTGAGACAGGTGATCCTGTGACAACCACCAACGGAGTGAGTCTCTGGTCATCTGGTCTACTTGAATCTTTGGAGACAAGTCTGTATAGTCCCCATTCCACTGCTTGAGCATGCACAGTTGTAATGGTCTTAGATGAATTTGAGCAAAAGGAACTATGTCCATTGCTGCAACCATCAACCCTACTACTACCATGCACTGAGCTATGGAAGGCTGCAGAATAGAGTGCAGAACTTGACAAGATTTAGAAGCTTTGACTTTCTGACTTTTGTCAGGAAGATCTTCATTTTTAAAGAATCTATTATCGTTCCCAAGAAGGGAACTCTTGTCGACGGAGACAGGGAACTCTTTTCTACGTTCACCTTCCACCCGTGAGATATGAGAAAGGCTAGAACAATGTCTGTATGAGCCTTTGCTTTGGAAAGAGACGACGTTTGGATTAGAATGTCGTCCAGATAAGGTGCCACTGCAATACCCCTTGGTCTTAGAACCTCTAGAAGGGACCCTAGCACCTTTGTGAAAATCCTTGGATGATCTTTGTGGATAGGAATATGTAGATACGCATCCTTTAAATCCACGGTAGTCATAAATTGACCCTCCTGGATTGTAGATAAAATTGTTTGAATGGTTTCCATTTGAACGATGGAACTCTGAGAAATTTGTTTAGAATTTTTAAATCCAGAATTGGTCTGAAAATTCCCTCTTTTTTGGGAACTACAAACAGATTTGAGTAAAACCCCCGACCTTGTTCCACAGTTGGAACTGGGTGTATCACTCCCATCTTTAACAGGTCTTCTACACAATGTAAGAATGCCTGTCTCTTTATTTGGTTTGAAGATAAGTTAGACATGTGGAACCTTCCCCTTGAGGGTAGTTCCTTGAACTCCAGAAGAAAACCCTGAGAGACTATTTCTAGTGTCCAGGGATCCTGAACATCTCTTGCCTAAGCCTGAGCAAAGAGAGAGAGTCTGCCCCCTACTAGATCCGGTCCCGGATCGGGGGCTACCCCTTCATGCTGTTTTGGTAGCAGCAGCAGGCTTCTTGGCCTGTTTACCCTTGTTCCAGCCTTTCATTGATTTCCAAGCTGGTTTAGTCTGGGAAGCGTTACCCTCTTGTCTAGAGGCTGCCGAGTTGGAAGCCGGTCCATTCCTGAAATTGCGAATGGAACGAAAATTGGACTTATTCTTAGCCTTGAAAGGTTTATCTTGTGGGAGGGCATGGCCCTTTCCCTCAGTGATGTCTGAAATAATCTCTTTCAATTCTGGCCCAAAAAGGGTCTTACCTTTGAAAGGGGTAATAAGCAATTTTGTCTTGGAAGATACATCCGCCGACCAAGACTTTAGCCAGAGAGCTCTACGCGCCCCAATTGTAAACCCTGAATTTTTCGCCGCTAACCTCGCTAACTGCAAAGCGGTGTCTAAAATAAAGGAATTAGCTAACTTAAGTGCGTGAATTCTGTCCATGACTTCCTCATACGGAGTCTCCCTACTGAGCGACTTTTCCAGTTCCTCGAACCAGAACCACGCCGCTGTAGTGACAGGAATAATGCACGAAATAGGTTAAAGGAGGTAACCTTGCTGTACAAAAATCTTTTTAAGCAAACCCTCCAATTTTTTATCCATAGGATCTTTGAAAGCACAATTGTCCTCAATAGGAATGGTCGTGCGCTTGGCTAGAGTAGAAACCGCCCCCTCGACCTTAGGGACTGTTTGCCATGTGTCCTTCCTGGGGTCGACCATAGGGAACAATTTCTTAAATATAGGAGGAGGGACAAAAAGGTATGCCTGGCTTCTCCCACTCCTTATTCACTATGTCCGCCACCCGTTTAGGTATCGGAAAAGCATCAGGGTGCACCGGGACCTCAAGGAACTTGTCCATCTTGCACAATTTTTCTGGGTTGACCAGATTGTCACAATCATCCAGAGTAGATAGCACCTCCTTAAGTAATGCGCGGAGATGCTCTAATTTTGATTTAAATGTCACAACATCAGGTTCTGCCTGCTGAGAAATTCTTCCTGTATCAGAAATTTCCCCATCTGACAAACCCTCCCTCACTGCCACTTCAGATTGGTATGAGGGTATGACAGAAAAATTATCATCAGCGCCCTCCTGCTCTACAGTGTTTAAAACGGAGCAATCGCGCTTTCTCTGAAATGCTGGCATTTTGGATAAAATATTAGCTATGGAGTTATCCATTACTGCCGTCAATTGCTGCATAGTAACAAGCATTGGCGCGCTAGAAGTACTAGGGGTTGCCTGCGCGGGCATAACTGGTATAGACACAGAAGGAGATGATGTAGAACTATGTCTACTTCCTTCATCTGAGGAATCATCCTGGGCAACTTTACAATTTGTGACAGTACTGTCCTTACTTTGTTTGGACGCTATGGCACAATTATCACACATATTTGAAGGGGGAACCACATTGGCTACCATACATACAGAACATGATCTATCTGAAGGTACAGACATGTTAAACAGGCTTAAACTGGTTAATAAAGCACAAAAACCGTTTTAAAACAAAACCGTTACTGTCTCTTTAAATGTTAAACAGGGCACACTTTATTACTGAATATGTGAAAAACTATGAAGGAATTATCCAATCTTTACCAAATTTTCACCACAGTGTCTTAATGCATTCAAAGTATTGCACCCTTAAAATGTGGAAACCGGAGCCGTTTTTAATTTTAACCCCCTTACAGTCCCAGCTACAGCCTTTGCTGCGACTTCACCAATCCCAGGGGGGTATATGATATCAAATGAAGCCTTCTAGGAACGTTTTTAGTGGATTCCAGACCCACACACATGCAGCTGCATGTACTGTACTCAAAAGTAACTGCACAGTAATGGCGCGAAAATGAGGCTCTGCCTACTACAGAGAAAGGCCCTTCCTGACTGGGAAGGTGTCTTAACAAGTGCCTGGTGCTAAAAAACGTTCCCCAATGTTATAAAAGTGTGAAATTCAACTTCAAACTGCATATAATACTTAAATAAAGCAATCGATTTAGCCCTTAAGAGTGTCTACCAGTGTATAGCCCATAATAAGCCCTTTATTCTGTTTGAGACTAAGAAAATGGCTTACCAATCCCCATGAGGGAAAATGACAGCCTTCCAGCATTACACAGTCTTGTTAGAAAAATGGCTAGTCATACCTTGAGCAGAAAAGTCTGCAAACTGTTCCCCCCAACTGAAGTTCTCTCATCTCAACAGTCCTGTGTGGGAACAGCAACTGATTTTAGTTACTGTCTGCTAAAATCATAATCCTCTTTTAAACAGAACTCTTCATCTCTTTCTGTTTCAGAGTAAATAGTACATACCAGCACTATTTTAAAATAACAAACTCTTGATAGAAGAATAAAAAACTACAACTAAACACCACAAACTCCTCACCATCCCCGAGGAGATGCTACTTGTTCAGAGCGGCAAGGAGAATGACTGGGGGGGCGGAGCCTGGGAGGGACTATATGGAGAGCTCTTGCTGTGTGCTTTTCTTTGCTTTTCCCTGTGGGGGAGGAGAATATCCCACAAGTAATGGATGACGCCGTGGACCGGACACACCAATGTTGGAGAAAAATATATTTTTTTCACATTACGGCGAGTGCATCTTTTGGATCCATAATTATATATATAAATATATATATATAATGTATACACATATATATTTATATATATATATATATATATATATATATATATGGGTACAAAGGTTTTACAGCGCCTATATATCCACTATGACAGAAAATATGTATAAAAATGAAGATAAAAAATGTAAGCTGAACAGTTCATGTAAGTCTTTAGGGTGTATTCAATCAGTGGTGAATCTCCAAACATCAGCTGGTATGAAGTAATAGGTGGTATTCAATACCCTTACCAGATATTACCCCAATCTAATGAGGTAAGTATGCCGCACTGGGGGTATGTGTAGATAGTTGGATCTCCTCCTAGCATCCGAATCAGATGGCTATTCCAGTTTCATTAGCCTCCTGGAGTATGTGGGGATGTACTTGGAGTGCTTCTCTGTCCCGGTATAAACTTTCTCCAGCGTAAGGATACTCAGGGAAACAAGAGAGAGTATATAGTGTAATACAGCTTTATTCACAATAAGGCAGTTAAAATGCAATTCACATAGCACTCACATTTATCATCCTCAAACAAAATGAGGTATGTATATAGCATATAGGACCTTAGTAGGTCCCTCCATGAGTGGGTGTCAGATAGAATTCCAAAATTCCTGTTAATAACTCCGTGGAGTAGCCCCACACAGCTGACAATTAATATCAATAGAAGTATAGGCAGTAAAAAGTTATAAGACCCCTCTGAAGAAGAAGGATCAATCTAAAACAACCTTTGAAACGCGTCAGGGAATATTTATTTTATACTATATTTTTACTGTTTACTTGATTTTAGTTATTGTTGTGCCTCCTCTTAGCTAGTTATCTAGCGCTATTTTAAACTCTAATAACTTTTTACTGCCTATACTTCTATTGATATTAACTGTCAGCTGTGTGGGGCTACTCCACAGAGTTATTTACAGGAATTTTGGAATTCTATCTGACACCCACTCGTGGAGGGACCTACTAAGGTCCTATATGCTATATACATACCTCATTTTGTTTGAGGATGATAAATGTGAATTGCATTTTAACTGCCTTATTGTGAATAAAGCTGTATTACACTATATACTCTCTCTTGTTTCCCTGGGTATCCTTACGCTGGAGAAAGTTTATACCGGGACAGAGAAGCACTCCAAGAGGCTAACCACATACCTACACAGGAAGCTTGCGGGATATCTTCATCACCAGAAGTACATCCCCACATACTCCAGGAGGCTAACGAAACTGGAATAGCCATCTGATTCGGATGCTAGGAGGAGATCCAACTATCTACACATACCCCCAGTGCGGCATACTTACCTCATTAGATTGGGGTAATATCTGGTAAGGGTATTGAATACCACCTATTTCCTGGCTAGCGCCATTTACAGAGTATCGCTTGTGTCTACTCAGTGTTCTGAGTAGCCTCATTCTACTTGTACCTACATATATATATATACATATACACACATGTATATACAAACACAAACACCCACTTTTAAACCCCCTTTCAGTTAATTACTTTTAAACACGAAATATAATTGTTAAACAATTTTAATCATTTTTAATGTATTTTATTGTTTTTATTATACTGAAAATACTTTACATTCCAAGGTTCTTCACTTAGAAGTAAATCTTACTATATGTATCTGTGTGTGTGGGTGTATATATATATATAAATATATATATATATATATACACATACATACAGATATATATGTATAGATATATTTTAGAAAAAAAAAGAACTATATATTTAAAAATGAAAACATTTTCTTCTATGTGAAGGATATTGGAATGACAAGTATTTATAACTACCTTCGACTTTAGCAGAGTTTGTTTAATGCTGTGTCGGGTTAGCTCACAAGCAATACATGTTAGGTTTTTCTTTTTTTAACAGCACACCCCATTGAAGTCTATGGGAGCATAAGGTAACGCGGTAGCAATATCCGAAGTCCTGAAGTTAGTGAGCATCAGACTTCCTCTCACATGCTAACTGTCCCCATAAATTACGTTAGTGCGCAAGAGAAAAATGTTGTTAGTGTGCCACTTGTAATCCACCCTGAATCATTTACACATTATCAAGTCCTTTTTGTATAATGAGGTAATATTTGTAGTCAAAATTAAGATACACATAAGTTAATTTCAATTTCAGTAATAGTTTGAATGTGTATGAAGGTAGTGTGCACTCACATGCAGAAATTGTGCCTGCATAAGAGCTATAGATGATGTGTATGGCTCTCTGAGCAGTCTTTGATTGCAAGTTTATGTCTATGGATGTATGCGCTCTATGCCCATTACACAGCTACCACTGAAATATAACAGTAACTGCTTTTTCTAGAAGCATGTTGGTAATACATATCTGTTACAATGAATGCTTATAGGAAAAAATGCATGGCTTATTAAATAGTTTATGTATCATATTCACAAATGAAAATATAAGAGTTCCAATATAGTTAATGAGGCATTGGATTAATGATTATGGTACCCCAAATAGAAAGTATGAGTTAGTTGCTTTTTTATCAAGCAAACAATTTTCTTCACATCTCAAGAATTATCCATAATGTTTTCAGAATACACTGTATATATTGAAATTAAACACAAGGTTGAAAAAAAAAAGTAAAACTACCTTTTAAAGATACACTTACCAAGAGTACAGAATGGTCTGTGCTGTGGTGTAAGAGAGAAAAATCCAGGTTTCAGGGCATTGGTAATTATGATGTCAAACAGATCTTCAAAATCCTTCCTGAAATGAATACACACTCTATAAAATCATACCCCATTTATATTACTACTACATGATTAAGATTTTTTGAAATGTAAATAAGTCTGTTCGTTACAATCTTCCTCACGCCTCACAACCTGCCCGCTCGACCCCATCCCTTCCCATCTAATACCCTCCCTGTCTTCCACCCTTACTCCTGTTCTCACTCACATCTTCAACCTATTTCTCTCTACCTGTTCATCCCCATCTTCTTTCAAACATGCAAAGGTCACTCCCATACTCAAAAAAAAACTTTCCCTTGACCCTAATTCTCCTGAAAGCTACCGCCCCATATCACTACTTCCACTAACATCAAAACTCCTTGAAAAAATAGTTTACAATCGCCTAACCCACTTCCTGTCCACCAACTCCTTGCGTGACCCCCTGCAATCTGGATTCTGCCCCAAACACTCAACTGAGACTGCCCTTACCAAGGTTACTAACAATTTTCTTTCTGCTAAAAGTAATGGCCACTACTCAATACTTATCTTACTTGACCTCTCAGCTGCCTTCTACACAGTTGACCACCTCTTCCTCCTACAGACCCTTAGCTCTTTTGGCCTCTGTGACCCTGCTCTTTCTTGGATTCACTCTTCTCTTTCTCACAGGTCTTTTTCTGTGTCATTTGCTGGTGACTTCTCCTCTCCAATGCCTCTTTCTGTTGGAGTACCTCAAGGATCTGTTCTGGGTCCTCTACTCTTCTCCATTTATACTACTTCCCTGGGTAAACGTATGAACAGTTATGGCTTCAAATATCACCTCTATGCTGATGACAACCAGATCTACCTCTCCACCACTGCTCTCTCTCCCTCTGTCCTTTCTTCATGTCAGCGACTGCTTATCTGGTATTTCTTCCTGGATGGCCTCTCACCACGTAAAGATTAACATCTCCAAGACTGAACTCCTCCTATTTCCCCCTCAAGCTCTACGCCGACTTCGGACTTTTCTATCTCTGTCGATGGCATCACCATCTCCCCATCGCCCCAAGTCCGCTTCCTCAAAGTTACATTTGACTCAAATCTATCCTTCGTCCCCCACATCCAATCGTTTTCTTCATCCTGCCATAACCACCTACGCAATATTTCCAAGATTCGCCCATTGCTGAGCACTAACACCACAAAGCAAATATTCCACTCCCTTGTTATTTCCCGACTTGACTACTGCAATAACCTACTTACTAGCCTTCCTCTTTCCCGCCTCTCCCCCCTGAAATCCATCCTAAATGCCTCTGCCAGGTAAATTCACCTTTCCCGTCGCTCTGTATATGCTGCACCTCTCTGTGAGTCCCTTCATTGTCTCCCCATTCACAGCAGAATTAAATTCAAAATTCTTACCCTTAAACACAAAGCTCTAACCAACGCCGCTCTCCACTACCTATCCTCTCTAATCAACAAGTATACTCCAGCCCGTCCACTAAGGTCCAACAATGACTTGCTCCTTGCATCTGCGACTATCACTTCTTCCCATGCTAGACTACAGGACTTCTGTCGTGCAGCTCCTACCCTCTGGAACACTCACCCTCGTGCTGTCAGGCTTTGCCCTAATCTTTCTTTTTTTAAATGCTCCCTGAAGACTTTCTTGTTCAGAGAAGCCTACCACCCAACTCAATAATAAATTAATTTCACTTACCTAACATTTCCCTCATCTAACTCTGCATTAACATCTTTCTCAATCTTGCAGTCCTCGCCTCCTGTTTCTCAACCTCCTATCCTTCTAGATTGTAAGTTCCCACGGGAATAGGGCCCTTAATTCCTCCTGTATGTGTTTGTAAAATGTTGTCTTGTCTCTTACAAGTTTTATATCATTGTTTTATTCAAATGAATTGTACCCATGGGCAGCTCTGCGGAATATGTTGGCACTTTATAAATAAAGTATAATAATTATTTAAAAATGGGCTTGTCTAGAAACTTAAGTCTACATCTCCAACAAAGACCATAGACTTCCATGACCAAAGGCAATGCTTTCTTTTCTTGTAATCCTTGTGATATTAAAAGGTTACACTTCTGCAACAACAAAGAATAACTTCTCAACCACTGTATGAAGAAACTGTTAAAACTGCAACTCTTCAGATATTTCAGCTAATCAAATCAGTTACTTCTATGCTTCTAGAGAAAAACAGTTCCTAAGCACTATATATATCATGTTAAGTTCATAATTCTGAAAAAGGGCCCTGTGTTGAAACCTTGCCTTTACTGCAACATTGGGTCTTTGGTCTCATGCCCTCCCAAAATATTGATACATCCTAAGGGCCAGTTACGGGTGGTGCGCCAATAAAGGGACAAATTTGCCCTTTTACAGGAGCAAGTTAAATAGCCAGCCATTAAAAGTGGCTGGTTAATGTGACCGCGAGTGATCAGATCTCTGGTTAAAGAAACAAAATTGGCCCAGAATTGCCCCCCCCCCCAAAATAAATAGGTAGACTATCATTAAATAAATAAATGAGTATCTTTATTTTTTTATATTTTTTTAAAAAACTGCACAACGCAGTTATAAAGGGTTAAAGTGAGGGGATGTGGGGTGTTAGAAAAATAAAAACGGCACTGAAAATCCCTTTACATGGAGGTCAATGGGGGACTGTGTTCTCACTATAAATATAAATCTATATGCTTGTATACATATATTTTTGTGTTATTGTTTAGGTGATTTGACGTGTATATCGGCATCAGAACGAGGCTCCTATTGAAGCCTATGGAAGCATGCTCTTGTGAACACAAGGCTTCCAGGCAATGTGAATGCATTGAGCCGCACTTGTAATACTAGAATTACTGAATGGAGCGCAAATAGTGCGCTCCACTTGTAATCTAGCCCTAAATGTGTAAAAACCTAATGAACAAATAAGCTATAATTCTTGAAATAGACAATCCTATTTTACATTCCTTTTTTAAATGCCAATTTAGGACTCATAACTTGATCCAGGTATTTCCTAATGTCAATTATTGTACCTTTGGGTTTTGGTAGGGGAGTCATAAATGGCACAATTTTATGTGGCTGTTTAAAAATACCTAATCTTTAGGGTTCGATGGCAGGAAATAATGTTCTTGTATTTTGAAGTTATTGAATTCCCAGTCAAAGGCATAAAGGCATTTAGACTAAGCCTGGAGTGCTTCTGTAAATAGGGGACCTACCTATTTGTTTTTATATGTATTTGTATTAATTGTCATCTTAATATTACTATAAATCATTATACATATTCATATAAGAATCCTATATTTGTGAGCGGGTTGGAATTCATGGAAATAATAATCCAGTACGATCGGGTTGATTGACACCCCCCTGCTGGCGGCCGATTGGCTGCGAGTCTGCAGGGGGCGGCGTTGCACCAGCAGCTCTTGTTAGCTGCTGGTGCAATGCTAAATACGGAGAGTGTATTGCTCTCCGCATTCAGCGAGGTCTTGCAAACCTGATCCGCACTGTCAGATCAGGTCCGCAAGACCTTTGATAAATAGGCCCCAATGTGTCACTTCATTGGTTATATACATTATATAATTTACTGTTTGCCAAAAGCAATGATCAAATTATAAATCCTAAATTTATGAAAGCCTTCAAGTTAAAAAAAAGGGGGGGGGGTGTTTCAAAGCTTTCTAATTGGATTTTTGAGTGTTTTTGTAACAGTAATTTGAGAAGACATATGATCAAATAAAAAAGCAATACCAGAAGACAGCTCCAAGCAGATCTTTTGGAAAGTAATCATTACAAGCTGGCAACAGAAACTCTGGAACTATAGGTAAATATGCACATTCATTTCAGGAGCTGAAAATCAACATTAAAAGTGGATAATGCAAAAATCACAACACAATCTATAATGAATGATTAGACTTGCCAGCTGTCCTCTGCAAAAATATTGGAAATCTGTAGGTGATTGGTCACAATTGTAGATGGGGTCAAACCCTCCATCCCACCATGTACATTTTTCCTTACCGAGTAATCATTGTACCACTTGACTGCCAGGAATATTCAAATAATATTCAAATCAATCATTTTACTTCTTTGATTGTAATTCAATGTTCTCACCATGACCTTTTTAATGGGTGCACCACCTGGCTGATTTTAATGACCACCCGGCAACAATTTAAGCCAATATTAAGTTAAAGGGACATTAAACCCCAAATTTTTCTTTCATGATTCCGACAGAAAATATAATTTTAAACAACATTCCAATTTACTTCTATTATTTAATTTGCTTTTTTTTTTTAGATATCCTTTGTTAAAGAAGTAGCAATGCACATGGGTCAGCCAATCACATGAGGCATCCATGTGCAGCCACCAATCAGAAGCTACTGAGCCTATCTAGATATGCTTTCCAGGAAAGAATGTCAAGATAATGAAGCAAATTAGATGATAGAAGTAAATTAGGAAGTTGTTTAAAATGGTATTCTCTATCTGAATCATGAAAGAAAAAAATGTGGGTTTAATGTCCCTTTAATGTTTACTGCACAAATTATAATTGAATACATGTAAGTTAAATGATGTAGTTCATTTGTGCTTTGGATAGCAAAATATTATATACTTTTGCAAAGTTTTACACTGGCTACCTCATCATTCCACCAGCTGGCATTACTTTTTTCTGTGGAGAACACTGTTATTGTTAGTAATGCATGTAAACAGAAGTGATTTGATCCCCTTTATTGCTCCATATGATATATTTATAATGCACTCAGGGATATAAAAGTGTCTAGAATTTATACAAAGATTTTAGGGACAGCCTGCTAAAGCACTGGACTGTCTGGTTGAATACTATACACCTGGAAACCTTAATTAATAGGTTCATCACAATGTCCCAGGCCCTAGTATAAAGCATTGTTTGGTTGCATTTAAATGTCTCTGTCTTCCATAAATGGGCCTTTTAGCTTTGCAATGTCATTTATCCCACCATCCTTCTCCTCCTGCCACCACTATGTACAATTAACAAGAGTGAGAGGCTTAAAGGGACATACAACCCCAATTTTTTCTTTCATGATTCAGACAGAACATATGATTTTAATCAACTTTCCAATTTCCTTCTATTATCTAAATTGTTTGGTATCCTTAGTTGAAAAGCATATCTAGGTAGGTTCAGGGGCACAAAAGCATTACTGGGAGCTAGCTGCTAATTGGCGACTGCACAAAAAACAGAATTTATGCTTACCTGATAAATTACTTTCTCCAACGGTGTGTCCGGTCCACGGCGTCATCCATAACTTGTGGGAATATTCTCTTCCCCAACAGGAAATGGCAAAGAGCACAGCAAAAGCTGTCCATATAGCCCCTCCCAGGCTCCGCCCCCCAGTCATTCGACCGACGGTTAGGATAAAAATAGGAGAAACTATAGGGTGCCGTGGTGACTGTAGTGTATAGAGAAAGAAATTTTTCAAACCTGATTAAAAAACCAGGGCGGGCCGTGGACCGGACACACCGTTGGAGAAAGTAATTTATCAGATAAGCATAAATTCTGTTTTCTCCAACATTGGTGTGTCCGGTCTACGGCGTCATCCATAACTTGTGGGAACCAATACCAAAGCTTTAGGACACGGATGAAGGGAGGGAGCAAATCAGGTTACCTAAACAGAAGGCACCACGGCTTGCAAAACCTTTTGGAAGAAAACCAGGCTTGGTACGCAAAACAACCTTATCTGAATGAAACACTAGATAGGGTGGATCACACTGCAAAGCAGATAATTCAGAAACTCTTCTAGCAGAAGAGATAGCAACCAAAAACAGAACTTTCCAAGATAGTAACTTGATATCTATGGAATGTAAAGGTTCAAACGGAACCCCTTGAAGAACTGAAAGAACTAAATTTAGACTCCAGGGAGGAACAAGGGTCTGTAAACAGGCTTGATTCTGACCAAAGCCTGTACAAAAGCTTGTACATCTGGCACAGCTGCCAGTCGTTTGTGTAACAAGACAGATAAAGCAGAAATCTGTCCTTTTAAAGAACTCGCTGACAATCCCTTATCCAAACCTTCTTGGAGAAAGGAGAGGATCTTAGGAATTTTAATCTTACTCCAGGAGAATCCCTTGGATTCACACCAACAGATATATCTTTTCCATATTTTATGGTAAATCTTTCTAGTCACAGGTTTTCTGGCTTGGACCAGAGTATCTATCACTGAATCTGAAAACCCACGTTTGGATAAAATCAAACGTTCAATTTCCAAGCAGTCAGCTGCAGAGAAACTAGATTTGGATGTTCGAATGGACCTTGAACTAGAAGATCCTGTCTCAAAGGTAGCTTCCATGGTGGAGCCGATGACATATTCACCAGGTCTGCATACCAAGTCCTGCGCGGCCACGCAGGAGCTATCAGAATCACAGAGGCCTTCTCCTGTTTGATCCTGGCTACAAGCCTGGGAAGGAGAGGGAACGGTGGAAACGCATAAGCTAGGTTGAACGACCAAGGTGCCACTAATGCATCCACTAGAGTCGCCTTGGGAACCCTGGATCTGGACCCGTAGCAAGGAACCTTGAAGTTCTGACGAGACGCCATCAGATCCATGTCTGGAATGCCCCATAATTGCGTCAACTGGGCAAAAACCTCCGGGTGGAGTTCCCACTCCCCCGGATGGAAAGTCTGACGACTCAGATAATCCGCCTCCCAGTTGTCTACTCCTGGGATGTGAATTGCAGATAGGTGGCAGGAGTGATCCTCCGCCCATTTGATGATTTTGGATACCTCTCTCATCGCCAAGGAACTCCTTGTTCCCCCCTGATGGTTGATGTAAGCTACAGTCGTCATGTTGTCTGACTGGAATCTTATGAATCCGGCCTTCGCTAGTTGAGGCCAAGCCTGGAGAGCATTGAATATCGCTCTCAGTTCCAGGATGTTGATCGGGAGAAGAGACTCTTCCCGAGACCATAGACCCTGAGCTTTCAGGGAATCCCAGACCGCGCCCCAGCCTAATAGACTGGCGTCGGTCGTGACAATAACCCACTCTGGTCTGCGGAAACTCATTCCCTGAGACAGGTGATCCTGGGACAACCACCAACGGAGTGAGTCTCTGGTCATCTGGTCTACTTGAATCTTTGGAGACAAGTCTGTATAGTCCCCATTCCACTGCTTGAGCATGCACAGTTGTAATGGTCTTAGATGAATTTGAGCAAAAGGAACTATGCAACCATCAACCCTACTACTTCCATGCACTGAGCTATGGAAGGCTGCAGAATAGAGAGAAGAACTTGACAAGCGTTTAGAAGCTTTGACTTTCTGACCTCTGTCAAGAAGATCTTCATTTCTAAAGAATCTATTATTGTTCCCAAAAAGGGAACTCTTGTCGCCGGAGACAGGGAACTCTTTTCTACGTTCACCTTCCACCCGTGAGATCTGAGAAAGGCTAGAACAATGTCTGTATGAGCCTTTGCTTTGGAAAGAGACGACGCTTGAATTAGAATGTCGTCCAGATAAGGTGCCACTGCAATACCCCTTGGTCTTAGAACCGCTAGAAGGGACCCGAGCACCTTTGTGAAAATTCTGGGAGCAGTGGCTAGGCCGAATGGGAGAGCCACAAACTGATAATGTTTGTCCAGAAAGGCGAACCTTAGGAACTGATGATGATCTTTGTGGATAGGAATATGTAGATACGCATCCTTTAAATCCACGGTAGTCATATATTGACCCTCCTGGATTGTAGGTAAAATTGTTCGAATGGTTTCCATTTTGAACGATGGAACTCTGAGAAATTTGTTTAGAATTTTTAAATCCAGAATTGGTCTGAAAGTTCCCTCTTTTTTTTGGGAACTACAAACAGATTTGAGTAAAACCCCTGACCTTGTTCCACAGTTGGAACTGGGTGTATCACTCCCATCTTTAACAGGTCTTCTACACAATGTAAGAATGCCTGTCTCTTTATTTGGTTTGAAGATAAGTGACACATGTGGAACCTTCCCCTTGGGGGTAGTTCCTTGAATTCTAGAAGATAACCCTGAGAGACTATTTCTAGTGCCCAGGGATCCTGAACATCTCTTGCCCAAGCCTGAGCAAAGAGAGAGAGTCTGCCCCCTACTAGATCCGGTCCCGGATCGGGGGCTAATCCTTCATGCTGTTTTGGTAGCAGCAGCAGGCTTCTTGGCCTGTTTACCCTAGTTCCAGCCTTGCATTGGTTTCCAAGCTGGTTTGGTCTGGGAAGCGTTACCCTCTTGTCTAGAGGCTGCAGAGTTGGAAGCCGGTCCGTTCCTGAAATTGCGAAAGGAATGAAAATTGGACTTATTCTTAGCCTTGAAAGGTCTATCTTGTGGGAGGGCATGGCCCTTTCCCCCAGTGATGTCTGAAATAATCTCTTTCAATTCTGGCCCAAAAAGGGTCTTACCTTTGAAAGGGATATTAAGCAATTTTGTCTTGGAAGATACATCCGCCGACCAAGACTTTAGCCAGAGCGCTCTGCGCGCCACAATTGCAAACCCTGAATTTTTCGCCGCTAACCTCGCTAACTGCAAAGCGGCGTCTAAAATAAAGGAATTAGCTAACTTAAGTGCATGAATTCTGTCCATGACTTCCTCATACGGAGTCTCCCTACTGAGTGACTTTTCCAGTTCCTCGAACCAGAACCACGCCGCTGTAGTGACAGGAATAATGCACGAAATAGGTTGAAGGAGCTAACCTTGCTGTACAAAAATCTTTTTAAGCAAACCCTCCAATTTTTTATCCACAGGATCTTTGAAAGCACAATTGTCCTCAATGGGAATGGTCGTGCGTTTGGCTAGTGTAGAAACCGCCCCCTCGACCTTAGGGACTGTTTGCCATAAGTCCTTCCTGGGGTCGACCATAGGGAACAATTTCTTAAATATAGGAGGAGGGACAAAAGGTATGCCTAGCTTCTCCCACTCCTTATTCACTATATCCGCCACCCGTTTAGGTATCGGAAAGGCATCAGGGTGCACCGGGACCTCTAGGAACTTGTCCATCTTGCACAATTTTTCTGGGATGACCAGATTGTCACAATCATCCAGAGTAGATAGCACCTCCTTAAGTAATGCGCGGAGATGCTCTAATTTAAACTTAAATGTCACAACATCAGGTTCTGCCTGCTGAGAAATTCTTCCTGTATCAGAAATTTCCCCATCTGACAAACCCTCCCTCACTGCCACTTCAGACTGGTGTGAGGGTATGACAGAAAAATTATCATCAGCGCCCTCCTGCTCTACAGTGTTTAAAACAGAGCAATCGCGCTTTCTCTGAAATGCTGGCATTTTGGATAAAATATTAGCTATGGAGTTATCCATTACTGCCGTCAATTGTTGCATAGTAACAAGCAATGGCGCGCTAGAAGTACTAGGGGTCGCCTGCGCGGGCATAACTGGTATAGACACGGAAGGAGAGGATGTAGAACTATCTATACTTCCTTCATCTGAGGAATCATCCTGGGCAACCTTACTATTTGTGACAGTCCTTACTTTGTTTGGACGCTATGACACAATTATCACATATATTTGAAGGGGGAACCACATTGGCATCCATACATACAGAACATGATCTATCTGAAGGTACAGACATGTTAAACAGGCTTAAACTGGTTAATAAAGCACAAAAACCGTTTTAAAACAAAACCGTTACTGTCTCTTTAAATGTTAAACAGGGCACACTTTATTACTGAATATGTGAAAAACTATGAAGGAATTACCCAATCTTTACCAAATTTTCACCACAGTGTATTAATGCAATCAAAGTATTGCACCCCAATTTTCAAGTTGTTAACCCTTAAAATGTGGAAACCGGAGCCGTTTGCAATTTTAACCCCACTACAGTCCCAGCCACAGCCTTTGTTGCGACTTCACCAATCCCAGGGGGGTATACGATACCAATTCAAGCCTTCTAGGAACGTTTTCAGTGGATACCAGACCCTCACACATGCAGCTGCATGCACTGTACTCAAAAGTAACTGCGCAATAATGGCGCGAAAATGAGGCTCTGCCTACTATAGTGAAAGGCCCTTCCTGACTGGGAAAGTGTCTAAACTAGTGCCTGGCGATAAAAACGTTCCCCAAACAATAAAAGTGTGAAAATTACTTCAAACTTTTACAAACAACTTAAATAAACAATCGATTTAGCCCTTAAGAGTGTCCACCAGTTAATAGCCCATAATAAGCCCTTTATTCTTTCTAAGTCTAAGAAAATGGCTTACCGATCCCCATGAGGGAAAATGACAGCCTTCCAGCATTACACAGTCTTGTTAGAAAAATGGCTAGTCATACCTTAAGCAGAGTCTGCAAACTGTTCCCCCCAACTGAAGTTCTCTCAGCTCAACAGTCCTGCGTGGGAACAGCAATTGATTTTAGTTACTGCTGCTAAAATCATACTCCTCTTTTAAACAGAACTCTTCATCTCTTTCTGTTTTAGAGTAAATAGTACATACCAGCACTATTTTAAAATAACAAACTCTTAATAGAAGAATAAAAAACTACAACTAAACACCACATACTCTTCACTATCTCCGTGGAGATGCTACTTGTTCAGAGCGGCAAAGAGAATGACTGGGGGGGCGGAGCCTGGGAGGGGCTATATGGACAGCTTTTGCTGTGCTCTTTGCCATTTCCTGTTGGGGAAGAGAATATTCCCACAAGTTATGGATGACGCCGTGGACCGGACACACCAATGTTGGAGAAATACCTCTTTTCATTGATCTTAAGATAGCTCCTAGTAGTGCATAGCGGATCCTTCACAAAAGGATACCAAGTGAGGCAAATTGGTTAAAAGAAGTAAATTGGTCAGTTGTTTAAAATCCTGTGCTCTATTTGAATCATGAAAAATAAGAAAAATAGAAATGTTGGGTTTCATGTGTCTTTAAAAATCTAAGTCACCCAAGGAAATCACCCTCTTGATGTCAGTACATTTATCATGTATCTTAGAACATAATGGGATAGGAGAGTCAAAATTAAACTTTGCATGATTCAAATAGAGCATGTCCTTTTAAAAAACTTCTAAAAACTTATCCTATGCTGAAAAAGACTACCTACATATCCTACAATACTGGGAGCTACCTTGTGATTGGTCATTTGTCTTGTCATTGGCTTACCAGATGTTTTCAGCTAGCTCCCAGTAGTGCATTGCTGCTCTGAAGCTGACTTAAACTATGTGTTTAATACATTGGCCGGGGTTAAACACAGTTATATACAAGCTATAGCATACCTCCCAACCATTCTGCATTCTGTGGGATCATAAAAGATGGTAGGTATGGCCTGCTTCCGACCAACAGTCCCTGAGTGTTCCCCTTTAAAGGATTTATCAAGCCCACCCAGACACCTCCTTGACACACCTATGACCACCAGTATGCCAACCTCTCCATTGTAACCCGCCTCTCCTGTGCAAGGTCCATCCACAAGTTACCAGCAGTCCATTGCCCACAAACCTCACACATACCAGAAATCATCTGGAAGATGTTGAGAGGTTTGCAATCGTGCAATAATAAAATCTGCTAACACATTAGAGCATTTTCTATAGGTACTTTTATATCCATTTTATCATAAACAGCACCCTGAATTACATTAATAACATTTTACCATGACTGCTTGCATGTGTAACTTGATACAAGTCATACATTATTGGATGAAAATGTAATGCATTAAATTATTGTTTATAATATGTGGTATAGGTGCTAAGTATCAGAAACACTACATTACAAATCTGTTAGTTGAAGAAACTAAACAAAGAAAAGATACTATATAAGCACTCAAAAAAAGACACTTAGATAAATTGGAGTTAGGAAAAAAGTCACACAGGTTAAAATATAAATCTTTGAGGACGTGTTTAAAAACTGGGTATATTAAAACTAAAATGCTGGCCGAAATTCCAGTTAAAAAAAAACTGGTTATCAAAAACAAGAACACTGGAATAATAATGAGGTTCACTATTGTTGGGGCAGCAATGTATATGGGCTATATAGCCTAAAAAAGAAAACCAATATACAGGTATAGTAAAAAGGTCCAGAGTGGTAAATTAATAAGGTTACATCAGTAACAGAAAACACAGAATTAGCTTATTGTATTGGTGCACTTATAAAAACCTTATGTAGGTTTGTGCTATTATGTATTTCAATATATATTAGCAAATTCACTATAAAGATTATAAATTGGGTTAGATAGTGTCTGCTTCGGTATCGGAAATGAACCCCTATCAAAAAAATGTTGTTGGTTGTACACACATAGGGTTAACACAAGGATAGACACGCTGGTGAGATTATGATATTCGAGCAGCTGACATACTAGTGATTGTTCTTAGTGAATTTACTTGCTGTGCTTGTAAATATATTAAATTGATCACATTAAATTAGCATGTTCATATAAATATATGATAAGCTTAAACCTCAACATTGGCAAATTCACTATAAGGATTGTTAGTTTAGTAGAATAATGGCTGCTGCGGTATTGAAAATTAACCCCTGTCATAAAAATATGTTTGTTATAAACACATAGGGGGGTAGTTATCAAGCAGTCAACTTTTCTGACTTCGCCGGCCCAATACGCCCGCCTAAGCTCGCCTACCTTCGCCGCGGACCTGAAAAAATACGCCTAAGTTATCAAAAAAAGCTGTCAAAAAGCTGCGGGGCAATGAGCAGTGGACTGTGAGAGTTATCACTCATCCGATCTCGCTGCTCTTCGGCTGTTTGACAGCTTTCTTGCTAGCCTGTCACTAAGCACTCACACTAAACTGCACTGTTCTACCCCCTATACCGGCGCCCCCGGAGCCCCCCGCAACTAAATAAAGTTACTTACCCCTAAACCGCCGCTCCTAGAACCTGCCGCAACTCTTATAAATGTATTAACCCCTAAACCGCCGCTCCTAGACCCCGCCGCAAGTCTTATAAATGTATTAACCCCTAAACCGCCGCTCCCGGACACCGCTGCCACCTACATTATACCTAGTAACCCCTATCCTGCCCCCCCTATACCGTCGCCCTCTATCATAAAGTTATTAACCCCTATCCTGCTGATCCTGCACCTCGCCGCAAATAAAAAAATAGTTTAACCCCTAAACCGCCGCTCCCTGAACCGGCCGCAACCTATATTAAATTTATTAACCCCTATCCTGCCCCCCACTACACCGCCGCCACTGTAATAAAATTATTAACCCCTAAACCTAAGTCTAACACTAACCCTAACACCCCCCTAACTTAAATATTAATTAAATAAATCTAAATAATATTTATATTATTAACTAAGTTAATCCTATTTAAAACTAAATACTTACCTTTAAAATAAACCCTAATATAGCTACAATATAAATAATAATTATATTGTAGCTATCTTAGGATTTATTTTTATTTTACAGGCACCTTTCAATTTATTTTAACTAGGTACAATAGCTATTAAATAGTTATTAACTATTTAATAGCTTACCTAGCTAAAATAAAGAGAAATTTACCTGTAATATAAAAACTAACCTAAGTTACAATTACACCTAACACTACACTATACTTTAATAAATTATTCCTATTTAAAACTAAATACTTACCTGTAAAATAAACCCTAATATAGCTACAATATAATTAATAATTACATTGTAGCTATCTTAGGATTTATATTTATTTTACAGGTAACTTTGTATTTATTTTAGCTAGTTAGAATAGTTATTAAATAGTTATTAATTATTTAATAACTACCTAGCTAAAAGAAATACAAAATTACCTGTAAAATAAATCCTAACCTAAGTTACAATTAAACCTAACACTACACTATCATTAAATAAATTAAATAAACTACCTACAAATAACTACAATTAAATACAATTACATAAACTAACTAAAGTACAAAAAATAAAAAAAGCTAAGTTACAAAAAATAAAAAACATAAGTTACAAACATTTAAAAACATATTACAACAATTTTAAGCTACTTACACCTAATCTAAGCCCCCTAATAAAATAACAAACCCCCCAAAATAAAAAAATGCCCTACCCTATTCTACATTAAAAAAGTTCAAAGCTCTTTTACCTTACCAGCCCTAACACTAATCCCCTGAAGATCATCCTACCTTTAGTTGTCTTCACTCAGCCGAGCCACTGATGGAACTGAAGAGGACATCTGGACCGGCAGAAGTTATCCTCCAAGGGGCGCTGAAGAAATCTTCCATCCGGGCGAGGTCATCTTCCAAGAGGCGCTGAAGAAGTCTTCTATCCGGGCGAGGTCATCTTCCAAGAGGCGCTGAAGAAGTCTTCTATCCGGGCGAGGTCATCTTCGAAGCCGGGTCTTGAATCTTCATCCCGCCGATGCGGAACATCCTTCTTTCCCGACGAACTACCGACGAATGAAGGCTCCTTTAAGGGACGTCATCCAAGATGGCGTCCCTTCAATTCCGATTGGCTGATAGGATTCTATCAGCCAATCGGAATTAAGGTAGGAAAAATCTGATTGGCTGATGGAATCAGCCAATCAGATTGAGCTCGCATTCTATTGGCTGATCGGAACAGCCAATAGAATGCGAGCTCAATCTGATTGGCTGATTGGATCAGCCAATCGGATTGAACTTGAATCTGATTGGCTGATTCCATCAGCCAATCAGATTTTTCCTACCTTAATTAACTATTTAATAGCTATTGTACCTAGTTAAAATAAATTGAAAGGTGCCTGTAAAATACAAATAAATCCTAAAATAGCTACAATATAATTATTTTTTATAGTGTAGCTATATTAGGGTTTATTTTAAAGGCAAGTATTTAGTTTTAAATAGGATTCATTTAGTCCATAATAGAAATATGATTTAGGTTTATTTAATTAATATTTAAGTTAGGGGGTGTTAGGGTTAGTGTTAGACTTGGGTTTAGGGGTTAATAATTTTATTACAGTGGCGGCGGTGTAGTGGGGGGCAGGATAGGGGTAAATAAATTTATTATAGGTGGCGACGGTGTAGAAGGGGGCAGGATAGGGGTTAATAAATTTATTATAGGTGGCGACGGTGTAGGGGGGCAGGATAGGGGTTAATAAATTTAATATAGGTTGCGGGGGTCCGGGAGCGGCGGTTTAGGGGTTAAACTATTTATTTAGTTGCGGCGAGGTGCGGGACTGGCAGGATAGGGGTTAATAAATTTATTATAGAGGGCGGCGGTATAGGGGGGGCAGGATAGGGGTTACTAGGTATAATGTAGTTGGCGGTGGGCTCCGGGAGCGGCGGTTTAGGGGTTAATATGTATAGAGTAGCTTGCGGTGGGCTCCGGGAGCGGCGGTTTAGAAGTTAACATATTTATTATAGTGTCGGTGGGCTCTGGGAGCGGTGGTTTAGGGGGTAATAACTTTATTTAGTTGCGGCGGTGTAGGGGGGACAGATTAGAGGTGTTTAGGCTCGGGGTACATGTTAGGGTGTTAGGTGCAGACAGCTCCCATAGGAATGAATGGGATGTCTGGCAGCAGCGAACTTGTACTTTCGCTATGGTCAGACTCCCATTGATTCCTATGGGATCCGCCGCCTCCAGGCTGGCGGATTGAAAACCAGGTACGCTGGGCCGTAAAAGTGCCGAGCGTACCTGCTAGTTTTTTGATAACTAGCAAAAGTAGTGAGATTGTGCCGCACTTGTGTGCGGAACATCTGGAGTGACGTAAGAATCGATCTGTGTCGGACGGAGTCCGGCGGATCGAAGTTTACGTCACAAAATTCTACTTTTGCCGGTCTTTAGCCTTTGATAACTAAGGCGAATCAGCCTCGCCACAAATACGCTGCGGAATTCCAGAGTATTTGAGGTTGACGGCTTGATAACTACCCCCCATAGGGTTAAAGGGACATGAAACCCACATTTTTTCTTTCATAATTTAGAAAGAGCTTGCATTTTTAAACAACCTTCTAATTTATTTCTATTATCTAATTTGCTTCATTTTCCTGTTATCCTTTGCTGAAAAGCATATCTAGATAGGCTTAGTAGCTGCTGATTGGTGGCTGCACACAGATGCCGTGTATGATTGGCTCACCCATGTGCATTGCTATTTCTTCTAAAAAGGATATCTAAAGAATGAAGCACATTAGATAATAGAAGTAAATTGGAATGTTGTTTAAAATTGTTTTCTCTATCTCAATCATGACAGAAATTTTTTGGGTTTAGTTTCCCTTTAACATCAGTGTAGACACGCTGGCGAGATTATAATATTCTAGCAGCTGCAGTCCTAGTGATATAGCTAAGTAAATTTACTTGTTGGATTTGTAAATAAATTAAATCAATCCGATTGTTGTAAGCGTGTGGTTCATATCATGAGTATTTTTTTTCATTTACTCATGATATGAACCACACGCTTACAACAAGAACACGTTCTAATAAAGATTTATATTTTAACCTGTGCGACTTTTTTCCAAACTCCAATTTATCTAAGGGTCTTTTTTTGAGTGCTTATATAGTATCTTTTCTTTGTTTAGTTTCTTCAACTAACAGTTTGTAATGTTATTGGCTACTACACCAGAGATCTTCTGCCCTTTCGAATCAGGTCTTCTAAAATTATTTGTATGTTGAGAGTAATGTTCATTTGACCTAAATTAAAGAAATATATAGCTCATTTAAATGTGAGTAAAATAACTAAAATGGCTGCCCTCCAGAATCATAATTGGGTAAAACATAACTGTGGACCAAATTACTAAATAAGATTTTTGTCTTCGATTCAATTTGAAAATTTTAGCTAATTGAACATCTTATGTATTTATATATGAAAACAGAAATGTAATTATGCACCAAAACATAAAACTCCACAAAACTGTGTATACTCACCCCAGTATGTGCTCACAGAGCAGTCGACAGTAGTCACTGTGGGAACTAGTAATTAATAATAGAACCTTTCCAGCATTCTTAAGACTCTTTAACCAGTTTTTCAGAGAATCAGGACAAGGCTTTAAATATTTACTTGGATCCTTTTTCACAGTTGGAAAATATGTTCCACAGTTTTCTGAAAAAAGAAATATATCAAAATTATTCATAAATGATTATCTGAAGATAAACATCTGTATTATTCAAAGAAATTGTAAACACTATGCAGTCCAATTTAATATTATTTGGACTTTATACAATTACTTGTTATTTCTAAAGTACATTTGAGATAGAAAGTCACTTTCTGCTTCTTTAAAAACACATTTATAATAACAATGTTTAAAGGAATAGTCTAGTCAAATTAAACTTCCATGATTCATATAGAGCAGGCAATTTTAAGCAACTTTCTAATTCACTCCTATTATCAATTTTTCTTCATTCTCTTGCTAATTTTATTCAAAAAAGCAAGAATGCGAGCATAGGAGCTGGCCCATTTTTGGTTCAGCAACTGGGTAGAGCTTGCTGATTGGTGGTTACATTTAGACACCAATCAGAAAGTGCTACCCAGGTGCTGAACCAAAAATGGGCCGACTCCTATGCTTGCATTCCTGCTTTTTTTTAAAAAAGATACCAACAGAACGAAGAAAAATTATAATAGGGGTAAATTAGAAAGTTAATTAAAATTGCATGCTATATCTGAATCATGAAAGTTTAATTTTGACTAGACCATTCCTTTAATGTTTCGCGTTAATTTAAAAATATATCAGTTTTGGTGTGTATGAACAGTTTGTATACGTGTGTTGAATGCAGGAATGTGTTTTCAAAACAGATATGTGTACTAGGTTTTAAATGATACTATTATATTATTGGATGATACTTTTAAACAGAGATGCTGTGTGTTGTAAAATATGTAGAGCTGTAGTATACTTTTGCTGGACTGTTGAATGTTACTTTTTTATTTTTTATTTTCCTGGTGCTTATAACTTGGATTGCGTAAACAAATTTATTTGACATTTGGCTGTTTTGTAGCCAACCACTCTGACTGAAAATACTGCTTGAAAAATTAGCCAAACCTACAGCAAAAAACTGGTGAACTCATCATTATGATATTTGGTATAGAGATGGTTTTTATTGTCTAACATGTTCTTGTTATAATGTTAAAGGGACAGTATGGTCAAAATAAAATTTTCATGATTCAGATAGTTCATGTGTGTCAGCACTGGTTGTCTAAAATGCAAATCTGTCAAAAGAACTGAGATAAGGGGGCAGTCCGCAGTGGCTTAGATACAAGGTAATCACAGAGGTAAAAAGTGTATTAATATAAGTGTGTTGATTATGTAAAACTGGGGAATGAGTAATAAAGGGATTATCTAACTTTTTATACAATAAACAAATTTGAGTAGGCTGTCCCTTTAAGACATGCTCAGTACCATAATTTGGCAGCAGAAGATTGTGGTACTTGTAGTCAAAAATATTGGTCTATATGGTGCTGTTTCCTCAAGTGAGTTCAGTGGTCCAATTGCTTTCCTACCAATTAAAAATATTTGATTTGTACTTACATCATGTTGGTTTGAGAAAGGCATTGTTTAAGTTCCAAAATGTTAAAAAGTGCTAATTTAAAATTTGGAATAAGATACATTTGTGCCTTTTTCACAGACTAATTTGATGTAAGTACAAATCAAACATTTTTGCTTGATTGGAATTGGAGTATTTTCATTTTAGACGTTTGATTTGTATTCATAGTATTGTAGTATTTGTCTGAGCAAGGGGTATGGCCCTAATTTTGTTCTATAATTTATTCCAATGAGTGGATATACTCAATATTTTTATGATGTTTTTACACTGCACCCTGTTTGTTTTGGGGTGAATGTCTGGTGCGACAAGGACTTGTTTTCTAACAGGAAACCTATAAGGCAAAATGTGTATAGGAAGTTATGTGTGTAGAGTGCTGCAAGAGAGAGAAGTTTGGTTATCGCCATTGCTGGGAAAATAATATCCATAATAATTACCATATATAGGGCTAGATTACAAGTGGAGCGCTAAATATTGCTTGCGTGAAAGCGATATTTGCGCTCCACTGAGTAACACCAGTGCACGCTAATGTGCACTGGTATTACAAGTTGGGCGCAATGCGAATGCGAGCATTGCTAGGAAGCACTGCGCTCATGAGAGCGCGCTTCCATAGCCTAAAAGAGAACTAGCAAAGGGAAGGGGCTAAGTAGTGCAGCAGTTTTTACATATAGGACTATATACATATATATTTATGTGTTAATATGTGTATATACACATATTAACATATAAATATATATATATATATATATATAAGCATATACATATATATTTACTGGGAACACACAGTTCCCATAAACCGCAATGTAAAGTCACATTTTAGTGCTGTGTTTTTTTTCTAACACCCCACAGACGCCCCTTTTTACCCCATATAATGCTTTTTGCAGTTATTTTAGTAAAAAAATAAAGATGCTACTATCTTTATTTTTTAATAAAATATAGTACACTTGATTTGGGGGGCATTTGGTGGACATTTATAAAATTAACCAGAGATCTGATCTCTGGTTAATTTTATAAGCGTTAATTGCTACCGTGATCTCACGGTAGCAATAACTAGCCACTTATTGCAGGCGCATGATAAATTAGTGCTTGTAATCTAGCGCTTAGTTATATAACAAGGTTATTATTTAATTATGACACTGAAATTGATTCACTTAAATCTGGAACTTCTGGCCATATTAAAACTTAATTTTTGTATTTATTCTATATTACATGATTGGTCTACACTATAAAATTATTAACCATGCCTTATTTTAAATAAATAATGTTAAACAATACCTAATGTTGGTTACAAACAAATATGGGGACAGATCACAATCCTTTAAAAAAATATATCAAATGATTTATGTACAAAAATCCCTATAGACTTAAATGGTGTTTTTCTGTTATCATTAGATAAGTTTTTTCTAAAATATTGTGATATCTCACTTTTTTATTTTATATTTTCAAAATAATAAGTTTTCTTTATTATTAGGCTACTATGTATGCACTGATTAAATTTTTTTATTGTTTATAGTTTTGGGATTTTAGAAACCTACCCTGTATTGAAAAAGTGCAGCAAGGAATGTCCAAGCTGAAAGCTCCATCTTGTGGTCTTATTGTGCACATGCATTATAGACAGCACTACAACAACAATGATAATGTACAGAGCAACATGTTTTTGGGTAAAGATGCAAATTAGGTTTTTAATTTGTATACAGCAACTTACACAGCACTGGTAGATATTAATAGTGTTACTAGAGTACACTATTGTTTGTCACACTATTTAAAGTGCTTATGCTTAAAACTTTACTCTTTCAAACAAAAGAGGAAGAGGAACTGAACATCTACTATCAATTGTATTTGGAAAACGGTGAATCCCGGAAGAACCATTTTGCAGGAGTCACTAGTATGTCCGAGAGTTAAGATAATCCAAGAATACAATCTCTGTTCAAAATGCAAGTAAAACAATAAAAAGAAATTAATGAAGTGGTGAAAGATCACCTTCCGTCTCTGGTACTCATCTCTAAATCAGACAGCATATTTATTTGGTGTTCTTTGAACACCGCTCTTGGTATTCTCCCCCAGAAACAAATTCTTAATTTGGTCTTCCCTTCTTGTTCTATTTTATTTAATTGTAAACTTACATCCAATCCTCATTTATTCCCTCTCAGGTTGGAAATGCATTTAAAGGGACAGTCAACTCCAGAATATTTATAATTTAAGAAGATAGATTATCCCTTTATTACCCATCCCCTGGTTTTGCATAACCAACACAGTTATATTAATATACTTTTTACCTCAGTGTTGGCTCCTAGGTTAAACCACGAGCGTGAGCACAATGTTATCTATATGGCACACATGAACTAACGCCCTCTAGTTGTGAAAAAAAATCAAAATGCATTCAGATAAGAAATTAGCATATGAGCCTACCTAGGTTTAGCTTTCAGTTAAGAATACCAAGAGAGCAAAGCAAAATTGATGATAAAAGTAAATTGGAAGGTTGTTTAAAATGGCATGTCCTACCTGAATCATGAAAGTTTATTTTTGACTAGATTGTCCCTTTAAGCAAGACTGCCTTGTTTATATGCTATAAAAGCTCTAATATAAAGAAAGGCAGAATTAGTACATTATGTGTGGAATGCCCAGTGATAGATGCATATTGGCACTTATCAAATTCCATTTTTAAAATTATGACCATAATCAACTGAAAGAGTTTAATCAGGTGTTCTGTAAAAATTAGCACCTGCAACTCTAGAGCCTGGCTTAATAAGGTGGTAACTATGGAGGGTATAAATACGATCACTGAGGTTATACCATTATCACTATTATTCATATACGCTCAACTTAATGTACACGCTGTAAGTTGTATAATCACAGTGTGTTATGTAAACAAGAATTCCTCTCGTATAAGACCCATGGGAAAATAACAGATCATACACAAACCCTCATATGACATATTATAAGGTTAGGGATTGCAAGGAGTGGTATAACATAGGACCGCAAGTAAACAATGGGTACATAGCTACAAGGTTGCTAAGCGATGATATGAACCTATCAGGAATCATCTACGGCATATACCCACAACTTGTGCAATCGGGAATCCGGAATGGTACAAAGGGGTGTGACAATATGACGTGATGCATCTGGATTAGTTGGTTATCCCAGACTTAGAGTTTTTAAAGCGGCTCATCCAGGTACTCGGCTTGTAATTTTTCTAAAATAATTCAGCATTGAAAAAGGCCAGGTCATAGGCCGAAACGCGTTTGTGAATATTATTTTTGTACAGAGTGGAATATCCCTGGCACCTGAAGCCGACGTCTGCAGTTTATCAGCCAGGAAACAGGGGGATATTTCCACAGATGATATAGTAGTGGTTGTTCCTTGGATTAGCAGAGATACTTGCTATTTTTACTTAGACTTAATAAAGGTTAAGTTTTTCTTTTCCCTAGTTCTTGTATGGGGGTGGAGTGCCTTGCTCAAAGAGTCATAAATTGTCCAAAAACAGAACACTATATTTTATGTTGTTCTACAGGCAGGAAAATAGTTTAGAATAATCCTTGGACAAATCAGAGGCAGATCTAATCTTTAAGTGATACAGCTGTGCTACGATTATGTTGCTCATGGTGCTTGGAGGAGGAGGCCAGGAATCGTAATATATAGTGAAATAGGTTGCACTTAGTGCCTACCAAATAAAGACAAGGAGATAAACCGGTACTGCTTGATCACCATTTTATTCTTTGTAGCAAGGCTACAAAGCCACTCTTTTTCATTAGGTAGGTGGAAAATGTGTATTACCACTCTTTATTCCAAGTATTTCTTTAATACACACTTCCCTGGCCTGAACAAACAATGTTACATGTCTTCCCATAGGTCTCTTTGGTTCCAAGAAAAATTATATTTGAAAGGTTTTCTTCTAGGATTGTGCCATGGTTGTATCATTTAAAAAAATCTACATGTTCAAATCACTTTTAGGGAACATATTGGCATGCTAAGGCTGATAAGACTTGGTTTAAGCAAAATATTTCAGTTAGTGCACTAGTGACTATCATCCAGCTATCTGTTTTTGGTCATATACACCTATTTCATAGCAAGGTGATGAAATGCTTTTAGTTATCATAATGATAGGCATTATGTGATGAATAACATTTACTCAAGAACAGTAATCTTTGGCAATGAAATTCAGATTTGGATTAATGACCAAATATTCAGATAGATTATGAGTTTTTGTCGGTAAGGCTTACGGGGCTAACGAGCAGTTTCAGCTCACCGCTCACCTACAGACAACGCTGGTATTACGGGTTATTACAAACCCGGCGTTAGTCGCAGAAAAGTGAGCGGAGAGCAAAATTTTGCTCCACATTTCACCTCAATACCAGCGCTGCTTACGGTAGCGGTAAGCTGGATAAACGTGCTTGTGCACGATTTCCCCATAGGAATCAATGGGGCAAATTCGGCTGAAAAAAAACCTAACACCTGCAAAAAAGCAGCGTTCAGCTCCTAACGCAGCCCCATTGATTCCTATGGGGAAATACTTGTTATGTCTACACCTAACACCCTAACATGAACCCCAAGTCTAAACACCCCTAATCTTACACTTATTAACCCCTAATCTGAAGCCCCCGACATCGCCGTCACCTGCTTTATATTATTAACCCTTGATCTGCCGCTCCGGACACCACCGCCAGCTACATTATACTTATGAACCCCTAATCTGCTGCCCCAACATCGCCGAACCCTACATTAGAAAACAATGGGACAGTTTGAGCTGAAAAAAACCCTAACACCTGCAAAAAAGCAGCGTTCAGCTCCTAACGCGGCCCCATTGTTTCCTATGGGGAAACACTTCCTACGTCTGCACCTAACACCCTAACATGTACCCCGAGTCTAAACACTCCTAACCTTACACTTATTAACCCCTAATCTGCTGCACCCGCTATCGCTGACCCCTGCATATTATTATTAACCCCTAATCTGCCGCTCCGTACACCGCCGCAACCTACATTATAGCTATGTACCCCTAATCTGCTGCCCCTAACACTGCCGACCCCTATATTATATTTATTAACCCCTAATCTGCCCCCCACAACGTCGCCTCCACCTACCTACAATTATTAACCCCTAATCTGCCGACCGCACAGCACCGCCACCTACGTTATCCTTATTTACCCCTAATCTGCTGCCCCTAACACCGCCGACCCCTATATTATATTTATTAACCCCTAATCTGCCCCCCACAACGTCGCCGCCAGCTACCTACAATAATTAACCCCTAATCTGCCGACCCCACCTCACCGCTACTCTAATAAATGTATTAACCCCTAAAGCTAAGTCTAACCCTAACACTAACCCCCTAAATTAAATATAATTTAAATCTAATGAAAAAAATTAACTCTTATTAAATAAATTATTCCTTTTTAAAGATAAATACTTACCTGTAAAATAAACCCTAATATAGCTACAATATAACGAATAATTATATTGTAGCTATTTTAGGATTTATATTTATTTTACAGGCAACTTTGTAATTATTTTAACCAGGTACAATAGCTATTAAATAGTTAATAACTATTTAATAGCTACCTAGTTAAAATAATTACAAAATTACCTGTAAAATAAATCCTAACCTAAGTTACAATTAAACCTAACACTACACTATCAATAAATTAATTAAATAAAATACCTACAATTATCTACAGTTAAACCTAACACTACACTATCAATAAACTAATTAAATACAATACCTACAAATAAATACAATTAAATAAACTAACTAAAGTACAAAAAATAAAAAAGAACTAAGTTACAAAAAATAAAAAAAGATTTACAAACAAGAAAAATATTACAACAATTTTAAACTAATTACACCTACTCTAAGCCCCCTAATAAAATAACAAAGCCCCCCAAAATAAAAAAATGCCCTACCCTATTCTAAATTAAAAAAGTTCAAAGCTCTTTTACCTTACCAGCCCTGAAAAGGGCCATTTGCGGGGCATGCCCCAAAGAATTCAGCTCTTTTGCCTGTAAAAAAAACACAATACCCCCCCCAACATTACAACCCACCACCCACATACCCCTAATCTAACCCAAACCCCCCTTAAATAAACCTAACACTAAGCCCCTGAAGATCGTCCTACCTTATCTTCACCATGCCGGGTTCACCGATCGGTCCACCGAAGTCTTGATCCAAGCCTCCGAAGTCTTGATCCAAGCCCAAGCGGGGGCTGAAGAGTGACGTCCATCCTCCGGCTGAAGTCTTGATCCAAGCGGCAAATGAAGAAGTCCATCTTCGGGAAGAAATCTTCATCCTATCCGGGCAGAAGAGTAGATCCGGACCGGCAAACATCTTCATCCAAGCCGCATCTTCTATGTTGTTCCATCCGATGAAGAGCGGCTGATCTTGAAGACCTCTGGCGCGGATCCATCCTCTTCGTTCGACGTCCAACTGAAGAATGAAGGTTCCTTTAAGGGACGTCATCCAAGATGGCGTGCCTCGAATTCCGATTGGCTGATAGGATTCTATCAGCCAATCGGAATTAAGGTAGGAAAATTCTGATTGGCTGATGGAATCAGCCAATCAGATTCAAGTTCAATCCGATTGGCTGATTGGATCAGCCAATCAGATTGAGCTCGCATTCTATTGGCTGATCGGAACAGCCAATAGAATGCGAGCTCAATCTGATTGGCTGATCCAATTCGAGGGATGCCATCTTGGATGACGTCCCTTAAAGGAACCTTCATTCTTCAGTTGGACGTCGAACGAAGAGGATGGATCCGCGCCAGAGGTCTTCAAGATCAGCCGCTCGTCATCGGATGGAACAACATAGAAGATGCGGCTTGGATGAAGATGTTTGCCGGTCCGGATCTACTCTTCTGCCCGGATAGGATGAAGATTTCTTCCCGAAGATGGACTTCTTCATTTGCCGCTTGGATCAAGACTTCAGCCGGAGGATGGACGTCACTCTTCAGCCCCCGCTTGGGCTTGGATCAAGACTTCGGAGGCTTGGATCAAGACTTCGGTGGACCGATCGGTGAACCCGGCGTGGTGAAGATAAGGTAGGAAGATCTTCAGGGGCTTAGTGTTAGGTTTATTTAAGGGGGGTTTGGGTTAGATTAGGGGTATGTGGGTGGTGGGTTGTAATGTTGGGGGGGGGGTATTGTGTTTTTTTTACAGGCAAAAGAGCTGAATTCTTTGGGGCATGCCCCGCAAATAGCCCTTTTCAGGGCTGGTAAGGTAAAAGAGCTTTGAACTTTTTTAATTTAGAATAGGGTAGGGCATTTTTTTATTTTGGGGGGCTTTGTTATTTTATTAGGGGGCTTAGAGTAGGTGTAATTAGTTTAAAATTGTTGTAATATTTTTCTTATATTTGAAAATATTTTTTTATTTTTTGTAACTTAGTTCTTTTTTTATTTTTTGTACTTTAGTTAGTTTATTTAATTGTATTTAATTAATTTATTGATAGTGTAGTGTTAGGTTTAAATGTAGATAATTGTAGGTTATTTATTTAATTAATTTATTGATAGTGTAGTGTTAGGTTTAATTGTAAATTAGGTTAGGATTTATTTTAAAGGTAATTTTGTAATTATTTTAAATAGGTAGCTATTAAATAGTTATTAACTATTTAATAGCTATTGTACCTGGTTAAAATAATTACAAAGTTGCCTGTAAAATAAATATAAATCCTAAAATAGCTACAATATAATTATTCGTTATATTGTAGCTATATTAGGGTTTATTTTACAGGTAAGTATTTATCTTTAAATAGGAATAATTTATTTAATAAGAGTTAATTTTTTTCGTTAGATTTAAATTATATTTAACTTAGGGGGGTGTTAGTGTTAGGGTTAGACTTAGCTTTAGGGGTTAATACATTTATTAGAGTAGCGGTGAGGTGCGGTCGGCAGATTAGGGGTTAATTATTGTAGGTAGCTGGTGGCGACGTTGTGGGGGGCAGATTAGGGGTTAATAAATATAATATAGGGGTCGACGGTGTTAGGGGCAGCAGATTAGGGGTACATAAGGATAACGTAGGTGGCGGCGCTGTGCGGTCGGCAGATTAGGGGTTAATAATTGTAGGTAGGTGGTGGCGACGTTGGGGGCGGCAGATTAGGGGTTAATAAATATAATATAGGGGTCAGCGGTGTTAGGGGCAGCAGATTAGGGGTACATAAGTATAACGTAGGTGGCGGCGGTGTGCGGTCGGCAGATTAGGGGTTAAAAAAATTATTATAGTGGCGGCGATGTGGGGGGACCTCGGTTTAGGGGTACATAGGTAGTTTATGGGTGTTAGTGTACTGTAGAGCACAGTAGTTAAGAGCTTTATGAACCGGCGTTAGCCCAAAAAGCTCCCAACTCCTGGTTTTTTTCTGCGGCTGGAGTTTTGTCGTTAGATTTCTAACGCTCACTTCAGCCACGACTCTAAATACCGGCGTTAGAAAGATCCCATTGAAAAGATAGGATACGCAAATGGCGTAGGGGGATCTGCGGTATGGAAAAGTCGCGGCTGCAAAGTGAGCGTTAGACCCTTTCCTGACTGACTCCAAATACCAGCGGGCGGTAAAAAAACAGCGTTAGGAGCCTCTAACGCTGGTTTTGACGGCTAACGCCAAACTCCAAATCTAGGCGTAAGATAGCTACAATATAACTAATAGTTACATTGTAGCTAGCTTAGGGTTTATTTTTATTTTACAGGCAACTTTGTGTTTATTTTAACTAGGTACAATAGTTATTAAATAGTTATTAACTATTAAATAGCTACCTAGCTAAAATAAAGACAAATTTACCTGTAAAATAAAAATAAGCCCTACACTATAATTAAATTAATTCCCTAAAGTAACTACAATTAAATACAATTAAATACAATTATCTAAATTACGAAAAAAACAAACACTAAATTACAGAAAATAATAAAATAATTACAATTTTTTAAAACTAATTACACCTAATCTAATCCCCCGAATAAAATAAAAAATCCCCCCAAAATAATAAAAATCCCTACCCTATACTAAATTACAAATAGCCCTTAAAAGGGCCTTTTGTGGGGCATTGTCCCAAAGTAATCAGCTTTTACCTGTAAAAAAAAATACAATACCCCCCCCAACATTAAAACCCACCACCCACACACCCAACCCTACTCTAAAACCCACCCAATCCCCCCTTAATAAAAACAAAATTTATGTACCGAGTCCACGGATTCATCCTAACTTGTGGGATATTGTCCTTTCTGACAGGAAGTAGCAAAGAGAGCACCACAGCAGAGCTGTCTATATAGCTCCCATCTTAACTCCACCCCCCAGTCATTCGACCGAAGGCCAAGGAAGAAAAGGAGAAACTATAAGGTGCAGAGGTGACTGAAGTTTACATTGTCTTGAATAGACAGGGCGGGCCGTGGACTCGGTACATCGCAAAAGAAAGAAATTTATCAGGTAAGCATACATTTTGTTTTCTTTTGCATGATGTACAGAGTCCACGGATTCATCCTAACTTGTGGGATACTAATAACAAAGCTTTAGGACACGGATGAAGGGAGGGACAAAACAGGAACCTAAACGGAAGGCACCACTGCTTGCAAAACCTTTCTCCCAAAAATAGCCTCCGAAGAAGCAAAAGTATCAAATTTGTAAAATTTTGAAAAGGTATGAAGCGACGACCAAGTCACAGCCTTACAAATCTGTTCAACAGAAGCATCATTTTTAAAAGCCCATGTGGAAGCTACCGCTCTAGTAGAATGAGCTGTAATCCTTTCAGGAGGCTGCTGTCCAGCAGTCTCATAAGCCAAATGGATGATGCTTTTCAGCCAAAAGGAAAGAGAAGTCGCCGTAGCCTTTTGACCCCTACGCTTTCCAGAATAGACAACAAACAAAGAAGATGTTTGACGAAAATCTTTGGTTGCCTGCAAATAAAATTTCAAAGCACGAACCACGTCCAAGTTGTGCAACAGACGTTCCTTCTTACAAGAAGGATTAGGACACAGAGAAGGAACAACAATTTCTTGATTGATATTCCTGTTAGTAACAACCTTAGGTAGGAACCCAGGCTTGGTATGCAAAACCACCTTATCAGCATGGAACACAAGATAAGGAGAGTAATGCAGATAGTTCAGAAACTCTTCGAGCTGAAGAGATAGCAACTAGGAACAAAACTTTCTAAGATAAAAGCTTAATATCTATGGAATGCATGGGTTCAAACGGAACCCCTGAAGAACTCTAAGAACTAAATTTAGACTCCATGGCGGAGCAATAGGTTTAAACACAGGCTTAATTCTAACTAAAGCCTAACAAAAAGCCTGAACGTCTGGAACATCTGCCAGACGCTTGTGCAACAAAATAGACAGAGCAGATATCTGTCCCTTTAGGGAACTAGCTGATAATCCCTTCTCCAATCCCTCTTTGAGAAAAGACAAAATCCTAGGAATCCTGATTTTACTCCAGGAGAAGCCTTTGGATTCGCACCAAAAAAGATATTTACGTCATATCTTATGATAAATTTTCCTGGTAACATGCTTTCGAGCCTGAATCAAGGTATTTATGACTGACTCAGAGAAACCCTGCTTTGATAGAATCAAGCGTTCAATCTCCAAGCAGTCAGTTGCAGAGAAATTAGATTTGGCCCTATCTTGCAAGGTGAAAGAATTAGACGCACTAGAAGTGCTTGGCATCGCTTGTGCGGGCGTTACTGGTTGTGACACTTGGGGAGAACTAGATGGCAAAACCTGATTTCCTTCTGTCTGAGAATCATCTAATGCCAAACTTTTATAAGTCAAAATATGCTGTTTGCAATTTATAGACATATCAGTACAAGTGGGACACATTCTAAGAGGGTGTTCCACAATGGCTTCTAAACAAATTGAACAATGAGTTTCCTCAGTGTCAGACATGTTTAACAGACTAGTAATAAAGCAAGCAAGCTTGGAAAACACTTTATTTAATGAAAAAAACACAATTTGCAAAAACGGTACTGTGCCTTTAAGAGAAAAAAAAGGCATACACAAACTGCAAAATAGGTTAAAATTGCTTCAATTTTTCTGAAATGTTAACAGTGTACCCACTAAGCTTTAGAAGGATTGCACCACAAGTTAATAAGCAATAAATCCCCAAATGAAAAAACCGGATTGAAATATGTCTAAAACCGGTTAAAACCCCCTAAAGCACCTTGCCACAGCTCTGCTGTGGCCCTACCTGCCCTTAGGAAGCGATAATATGGGTTTTAAAGCTTCAATTAGTCCCTCAGAAGACTCTCAGGACCTCAGGAGAAGTTGCTTGCTGCTTGTAAATGTAGGCCCCGCCCACCTCACTCGATGTTGCTGGGGCCTACACAAAACTAACAAAGCCTGCCTGAAAGCCATGTGGGTTATAAACAACCCCAAAGAACCCTCAAGCAAATGTCCCATAAAACAGAAAATGTTACTCCCAGACAAAAAAACGTTTGTCCCAAATTCACATAACAAACTGAGTGCCCACAAAAAATTAACCCTTTATGCAAGCTAGTAAAAACCTCTGATAACACTAGGATTACTGCTTCCCCTTCCCAGCCTTTCTGAGTTAACACAGTCTCTGCAGAAAATATGACTGAACATACCTCATTGCTGTATAGCAAGAAACTGTTTCTCACACTGAAGTTTTCCTGTACTCCTCAGCTTCTGTGGGAACAGCAGTGGACCTTAGTTACAAATGCTAAGATCATCATCCTCCAGGCAGAAATCTTCATCTATGTCCTGCCTGAGAGTAAATATTACAACACTGGTACCATTTAAAAATAACAAACACTTGATTGAAGATAAAATAAAACTAACAGTTTAACACCTCTTCTCTTTACTCTTCCTGCTTAGAGCCAGCAAAGAGAATGACTGGGGGGTGGAAGTTAAGGGGGGAGCTATATAGACAGCTCTGCTATGGTGCTCTCTTTGCTACTTCCTGTCAGGAAGGACAATATCCCACAAGTTAGGATGAATCCGTGGACTCGGTACATCATGCAAAAGAAACCTCACACTAACCCCTTGAAGATCACCCTACCTTGAGACGTCTTCACCCAGCCGGGCAGAAGTGGTCCTCCAGATGGGCAGAAGTCTTCATCCTATCCGGGCAGAAGAGGTCCTCCAGACGGCCAGAAGTCTTCATCAGCGCGGCATCTTCTATCTTCATCCATCCGGAGCGGAGTGGGTCCATCTTCAAGACATCCTCTTCCTTCTGACGACTAACACTAAATGACGGTACCTTTAAGTGACGTCATCCAAGATGGCGTCCCTTCAATTACGATTGGCTGATAGAATTGGATCAGCCAATAGGATTGAACTTCAATCCTATTGGCTGATTGCATCAGCCAATAGGATTTTTTCTACCTTAATTCCGATTGGCTGATAGAATGCTATCAGCCAATTGGAATTGAAGGGACGCCATCTTGGATGACGTCACTTAAAGGTACCATCATTTAGTGTTAGTCGTCAGAAGGAAGAGGATGCTCCGCATTGGATGTCTTGAAGATGGACCTGCTCTGCTCCGGTTGGATGAAGATAGAAGATGCCGTCTGGATGAAGACTTCTGGCCGTCTGGAGGACCTCTTCTGCCCGGATAGGATGAAGACTTCTGCCCATCTGGAGGACCACTTCTGCCCGGCTGGGTGAAGACGTCTCAAGGTAGGGTGATTTTCAAGGGGTTAGGGTTAGGTTTTATTAAGGGGGGATTGGGTGGGTTTTAGAGTAGGGTTGGGTGTGTGGGTGGTAGGTTTTAATGTTGGGGGGTATTGTATTTTTTTTTACAGGTAAAAGAGCTGATTACTTTGGGGGCAATGCCCTGCAAAAGGCCCTTTTAAGGGCTATTTGTAATTTAGTATAGGGTAGGGATTTTTATTATTTTGGGGGGATTTTTTATTTTATTAGGGGGATTAGATTAGGTGTAATTAGTTTTAAAAAATTGCAATTATTTTATTATTTTCTGTAAAAAAAAAAATTCTCCTCGCAATTTAGATAATTGTATTTAATTGTAGTTAGTTTAGGGAATTAATGTAATTATAGTGTAGTGTTAGGTGTAATTGTAACTTAGGTTTATTTTTATTTTACAGGTAAATTTGTCTTTATTTTAGCTAGGTAGCTATTAAATAGTTAATAACTATTTAATAACTATTGTACCTAGTTAAAATAAATACAAAGTTGCCTGTAAAATAAAAATAAACCCTAAGCTAGCTACAATGTAACTATTAGTTATATTGTAGCTAGCTTAGGGTTTATTCTATAGGTAAGTATTTAGTTTTAAATAGGAATAATTTAGTTAATTAAAGTTATTTTATTTAGATTATTTTAAATTATATTTAAGTTGGGGGGGTTAGGGTTAGACTTAGGTTTACGGGTTAATACATTTAATATAGTTGCGGCGACGTTTGGGGCGACAGATTAGGGGTTAATAAATGTAGGTAGGTGTCGGCGATGTTAGGGACGGCAGATTAGGAGTTAATCAAATTTAACTAATGTTTGTGAGGCGGAGTGCGGCGGTTTAGGGGTTAATATATTTATAAAAGTGGCGGCGATGTCCGGTTCGGCAGATTAGAGGTTAAAAATTTTATTTAAGTGTTTGCGATGTGGGGGGGGGGGGGGGCTTGGTTTAGGGGTTAATAGGTAATTTGTGGGTGTTAGTGTACTTTTTAGCCCTTTAGTTAAGAGTTTTATGTTACGGCGTTAGCCCATAAAACTCTTAACTACTGACTTTTAAATGCGGTAGGAGTCTTGACAGGAGAGGGTCTACTGCTCACTCGTAATACCGGCATTATGCAAGTCCCATTGAAAATATGGGATACACAATTTACGTAAGTGGATTTGCGGTATGTTCCAGTCGCGGAAAAAAAGTGAGCGGTACACCTGTACCTGCCAGGCTCGTAATACCAGCGTTAGGAAAAAAGCAGCGTTGGGACCTCTCAACGCTGCTTTTTAACCCTAATGCAAAACTCGTAATCTAGCCAAATGTTTTTTAATGGATTTTCATTAAATATGTACGTAGGAACTACATTTTTTTATACATAGCTGGTATTTTCAGATAATAAAATTTATTTCTGTTATTAAAGGACTACCAAACACAGGAGAAAAGAATACTCAGTAAATGCATAATAAATAGACAATGAAAGTTTTTTTTAAATTGTGTGTTCTTTCTGAATCATAAACGTTTAAATTTGACTTGAGTTAAAACTGTATGTCAAATGCAATTGAATGTTAACAATTTGCAATGTTTTGTAAATTCTACTTTTGACTTAGTTGTTAAAAAATATCTATATTTCTATCTATCTATCCATCTATCTATAATACAATTGGACCTTTACGTCTTTTTTCAAAAGTTACACATTTCTATTAACACACTTGTTGAAACATCGTCCTTCTCAATGATGTCTGTTAATATTTTTCTGTACTTTATCACTAAGTATATGTGTCACGTACTGCTCATCTCCTGTTCATTCACTATCGATCAGATCATTACTTAATAAATGAACCATAACAAAATAATAATAAAAATAGGAATCTGCTGTTTTTCAGGGCACAGAAAAATTCTGTCAAACTTAAAGGGATACTAAACCCATTTTTTTTCTTTCATGATTCAGATAGAGCATGAGATTTTAAGCACCTTTCTAATTTACTCCTTTTGTCAATTTTTCTTTGTTCTCATGCTATCTTGATTTGAAAAAGCAGTACTGTAAGCTTTACAGCCGGACCATTTTTTGTTCAGCACCTGGGTAGCACTTGCTGATTTGTGGCTAAATGTAGCAAACCAATCAGCAAGCTCTAACAAGGTGCTGAACTAAAAATGGGCCGGCTCCTAACCTTTTATTACTGCTTTTTCAAATCAAGATTACATGAGAACAAAGAAAAATTGATAATAGGAGTAAATTAGAAAGTTGATTAAAATTGCATGCTCTATCTGAATCAGGAAAGAAAAACATGTGGGGTTAGTATCCTTTTAATAATCTAGTAGCATAAATAAACCACCAGAGGGCACAATAGCATTGTAGAGAAGATGAGAAAATCTTGTTCGCATTAAGTTTTCCTCCAACAGTGCTATAGAACTATACACAGTGCTTTACATGTATTTCTCTCCAAAAGCTTCATCCTTACACATAAAGAGCAGTGCTTGATAACTATACAAACGCCATTCTGAATCTTGCGAAATCCGCTTCTCTAATTTATTTCTATTATCAAGTTTTCTTTGTTCTCTTTGTATTTTTTTGTTGAAAAGCAGGGCACTATATGGCAGCAGTTTAGCAAGAATGTTATCCAAATGCAACAGCACTAGATGGCAGAACTCCTACCTAGGTTTCTCTTCAACAAAGAATGCCATGGGGACTAAGCAAATTTGAAAATTGAAGCAAATTGGAAACCCTTTTAAAACTGTATGTTCTGTCTAAATCACCAAAACTAGAAATTAACTTTAGAAATTAAAATAAATTTATATATCTTGGCACATATACCTGAGTAATGCTTACCAGTGAGAACCCCTCCCCAGAGGGGCAAGGACAGAATTGCTCACTTCCCTGGTAACTTGAATAAAGGTAACCACTTTAGCAGAGCCGCCTCCTCCTGCTAGTTATGTCCTGCCAAAATAGATGGACGCAGAAAAGGGGAAGAGCCTGGTAAGCATTACCCAGGGATATGCACCAAGATATAGAAAATGCTTTTAAGTTTTGTTGTTAATTTTTAGTTATCTTGGCCCTCACTGGGAGAAAAAAAAAAATCTCAGGTTGGAAAAAAGAAACAAAAAAACAGAATTTATGTTTACCTGATAAATTTCTTTCTCCAACGGTGTGTCCGGTCCACGGCGTCATCCTTACTTGTGGGATATTCTCTTCCCCAACAGGAAATGGCAAAGAGCCCAGCAAAGCTGGTCACATGATCCCTCCTAGGCTCCGCCTACCCCAGTCATTCGACCGACGTTAAGGAGGAATAATAGCATAGGAGAAACCATATGGTACCGTGGTGACTGTAGTTAAAGAAAATAAATTATCAGACCTGATTAAAAAACCAGGGCGGGCCGTGGACCGGACACACCGTTGGAGAAAGAAATTTATCAGGTAAACATAAATTCTGTTTTCTCCAACATAGGTGTGTCCGGTCCACGGCGTCATCCTTACTTGTGGGAACCAATACCAAAGCTTTAGGACACGGATGAAGGGAGGGAGCAAATCAGGTCACCTAAATGGAAGGCACCACGGCTTGCAAAACCTTTCTCCCAAAAATAGCCTCAGAAGAAGCAAAAGTATCAAACTTGTAAAATTTGGTAAAAGTGTGCAGTGAAGACCAAGTCGCTGCCCTACATATCTGATCAACAGAAGCCTCGTTCTTGAAGGCCCATGTGGAAGCCACAGCCCTAGTGGAATGAGCCGTGATTCTTTCGGGAGGCTGCCGTCCGGCAGTCTCGTAAGCCAATCTGATGATGCTTTTAATCCAAAAAGAGAGAGAGGTAGAAGTTGCTTTTTGACCTCTCCTTTTACCTGAATAAACAACAAACAGGGAAGATGTTTGTCTAAAATCCTTTGTAGCATCTAAATAGAATTTTAGAGCGCGAACAACATCCAAATTGTGCAACAAGCGTTCCTTCTTTGAAACTGGTTTCGGACACAGAGAAGGTACGATAATCTCCTGGTTAATGTTTTTGTTAGAAACAACTTTTGGAAGAAAACCAGGTTTAGTACGTAAAACCACCTTATCTGCATGGAACACCAGATAAGGAGGAGAACACTGCAGAGCAGATAATTCTGAAACTCTTCGAGCAGAAGAAATTGCAACTAAAAACAAAACTTTCCAAGATAATAACTTAATATCAACGGAATGTAAGGGTTCAAACGGAACCCCCTGAAGAACTGAAAGAACTAAATTGAGACTCCAAGGAGGAGTCAAAGGTTTGTAAACAGGCTTGATTCTAACCAGAGCCTGAACAAAGGCTTGAACATCTGGCACAGCTGCCAGTTTTTTGTGAAGTAACACCGACAAGGCAGAAATCTGTCCCTTCAGGGAACTTGCCGATAATCCTTTTTCCAATCCTTCTTGAAGGAAGGATAGAATCCTAGGAATCTTAACCTTGTCCCAAGGGAATCCTTTAGATTCACACCAACAGATATATTTTTTCCAAATTTTGTGGTAAATCTTTCTAGTTACAGGCTTTCTGGCCTGAACAAGAGTATCGATAACAGAATCTGAGAAACCTCGCTTCGATAAAATCAAGCGTTCAATCTCCAAGCAGTCAGCTGGAGTGAAACCAGATTCGGATGTTCGAACGGACCCTGAACAAGAAGGTCTCGTCTCAAAGGTAGCTTCCAAGGTGGAGCCGATGACATATTCACCAGATCTGCATACCAAGTCCTGCGTGGCCACGCAGGAGCTATCAAAATCACCGACGCCCTCTCCTGATTGATCCTGGCTACCAGCCTGGGGATGAGAGGAAACGGCGGGAACACATAAGCTAGTTTGAAGGTCCAAGGTGCTACTAGTGCATCCACTAGAGCCGCCTTGGGATCCCTGGATCTGGACCCGTAGCAAGGAACTTTGAAGTTCTGACGAGAGGCCATCAGATCCATGTCTGGAATGCCCCAAAGTTGAGTGACTTGGGCAAAGATTTCCGGATGGAGTTCCCACTCCCCCGGATGTAATGTCTGACGACTCAGAAAATCCGCTTCCCAATTTTCCACTCCCGGGATGTGGATAGCAGACAGGTGGCAGGAGTGAGACTCCGCCCATAGAATGATCTTGGTCACTTCTTCCATCGCTAGGGAACTCCTTGTTCCCCCCTGATGGTTGATGTACGCAACAGTCGTCATGTTGTCTGATTGAAACCGTATGAACTTGGTCCTCGCTAGCTGAGGCCAAGCCTTGAGAGCATTGAATATCGCTCTCAGTTCCAGAATATTTATCGGTAGAAGAGATTCTTCCCGAGACCAAAGACCCTGAGCTTTCAGGGATCCCCAGACCGCGCCCCAGCCCATCAGACTGGCGTCGGTCGTGACAATGACCCACTCTGGTCTGTGGAATGTCATCCCTCGTGACAGGTTGTCCAGGGACAGCCACCAACGGAGTGAGTCTCTGGTCCTCTGATTTACTTGTATCTTTGGAGACAAGTCTGTATAGTCCCCATTCCACTGACTGAGCATGCACAGTTGTAACGGTCTTAGATGAATGCGCGCAAAAGGAACTATGTCCATTGCCGCTACCATCAACCCGATCACTTCCATGCACTGAGCTACGGAAGGAAGAGGAACGGAATGAAGTATTCGACAAGAGTCCAGGAGCTTTGTCTTTCTGGCCTCTGTTAGAAAAATCCTCATTTCTGAGGAGTCTATAATTGTTCCCAAGAAGGGAACCCTTGTTGACGGGGATAGAGAACTCTTTTCCACGTTCACTTTCCAGCCGTGCGATCTGAGAAAGGCCAGGACGATGTCCGTGTGAGCCTTTGCTCGAGGGAGGGACGACGCTTGAATCAGAATGTCGTCCAGGTAAGGTACTACTGCAATGCCCCTTGGTCTTAGCACAGCTAGAAGGGACCCTAGTACCTTTGTGAAAATCCTTGGAGCAGTGGCTAATCCGAAAGGAAGCGCCACGAACTGGTAATGTTTGTCCAGGAATGCAAACCTTAGGAACCGATGATGTTCCTTGTGGATAGGAATATGTAGATACGCATCCTTTAAATCCACCGTGGTCATGAATTGACCTTCCTGGATGGAAGGAAGGATAGTTCGAATGGTTTCCATCTTGAAAGATGGGACCTTGAGAAATTTGTTTAAGATCTTGAGATCTAGGATTGGTCTGAACGTTCCCTCTTTTTTGGGAACTATAAACAGATTGGAGTAGAACCCCATCCCTTGTTCTCTCAATGGAACAGGATGAATCACTCCCATTTTTAACAGGTCTTCTACACAAAGTAAGAACGCTTGTCTTTTTATGTGGTCTGAAGACAACTGAGACCTGTGGAACCTTCCCCTTGGGGGAAGTCCCTTGAATTCCAGAAGATAACCCTGGGAGACTATTTCTAGCGCCCAAGGATCCAGAACATCTCTTGCCCAAGCCTGAGCGAAGAGAGAGAGTCTGCCCCCCACCAGATCCGGTCCCGGATCGGGGGCCGATATTTCATGCTGTCTTGGTAGCAGTGGCAGGTTTCTTTGCCTGCTTTCCCTTGTTCCAGCCTTGCATTGGTCTCCAAGCTGGCTTGGCCTGAGAAGTATTACCTTCTTGCTTAGAGGACGTAGCACCTTGGGCTGGTCCGTTTTTACGAAAGGGACGAAAATTAGGTCTATTTTTTGCCTTGAAAGGCCGATCCTGAGGAAGGGCATGGCCCTTACCCCCAGTGATATCAGAGATAATCTCTTTCAAGTCAGGACCAAACAGCGTTTTCCCCTTGAAAGGAATGTTTAGTAGCTTGTTCTTGGAAGACGCATCAGCCGACCAAGATTTCAACCAAAGCGCTCTGCGCGCCACAATAGCAAACCCAGAATTCTTAGCCGCTAACTTAGCCAATTGCAAAGAGGCGTCTAGAGTGAAAGAATTAGCCAATTTGAGAGCATTGACTCTGTCCATAATCTCCTCATAAGGAGGCGAGTCACTATCGAGCACCTTAATCAGTTCATCAAACCAGAAATATGCGGCTGTAGTGACAGGGACAATGCATGAAATGGGTTGTAGAAGGTAACCCTGCTGAACAAACATCTTTTTAAGCAAACCTTCTAATTTTTTATCCATAGGATCTTTGAAAGCACAACTATCCTCTATGGGAATAGTGGTGCGTTTGTTTAAAGTAGAAACCGCTCCCTCGACCTTGGGGACTGACTGCCATAAGTCCTTTCTGGGGTCGACCATAGGAAACAATTTTTTAAATATGGGGGGAGGGACGAAAGGAATACCGGGCCTTTCCCATTCTTTATTAACAATGTCCGCCACCCGCTTGGGTATAGGAAAAGCTTCTGGGAGCCCCGGCACCTCTAGGAACTTGTCCATTTTACATAGTTTCTCTGGGATGACCAAATTTTCACAATCATCCAGAGTGGATAATACCTCCTTAAGCAAAATGCGGAGATGTTCCAATTTAAATTTAAAAGTAATCACATCAGATTCAGCCTGCTGAGAAATATTCCCTGAATCAGTAATTTCTCCCTCAGACAAAACCTCCCTGGCCCCCTCAGATTGGGTTAGGGGCCCTTCAGAGATATTAATATCAGCGTCGTCATGCTCTTCAGTAACTAAAACAGAGCATCCACGCTTACGCTGACAAGGGTTCATTTTGGCTAAAATGTTTTTGACAGAATTATCCATTACAGCCGTTAATTGTTGCATAGTAAGGAGAATTGGCGCGCTAGATGTACTAGGGGCCTCCTGAGTGGGCAAGACTCGTGTAGACGAAGGAGGGAATGATGCAGTACCATGCTTACTCCCCTCACTTGAGGAATCATCTTGGGCATCATTGTCATTATCACATAAATCACATTTATTTAAATGAATAGGAATTCTGGCTTCCCCACATTCAGAACCCAGTCTATCTGGTAGTTCAGACATGTTAAACAGGCATAAACTTGATAAGAAAGTACAAAAAACGTTTTGAAATAAAACCGTTACTGTCACTTTAAATTTTAAACTGAACACACTTTATTACTGCAATTGCGAAAAAACATGAAGGAATTGTTCAAAATTCACCAAACTTTCACCACAGTGTCTTAAAGCCTTGAAAATATTGCACACCAAATTTGGAAGCTTTAACCCTTAAAATAACGGAACCGGAGCCGTTTTAAGCTTTAACCCCTTTACAGTCCCTGGTATCTGCTTTGCTGAGACCCAACCAAACCCAAGGGGAATACGATACCAAATGATGCCTTCAGAAGTCTTTTATAAGTATCAGAGCTCCTCTCACATGCGACTGCATGCCATGCCTCTCAAAAACAAGTGCGCAACACCGGCGCGAAAATGAGACTCTGCCTATGCTTTGGGAAAGCCCCTAAAGAATAAGGTGTCTAAAACAGTGCCTGCCGATATTATTATATCAAAATACCCAGAATAAATGATTCCTCAAGGCTAAATAAGTGTTAATATCAATCGATTTAGCCCAAAAAATGTCTACAGTCTAAATAAGCCCTTGTGAAGCCCTTATTTACAATCGTAATAAACATGGCTTACCGGATCCCATAGGGAAAATGACAGCTTCCAGCATTACATCGTCTTGTTAGAATGTGTCATACCTCAAGCAGCAAGGACTGCAAACTGTTCCCCCAACTGAAGTTAATGCTCTCAACAGTCCTGTGTGGAACAGCCATGGATTTTAGTTACGGTTGCTAAAATCATTTTCCTCATACAAACAGAATTCTTCATCTCTTTTCTGTTTCTGAGTAAATAGTACGTACCAGCACTATTTGAAAATAACAAACTCTTGATTGAATAATGAAAAACTACAGTTAAACACTAAAAAACTCTAAGCCATCTCCGTGGAGATGTTGCCTGTACAACGGCAAAGAGAATGACTGGGGTAGGCGGAGCCTAGGAGGGATCATGTGACCAGCTTTGCTGGGCTCTTTGCCATTTCCTGTTGGGGAAGAGAATATCCCACAAGTAAGGATGACGCCGTGGACCGGACACACCTATGTTGGAGAAACAAGGATTTCATTAAAAATGTAACAAAATGTATTAAGACTATTATAAACCTCAATAAAAACTATTTAAAAAAAAAAAAATGTATTAAGACAATACAGAAGATAAGACGGCCTAATTCAGCAGTGGCTGACTGGTGGACACCAAGTTTGTAATGAGAAACAAAAGTATGCATTGAAATCCAAACTGCAGCCTGACAAAATTGTTTGAGTGTAGCATCCACTTGATAAGCCCATGAAGTCGAAACTGCCTTAGTAGAGTGTGCTCTGAGCCCTTCTGGAGCCTGTACTTGCTTTTGTTTATAGGATATCAAGATAGTATGGACAATCAAACTTGAAATAGTTGACTTTGCAGGAACTTGTCCCAGATGAGGATCTCTTGGAATGATAAACAGACGATCTGCCTTAGAGATTGACTGTGTTTGTTTCACATAAATATGGAGATTGCGGACCACGTCCAGGCTGTATAAAGGTTTATCTTGACTTTCCTCTTTCCCAGGGCAAAAAGAAGGTAACACAATATCCTTATTGTTATGAAAATCTGATACCACCTAAGCCAAAAATGAATCTACTGTGCACAGGACAATCTTGTCGGACAGTCTTGTCCTGATAAAAAGCAAGAAAATGGCTTTTTACAGATAAAGCCTGCACGCCTTGCAGAGGAGATACAACAAGCAATAGTCTTCAGATTGAGAAACCATAAAGAAACCTCACAAATAGGCTCAAAAGGAGAGTCCATAAAAACTTTCAAAACTAAGGAAGATCCCCTGAAAGAACTGCAAACTTCTTTTGTGGTAGGATATGAGCCAAAGCCTGAAAGAACTGTACAAAAAAAAGATCTTGTGCCCACTTCCTTACTGAAATATCAGACATAGCAGAAACTTGAACTTTTAAAATGAAGGTACGGAGGCCATTTAAAAAAACGATTTAGAACCCACTTCAGAAGAGGAAGAATGAGAGGCAATGGAGGGAAGATATATATCAGATTGAATTCCCACTTCTGAGACAGTGCATCCAGCCCTAGAGCATGAGTAGTTGAAAAGCGACTAAAAAACTGTGGAACTTGATGATTGAATCTGGATGCCATTAGATCCACTTCTGAAATTCGCCATCTGTCTGTTATCAGTTTAAAAATTCCTGGATTGAGCTGCCATTCTTTTGGAAAAATTATTTCTCTGCTGAGAAAATCTGCACTGATGTTTCTTGTGCCTGGAATATGAACATCAAATTTCAGCTGTAAATTGAACTGGGCTCATGAAAAAAATCTTTGATAGCCATCTGACTTCTTGTTCCTCCCTAAAAGCGAATGAAGGAGGTTGTAGTCCTGTTGTCGGTCACAATCTTTACCATTTGCCCAGAAAGCTGTTTCTTGAAATGAATCAGGGCTTTGAAGATTTGAAGACATTTGCCTTGCTTGTTTATCCCATAATCCTTGAGCATAAAGATTGCTGCATACAGCACCCCATCCCGATTTGTTTGCATTGCTCTGTCGAAGAACCCAATCCGGTTCTACAAAGGTTATCGCTTAGGACAAATTGTGAACCTGACACCTCCAATGAAGGAGCTTAACAGGAAATAGAATCTGAAGGAATTAGCTGCATGACTCCTTTGTATGCTGAATGAAATGACACTGGAAGGGATGCATCCTCCATTACACCAAATGAATTAGGTAGGACATACGACCTAACATTTTCATCCAACGCTGAACTGCCATCTTCGGAATCTGTTGAGGATTTAAAAAGTATCTTCTCAACTCGCTTATCTTTGTTTGAGGTAAGGAGACGAGACCTTTTAAGGTGTTGAACTGGCTGCCTAGGAAGGCTGAAGATAAATATTTTCTAAGTTTGCCACCCATTCATGTTCCTTTAGAACCTGAAGATGAATTTCTCTTTGCTGTAATGCTTGATCCCTGAATCTTAAAACCAAAAGGGTATCGTCTAGATAATGAATGATGAATAAACCTCTTAGACAATCTGGAATCTCCTAAATTACTTGATAGCACAAAAGTTTGTCTATAAACTAGTAGATTGCTTGCAGTTCGAAAGGATCTTTCGGGAGTGGTGATGTCTTTAAGTAAGGTAGAGGAGCCTTTCTCTTAAAATGAAGTTAATAATCGGTCCGAAGGAGAATGTGTGCCCAAATGTTCAAAACAGTTGATGCCCAGACATCTCTGAAAATGGAGTGTCTGCCACCTAGAGGGAGAGCATGGAAAGGCAAACCATCATTGATTCTTCTGTTGCTGGGCCTGAAAGGGTCTCCACAGCCTCTACTCTTATTTTAGATCTGACTTTTACATTCCTGAAAACGAAAGGCTGAAGACTTGTAATTCTGATACTGTGATCACTATCAATGAACATATGAAGATTCCCTGTGTGACCTAGTAGACTGAGGAAAATGACTCTTTTAGAGATCAAGTTTATCAACATCTTACCAAAAAACATATCCCCCAAAGGGCAATCCCAGGAGATTAACTTTGAGCCAGTATCAACCTCTCAATGACGAAGCCACAGGTTTCTTCTGGTGATATTTGCCCATAAGGAAAATGTCATATAGGAAAGTGGTACACAAAAATAAAGGTGTAGTGCAGCAAACAACACATACTTTAAACATTCCTGTTAAGCTCCTTGGGCAGTAACGGCAGTGGCAGAATCATCAGCTTCAGACTCCATGCTAAAGGACTGGTGCAGGAAAACAGAACAAAGTCTTAGAGCAAGCCGCAGCAAAACACTTGACTGGTTTGCCATAACTTTAAAGTGATGTTTTAAAAAATATCTGTCGGACTTCCCTTTGCAAAATGAATAAAGGTCTTACCCCCTCTGGTACCACTCAGATACTAAATAGATAGGGTTCTGGTAGTGCACTGAGACTGCAACCAGAAAAGGGAGGAGGCAGAGAGCACAAAATGACATCTGGCACGAAAATGAGTTAATGCTCTCCTCTCAGGCATCTGAATGCCCACTGTAACATTCCTCCTTTTCCACTGCTAAACCAGAGCCCTGGTGCCTTCTTAGCGTTTATGCTGTTGCTGTAAATATGAGGAGTTGTAATGAATGGTAACAGAGTTCTTAAAGGGGCCAAAACCTCAGAAAACACATAGGGTCTAAACACAGTGAAATTCCTTGTCTGATGTTTAGTAAAGCGATATAAGCCCCAAATTAGTGCAATACACATAATAATATGGCATTTAGGCAACACAGCTTGACCCACTGGGAATATAAATGTGCACAAACAGTGTACACTGGGGACCATCTAAAGTAAAAAAGCAGTCTTAGCTCTGTGAAAGACTGTCTCCTAGTGTGCCACCATGCTGTGAACTGGCTATATAATAACTGTACCCATTGTAGCCTGTGGGCTGTGTGAAACATGGAGGTATTTACCAAGTAAATGTCCCCCCCCCCCCCAATACTCTTACCCAGATGCTATTCCTGAAGATACAGCAGAGAGCCCATCCGGTACTGTAACTAACAGTAGAGGGTATACTGAGGGAGTACATCTTCATGGCCATACAGGAGGAGGCTAAAGGAACTATCGTAGTGACACCCGTGTCAGCCCTGTGACTACCACTCCAATGAGGAGAGTTACATTGCACAGTCAAGTACTCTCCTACATCCCTCTCTTCCAGAAACTATCCTATTGAGGGAAGAATAAGATTAATATCCCTGTAATCTTGAAGAAAATTTCAAAGCCTTTCTATCTTTCCCATCTCCTAGACTAGGCAAAGACAAATACTGGGAGGATCAGGATGCAGGGTGTCTTTGCCTCCTCCTGGTGACCAGGAAATGAATTCCCACAAGTAAGGACTATCACCATCTGAATTGCAAAACCCATATTTCTTTCTCAGGTGGTGACACCACCTGAGAAAGAAATATGGGTTTTGCAATTCAGATTTAACAAGGTCGGATTAGCACACACGAGTTATTGAAGTATTACATATAAAGTAGGCCTGTCAAAAATAATCGTTTTGACGATGCATCGCGATGCGGCATGAAACGATTCTGCATCGATGCGCTGAGACGCGATAATCGATTAACGTTACCCACGTGACCAGCCTCCAGGAAACGTAAAAGAAAGTGCGCGAAAGTGCGCGGTACATCGTTTTGACGTCACTGACGTCACGTCACCCAATAAAGCAACATGGGCGCTCATGGGCGGTCTCTTGAAGTGCCGAAGTTACGCAGTAGGAGCAAAGCAGCAAAGCAGGAGTTTGTTGCCTGAGATTGATGATGGTACACGGCGGTATACTACAGCTACACGGCGGGCTCATTTTTATTTTGTGGGAGACAGAGGAGGAGACCTATGGTGAGAATTAGACTAACTAACTGTTTGTTTAGTTAATAGTTACCAAAACGTTGTACATTTTGCCAATGCCATGCCATAATTGCCATTGCCATGCCTGCCTATTGCCTCAACTGCCTACTACTTGCCAATAGGTAAACTAATTATTAACTTACTTAAAGAGCAAATCAATAAGGGGTACACAATCACATTTATTACACAATAAGGGGTAACAATTAAATACTTGCCTTATTTACTTAACGTAGTATGCTGAGCTGACTGAGGCTCAGGCTGCTGCATAATTAATTGCTGCATTATTGAATAATATTGCATATATAAAAAATGTATTATAAATAAATATAGTATACTATTATTGTCTAATAATGTCTCTATTAGTCTAATCTGTATCTATTATCTACATGTTTTTCACATGGATGGATGGCCTGGTCTGAAGTTCTAATATTTTAATAATATATTAATTCAAGAAAGTGCATGCAATTTTAAACAACTTTCCCTATTATATAATTTGCTTATCCTTTGTTGAAATGCATAGCCTCCTCCTTGTGCACAAAGTATTATATACTTTTTAGTAAGTAATGTGTGTGCTGTGCGCAATGCATTGCTAATATGTCATCAACAAACGATATCTGAGAAGTATGAAGCAAATTAAATAATAGAAGAGTTAGTTATGATGTTTATTTAAAATTGTATTCTCTATCTGAATCATGAAAGTAAATGTTTGGTTTTTTGCACCTTTAAGTGTGTAATATATTACAGTAACTGTGTCAGTGAGTGAGTGATGTCCCCTGCAATTATCACAATGCAATTTGTTTTAAAATTTATGTTCGCAAAATGTATGGCATTGGCAAAGTAGTTGAAGTTACTAGTACTTGTTGATTTTACATTTGCGGCTTGACATTTTGACAACTGGAACTTAGTGTATTTTCTTTTTTTTTTAACACTGACAGAGTTTGACGTTGACAACAACATCATCCGTCACATATGTACATGTCATGCTAAAATGACAGAGGGAGACAAAAAAGATAGAGAGATAAAAAATGCACCTAGCATTTTAAAAGCAAGCATCTGGGCACATTTTGGATTTTATGAACATACTGGAAAGCACGAATTGGACAAGACACACGCGGTTTGTAAAGCCTGTCACACAAAAATTAAATACCTAGGGAATACTACTAACTTGAGAAATCACGTTAGACGTTTTCACTCTGAGATGCTAACCCCTGCCGCTGTCGCCAGTGCCACTGCCAAGGAAATAACAAGACTACTAGCTGAAGCTCATCAGCCAAGAATTGATGCAATGCTGTCAACTTTGCCACCCAACTCTGAAAAAGGGAAGAGAATAACCAAAGCTGTGGCAACTTTCATAGCGAAGGACCTACGGCCTTACTCTGTTGTGGAAAACCTTGGGTTTCGCAACCTGTTGAAGACACTAGAGCCACGTTATAAGATCCCGTCACGCAATCACTTAACAGAAAACGTTATACCTGCACTCTACCAAGAAACAAAAGCTCAGGTAATTGCATCAATGAGCCAAGCCAGTCGAGTCGCACTAACGTGTGATTCATGGACTTCAGTCACGACGGAGTCTTATGTAACAGTAACTGCACATTACATTAGCAAGGACTGGAAGATCTTGTCGCATGTGCTGCAAACGAGAGCAGTTTATGAGTCTCACACGGGTTCTCATCTGGCGGAGCTACTGTCTCGTGTCGTGGAAGAATGGCAGCTGTCCGATAAATCTGTAGTGCTTGTGACCGACAATGCTTCGAACATGATTGTTGCTGCTCAAGTTGGAAAATTCCCTCATGTAAAATGCTTCGCCCATACACTGAATCTCGCATCCCAGCGGGCGCTGAAAGTGGCCACGCTCTCCAGGCTTTTAGGCAGAGTGCGACGAATATCAACATTTTTTCACCGCAGCACTACAGCAAACCACTGTCTGAAAGAAAAACAGAAATGTCTTGGCCTGAAGAATCATAAGCTAATAACTGATGTGACAACAAGGTGGAACAGCTCATATGACATGGTCGAGAGGTTCCTAGAACAGCAACCTGCAATCTGTGCCACATTGTTGTCTCCAGAAGTCAGAAAAAGTGAGTCAGATCTCTGCACTCTCAACGAAACAGATGTGTCAAATGCAGAGGATGCTGTGAGTGCATTAAAGCCAATGAAAGATGCAACCACACTGATGTCAGAAGAGCGCAATCCAACTGTTTCTCTCATTGCCCCTCTAAATGCACAACTGCTCCAGAACATGACAGACACCATGGGAGACACACCCATGATCCATGAGATCAAGAATGCCATCAAAACAGATCTCCTGAAGAGGTACAGCAGTGAGGCAGAGAAGAAGATACTTTATACAGCCTCTGCCCTGGATCCTCGTTTTAAGGGACTGCCTTTTATTCTCACAGAGGAGGAGAGATTGGAGATATACAGAGGAGTGACTGAGGAGGCTGCATCCTTGGAGGTAATTTTAATTGCATCATGTTTCTTGAATAGATGTGAGCTGTTGTATGCATTTATTTATGCATTACTGTCTCTCTGAGCACACACATAGCATTAGCTGGCTGGCTGCTCGAGGTAATAATGAATGCTATTTTTTCTATTCTTTTGTTCAAACACAGATTGAGTGTACTAGTACAGTTACATCTAGGAGGACAAACGTGGATGAAGTGCCACTGCCTGAGGGAAAAGAAACTCTGGAAGAAGAATCAGCCATCGAGGAGGATAACCCTTCTCCTCCCAAAAGAAAGTCCACATCGCTTCTCATGACTTTGCTGGGACAGTCTTTCACTGACACTGAAGGTACAATAGAACCCAAGACCCCCTATGCCAAGGCTGAAGAGGAAATAGAGAAATATTGTAAAGCCCCATCTCTGCCTCTCACTGAAGACCCTTTGAAATGGTGGCATGTACATGAGGTCATATTTCCCCTCCTCTCTCATTTGTCAAAGCGATACTTGTGTATCCCAGGTACAAGCGTGTCTGCAGAGCGGGTTTTCTCCACTGCAGGAGATGTGGTAACGGCTAAAAGAAGCACCCTCAAACCAGAGCATGTGGATCAACTAGTGTTCTTACAGAAAAACCTACATATTCCATAATTCTGAGTAGTGATTCAGGTTTATAATATTAATATTTAATGTTTTTTGGCACATCCAGAAGAAAGTGCTGTGTGCCCCACTGCCCAGTGCAGACTACTGTTAAGTTATTTTATATTTGTTACTGTTATATAGCTTATAGCTTTTTGAAAAATGAAGCTTAAAACCTTGAGTAAATCTTTGTTGGATCACAAAATATACTAGTACACTACACGACACGACCGACCACGTCACTCTGTCACAGTCACACACACACACACACAATACAAAAGAAACAACACACAACTGCACACACCTCATGTGTGCGTGTCAGTCAGTGTCACCCTTCACCATGATTCACTCTTTTTATGTGTTGTGTAACAATATATTTGTGATCCCATAAAGATATTGATAATCAAAGTTAGTAAATCTAGTAGTTCAATGCTACTTCTTGTATAATGTCTATTACTACTTCTAGTGTTAATGTGATGTTTGCCAATCAGGAAGTGCTCTGTTTTGTAGATGTTGTGCTATTGTTACAGCACACCCCTGTATTGTTTGCAATGCAGTGAGTGCATAGTGCACACTGCATAAGGGATTATTAATATTATTCATTCACACTAAAAAATTGTCTATTTTAAATAGACCCTTTAAGAAAGATATCATATGTTTTTGTTTATGATCCCAATCCCAAATGCCATCCCACCCACTCCCAGGCAGATCTGTAGGGGTTAACCGAATATAACCAACCAGTTAACAATAACAATGTGTGTACTGCAGTGTCTAACTGTCTCTTTATGAGTGTGTGAGTGTGTCTGTGAGTGAGTGAGTGCCAGTTTGAAAAGTTTGTATGTATCTCATTCTCTATGAGTGTGTGTGAGATGAGTGTATTAACTGCCTTTGAATTTTTTTGTTTGTATGTGATTGTGTGTCTGTCCCAGTGTCACTGTCTAAGTGTCTATGAGTGTGAGTGTGACTGTGGCTGACTGTGGTGCCATTGAATGTTTTTGTTTGTGTGTGTGTCCCACTGTGTCTCTAGTGTCTGAGTGTCTAGTGAGTGTGACTGTCTAACTGTCTATGAGTGCACTATGCAGAGAGTGAGACTGAAGCCAAACCCCACTATAGGGGAAGGAAAAGCCTTGAGTAAACCTTGAGTAAATCTTTATTGGATCACAAATATACTGTACACTACAGACAGTACAGCACACACACAGTGCCACACACAACAGCACAATACAAAAATAAAGCACACACACCTCAGGTGAGTGGCGTGCCACCCTTTCTTCACCATGATTTACTCCTTGATGTCTGTGTCCTTTTTTATGTATTGTTTGTTTGTGTGTGACTGCTGTGTACTGTTCAGTGACAGACTCAGTCACTATTCAGTTGTGTGTAGTACTGCTTTAACAGTAACTAATAACTAACTAATTATATTTGTGATCCCATAAAGATAATATAATCATCAAGAAGAAACTGTAGTTATAGTAGTTATAGTAGTTCTGAGTTCAGTTCAATGCTACTTGTTTTAAATGTCTCTCTCTCTAGTACTATTGTAAGTCTGTAACTGTGTAAACTAATTGTATATGTCACAATCACATGTGTGTTGTGTGCACACTCTGTGCTGTGTGTTGTGTTCCAGATTCTTCACGTGATGTTTGTTTGCCACAAATTGACAGTCATGAAGGCACAGTGGACTGCACCTGTAATTTTGTACCTATAAGGGATTTATGTTTTGTTTTCTGAGGACAATTTTCACACAAATAAGGTATTATGGTGGTAACTTAAGCTTAACCTATCTATTTGGGTTTTAATTTAATGTCTATTATATTATTATTACTAAGTAAGTAAAGAAATTAAATTAAAACCAACATAGATAGGTTAGACATTTATTTGTTGTTCATGTTTGTTTACAAGTGTATAGTGTACTACTTACTAATATATAATATATACATTTAAATATTTTCTTTTACTGAAGAAGTACACTGTGAGCACTGCACTTTTTACACTACGTACTCTGTAACTACAGTTTGATGCCATAATATTGTTTCCAAACCAATACAACAATTGCCATTTAGTATTTACTGTTCTATAAACTGTTGTTGTCTGCTGTGTTCAGACTTTGCCACAGGAAGAGTGTCCTTTTTTGAGCTAATAAAATAAAAAAAGAGTTTATTTCAATACTTTGACTTCTTGAATTTTTTTTTCTGAAAAATTTAAAAATTGGGCAGAAATAGTGCAGTAATCGTGATGCATCGCGATGCATCGTAGAATCGAATCGTATCGAATCGTTACGATGATAATCGTAATCGAATCGAATCGTGAGACAGGTGAAGATGCGCAGCTCTAATATAAAGTATTAAAAATGATTAAATATGCTGTATGGTACAGGTGTGTGTGTATATATATATATATATATATATATATATATATATATATATATGTAAATAAATGGTTTTGTAAAGGTCTGAGGACGGGGCTAATCACCCCGAAACATCACCTCAATTTGTATTATTAAATACTATTTAGTTAAGACCCAGCGAGTGCGTCCCTCTCTTATTTACATGTGTATTCTTTGAATGCACCCCGGGCAACGTTCTGGATTATAAGTGTTTGCAGAGACCTGAGACTATTTATATATATATATATATATATATATATATATATATATACATATATATTTCCCTGTAAGTGAAGAACATTGGTATATATTTTTGTTTTGACACGCACTCCTAATACTCTTTTTATATGCATTGTAGAAAAAACAAGTGTACTGTCACTTTAAATCTACCTTCCCCTGAGGTTTACAACAGTGGGTCATCCTGAACAGCTCAGAGAATTCAGTCTGCTTATGATCAACATCTATTGGTCATTATTATATGTGAGCAGTATTGCACGTTTAAACCTTTAATACAAAGTGGTGATTTTTGTGATACGCTATGTGGCGCCCCTATGTTTCTTTGTTTGTTAGGAGTGCGTATGCAACTACTCTACTATTAAAACCACAGTGAATTTATCCCTGTGCCTTTTGAATTATCTCACAGGCCGCCCATAATATCAGGCTACTTTTTTTACAAAAGCCTAAACCCCATTTAGAAACAGCAGTGGGTGCTCCTGTGCCCTGCTTCCCAGGCAGATAAACATACAGCGAGTAGCTTGTGTGTGTGAAGTAGGAAGCATGTGTGCACTTTACTATTTCTGAATAGGGCAGGCAGTAAGACTTCTGATTAGCTGTACCTCCCACCTAGGGTTTGACAGCCTGTAAGGTAACTCAAAAGGGTTAAATTAACACAAGTTTAGTGTAGCTTTAAAATAATAGCATTTATATGTCCCTTTAAATGCTTAGAAAGAATACAGGCCTATAAAGCTAGAATTATCACAGCACATATTAAAAGGGACATTCATTTGTACATATTTCAGGGCATGTGGATAACTGTAATGCAGACAAACACACTATAAAAAATAGAATCAAAAATTATAATGTGCTCTGCGTGGAGTGAAGAAGAGCTTTGAAAAAACTTTGGTAGTGGGTAAATATATTTTTCTTTCAATTAAAGCAATACTACTGTTTGGCTGGAGTCTGAAAATATTTAAAATATATTATTATAAAAATGTATGGTTTTACTTAGGGGCGGAAATAAATATCCCTACGTATACTGAAAGTTTCTATACTTAAAAGGACAGTCTACTCCAGAATTTATATTTTTTTAAAGAAAGATAATCCTTATTACCCATTCCTCAATTTTACTTAAAGGGACAGTCTACACAAGAATATTTATTGTTTTAAAAGATAGATAATCCCTTTATTACCCATTCCCTAGTTTTGCATAATCAACACAGTTATATTAATATACTTTTTACCTCTGTGATTACCTTGTATCTAAGCCTCTGCAAACTGCCCCTTATTTCAGTTCTTTTGATAGACTTGCATAATCATTTTAGCCAATCAGTTATCTATATGAAACACATGAACTAACACCCTCTAATGGTGAAAAACTGTCAAAATGCCCTGAGCTAAGAGGCGGCCTTCAAGGGCTTAGAAATTAGCATATGAACCTCCTCGATTTAGCTTTCAACTAAGAATACCAAGAGAACAAAGCAAAATTGGTGATAGAAGTAAATTTGAAAATTGTTTAAAATCTGAATAATGAAAGTTTGTTTTGAACTAGACTGTCCCTTTAACCAACACTGTTGTATTAATACTTTTTAACTCTGTGATTATCTTGTATCTAGACGGCTGCAGACTTCCCCTTATTTCAGTTCTTTTGACAGACTTGCATTATAGCCAATCAGTGCTGACTTATAAATAACTCCATGAGAGTGAGCACATTTTATCTATATGGCACGCACGAACTAGCACTGTCTAGCTGTAAAAAACTGTCAAAATGCACTGAGATAAGAGGCAGCCTTCAAGGATTTAGCATATGAGCCTACCTAGGTTTAGCTTTCAACAATGAATACCAAGGGCAAGATTACATATACGGCGTCTGCCACAAAAGCCGGTGACACCGGTTTTTAAGCGGTTTTGGTATCACATATACAGCAGGGCATATAAATGTGGCGTGTATATTTTACTCCCCTAAGCTTGCATAGAACTGCGTCGCAAATCGATATCACATATTCAGCGCAAGGATTTACGCTGCAAAAATTGAGAAATTTAACTCCATTTTCACCTCGCCACACATAGGCAGGCGCAGCAAGACTTGCACTGAGTATGTGAGCACCATAACTCCCTGAAAATAGTAACTTAACACCTAATGCATGAGCAATATCTATCTACCTCCTGAAAATAACTAACACCCTTGCATGCGCAATATCTATCCACCTGTCAACCATCAACCCCCACCGCAATAACTAATAAACTAGATTAACCCCTAATCCCCCAACCCCCACATTGCAAAACATCTAATTAACCTATTAGCCCCTAATCCGCTATCCCCTACAATGCTATATACCTAATAAAGTGATTAACCCCTAAACTGCCATCACCCCACAACACAATATACCTTAATAAACTATTAACCCCAATCTGCCATTCACTAATATCACGAAGTACCTAGTAAAACTATTAACCCCTAAACCCCCACAGCCCAACGCAATAAACTTAAACTATTAACCCCTAATCCGCCATTAACCCACATTGCAACAAACCTAATAAGTCTATTAACCCCTAATCCGCCAAACCCCCACAACGCAAATAACTAATTAAATTACTAAGCCCCCTAACCCAACACCCTCTAACCTAACACCCCCTAAATTAACCCTAATTACCTAAATTAAAAAATACTAAGTTACAAACAATTAAAATAAAAAAGCTAATATTACTTTAAAAAAAAATTATTAAATTAATCTAAGATTACAAAAAATAAAAAATTCTAACATTACATAAAATAATAAACCATATTATCAAAAATAAAAAAAATTAAACCTAATCCCTATGAAAATAAAAAAGCCCCCCCAAAATAAAAACACCCCCTGATCTAATGCTAAATCTACCAATAGCCCTTAAAAGGGCCTTTTGTAGGGCATTGCCCTAAGTTAAACAGCTCTATTACCTTAAAAAATACTAAGTCCCTCCTCTAACAGTAAACCCCCCACCCACCAAAGCCCCCAAAATAAAAAAAATCCTAAACTACCCATTGCCCCTAAAGGGGCATTTGTATGGGCATTGCCCTTAAAAGGGCATTCTGCTCTTTTACTGCCCTTAAAATGACATTCAGCTCTTTTTGAAAGGCCCATTAAATCCCTTATCTAAAAAAAAATAAAAAAAATATAAAAATTTAAAAAGCCTAATGATAACCCCCTAGATAGGTACTCACGGCTCCTGAAGTCCTACGGTAAAGACTTCTTCCAAGCAGCGATATCTTCTATCTTCTTCAAGGAACAAGCCGGAGAGGAACTGAAGACCGGCAATGGCGGAACTGAAGACCGAGACCCAGAGCCATGGAGCGTGTAGATTCAATTTGTACGATCACCGCCGCACACTGAGGATTGAATTCAAGGTATGCGTTTAAATATGGGGTGCCTTGCATTTCTATTGGCGGATTTGATTCTTCAAATTCAAATCAGCCAATAGGATGAGAGCTACTGAAATACTATTGGCTGATTTGAACAGTAAAAGAGTTGAATGCCCTTTTAAGGGCAATGCCCATACAAATGCCCCTTTAGGGGCAATGGGTTGTTTAGGATTTTTTAGTGTTAGGTTTTTTATTTTGGGGGTTTGGTGGGTGGGGGGTTTTACTGTTAGAGGGAGGCTTAGTTTTAAGGTAAGAAAGCTGTTTAACTTAGGGCAATGCCCTTTAAAGGGTTATTGTTAGTTTAGCATTAGATTAGGGGGGATTTTTTATTTTCATAGGGATAAGGTTTAATTTTTGTTGTTGTTGATAATTTGGTTTATTTTATGTAATGTTAGAATATTTTTTTTTTGTAATCTTAGATTAATTTAATTTAATTTATTTTTTATTTTTAAGTAATGATATCTTTTTATTTTAATTGTTTGTAATTTAGTATTTTTTAATTTAGGTAATTGGTGTTAATTTAGGGGTTGTTAGGTTAGGGGGTGTTAAAGGGACACTGAACCTATTTTTTTTTTTTTTTTTCGTGATTCAGATAGAGCATGCAATTTTAAGCGACTTTCTAATTTACTCCTATTATTAATTTTTCTTCGTTCTCTTGCTATCTTTATTTGAAAAAGAAGGCATCTAAGCTATTTTTTGGTTCAGACCCTGGAGAGCAGTTGTTTATTGGTCGGTTAAATTAATCCACCAATCAGCAAGAAAAACCCAGGTTGTTCACCAAAAATGGGCCGGCATCTAAACTTACAGTCTTGCTTTTCAAATACAGATAGCAAGAGAATTAAGAAAATTTGATAATAGGAGTAAATTAGAAAGTTACTTAAAATTACATGCTCTATCTGAATCACGAAAGAAAAAAATTGGGTTCAGTGTCCCTTTAAGTTAGGGGGTTTAGTAATTTAATTAGTTATTTACATTGTGGGGGTTTGGCGGTTTAGGGATTAATAGTTTTATTAGGATTATTGCGTTGTGTGGGTTTTGCGGATTAGGAGTTACTAGATTTATAACGTTTGTTGCGATGTGGGTTAATGGCGGATTAGGGATTAATAGTTGTATTAGGTACTTTACGATGTGGGTTAATGGCAGTTTAGGGGTTAATATTTTTAATAGGGACAATTCGATGTGGGTGAATGGAGGATTAGGGGTTAATACATTTATTAGGTAGTTTGCGATGTTGGGGTTGGCGGATTTAGGGGTTAATACTTTTATTAGGTAGATTGCAATGCGGTGAATGGCGGATTAGGGGTTCAAAGTTTAATTAGGCATATTGCGTTGTGGGGGGGTTGTTGGTTTAGGGGTTAATACTTTTATTATTAGTGACGATGTGGGTTTAATGACGGATATGGGGGTTTACGTGTCAGGTTTGTTTTTGGGAGGCGGGTTACACTTTTACGGGAGATTTGACTTTTTTTTTTTTTCCTTAGGCGCCGGCAGTTTCATAAGTGCAGTAAGTCACTAGCGACTTTTGTATTTGCACTCATTTCTGGACATCATTAGTTTAAACGAATTATGGCACTTTATGAACTTCCGGCGGGGTTTATGTAATAACCCGATGTGCGAGGTGAAATTCCGGGCGGTGCGGGTTTCAACAGTTTAGACCCTGGACAGCACTTGTTTATTGGTGCTGTCCAATAAGCAAGGACAACCCAGGTTGTGAACCAAAAATGGTCCGGCTTCTAAACTTACATTCTTGCTTTTCAAATAAAGATAGCAAATAATGGAGAAAAAATAATAATAGGAGTAAATTACAAAGTCGCTTAAAATTGCATGCTCTATCTGAATCATGAAAGAAAAAATTTGGGTTCAGTGTCACTTTTAAGTATAGGCTATAGAAAGGCTATGTAAACATACGCCTAGATTTAGAGTTTGGCATTAGCCATCAAAAGCAGCGTTAAGGGCTCCTAACGCTGCTTTTTACCGCCCGCTGGTATTTAGAGTCAGCCAGGAAAGGGTCTAACGCTCACTTCCAAGCCGCGACTTTTCCATACCGCAGATCCCCTTACGCCAATTGCGTATCCTATCTTTTCAATGGGATCTTCCTAACGCCGGTATTTAGAGTCTTGGCTGAAGTGAGCGGTAGAGCCTCTACCGACAAGACTCCATCCGCCGAAAAAAGTCAGTAGTTAAGAGCTTTATGGGCTAACGCCGGTTTATAAAGCTCTTAACTACTGTGCTCTAAACTTAAGTACACTAACACCCATAAACTACCTATGTACCCCTAAACCGAGGTCCCCCCACATCGCCGCCACTCTAATAAAATTTTTTAACCCCTAATCTGCCGACCGGAGCTCGCCGCTACTCTAATAGATGTATTAACCCCTAAACTGCCTCACTCCCGCCTCAAAAACCCTATAATAAATAGTATTAACCCCTAATCTGCCCTCCCTAACATCGCTGACACCTAACTTCAAGTATTAACCCCTAATCTGCCGACCAGACCTTGCCGCTACTCTAATAAATGTATTAACCCCTAAAGCTAAGTCTAACCCTAACACCCTCCTAAATTAAATATAATTTTATTCTAACTAAATAAATTAACTCTTATTAAATAAAGTATTCCTATTTAAAACTAAATACTTACCTGTAAAATAAGCCCTAATATAGCTACAATATAACTAATAATTATATTGTAGCTATTTTAGGATTTATATTTATTTTACAGGCAACTTTGTATTTAATTTAACTAGGTACAATAGTTATTAAATAGTTATTAACTATTTAATAGCTACCTAGTTAAAATAATTACAAAATTACCTGTAAAATAAATCCTAACCTAAGTTACAATTAAACCTAACACTACACTATCAATAAATAAATTTAATCAATTAACTACAAGTACCTACAATTAAATAAACTAAACTAAATTACAAAAACCCCCCACTAAATTACAAAAAATAAAAAAAGATTACAAGAATTTTAAGCTAATTACACCTACTCTAAGCCCCCTAATAAAATAACAAAGCCCCCCAAAATAAAAAAATTCCCTACCCTAATCTAAATTAAAATAGTTAACAGCTCTATTACCTTACCAGCCCTTAAAAGGGCTTTTTGCGGGGCATGTCCCAAAGAAATCAGCTCTTTTGCCTGTAAAAAAAACACAATACCACCCCCCAACATTACAACCCACCACCCACATACCCCTACTCTAACCCAAACCCCCCTTAAATAAACCTAACACTACTCCCCTGAAGATCTCCCTACCTTGAGTCGTCTTCACCCAACCGGGCCGAACTCTTCATCCGATGGACCAAAAGAAGACATCCGGAGCGGCAGAAGTCTTCATCCTATCCGGGCAGAAGTGGACATCCGGACCGGCAGACATCTTCATCCAAGCGGCATCTTCTATCTTCATCCATCCGACGAGGAGCGGCTCCATCTTCAAGACCTCCAGCGCGGAACATCCTTCTTCAACGACGACTACCCGACGAATGAAGGTTCCTTTAAGTGACGTCATCCAAGATGGTGTCCCTTGAATTCCGATTGGCTGATAGGATTCTATCAGCCAATCGGAATTAAGGTAGGAAAAATCAGCCAATAGAATCAGCCAATAGAATGCGAGCTCAATCTGATTGGCTGATTGGATCAGCCAATCGGATTGAACTTGAATCTGATTGGCTGATTCAATCAGCCAATCAGAGTTAACTACCTTAATTCCGATTGACTGATAGAATCCTATCAGCCAATCGGAATTCGAGGGACGCCATCTTGGATGACGTCACTTAAAGAAACCTTCATTCGTCGGTAGTCGTCGGTGAAGAAGGATGTTCTGCGCCGGAGGTCTTGAAGATGGAGCCGCTCCTCGTCGGATGGATGAAGATAGAAGATGCCTCTTGGATGAAGATGTCTGCCGGTCCGGATGTCCTCTTCTGCCCGGATAGGATGAAGACTTCTGCCACTCCGGATGTCTTCTTTTGGTCCATCGGATGAAGAGTTCGGCCCGGTTGGGTGAAGATGACTCAAGGTAGGGAGATCTTCAGGAGGGTAGTGTTAGGTTTATTTAAGGGGGGTTTGGGTTAGAGTAGGGGTATGTGGGTGGTGGGTTGTAATGTTGGGGAGTAGTATTGAGTTTTTTTTACAGGCAAAAGAGCTGATTTCTTTGGGGCATGCCCCGCAAAAAGCCCTTTTAAGGGCTGGTAAGGTAATAGAGCTGTTAACTATTTTAATTTAGATTAGGGTAGGGAATTTTTTATTTTGGGGGGCTTTGCTATTTTATTAGGGGGCTTAGAGTAGGTGTAATTAGCTTAAAATTCTTGTAATCTTTTTTTATTTTTTGTAATTTAGTTTAGTTTATTTAATTGTAGGTACTTGTAGTTAATTGATTTAATTTATTTATTGATAGTGTAGTGTTAGGTTTAATTGTAACTTAGGTTAGGATTTATTTTACAGGTAATTTTGTAATTATTTTAACTAGGTAGCTATTAAATAGTTAATAACTATTTAATAACTATTGTACCTAGTTAAATTAAATACAAAGTTGCCTGCAAAATAAATATAAATCCTAAAATAGCTACAATATAATTATTCGTTATATTGTAGCTATATTAGGGTTTATTTTACAGGTAAGTATTTAGTTTTAAATAGGAATACTTTAGTTAATAAAATTTAATTTATTTTGTTAGATTAAAATTATATTTAATTTAGGGGGGGTGTTAGGGTTAGACTTAGCTTTAGGGGTTAATACATTTATTAGAGTAGCGGCGAGGTCCGGTCGGCAGATTAGGGGTTAATACTTGAAGTTAGGTGTCGGTGATGTTAGGGAGGGCAGATTAGGGGTTAATACTATTTATTATAGGGTTTGCAAGGCGGGAGTGCGGTGATTTAGAGGTTAATACATTTATTAGAGTGGCGGCGAGGTCCGGTCGGCAGATTAGGGGTTAATAAGTGTAGGTAAGTAGCGGCGACGTTGGGGGTGGCAGATTAGGGGTTAATAAATATAATATAGGGGTCGGCGATGTTAGGGGCAGCAGATTAGGGGTACATAGGGATAATGTAGGTTGCGGCGGTGTACGGAGCGGCAGATTAGGGGTTAATAATATAATGCAGGGGTCAGCGATAGTGGGGGCGGCAGATTAGGGGTTAATAAGTGTAAGGTTAGGGGTGTTTAGACTCGGGGTACATGTTAGGTGCAGACTTAGATAGTGTTTCCCCATAGGAAACAATGGGGCTGCGTTAGGAGCTTAACGCTGCTTTTTTTGCAGGTGTTAGGTTTTTTTTTCAGCCCAAACTGCCCCATTGTTTCCTATGGGGGAATCGTGCACGAGCACGTTTTTCCAGCTAGCCGTAAGCAACGCTGGTATTGAGAGTTGAAGTGGCGGTAAATATGCCTGTACGCTCCCTTTTTGGAGCCTAACGCAGCCCTTCAGAGAACTCTAAATACCAGCGTTGTTTAGAAGCAGCGCTAAAAAAAAACACGCGTAGCTAACGCACCCCTTTGGCCGCAAAACTCTAAATCTAGGCGTTAGCCAGCAGAAGAAATTACACTGCCAGAGAGAGGAAGGAGAGATAAAGTAATAAAATGTTAATTTCCAATAATTCTCTATAAGTATTGGGATATATATATATATATACATACTGTATATAAAGAAAAGTAAGTAATGCATTTTTAATTACCAGAACATTGTCAGTTAATGGTATTAGAATTCGATATAGATTTGATTTTATTAAAACATTGAAGCATACTTATAAAAAAAATAACAAGGTAACAGTTTATATATATATATATATATATATATATATATATATATATATTCTTTTTTAATATATACATGAGTTTTATGAGCTGCATGTTTCTTTTAGTTCCTCTCAATGTCCAAATCCATTCTTTTTGAAAGCCAATCAACATAAATATTTGATCTGGTTACGAAGAATATAACACCTTTTTTTTTTCTTTATAAAGTTACACTTTTAATTCAAAGTATAATCAAGCCTTAGAAAGTGTTCCAGTAGTGGCATATTGCTGCAGTTTGTGGTTTCTGTGTTATGCTAAGAGAGAAGAAAAGCACTATTTAGCAGAACAGGATAGTTAAAATTTTTAGTTAGTGAGGTTTTAGAAACATGATTACAAGACAAACAGGTGTAAAGGCACTGAAAGTCTGTAATGTGTAAATATGGCAATAATCCAAACGCAGGCAGTGGAATAACAACCACAATCTAGTAGTATTGTGGTTTAAAAATACAGAATGTTGTCGGCTCTGAGCCTTGTTGATGGTATACAATTTTTTAGCATACAGTAACCATTGGAAAAAGTATTTGTTTAAAAAGAGAGACTTTGACCAAATATTACTTAAAGGGACAGTCTAATCCAAAATAAATGTTCATGATTCAGATAGAGAATATAATTTTAAACAATTTTCCAATTTACATGTATCACCAATTTTGCTTTGTTCTTGGTATTCTTAGTTGAAAGCTAAACCTAGGAGGTTCATTTGCTAATTTCTAAGCCCTTGAAGGCCGCCTCTTCTCTCAGGGCATTTTGACAGTTTTTTTACCAGAAGAGGGTGTTAGTTCATGTGTGTCATGTGGAGTTCAGGTGAGCCAGCTCTGATTGGCTAAAATGGATGTCTCTCAAAAGAACTGAAATAAGTGGGCAGTTTGCAGAGGCTTAGATACAAGGTAATCACAGAGGTAAAAAGTATGTTAATATAACCGTGTTGGTTGTGCAAAACTAGAGAATGGGTAATAAAGGGTATATATCTTTATAAACAATAATTAATCACACATTATATTAATATACTTTTTACCTCTGTGATTACCTTGTATCTAAGCCTATGCAGACTGCCCCCTTATTTCAGTTCTTTTGACAGACTCGCATTTAGCCAATCAGTGCCCTCTCATTTGTAACTTAATCGGGTGTGGTCACAATGTTATCTGTATGACACACATGAACTAACACCCTCTAGCTGTGAAAAACTGCTAAATGCACTGAAATAAGGGGCGGCCTCAAGGGATTAGAAATTAGCATATGAGCCTACCTAGGTTTAGCTTTCAACAAAGAATACCAAACGAACAAAGCACATTTGATGATAAAAGTGAATTGGAAAGTTGTTTAAAATTGCATTCCCTATCTGAATCATGAAAGTTTAATTTTGACTAGACTGTCCCTTTAAAGGGACATTGTAGACTACATTTTTCTTTGCATAAATGTGTTGTAGATGATCCATTTATATATCCCATCTGGGAGAGTTTTTGTAACAATGTATAGTTTTGCTTATTTTTAAAGAAAATTGAGCTGAATTTCCCACTCCTAACCAAGCCCCACAGGGTCAGATGTATAATACACGTGTTTACAGACTCCTGCTGGCTGTTTATGATATGTCTTTTCATATGCAGGGAGGGGGGAGTGTCTGCTTTTCTTACTTTCCCAGTCCCTTTCAGTAGGTGTCCCAGCCTAACCTCATCAACAGTGCTAAACTGGGAGCTTCTAAGTACGTTTTTAAAAGGTTTTATACTGGATTTTTAGATCAGTATCTGTGCATAGTCTTCTTTATAGTAGTGTCTATTACATGCAGTTATATGTAAATTGGTGTACACTGTCCCTTTAAGTATTAACCCTATCTCACTGCCTTTTCTTTTTTTTGCACTATCTTCATTCTAAAAATTCAGTATGAGACATTTATAAAATACAGTATATACAAACATAAAGTTTGCCACAACACAGCCAACACCCATATAAGTCCATGGACAGGAATAGTTATTTGATTTCAAAACATAGTACTTCATGCCTATCCCTTACCTAGAGGTAAAATACCATATGTACAGGGGCGACAATGCTTCCGCTTATTAATAGCTGCACATCATCATTAAAGGGACATTATAACACAACAAATACATAAATAGTTAGAGCAAATAATGTTTGTACTATTGACCCTACCTTACTATGGCCCTGTTTACAATGCTGGTGATAACAGTATCCTGTTTCAGGTACTTGCAAGCAGGCATACTTTTTTTTAGTGCTGTCTGCACTATATAATGTAACCCCTTGTGATCATGACCCCTTGTTCTAGTGCTAGTTACAAAAGAGAAACATCTGATCACATATTGAAGAATATTAAGTTTCATAAGTAATTTTTGGAGACACGCTTTTACAGAAAGGATGGTTGCCTCATTGAATACCCTTCCAGTAGAGGTGGTAAAGACAAATGCTATAGGGGAATTCAAGAATGCCATGGATAAGCATGAGGTTATACTCAAAATTAACTACCCTTTCACCACAGAAAGAAATATGGGCAGAATGGATTTTGGTTCTTTTCTGCTATCTATCTATCTATCTATCTATCTATCTATCTATCTATCTATCTACTTATCTTGGGGTCTCCTTGGACAGCAGTAGTGAGGTAGGATAGAATAGACCAATGAAAAGCCCTGTATTTACTTCAACACATAACTCACTGGCAGTGTAGAATTTTTACATAGAAGTTGTGAGATAAGAACAAGAAAGAGGCAAGGTCAGTTAAAGCAACGGATCAAACACCAGAATATCAGTCCATAACAGGCAGGTTAAGTATATAATAGTTCAACAACAGTGAATTGGTGCACAAGCTAAATCATCAGACAATGGCAGGCCAGTTTAACAGGCAAAATTTATTATTGGTAGACAGGTTTTCAAAATAAGCGTACACCTGATAAAGACAAGTGCAGAGACCCTGGGAGGTGTACAAAGTCTCCTTAAATAGCTATGAAACTGCTGTGCGTGTACACATGTAAGCAAAAAGTCATTTGCGCCATCCAATGACCAGTAGAGTGTTACTTTGCGCTCCAATTCGGACATTAACTTCACTAGACGGAGGCTTTTTGTGTTCGTCGGGTAGCGTACGTACTACAAGGTAAAAGTAAAAAGTTTTACACAAGCGCTAACCTGACGCGCAAAAAAAGACGTATTCCCCCATAGACTTCAATGGAGTGCAAAAAGTGGGAAAAAAACCTAGCTTACTCGTGCGCAACCTGATATCTTTTTGTCATGTGCGCTAACCCGACATGAAATATTAATATTTCCCATTTCAATGTTCTTCATATAGCAGAATATGTTCTATTTATTTATAAATACATATTTCAATATATATATATATGATTTTTTTTGTAATATATATATATATATATATATATATATATATATATATATATACACACACACATATATATATTATATATATATATATATATATATATATATATATACACTTTGATTGTAGTAGCCGTGTTAGTCCAGAGATTTAGATATCAAAATAACAAGAGTATTGCATTGAGCAATGATACTTTTTTATTGGACTAACTAAACATTTATAAGTTGACAAGCATTCGGAAGAGTTCCTTCCTTTATCAAGTCTAAAGCAATAGTGACCAATTCAATGGAATTTACAGATTATATCTTAAATAAATATACTGTATATATATATATATATATATATATATATATATATATATATATATATATATATACAGGGAGTGCAGAATTATTAGGCAAATGAGTATTTTGACCACATCATCCTCTTTATGCATGTTGTCTTACTCCAAGCTGTATAGGCTCGAAAGCCTACTACCAATTAAGCATATTAGGTGATGTGCATCTCTGTAATGAGAAGGGGTGTGGTCTAATGACATCAACACCCTATATCAGGTGTGCATAATTATTAGGCAACTTCCTTTCCTTTGGCAAAATGGGTCGAAAGAAGGACTTGACAGGCTCAGAAAAGTCAAAAATAGTGAGATATCTTGCAGAGGGATGCAGCACTCTTAAAATTGCAAAGCTTCTGAAGCATGATCATCGAACAATCAAGCGTTTCATTCAAAATAGTCAACAGGATCGCAAGAAGCGTGTGGAAAAACCAAGGTGCAAAATAACTGCCCATGAACTGAGAAAAGTCAAGCGTGCAGCTGCCAAGATGCCACTTGCCACCAGTTTGGCCATATTTCAGAGCTGCAACATCCCTGGAGTGCCCAAAAGCACAAGGTGTGCAATACTCAGAGACATGGCCAAGGTAAGAAAGGCTGAAAGACGACCACCACTTACAAGACAGACAAGCTGAAACGTCAAGACTGGGCCAAGAAATATCTCAAGACTGATTTTTCTAAGGTTTTATGGACTGATGAAATGAGAGTGAGTCTTGATGGGCCAGATGGATGGGCCCGTGGCTGGATTGGTAAAGAGCAGAGAGCTCCAATCCGACTCAGACGCCAGCAAGGTGGAGGTGGAGTACTGGTTTGGGCTGGTATCATCAAAGATGAGCTTGTGGGGCCTTTTCGGGTTGAGGATGGAGTCAAGCTCAACTCCCAGTCCTACTGCCAGTTTCTGGAAGACTCCTTCTTCAAGCAGTGGTACAGGAAGAAGTCTGCATCCTTCAAGAAAAACATGATTTTCATGCAGGACAATGCTCCATCACACGCGTCCAAGTACTCCACAGCGTGGCTGGCAAGAAAGGGTATAAAAGAAGAAAATCTAATGACATGGCCTCCTTGTTCACCTGATCTGAACCCCATTGAGAACCTGTGGTCCATCATCAAATGTGAGATTTACAAGGAGGGAAAACAGTACACCTCTCTGAACAGTGTCTGGGAGGCTGTGGTTGCTGCTGCACGCAATGTTGATGATGAACAGATCAAAACACTGACAGAATCCATGGATGGCAGGCTTTTGAGTGTCCTTGCAAAGAAAGGTGGCTATATTGGTCACTGATTTGTTTTTGTTTTGTTTTTGAATGTCAGAAATGTATATTTGTGAATGTTGAGATGTTATATTGGTTTCACTGGTAAAAATAAATAATTGAAATGGGTATATATTTGTTTTTTGTTAAGTTGCCTAATAATTATGCACAGTAATAGTCACCTGCACACACAGATATCCCCCTAAAATAGCTATAACTAAAAACAAACTAAAAACTACTTCCAAAACTATTCAGCTTTGATATTAATGAGTTTTTTGGGTTCATTGAGAACATGGTTGTTGTTCAATAATAAAATTAATCCTCAAAAATACAACTTGCCTAATAATTCTGCACTCCCTGTATATATAAATATATATATATATATATACAGTATCTCACAAAAGTGAGTACACCCCTCACATTTTTGTAAATATTTTATTATATCTTTTCATGTAACAACACTGAAGAAATTCCACTTTGCTACAATGTAAAGTAGTGAGTGTACAGCCTGTATAACAGTGTAAATTTGCTGTCCCCTCAAAATAACTCAACACACAGCCATTAATGTCTAAACCGTTGGAAACAAAAGTGAGTACACCCCTAAGTGGAAATGTCCAAATTGGGTCCAAAGTTTCAATATTTTGTGTGGCCACCATTATTTTCCAGCACTGCCTTAACCCTCTTAGGCATGGAGTTCACCAGAGCTTCACAGTTCACTCCTCCATGATGACATCACAGTACTGGTGGATGTTAGAAACCTTGCGCTTTCCACCTTCCATTTGAGGATGCCCCGCAGATGCTCAATAGGGTTTAGGTCTGGAGACATGCTTGGCCAGTTCATCACCTTTGCCCTCAGCTTCTTTAGCAAGGCAGTGGTCGTCTTGGAGGTGTGTTTGCGGTCATTATGTTGGAATACTGCCCTGCGGCCCAGTCTCTGAAGGAAAGGGATCATGCTCTGCTTCAGTATGTCACAGTACATGTTAGCATTCATTGTTCCCTCAATGAACTGTAGCTCCCCAGTGCCGGCAGCACTTATGCAGGCCCAGACCATGACACTCTCACCACCATGCTTGACTGTAGGCAAGACACACTTGTCTTTGTACTCCTCACCTGGTTGCCGCCACACACGTTTGACACCATCTGAACCAAATAAGTTTATCTTGGTCTCATCGGACCACAGGACATGGTTCCAGTAATCCATGTCCTTAGTCTGCTTGTCTTCAGCAAACTGTTTGCACACTTTCTTGTGCATCATCTTTAGAAGAGGCTTCCTTCTGGGACGACAGCCATGCAGACAAATTGATACAGTGTGCGGCGTATGGTCTGAGCACTGACAGGCTGACCCCCCACCCCTTCAACCTCTGCAGCAATGCTGGCAGCACTCATACGTCTATTTCCCAAAGACAACCTCTGGATATGACGCTAAGTATGTGCACTCAAATTCTTTGGTCGACCATGGCGAGGCCTGTTCTGAGTGGAACCTGTCCTGTGAAACCGCTGTATGGTCTTGCCCACCTAGCTGCAGGTGTCTTGGCACTCTTCTTATAGCCTAGGCCATCTTTATGTAGAGCAACAATTCTTTTTTTCAGATCATCAGCGAGTTCTTTGCCATGAGGTGCCATGTTGAACTTCAAGTGACCACTATGAGAGAGTGTGAGAGCGATAAAACCAAATTTAACACACCTGCTCCCTATTCACACCTGAGACATTGTAACACTAATGAGTCACATGACACCGGGGAGGGAAAATAGCTAATTGGACCCAATTTGGACATTTCCACTTAGGGGTGTACTCACGTTTGTTGCCAACGGTTTAGACATTAATGGCTGTGTGTTGAGTTATTTTGAGGGGACAGCAAATTTACACTGCTATACAGACTGTACACTCACTACTTTACATTGTAGCAAATTGTAATTTCTTTAGTGTTGTTACATGAAAAGATATAATAAAATATTTACAAAAATGTGAGGGGTGTACTCACTTTTGTGATATACTGTATATATAAAATATAAATTATGCTTACCTGATAATTTCATTTCCATCGTGGGGAGGAGAGTCCATGGCTTCATTCATTACTTGTGGAAATTAAGAACCTGGCCACCAGGAGAAGTCAAAGACACCCCAGCCAAAGGCTTACATACCTCTCCCACTTCCCTCATCCCCCAGTCATTCTGCCGAGGGAACAAGGAACAGTAGGAGAAATATCAGGGTATAAATGGTGCCAGAAGAATAATATTAATTTTAGGTCCGCCCACCGGAGCAACGGGCGGGATCCGTGGACTCTCCTCCCCACGATGGAAATTAAATTATCAGGTAAGCATAATTTATATTTTCCATCTAAAGGGGAGGAGAGTCAAGGGCTTCATTCATTACTTGTGGGAACAAATACCCAAGCTCTAGAGGACACTGAATGAAAAAAACGGGAGGGCAAAGAAGGCGGACCCTAATCTGAGGGCAACACAGCCTGTAAAACCTTTCTCCCAAAAACTGCTTCCGCGAAGAAAAAACGTCAAATTTGTAAAATTTTTAAAGGTATGTAAGGAGGACCAGGTAGCTGCCTTACAAATCTGCTCCATAGAGGCCTCATTCTTGAAGGCCCAAGAAGAAGACACAGCTCTAGATGAATGAGCTGTGATCCTCTGAGGAGGCTTATGTCCCACTGTCTCATAGGCCAAGCGAATCATGCTCCTCAACCAAAAGGACAAAGAAGTTGAAGAGGCCTTATGCCCCTTGCGCTTCCCTGAATACACCACAAAAAGAGCTGTATACTGTCTGAATACTTCGTAGCCTGAAGCTAAAACTTCAAAACATGAACCACATGCAAATTATGAAGTAACCTCTCCTTAGGAGAAGAAGGGTTAGGACACAAAGAAGGAACAACTATTTCCTGATTGATGTTACGGGTAGACACAACCTTGGGAAGAAATCCCAAACCAGTGCGAAGAACAGCCTTATCAGCATGAAAAACCAGATAATGTCAAGAGAGTGCATAGGTTCAAATGGAACCCTCTGCAAAACCTTCAGAACCAATTTAAAGCTCCATGGAGGAGCGGACTGTCTGAAAACAGGCCTGATTCTAGACAGAGCCTGGACAAAAGATATCAGGAAGCTCAGCGAGCCTCTTGTGCAACAAAACAGATAAAGCCGAAATATGTCCCTTCAAGGAACTGGCGGCAAGCCCCTTCTCCAGTCTATCCTGGAGAAAGGACATAATCCTTAATACCTTAACCTTGTGCCAAGGATATCCGTATTTCTCACACCAGGGCAAGTAAGTTCTCCACACCTTATGATAGATGTGACAAGTGACCGGTTTCCTGGCCTGAACGAGAGTATCAATCACTCTCTCAGAGAATCCTCTCTTAGCTAAGACTAAGCATTCAATCTCCACGCAGTCAGCCTCAGAGAATCTAGATTTTGATGTTGAAAGGGACCCTGCACCAACAGATCCCTGCGACAGGGTAACCTCCATGGAGGAGAAGATGACATCCCCACCAGATCTGCAAGCCACGTCCTGCAGGGCCACAACGGAGCAATCAGAATGGCCGAAGCTTGCTCCTGCTTGATGCGGGCCACTACTCGAGGTAGAAGTGGTAACGGTGGAAAAATGTAAACTAGGTTGAACCCCCAAGGAACCGCTAGGGCATCTGTCAGCTCTGCCTGGGGATCCCTGGATCGCGACCCGTATCTGGGTAGCTTGCAATTGAGTCTGGCGTCATGAGATCTATCTCTGGTGACCCCCATCTGAGACAAATCTCCGCAAACACCTCGGGATGGAGAGACCATTCCCCCGGATGGAAGGATTGCCTGCTTAGAAAATCCGCTTCCCAGTTGTCTGCACCTGGAATGTGGATTGCTGAGAACGAGCAGCTGTGGGACTTTGCCCATTCCAATATATACGAGAAACCTCCCTCATTGCTAGGGCGCTTCACCCCCCGGATGGTTAATGTAAGCCAACGAGGTAATGTTGTCTGTCTGGAACTTGATGAAGTTGAATGACCCCAGGAGAGGCCACGCCTTCAGAGCAATGTAGATCGCTTGAAGTTCCAGAATATTGATCGGAACGAGAGACTCCTCTCGAGACCACCTTCCCTGTGCCATCCTGGCAACCTAAACAGCACCCCATCCTGCTAGACTCGCGTCCATGGTCACAATCTCCCAGGACGGTTTCAGGAAGGATGTCCCCTGGGACAGTTGTTGTGGACGGATCCACTAACAAAGGGAATCCCTCGTCCGAACATCCAGAGAAATCTGTTGAGATAGATCTGAACGATCGCCGTTCCACTGTCTCAACATGCACAGCTGAAGAGGTCTAAGATGGAACCTGGCAAATGGAATGACATTGATGCTGGACACCATGAGCCCAATCACCTCCATACTCTGAGCCACTGAGGGACTGGAGGAGGACTGAAGTGCGAGACAGGTGAACGCAATCTTCCTGCGTCGCTGATCTGTGAGAAATATCTTCATTGATATAGAATCTATTATCGTTCCCAGGAACTCCACCCTGTTGCTGGGAATCAGGGAGCTCTTTCCTGAGTTTATCTTCCAACCGTGAGATTGGAGTAACGAAAGAAGGGCCCTGGAGTGATCCTCTGCCAGACTGAACGACGGCACCTGGACTAGGATGTCGTCCAGATAGGGCGCCACAGCAATGCCTCTGGATCTGGCCACTGCAAGTAGCGCCCCCAGAACCTTCGTAAAGACTCTTGTGGCCATTGCCAGACCAAAGGGAGGGGCCACAAACTGGAAATGTTGGTCCAGAAACGCAAATCTCAGGAACCTGAAGTGATCCCTGTGGATCGGCACATGAAGGTAGGCATCCTTCAAGTCTATTGTCGTCATGAACTGACCCTCTTGAACTAGGGGCAGAATCGCTTCCAGAATCTGATCGCTTCCATTTTGAACAATGGAACAGCCAGAATTTGTTTAAACATTTTACTTGGAGATGTATGTAGGGAACGCAACTCACGGGACGGAGAGCTCTCAGAGGTGGACGGCTCAGTAGTACTAGACATCCTTTTCTTTCGAAATGCTGTGACTTTATCAAGGCATGTGAAATATAGTTGAGCAGGCGGATCTACCAGAACCTCCTCGCAATAAACACAGGTACTAGACTTAGTTAAAGAGGGAGTACCCTCTAGCGTGTCAGAGTCCTCCATAGCTTGCGGCTTTAGTACGGACTAGTTATAATCTAATAAAAAGTGCACCTTTATAACCTCCAATGGCTGGGGCACTCACCACCTCCTATGACCCGGACCACAGAAACCGTTACGTCTCCTGCGTCACTGGTCAAGCAAGGAAGTCGATAGGGCCAACCCGACAGAAGGAATGCCTCGCAGGACCACCCTGCACTAGGGAGAAAACATGCAAAAACTGCCGCGCAAATACTCCCGGAATAAAACTAAAGTCCACCCATTGCCAGAGCCACATCTCACACATATCGCAGCAATGACACAACAAACAATATTATGCACAAACCCCCCCTGTTCAATAATCCCCCTACCAGGGATATTAACCCTTGATTCTATAAAGATAAAAGGTATCACACTGTGACCCTGTCTTCTGCGTGTGTATAAAAAATGAAACAATCTTACCAGAATCTACGCTGTGGGACAGGAACACGGCCTCTCAAGTGTGACAGTGTAGTAGCATTGCTCCTGACATGGACTTGAGTGTAGAAAGCAGGCAGCGAAACTCGTCAACGCCAATTGCTTATGGAGCTGTTAATCTGAGTCGGGATGGTTTTGCAGAAAGACTCTCCCTGCATCTCTGGACTCTTTTACCCAAGCTCTCACTGAGAGGCTCACAGGGTTACTTAAAACTCCAGTCCCATTCCGAACAGTACTACCCTCCATAAGAGATTCCATTATGTGAAGAACATTGGAATGTGAAAAATTTACAGTAAATACATAACAATAAACTATTTATTAAATATGAATATTGCATAAATATAATTTTTCATGTTTTCAGTTACTTGACTGCATAGGACTCCAATGCATTTATATACGTTTATACATGTATACCTATGTATTTATATGTCTGTAAATACATATATACACATATAAATACATATATATATATACACACATACATATACATATTCAGACATGGGTATGTATGTATCTTTATGTTAAAGCACTTTGCAGCCCTTATATCGTTGAGCCTGTATAACTTTTAAATGCAATATTTTTTATTAATATTTTTATCAGACAGTGTAATTATGAGTGTAACTGTACTTTTAAATGCATTTTTGATGTTTTCTTTTCCACTTTTTAGTTGAGCATAACAATTAACCAGAGCTCTGAAGACGCTCAATCGAACGCGTTTATTTTCAACCCGTAATATGCACACTACTTCTGACATGCAAAAAGAGCCACAATAAACACCTTTCCGCTTGCACGCAACAGTTAGTGCGCCACTCGTAATCTAGCCAAAAGTGTCTAATTGTGTAGGATTATGTTGAATACAAATATAGCAGTACCCAAGGCATGTGTTTCATAAATATATGAAGAAAAGAAACTGGACCACAAATTGCTAACAAATTATGTTAAAGATAAAGAATGATCCGTTAACTTCACATTCCTGTATTCTATCTTTCAAACATGTTAATCCACATAATAACAGTTCAACAGTTTTACCAAGTATGTTTAAAAAATGATTTAGAAATGCTTGTTGTTTTAGATATAATTTAGAATGATTTAGAATCTTGATTTTCTATTTCTTTACTCCAAATGAATAGAATTTGACACTTTCGGCTTATCCCGAGCACTTTTGATAACTCTAGCTTACTCACATTTTAGTGTTCCAATATTTACTTTTTTGAATATATATTTTACAGTTAATATTTTTTTATTTGCAACACTCATACACAGTATATTAAAGGGACACTAAAGTCATAATTAGACATTCATGATTTAGACAGAGCATACAATTTTAAAGAACTTTCCAATTTACTTATATTATTTCATTTGCTTCATTCTCTTGTTATCCTTTGCTGAACAGTTTATCTAGAAAAGCGCAGGAGCAGCAAAGAACCTAGGTTCTAACGGCTGATTGGTGGCTGCATATATATACCGAATGTCATTGGCTTACCCATGTGTTCAGTTAGAAGCCAGTAGTGCATTGCTGCTCCTTCAACAAATGATAACAGGAGAATGAAGCAAATTTGATTATATAAGTAAACTGGAAAGATGTTTAAAATTGTATGTCCTGTCTAAATCATAAAAGAAAAATGTTTGTGTTTTATGTCCCTTTAATTTTGTTTTCAGCAAACTGGTCTAAACTTTTGGTTTAAAGGGACATGAAACCCAAAATGTTTTTCTTTTCTTTCATGATTCAGATAAAGCATGCTCTTTTAAACAACTATCCAGTTTGCTTCTATTAACAGATTTGCTTCATTCTCTTGGTATCCTTTGATGAAGAACAGCAATGAAACAGGAGCTAGCTGAACAGTTGAGCCAATTACAAGAAATATGTGTGTGCAGTCACCAATCAGCAGCTAGCTCCCAATAGTGCATAGTTGTGCCTGATCCTGTTTTTTAACAAAGGATAACACAAGAAGTAAAGTGGAAAATAGTATAATAGTGTATGCTTTAACTGAATCATGAAAGAAAAACATTGAGTTTTATGTCCCTTTAAAGTGCTGCTTGAGAGCAGCAGAGAACTGGTGGTGCAGAGAACCAATCAGCAGTGGCACAGCTGTGGAACTGGAGAATGATTGAACTTTTGACTCAGATATACTAAGGGGCTAATTATCTAAAGGTCTCTTGGCTGGTGAGTTTATTTAAGAAAGGTCACCAGTACTTTTTCCCTGGTAGAATTATCGAAAGTCCCTTCTTACCCTTGCTAAGGGGTGTATACTGCATTTTCATGTAGAGATGCATACATTACAAAAGTTAACAATAAAAATAGTAAATTAAAAATCATACAAAACGAATAATTGAGCTATTTAAATATGCAGGAAACAAATTGTATTGTTAAAATGCATCAAAATTGTAACAAAATTGTTCGCCAAAAAATTTTAATAATTCAAAAATGTATAATTTGTATGTAAATTACACAGAAATAAATTATTTTAAATATGCACAACATAAAACGTAATTTAAGTACGAGAGGCTGAAAATGGGTGTTCCATGGGCGTGTATGAAATTTTCTATCAAATCCAAGTGTAAACATTTCCGCCCTACAGTTCTCACAAATTTTTTTTCTTGCAAACTTAAATTGACGCGGTAAAGACAAAACACATAAAATACTTAATACCCTAATAGAAAAATACATTCATATGAAAATAGAGGCAATTGTAAGATGCTATATAAAGAAAAAAATGTAATGTCTTTTATTTTTGATGCAGGATTTAATTTTAAAGTGTGCCCCCTGATCCCTGTTAATGTCTCCCTGCACAGCAATGTGTCCATTTCCAGTGATATTTATTCATGTCTAAAGGAGACATCTTGCCACTTGCAGGGTAAGCGTAACCGGCGTAGTTTAAAAAATCCGCCCCAAAATCTCTGAAATGGCTGATTTATTCACTTACAAGAAATTTTCTTTTAACCAGTTGTTTACTGTTTGATGAAGGTTGCAATTTATTTCTTGTAGTTTGATTTCAATATTGCCCGTGTTAAAGGGACAGTCAAGTCCAAAAAAACTTTCATGTTTCAAATAGGGCATGTATTTTAAACAACTTTCCAATTTACTTTTATCACCAATTTTGCTTTTTTTCTCTTGGTATTCTTAGTTGAAAGCTAAACCTAGGAAGGTTCATGTGATAATTTCTAAGCCCTTGAAGGCCGCCTCTTATAGATAACATTGTGATCTCGCCCGTGGATTGTGGCAGACACTGCACTAATTGGCTAAAATGAAAGTCAATAGATAATAAATAAAATGTCATGTGATCAGGGGGCTGTCAGAAGATGCTTAGATACAAGTTAATCACAGAGGTAAAAAGTATATTAATATAACAGTGTTGGTTGTGCAAAACTAGGGAATGGGTAATAAAGGAATTATCTATCTTTTTAAACAACAACAATTCTGGTGTTGACTGTCCCTTTAAATGTATATTTATTCACCAAAAATTGAAACATCTTACATTTATCTTTTTTTTATCTTATTTTTAATTGTAGAACAAATTATGTAGTTTAAGCAATGCCTTAAATTATTACTTTTTGGGAGTATAAAATGATTTTTTTTTATAGATTCTACCTAATAATAAAATAGAGATATTTATGGGTCATAAAACTACCAAATATGATTTAGTAGCAGTATTGATGGGTTTTAACAAATTTTTAAAGAGATACTAAACCCAAATTTTTCTTTAATGATTCAAATAGAGCATGCAATTTTAAGCAACTTTCTAATTTACGCCTACTATCAATTTTTCTTTGTTCTCTTGCTATCTTTATTTAAATAGCAGGAATTTAAAGCTTAGGAGCCAGCCTATTTTAGGTTTAGCATCCTGGCTAGCACTTGCTTATTGGTGGCTACATTTAGCAAACCAATAAGCAAGCATAACCCAGGTTCTCAACCAAAAATGGTCTGGCTCCTAAGCTTTACATTCCTGCTTTTTAAATAAGGATAGCAAGAGAACAAAGAAAAAATGATAATAGGAGTAAATTAGAAAGTTGCTTAAAATTGCATTCTCTATCTGAATCATTAAATACATTAAATAAAAAAGTGGGTTTAGTGTCCCTTTAATTCCATATGAAGCCAATTTGATTTATTACAATAACATTTGAAATCTCAATTTAACTTAAAAAAACAGATAAACACAGGAGAATAGCATAATCAGTAAATGCATACTAAAAAGACGATGCAAAATAACGTAATTTGAATTTCAAATGAGTAGAAGATTTTTTTTCTGACAAATATCACTTAGTTACCTTTTCCTTACTAATGCATCATGTGACAGCCATCAGCCAATCACAAAATGCATATACATATATCCTGTGACTCTTGCACATGCTCAGTAACTAGGAGTCAGTGCCTCAGAAAATGTGCATATAAAAAGATTGTGCACATTTAGATAATGGAAGTAAATTGGAAAGTTGTTTAAAATTGTGTGCTCTATCTGAATCATATAAATTTAATTTTGAATTGACTGTCTTTTTAATTGATAAGATCAATTTTTTTTTTTTTATTGAGGTTTAAATCAGGGCATACATATAAAACTGTGTCGTGAGAAGATGCACATAAAGTTTGTTACAGATCATATAATTCATAGGATGAGAGAACCCACATGATTACACGGAACAGGCTCCATTTGAAAGATGAAGGGCCTACAAGCCCTTAGGATGAGAAGTGTTAATACCAAGACTCCTAAAGGATCAGCCTCCCGGAAAATCCTTTACCTCACAGGAAGAACAGTAGGGGCCTCACAACTCCTGGCAGACCAGACAACCAGGAAATGGAGTAACCCCAACACCTGCGCTCCCTAGAGAGCGTGCAACATACTAAAAGGGGAATGGTAAGGAAGACACAGATGACCCGACCACCCAGGAAGGGCAGCAAGTAGCCCCAGCAACCTACGAGAGGTACAGCGACTAGGCCACAAAAAAAGCAGACATCCAGAAAATACCAAGAGTGAAAACGAAAATAGTCATCCATCTGGTATCCCTGATGCCCAGAGGTCATCCAAACCACCAAATCCATGGGAAATGGAGGAACTTCGGTTCCCAGGCCAAAGGGCCTTCCACGAGGAGCCTCCCAAGTTCTACCCTCACTCAACAGTAGGAACAGGAAGAGGACCGATGTAGTCCCTCCGACGTCTAGTAATGTAACAAGAAAAAAACCGAACACTTACCAAAGTGAACAACCCAGCACCCGACAAGGTAACCAGCACACCAGCACCACGTGGGTGATATGAACCGTAAGGAACAGCAGCTAGTGACCGACCAGTACCTGCCTGGTACGAGAACTCTCCGAAACATCTAAGGTCCAAGAAAAATCAAAGCCCCCGAAGGGATCGATAACATAAACTATAAACATAACTATGTCATTATATAGTACTGCGCAACTTCCAAGAAAATGCTCACGCGACCAGAAAATTGCAAGTATCAGTTCTAGAGAAGAAACATTCCCAAAATGGAAAATCATAACAGACATGAGCTTTATAAAACAAAACACATCCTAACCGGATCAAAGAAAATGAAGGCAGCACCCGAGGGTGAACGCCCAATGAGAATAGGCGCGCTAATAGGACCAGTCGATCAGAGGCCCTATTCTCCTAGGCTCAAAACTGGAGACGATACTTAAAAGAAAGAAAAAAACGCAGACGTCAAGGAGATTGGCTTCATCCCCATACGTCTAACCCAGTCTGCCATCCGACACAGAAGACCAAGGATCTCTCGGCCCAGTAGGACCGGAATCCTCCAGCACCTCCAAAACATGTCTTAGTAGAGCACAAAGACTTGCCAGTCTATAACGGAAGGCAAAATGTTCCCCCGCCGGATCGATGGATGACCCCGGCCCGAGGGAGGGACCCCTGAAGCCTCAGAGGCCATCGCTTTCCCAGAAGGTCGAACTGACTCAGGCGATCTCACACTTGACGGACCCTGGTTAACAGAGCACGGACAGTATCTCTTGGGATATATAAATGCGCCAGCGCCATAGATATGGCCAAGCAGAACCGTGCCGTAACCTCTGGAGTAAACAGTCCGCCTTCCAGAGAAGGAGTAACGGCCCTAGAGAAGGAGTAACGGCGCCTCACGGGACATGGAATCCTCACGGGCGGGTGGCTCAACGCACTCTACATTCCCTGATTCGGGGGAAGAGAGTACTCTAGAATGGCAATTGGAACTGATGGGCATCGATAACCTGGGTTATTTCATACTCCTCACAAGACGTATACTCCGAGTCGGAGATGTAAGTCTCTAAAAAAAATCAGAATCCTCCATAAATTGGAGATTGCAAATATGGAATAAAGCTAACGGCACCTTACACCTCCAATGCCTGGGGCACTCACCACCTCCTGTGAACCAGACAAACAACGAACAGACTCTCTCCGTCTCCACTCGGTCAGGGTACGGAAATGGAATTACAACGTGACCACACCCGGTCAGGAGGTGCGCGGTGTAAGCCCGCAAAAAGAGGCTTGCCAGTCCAAAAGGACCGCGCAGTCTGATTATGAAGCCGTTATGTTCCGAATAGCCATGAGTCCAAGCATCACTACACATTAGCAGATAGATCATATAACAAACATGATTAAAGCCCCCCCCCCCCATTCAATAACCCCCCACAGGAGATATTAACCCTTGATTACATTTTAAGATAAAGGAGTCCCACTGGGACCATGACTTCTTTCGTTAACATTACATTCACATATGGAAATAAAATGAATCGATCTTACCGGAATCTACGCCGTGGAACAGGAACACGGCCCTTCAAGTGTGACAGATAGTAGCAGCGCTTCTGACATGGAATTGAGTGAAAAAAAGGCAGGCAGCGAAACTCGTCAAAGCTGATTGCCAAGGAGCTGTTAACACTCCCTGCATCTCCGGACTCTAACTTTCATCCATGCCCTCACTGATAGGCTGAGAGGATTACTTAAAACTCCAGTCCCATTTCGAAGAGTACTACCCTCCATAAGAGACTATCTTTCAATCTTCTGACACTTCTCTGCCAACCTCCTGTGACAAAAGGCAAAGAATGACTGGGGGATGAGGAAAGTGGGGGAGGTATTTAAGCCTTTGGCTGGGATGTATTTGCCTCCTCCTGGTGGTCAGGTTCTGAATTCCCAAAAGTAATGAATGCAGCTATATATACTCTTTCCGTTTAAGAAGAAAATTGATAATAGGAGTAAATTAGAAAGTTGCTTAAAATTGCATGCTCTATCCAAATCGTGAAAGAAAAAAACAGAATTTATGTTTACCTGATAAATTTCTTTCTCCAACGGTGTGTCCGGTCCACGGCGTCATCCTTACTTGTGGGATATTCTCTTCCCCAACAGGAAATGGCAAAGAGCCCAGCAAAGCTGGTCACATGATCCCTCCTAGGCTCCGCCTACCCCAGTCATTCGACCGACGTTAAGGAGGAATAATAGCATAGGAGAAACCATATGGTACCGTGGTGACTGTAGTTAAAGAAAATAAATTATCAGACCTGATTAAAAAAAAAAAACCAGGGCGGGCCGTGGACCGGACACACCGTTGGAGAAAGAAATTTATCAGGTAAACATAAATTCTGTTTTCTCCAACATAGGTGTGTCCGGTCCACGGCGTCATCCTTACTTGTGGGAACCAATACCAAAGCTTTAGGACACGGATGAAGGGAGGGAGCAAATCAGGTCACCTAAATGGAAGGCACCACGGCTTGCAAAACCTTTCTCCCAAAAATAGCCTCAGAAGAAGCAAAAGTATCAAACTTGTAAAATTTGGTAAAAGTGTGCAGTGAAGACCAAGTCGCTGCCCTACATATCTGATCAACAGAAGCCTCGTTCTTGAAGGCCCATGTGGAAGCCACAGCCCTAGTGGAATGAGCCGTGATTCTTTCGGGAGGCTGCCGTCCGGCAGTCTCGTAAGCCAATCTGATGATGCTTTTAATCCAAAAAGAGAGAGAGGTAGAAGTTGCTTTTTGACCTCTCCTTTTACCTGAATAAACAACAAACAGGGAAGATGTTTGTCTAAAATCCTTTGTAGCATCTAAATAGAATTTTAGAGCGCGAACAACATCCAAATTGTGCAACAAGCGTTCCTTCATTGAAACTGGTTTCGGACACAGAGAAGGTACGATAATCTCCTGGTTAATGTTTTTGTTAGAAACAACTTTTGGAAGAAAACCAGGTTTAGTACGTAAAACCACCTTATCTGCATGGAACACCAGATAAGGAGGAGAACACTGCAGAGCAGATAATTCTGAAACTCTTCTAGCAGAAGAAATTGCAACTAAAAACAAAACTTTCCAAGATAATAACTTAATATCAACGGAATGTAAGGGTTCAAACGGAACCCCCTGAAGAACTGAAAGAACTAAATTGAGACTCCAAGGAGGAGTCAAAGGTTTGTAAACAGGCTTGATTCTAACCAGAGCCTGAACAAAGGCTTGAACATCTGGCACAGCTGCCAGTTTTTTGTGAAGTAACACCGACAAGGCAGAAATCTGTCCCTTCAGGGAACTTGCCGATAATCCTTTTTCCAATCCTTCTTGAAGGAAGGATAGAATCCTAGGAATCTTAACCTTGTCCCAAGGGAATCCTTTAGATTCACACCAACAGATATATTTTTTCCAAATTTTGTGGTAAATCTTTCTAGTTACAGGCTTTCTGGCCTGAACAAGAGTATCGATAACAGAATCTGAGAAACCTCGCTTCGATAAAATCAAGCGTTCAATCTCCAAGCAGTCAGCTGGAGTGAAACCAGATTCGGATGTTCGAACGGACCCTGAACAAGAAGGTCTCGTCTCAAAGGTAGCTTCCAAGGTGGAGCCGATGACATATTCACCAGATCTGCATACCAAGTCCTGCGTGGCCACGCAGGCGCTATCAAGATCACCGACGCCCTCTCCTGATTGATCCTGGCTACCAGCCTGGGGATGAGAGAAAACGGCGGGAACACATAAGCTAGTTTGAAGGTCCAAGGTGCTACTAGTGCATCCACTAGAGCCGCCTCGGGATCCCTGGATCTGGACCCGTAGCAAGGAACCTTGAAGTTCTGACGAGAGGCCATCAGATCCATGTCTGGAATGCCCCAAAGTTGAGTGACTTGGGCAAAGATTTCCGGATGGAGTTCCCACTCCCCCGGATGCAATGTCTGACGACTCAGAAAATCCGCTTCCCAATTTTCCACTCCCGGGATGTGGATAGCAGACAGGTGGCAGGAGTGAGACTCCGCCCATAGAATGATCTTGGTCACTTCTTCCATCGCTAGGGAACTCCTTGTTCCCCCCTGATGGTTGATGTACGCAACAGTCGTCATGTTGTCTGATTGAAACCGTATGAACTTGGTCCTCGCTAGCTGAGGCCAAGCCTTGAGAGCATTGAATATCGCTCTCAGTTCCAGAATATTTATCGGTAGAAGAGATTCTTCCCGAGACCAAAGACCCTGAGCTTTCAGGGATCCCCAGACCGCGCCCCAGCCCATCAGACTGGCGTCGGTCGTGACAATGACCCACTCTGGTCTGTGGAATGTCATCCCTCGTGACAGGTTGTCCAGGGACAGCCACCAACGGAGTGAGTCTCTGGTCCTCTGATTTACTTGTATCTTTGGAGACAAGTCTGTATAGTCCCCATTCCACTGACTGAGCATGCACAGTTGTAATGGTCTTAGATGAATGCGCGCAAAAGGAACTATGTCCATTGCCGCTACCATCAACCCGATCACTTCCATGCACTGAGCTACAGAAGGAAGAGGGACGGAATGAAGTATTCGACAAGAGTCCAGAAGCTTTGTCTTTCTGGCCTCTGTTAGAAAAATCCTCATTTCTGAGGAGTCTATAATTGTTCCCAAGAAGGGAACCCTTGTTGACGGGGATAGAGAACTCTTTTCCACGTTCACTTTCCAGCCGTGCGATCTGAGAAAGGCCAGGACGATGTCCGTGTGAGCCTTTGCTCGAGGGAGGGACGACGCTTGAATCAGAATGTCGTCCAGGTAAGGTACTACTGCAATGCCCCTTGGTCTTAGCACAGCTAGAAGGGACCCTAGTACCTTTGTGAAAATCCTTGGAGCAGTGGCTAATCCGAAAGGAAGCGCCACGAACTGGTAATGTTTGTCCAGGAATGCAAACCTTAGGAACCGATGATGTTCCTTGTGGATAGGAATATGTAGATACGCATCCTTTAAATCCACCGTGGTCATGAATTGACCTTCCTGGATGGAAGGAAGGATAGTTCGAATGGTTTCCATCTTGAAAGATGGGACCTTGAGAAATTTGTTTAAGATCTTGAGATCTAGGATTGGTCTGAATGTTCCCTCTTTTTTGGGAACTATGAACAGATTGGAGTAGAACCCCATCCCTTGTTCTCTCAATGGAACAGGATGAATCACTCCCATTTTTAACAGGTCTTCTACGCAATGTAAGAACGCCTGTCTTTTTATGTGGTCTGAAGACAACTGAGACCTGTGGAACCTTCCCCTTGGGGGAAGTCCCTTGAATTCCAGAAGATAACCCTGGGAGACTATTTCTAGCGCCCAGGGATCCAGAACATCTCTTGCCCAAGCCTGAGCGAAGAGAGAGAGTCTGCCCCCCACCAGATCCGGTCCCGGATCGGGGGCCGATATTTCATGCTGTCTTGGTAGCAGTGGCAGGTTTCTTTGCCTGCTTTCCCTTGTTCCAGCCTTGCATTGGTCTCCAAGCTGGCTTGGCCTGAGAAGTATTACCTTCTTGCTTAGAGGACGTAGCACCTTGGGCTGGTCCGTTTTTACGAAAGGGACGAAAATTAGGTCTATTTTTTGCCTTGAAAGGCCGATCCTGAGGAAGGGCATGGCCCTTACCCCCAGTGATATCAGAGATAATCTCTTTCAAGTCAGGACCAAACAGCGTTTTCCCCTTGAAAGGAATGTTTAGTAGCTTGTTCTTGGAAGACGCATCAGCCGACCAAGATTTCAACCAAAGCGCTCTGCGCGCCACAATAGCAAACCCAGAATTCTTAGCCGCTAACTTAGCCAATTGCAAAGAGGCGTCTAGAGTGAAAGAATTAGCCAATTTGAGAGCATTGACTCTGTCCATAATCTCCTCATAAGGAGGAGAGTCACTATCGAGCACCTTAATCAGTTCATCAAACCAGAAATATGCGGCTGTAGTGACAGGGACAATGCATGAAATGGGTTGTAGAAGGTAACCCTGCTGAACAAACATCTTTTTAAGCAAACCTTCTAATTTTTTATCCATAGGATCTTTGAAAACACAACTATCCTCTATGGGAATAGTGGTGCGTTTGTTTAAAGTAGAGACCGCTCCCTCGACCTTGGGGACTGACTGCCATAAGTCCTTTCTGGGGTCGACCATAGGAAACAATTTTTTAAATATGGGGGGAGGGACGAAAGGAATACCGGGCCTTTCCCATTCTTTATTAACAATGTCCGCCACCCGCTTGGGTATAGGAAAAGCTTCTGGGAGCCCCGGCACCTCTAGGAACTTGTCCATTTTACATAGTTTCTCTGGGATGACCAAATTTTCACAATCATCCAGAGTGGATAATACCTCCTTAAGCAAAATGCGGAGATGTTCCAATTTAAATTTAAAAGTAATCACATCAGATTCAGCCTGCTGAGAAATATTCCCTAAATCAGTAATTTCTCCCTCAGACAAAACCTCCCTGGCCCCCTCAGATTGGGTTAGGGGCCCTTCAGAGATATTAATATCAGCGTCGTCATGCTCTTCAGTAACTAAAACAGAGCATCCACGCTTACGCTGACAAGGGTTCATTTTGGCTAAAATGTTTTTGACAGAATTATCCATTACAGCCGTTAATTGTTGCATAGTAAGGAGTATTGGCGCGCTAGATGTACTAGGGGCCTCCTGAGTGGGCAAGACTCGTGTAGACGAAGGAGGGAATGATGCAGTACCATGCTTACTCCCCTCACTTGAGGAATCATCTTGGGCATCATTGTCATTATCACATAAATCACATTTATTTAAATGAATAGGAATTCTGGCTACCCCACATTCAGAACACAGTCTATCTGGTAGTTCAGACATGTTAAACAGGCATAAACTTGATAAGAAAGTACAAAAAACGTTTTGAAATAAAACCGTTACTGTCACTTTAAATTTTAAACTGAACACACTTTATTACTGCAATTGCGAAAAAACATGAAGGAATTGTTCAAAATTCACCAAACTTTCACCACAGTGTCTTAAAGCCTTGAAAATATTGCACACCAATTTTGGAAGCTTTAACCCTTAAAATAACGGAACCGGAGCCGTTTTAAGCTTTAACCCCTTTACAGTCCCTGGTATCTGTTTTGCTGAGACCCAACCAAACCCAAGGGGAATACGATACCAAATGATGCTTTCAGAAGTCTTTTATAAGTATCAGAGCTCCTCTCACATGCGACTGCATGCCATGCCTCTCAAAAACAAGTGCGCAACACCGGCGCGAAAATGAGACTCTGCCTATGCTTTGGGAAAGCCCCTAAAGAATAAGGTGTCTAAAACAGTGCCTGCCGATATTATTATATCAAAATACCCAGAATAAATGATTCCTCAAGGCTAAATAAGTGTTAATATCAATCGATTTAGCCCAAAAAATGTCTACAGTCTAAATAAGCCCTTGTGAAGCCCTTATTTACAATCGTAATAAACATGGCTTACCGGATCCCATAGGGAAAATGACAGCTTCCAGCATTACATCGTCTTGTTAGAATGTGTCATACCTCAAGCAGCAAGGACTGCAAACTGTTCCCCCAACTGAAGTTAATGCTCTCAACAGTCCTGTGTGGAACAGCCATGGATTTTAGTTACGGTTGCTAAAATCATTTTCCTCATACAAACAGAATTCTTCATCTCTTTTCTGTTTCTGAGTAAATAGTACGTACCAGCACTATTTGAAAATAACAAACTCTTGATTGAATAATGAAAAACTACAGTTAAACACTAAAAAACTCTAAGCCATCTCCGTGGAGATGTTGCCTGTACAACGGCAAAGAGAATGACTGGGGTAGGCGGAGCCTAGGAGGGATCATGTGACCAGCTTTGCTGGGCTCTTTGCCATTTCCTGTTGGGGAAGAGAATATCCCACAAGTAAGGATGACGCCGTGGACCGGACACACCTATGTTGGAGAAATGTGGGTTTACTATCCCTTTAGCAGAGGTCCCATGTGGGCGAAATCAAAGGTTACCTTCCTAGGGGCTAGCTCCGTAGGGAAGCGTGGTGAATTTGGTGGAGTCTCCTCACCAGTGCGATCATCCAAAAAGTCACCTAGGAGATCCGTTCAACACTTTCGATGATCAGTACACAATGATTTTCTCGGAGACTCCTCCACAGTTGCTAGTAGTCTGCAGAGTAACCGCTTCAGCTGTACCATCTGGGTTTCCCAGTTGTCTAGTGACTTCAGGGTTGTGGGGAGTTTAACATAGCTCTGGGTATACATCCTCTGGCCAGTATATTAGGACTTTTTAATTTGTGTGGGTTGTATATATTAAAGAACAGTCTGCTTGCAACTGTAATTCTCTGCAGTTATGCTGGGGGGGGGGGGGGTTTCCAACAGTCGGTACATGTCCGCTGCCATAGGCCTCAGCGGTCTAGTTCAGGGTACTGCCGTCATAAAAACACTGAACAAGGTATCATTTGAGTCCTCAAAACATGAGCTTGGTGTATTTAATAGCTTTATGCTGAGATGGCTTGGTATTGTAAAGATAATCGGCGGATTATCATTGTTCTGTCAGGAGCTCCTGAAATTGAGACCATCGATGGCCGCTGCCTAGACATGCCCCCTTACAAGATTGCTTTAATATGTTTGTATCCTAGATTTCAATAACATAAAACACCTTGTAATTGAAAGGATGAATGTAATTTTTTTTTTTTAAAGGTATTAAACTTTTCTTGCTACAAATGTTTTTCAATAGCCAAACTCCCCATTCCACTTAATTATTTTGGAGGAGCTAAGCTAGACCTGTTAATGGAGAAACAAGAAAAAGGTAGATCCACATCCAAGAAAATGTGAATGTATAACTTTTAGTGTATCATACTAATAATGACATACAGGGTGGTGTAAGCTCGCAAAACCTTCTATGCGTTTCATGCCGTTAGGCACTTCGTCAGGGATGGGTAAGTACTTCCCCCTACTGCTTTTAAATAGTACATAGTAGCCAATAACGTGTGAGTAAAAGAACCTGCAGATGACATCATCAAATTGATAGAAAGAATAAATAAACGGCAGGTAAGTAGCCTATCAGCCACTTGTAACAAAATGTAATGCACAAGTAATTAGAAAATAAATACATACAATATCACAAAATATGGTTATTCATTGTATAAAGGTTTAGGAGATAGTAAAGTGCCTATATGCCTGAGGAAACAGCGATAGCCAAGAAACGCGTTGCATTAGGGGGGCTACATGTTTATGCCCTCCTATCACTTAAAGCTTTTGTTTTCATGTGAGTTTTAATAAACCTTGTATTTTACATAAGCCAAGTGTTAGCCCCTTACTTTTATCCCTATCGCTCTTTGGGGCGAACTGCATTCAGTACTCCATCTGGGTACTGCATCCGGTGTTTCTGAGTGTTACCTGCTGTCTGGGTTAGCTGATACACCCTGAGTTAATAGCCTGCAATCACAAGCACACAAGGGTGCTTCAGCTAAATGTGAGTATTTGGCTTTCTATTCAGTGTGGGATTTGTTACATCTCTGATCTACATATGAGGCTCAGGCGCCCCTTTTTCTTTTGTATCAATATCACAAAATAGTACATATACAAGTTACACAAAGCTGACTCTAAATTCTTATACATCTGATATTTATTATGTTAACTATATAAAACATTCTAAGCAGAAATTGAGGAAGAATAAAATAATAGATCTGGGTACAGCTTTAATAAAATATATGTAGAGTTGATTGCGCTAGGATAGATATACATCATCCCAGTAAAGAAATCAAGAGGCAATCGATAAAAATATTATGATTGAACATCTTTAATAAAGGTTAATATGTAAACAAATCCAGCACAATCAGAGAACTAATGTTGGAATTATAAAAGCACAATAAGTTAGACGTATTATTGGAGGAGAAATAATAGTGATATAGAAGGGCAAATGTATCAAGAGAAGCACAATATAGCATAATTTAGTAAAAACGAGATGTGATGGTTCAAATTGATTCTACGTTTTTGGTATCACTAGTAAAACCACTGTATATGTATAATGTATATATGTATTAAGACATAGTGATATACCCCATATTAGAATATTAGAATCAATGAGCCATTAACCAAATCTCTATTTGATATTTAAACAACCGTGTAAGCCTTAAAGGGACACTAAACCCACATTTTTGCTTTCATGATTCAGATAGAGAATACAATTTTAAACAACTTTCCAATTTACTTCTATTATCGCAATTTGCTTAATTTTTTAGATATCCTTTGTTGAAGAAAGAGCAATCACGAGGCATCTATATGTAGCAACCAATCAGCAGCTACTGAGCCTATTTAGATATGCTTTTCAGCAAAGAATATCAAGAGAATGAAGCAAATTAGATAATAGACGTATATTAGAAAGTTGTTTAAAACTGCATGCTCTTTCTAAATCATGAAAGAAAAAATTTGGGTTTAATGTCCCTTTAACGACCAAGGACGTGCCAGGCACATCCTCCATTGGAGGTCACTTAATGACCAAGGACGTGCCTGGCACATCCTCTGGGGTTTGAAGCTCTGGAAGCGATCCTGATCGCTTCCAGCAGCTTCTAAGGTATTGCAGTGATGCCTCATTATTGAGGCATCACTGCAATACCTTGCAATACATTTAAAACTGCATGCTCTTTCTAAATCATGAAAGAAAAAATTTGGGTTTAATGTCCCTTTAACCCCCTTAACGACCAAGGACGTGCCAGGCACGTCCTCCATTGGAGGTCACTTAACGACCAGGGACGTGCATGGCACGTCCTCTGGGGTTTGAAGTTCTGTAAGCGACCCTGATCGCTTCCAGCAGCTTCTAAGGTATTGCAGTGATGCCTCAATATTGAGGCATCACTGCAATACCTTTTTTGGCACACTGATGCAGAGAGGGCCACTCTGTGGCCCTCTCTGTATCAGCCAGCGATGGTGCCGTTGGTGGGTGGGAGCAGCTGCAGGGAGGCGGGTGGGAGGCCCATATGATACCTGGCAATCTTCCGGCCAGCAGTCGGAAAAGATCGCCCGGTGCATGCACGTGTGTGCACGCCCGCGATCTGGGCTATCAAATTCAAAGTGGTGGGACAGAGTGGTGGGACAGTGAGTGGGACAGAGTGGTGGGACAGAGTGGTGGGTGGGAAAGGAGGGGGGAAATAATTTTTTAAAAATATATCTAGGAGGGGGTAGGGTATGCAGGGGGGGCAGCTACACTACATAAAAAAGTGGTTATTTAAAAAACAACAACCACATTTAAGTGCAAAGTGATGGGAAATAGTTAGTGGGGGGAGGGTTAGAGAGCTCTTTGGGGGAGATCAATGAGGTTGGGGGCTAATTATATTATTATTATACACAGCAGAATATATATATATATATATATATATATATATTTTTTTTTTAAAAATGAAAAAAAAATAATGGAAAAAAAGCCTTTTATTTCAGTACTGGCAGACTTTCTGCCAGTACTTAAGATGGCGGAGACAATTGTGGGGTGGGGGAGGGATGAGAGCTGTTTGAGAGGGATCATGGGGTGGGATGTGTCAGGTGGGAGGCTGATCTCTACACTAAAGCTAAAATTAACCCTTAAAACTCCGTACAAGCTACCTAAATAACCCCGTCACTGCTGGGCATATTACAAGTGTGGTACGCAGCGGCATTTAGCGGCCTTCTAATTACCAAAAAGCAACGCCAAAGCCATATATGTCTGCTATTTCTGAACAAAGGGGATCCCAGAGAAGCATGTACAACCATTTGTACCATAATTGCACAAGCTGTTTGTAAATAATTTCAGTGAGAAACCCAAAGTTAGTGAAAAAGTTAACGATTTTTTTTATTTGATCGAATTTGGCGGTGAAATGGTGGCATGAAATATATCAAAATGGGACTAGATCAATACTTTGGGTTGTCTACTACACTACACTCAAGCTAAAATTAACCCTACAAGCTACCTAATTAACCTCTTCACTGCTGGGCATAATACAAGTGTGGTGCGCAGCAGCATTTAGCGGCCTTCTAATTTCCAAAAAGTAATGCCACAGCCATAAATGTCTGCTATTTCTGAACAAAGGGATCTCAGAGAACCATTTACAACCATTTGTGCTATAATTGCACAAGTTGTTTGTAAATAATTTCAGTTAGAAACCTAATGTTTGTGAAAAAGTTTGTGAAAAAGTGAACTTTTTTTTTTATTTGATCGCATTTGGAGGTAAAATAGTGGCATGAAATATACCAAAATGGGCCTAAATCAATACTTTGGGTTGTCTTCTAAAAAAAATATATACATGTCAAGGGATATTCAGGGATTCCTGACAGATATCAGTGTTCCAATGTAACTATCGTTAATTTTGAAAAAAAGTGGCTTTGAAATAGCAAAGTGCTACTTGTATTTATTACCTTATAACTTGCAAAAAAAGCAAAGAACATGTAAACATTGGGTATTTCTAAACTCAGGACAAAATTTAGAAACTATTTAGCATGGGTGTTTTTTGGTGGTTGTATATGTGTAACAGATTTGGGGGTTCAAAGTTAGAAAAAGTGTGTTTTTTTCTATTTTTTCCTCATATTTTATAAAACATTTTTATAGTAAATTATAAGATATGATGAAAATAATGGTATTTTTAGAAAGTCCATTTAATGGCGAGAAACACGGTATATAATATGTGTGGGTACAGTAAGTGAGTAAGAGGAAAATTACAGCTAAACACAAACACCGCAAAAATTAAAAAATAGCCTTGGTCCCAAACGGTCAGAAAATGGAAAAGTGATGTGGTCATTAAGGGGTTAAGGTCCCAAATTTCATTTATACCCAATGGGACCCCAGTTTGTAACTTGAATATCCAATAAGCCTCTTTTCTATTTAATTTTGACAGTCTATCACCTTCCATATTATTAACAGGTACACAATCAATAGCCTGGAATGCAAACATTTCTCTAGTATTATATACAATATGATTCACAAAATGTCTTGTTGAAACTTTTTGAAGCGAGGGAGGCTTCTAGATTCACTGAGTGCCAAAACCATCCTGCCCAATCAAGTTCCCGGTGCTGGTCATGTGACTTTCCAAGTGAGGCGCCTTACCCACTGTGGTTTGAAGCAGGCGTCTTCCGCATTAGTGGAACTCGGACCTGCTACTGAGCGGGGCAAGCAAGGAACAAACAGCAGACAGGACCTCTCTCTCGAGAGAGTTTGTAACTATATCGACACAAGGTATCGTTAGAACATTGTGTGAAGTTTCTGTCTTCTGCTTGTACAAAGAGGTTACAGTTGTGTGTTCCCGGAGTGATACTTATCATATGCACATCAAGGGGCCTATCTATCAAGCTCCGAAAGGAGCTTGACGGCCCGTGTTTCTGGCGAGTCTTCCGCAGTGTCGGATCAGGTCCGCAAGACCTTTGATAAATAGGGGCCCGAGTGTTTACATTGTTACAAGAGTGCATACTCATTTGGATACAACTCTTATGAGATATAGTATTGCTGTATCTGGGATATATTCATGATTTTGTTATTGTTAATGGAGAAGACACGTCTGCTATTTTGTTACCAAAGCTTGCATTATATGGCAGCTCCTTATTTGAAGACATCTGCTGAGGACAATTAAGGACTTATATGGTTTTTGAGTAAAGTACAGTATATAACAAAAGTGTGTTACTAGACATAATTACATATGTTATATTATAATTTTGAAATGTTTCCTGTCCCTTTAATGTAGTATTCCTAGAAATGGACCTACATAGTGGTCTTTGTAGGTTTCCCAGCAGTCTCCACCTTGTCATCTAGATTTGGAGCAAAAATACATTTTTTGCCACTCCAAAAAACATGCACTTCACCCTCAATTCCTTCTTTAATAAAAAGGTAACACATATAATGATTAAAGTGATAGGAAGTCAAAATTAAAATGGCATGATTCAGCTAGAGCATATAATTTTAAAGGACCAGTCAACACAGTAGATTTGCATAATCAACAAATGCAAGATAACAAGACAATGCAATAGCACTTAGTCTGAACTTCAAATGAGTAGTAGAATTGTTCTGACAGTTTTAAAAGTTATGTCTCTTTCCACTCCCCCTGTACCATGTGACAGCCATTAGACATTCACAAATGCATACACGTACCATGTGACAGCCATCAGCCATTCACAAATGCATACACACTTATTCTTGCACATGCTCAGTAGGAGCTGGTGACTCAAAAATTTTAAATATAAAAAAATATATAAAAACAGAATTTATGTTTACCTAATAAATTACTTTCTCCAACGGTGTGTCCGGTCCACGGCGTCATCCTTACTTGTGGGATATTCTCTTCCCCAACAGGAAATGGCAAAGAGCCCAGCAAAGCTGGTCACATGATCCCTCCTAGGCTCCGCCTTCCCCAGTCATTCGACCGACGTAAAGGAGGAATATTTGTATAGGAGAAATCATATGATACCGTGGTGACTGTAGTTAAAGAAAATAAATTATCAGACCTGATAAAAACCAGGGCGGGCCGTGGACCGGACACACCGTTGGAGAAAGTAATTTATCAGGTAAACATAAATTCTGTTTTCTCCAACATAGGTGTGTCCGGTCCACGGCGTCATCCTTACTTGTGGGAACCAATACCAAAGCTTTAGGACACGGATGAAGGGAGGGAGCAAATCAGGTCACCTAAATGGAAGGCACCACGGTTTGCAAAACCTTTCTCCAAAAAATAGCCTCAGAAGAAGCAAAAGTATCAAACTTGTAAAATTTGGTAAAAGTGTGCAGTGAAGACCAAGTCGCTGCCTTACATATCTGATCAACAGAAGCCTCGTTCTTGAAGGCCCATGTGGAAGCCACAGCCCTAGTGGAATGAGCTGTGATTCTTTCAGGAGGCTGCCGTCCGGCAGTCTCATAAGCCAATCTGATGATGCTTTTAATCCAAAAAGAGAGAGAGGTAGAAGTTGCTTTTTGACCTCTCCTTTTACCAGAATAAACAACAAACAAGGAAGATGTTTGTCTAAAATCCTTTGTAGCATCTAAATAGAATTTTAGAGCGCGAACAACATCCAAATTGTGCAACAAACGTTCCTTCTTTGAAACTGGATTCGGACACAAAGAAGGCACGACTATCTCCTGGTTAATGTTTTTGTTAGAAACAACTTTCGGAAGAAAACCAGGTTTAGTACGTAAAACCACCTTATCTGCATGGAACACCAGATAAGGAGGAGAACACTGCAGAGCAGATAATTCTGAAACTCTTCTAGCAGAAGAAATTGCAACCAAAAACAAAACTTTCCAAGATAATAACTTAATATCAACGGAATGTAAGGGTTCAAACGGAACCCCCTGAAGAACTGAAAGAACTAAATTGAGACTCCAAGGAGGAGTCAAAGGTTTGTAAACAGGCTTGATTCTAACCAGAGCCTGAACAAAGGCTTGAACATCTGGCACAGCTGCCAGCTGTTTGTGAAGTAACACAGACAAGGCAGAAATCTGACCCTTCAAGGAACTTGCAGATAATCCTTTCTCCAATCCTTCTTGAAGAAAGGATAGAATCTTAGGAATTTTTACCTTGTCCCAAGGGAATCCTTTAGATTCACACCAACAGATATATTTTTTCCATATTTTGTGGTAAATTTTTCTAGTTACAGGCTTTCTGGCCTGAACAAGAGTATCAATAACAGAATCTGAGAACCCTCGCTTTGATAAGATCAAGCGTTCAATCTCCAAGCAGTCAGTTGGAGTGAGACCAGATTCGGATGTTCGAACGGACCTTGAACAAGAAGGTCTCGTCTCAAAGGTAGCTTCCATGGTGGAGCCGATGACATATTCACCAGGTCTGCATACCAAGTCCTGCGTGGCCACGCAGGAGCTATCAAGATCACCGATGCCCTCTCCTGATTGATCCTGGCTACCAGCCTGGGGATGAGAGGAAACGGCGGGAATACATAAGCTAGTTTGAAGGTCCAAGGTGCTACTAGTGCATCTACTAGAGTCGCCTTGGGAATGATTTTGGTCACTTCTTCCATCGCCAGGGAACTCCTTGTTCCCCCCTGATGGTTGATGTACGCAACAGTCGTCATGTTGTCTGATTGAAACCGTATGAACTTGGCCTTTGCTAGCTGAGGCCAAGCCTTGAGAGCATTGAGTATCGCTCTCAGTTCCAGAATATTTATCGGTAGAAGAGATTCTTCCCGAGACCAAAGACCCTGAGCTTTCAAGGGTCCCCAGACCGCGCCCCAGCCCATCAGACTGGCGTCGGTCGTGACAATGACCCACTCTGGTCTGCGGAAGCTCATCCCCTGTGACAGGTTGTCCAGGGACAGCCACCAACGGAGTGAATCTCTGGTCCTCTGATTTACTTGTATCGTCGGAGACAAGTCTGTATAGTCCCCATTCCACTGACTGAGCATGCACAGTTGTAATGGTCTTAGATGAATGCGCGCAAAAGGAACTATGTCCATTGCCGCTACCATCAAACCTATTACTTCCATGCACTGCGCTATGGAAGGAAGAGGAACGGAATGAAGTATTTGACAAGAGTTTAGAAGTTTTGTTTTTCTGGCCTCTGTCAGAAAAATCCTCATTTCTAAGGAGTCTATTATTGTTCCCAAGAAGGGAACCCTCGTTGACGGAGATAGAGAACTCTTTTCTACGTTCACTTTCCATCCGTGAGATCTGAGAAAGGCCAGGACAATGTCCGTGTGAGCCTTTGCTAGAGGAAGGGACGACGATTGAATCAGAATGTCGTCCAAGTAAGGTACTACTGCAATGCCCCTTGGTCTTAGCACCGCTAGAAGGGACCCTAGTACCTTTGTGAAAATCCTTGGAGCAGTGGCTAATCCGAACGGAAGTGCCACGAACTGGTAATGCTTGTCCAGGAATGCGAACCTTAGGAACCGATGATGTTCCTTGTGGATAGGAATATGTAGATACGCATCCTTTAAATCCACCGTGGTCATGAATTGACCTTCCTGGATGGAAGGAAGAATTGTTCGAATGGTTTCCATTTTGAACGATGGAACCTTGAGAAACTTGTTTAGGATCTTGAGATCTAAGATTGGTCTGAACGTTCCCTCTTTTTTGGGAACTACGAACAGATTGGAGTAGAACCCCATCCCTTGTTCTCCTAATGGAACAGGATGAATCACTCCCATTTTTAACAGGTCTTCTACACAATGTAAGAATGCCTGTTTTTTTATGTGGTCTGAAGACAATTGAGACCTGTGGAACCTCCCCCTTGGGGGAAGCCCTTTGAATTCCAGAAGATAACCTTGGGAGACTATTTCTAGCGCCCAAGGATCCAGAACATCTCTTGCCCAAGCCTGAGCGAAGAGAGAGAGTCTGCCCCCCACCAGATCCGGTCCCGGATCGGGGGCCAACATCTCATGCTGTCTTGGTAGCAGTGGCAGGTTTCTTGGCCTGCTTTCCCTTGTTCCAGCCTTGCATTGGTCTCCAGGCTGGCTTGGCTTGAGAAGTATTACCCTCTTGCTTAGAGGACGTAGCACTTGGGGCTGGTCCGTTTCTACGAAAGGGACGAAAATTAGGTTTATTTTTGGCCTTGAAAGACCTATCCTGAGGAAGGGCGTGGCCCTTGCCCCCAGTGATATCAGAGATAATCTCTTTCAAGTCAGGGCCAAACAGCGTTTTCCCCTTGAAAGGAATGTTAAGCAATTTGTTCTTGGAAGACGCATCCGCTGACCAAGATTTTAACCAAAGCGCTCTGCGCGCCACAATAGCAAACCCAGAATTTTTCGCCGCTAACCTAGCCAATTGCAAAGTGGCGTCTAGGGTGAAAGAATTAGCCAATTTGAGAGCACGGATTCTGTCCATAATCTCCTCATAAGAAGGAGAATTACTAGTGATCGCCTTTTCTAGCTCATCGAACCAGAAACACGCGGCTGTAGTGACAGGGACAATGCATGAAATTGGTTGTAGAAGGTAACCTTGCTGAACAAACATCTTTTTAAGCAAACCTTCTAATTTTTTATCCATAGGATCTTTGAAAGCACAACTATCTTCTATGGGTATAGTGGTGCGTTTGTTTAGAGTAGAAACCGCCCCCTCGACCTTGGGGACTGTCTGCCATAAGTCCTTTCTGGGGTCGACCATAGGAAACAATTTTTTAAATATGGGGGGAGGGACGAAAGGTATACCGGGCCTTTCCCATTCTTTATTTACAATGTCCGCCACCCGCTTGGGTATAGGAAAAGCTTCGGGGGGCCCCGGGACCTCTAGGAACTTGTCCATTTTACATAGTTTCTCTGGGATGACCAAATTCTCACAATCATCCAGAGTGGATAACACCTCCTTAAGCAGAGCGCGGAGATGTTCCAACTTAAATTTAAATGTAATCACATCAGGTTCAGCTTGTTGAGAAATTTTCCCTGAATCTGAAATTTCTCCCTCAGACAAAACCTCCCTGGCCCCCTCAGACTGGTGTAGGGGCCCTTCAGAAACAATATCATCAGCGTCCTCATGCTCTTCAGTATTTTCTAAAACAGAGCAGTCGCGCTTTCGCTGATAAGTGGGCATTTTGGCTAAAATGTTTTTGATAGAATTATCCATTACAGCCGTTAATTGTTGCATAGTAAGGAGTATTGGCGCGCTAGATGTACTAGGGGCCTCTTGTGTGGGCAAGACTGGTGTAGACGAAGGAGGGGATGATGCAGTACCATGCTTACTCCCCTCACTTGAGGAATCATCTTGGGCATCATTTTCTCTAAATTTTGTGTCACATAAATCACATCTATTTAAATGAGAAGGGACCTTGGCTTCCCCACATTCAGAACACAGTCTATCTGGCAGTTCAGACATGTTAAACAGGCATAAACTTGATAACAAAGTACAAAAAACGTTTTAAAATAAAACCGTTACTGTCACTTTAAATTTTAAACTGAACACACTTTATTACTGCAATTGCGAAAAAGTATGAAGGAATTGTTCAAAATTCACCAAAATTTCACCACAGTGTCTTAAAGCCTTAAAAATATTGCACACCAAATTTGGAAGCTTTAACCCTTAAAATAACGGAACCGGAGCCGTTTTTATATTTAGCCCCTTTACAGTCCCTGGTATCTGCTTTGCTGAGACCCAACCAAGCCCAAAGGGGAATACGATACCAAATGACGCCTTCAGAAAGTCTTTTCTATGTATCAGAGCTCCTCACACATGCATCTGCATGTCATGCTTCTCAAAAACAAGTGCGCAATACAGGCGCGAAAATGAGACTCTGCCTATGATTAGGGAAAGCCCCTAGAGAATAAGGTGTCCAATACAGTGCCTGCCGGTTATTTTACAAAATTCCCAAGATTAAAATACTTCCTCAAGGCTATGGAGTATAAAATATGTTTATATATAAATCGATTTAGCCCAGAAAATGTCTACAGTCTTAAAAAGCCCTTGTGAAGCCCTTATTTACTGTCTGTAATAAAATGGCTTACCGGATCCCATAGGGAAAATGACAGCTTCCAGCATTACATCGTCTTGTTAGAATGTGTCATACCTCAAGCAGCAAAAGTCTGCTCACTGTTCCCCCAACTGAAGTTAATTCCTCTCAACAGTCCTGTGTGGAACAGCCATCGATTTTAGTAACGGTTGCTAAAATCATTTTCCTCTTACAAACAGAAATCTTCATCTCTTTTCTGTTTCAGAGTAAATAGTACATACCAGCACTATTTTAAAATAACAAACTCTTGATTGAATAATAAAAACTACAGTTAAACACTAAAAAACTCTAAGCCATCTCCGTGGAGATGTTGCCTGTACAACGGCAAAGAGAATGACTGGGGAAGGCGGAGCCTAGGAGGGATCATGTGACCAGCTTTGCTGAGCTCTTTGCCATTTCCTGTTGGGGAAGAGAATATCCCACAAGTAAGGATGACGCCGTGGACCGGACACACCTATGTTGGAGAAAACATGTTATTGGAAGTAAATTGGAAAGTTGTTTAAAATGTCATGCTCTATCTGAATAATGAAAGTTACATTTTGATTGAATGTGTCCCTTTAAGACATTTAAATACACTTATATTTTGAAATATATTTTGTTCTTCTGGTATCCATTTTTGATAAAGAATCGTAGTGGGAGCTAGCTGGTGAAGGGTGCCTGCACACATTTGACTCTTGTGATTGGCTGATAAGATGTGTTCAGCTATCTCTCAGTAGTGCATTGCTGCTCCTTCAGTAAAATATATCAAGGGAATTAAGCAAATTTGATAATAGAGGTAAAATAGAAAGTTGTTTAAAATTACATGTTCTATCTGAATCCTGAAAGGAAAAAAAATGTGTAAACTGTTTAAATGCATAACTGCCTTTAAAGGGATATTGATTGCTTTTCTCTATTATATATTTTGGCTATAATACTGGGGAACATGCATTTTTTTTACTTGGAGTCTTTTTGTTTTTCAAGTAAAAGAATGCATGTATGTGTTTTGTAAATGTGTGCATATGTAGGTATGGAAATTTATGTGATCATTAAAAAAAATTACAAGAAAGATTTTTTTTTCTATTTACTTCACTTTCTATGTTTCTATAGGTAATAAATCATTGTAGACAGTTTTCCAACCGATTTATAACTGTTTGTAAAGGTTTATATGTATAGAGATGCGTCTTTTTGTTGTTATTGTTCACCTCTTTGCAAACAATGTATCCGCATTTGTGCACAGGCTTTTTACATATAGTTAATGTGACATATTACAGTATAATTGAAGACAACGGCGCAGTCAGGTCTTTTGACACTAATTTCACAGGAACAAATGTAGGCAAGGATGCTCTAGTGTTTTAGGTAAGAGAATATCTCAACAATTCTCCTTTTATGTCATACTCATGTTCCTTTATAAAAGCTCTTTGGTTTAGTGAGCTTTGAATAAATTCAAACAGGAAAGATCTTAGACCTAAGTATACTGCCAAAAATCCAGTGGTCTCTGGGAGCGTGACAGTTGAACTAGTAGACCTCTGTGGTATGTAAAGCTGCTGGAAAGAATTGCTGCGCTCAGGAGCCAGTGACGGCACTGCTGGATCTAAATGCGCAAGGAGTTGCCAATGTGTCTGTGTAAAAGAGATTCTCAGGGCAAATAAGGTAGTGGTCAATTTTCTAAATGTATCCAATAAATGACAATAGCTTTCTCACAGGGAACTTGGCACAGAAAATAAGGACTTTAAATGTTGACTAAGAAAAGTGGTGTGTTTTACTGTAATCAATCACTTGGGGATTAAGCAGTATTTAATTGTGAAATAGGCAATATGCTCCATTGTGCCATATAACATGACACATTTACATGATGTAAATAGGAAATGTCCATTGGAACAAAAAGGGTTTTGTTTCTTAAATTAAAGTTTTTTGTTTTTTTTTAAAATTCTTTGTTTTCTACTTTTTGCTCTTTAGGACAGATTTTGGGTTAGATACTATGGGAGATGTAACAGATTAAACAGTGACACTTGTGCCATTATCAATTGCATCCCTATGCTGATCAAAACTTCTGTAGCCATCAGCTGTACTGCAGCAGCCTAAAAAACAAATTGTATTCTTAAAAAAAGAAGGTTGATTCAATACTAAGATTGAAACGTGTACACGTATTAGCACTCACATCTAAGAAAAGGTGGCTATGAATTTAGAACATATAGTTCCAAAGGAGGGACGGTCTATGCCGTAGGAGTTAAAATATAACCTTTATTAGGATTACTTTAAAAAGACTTCCACAAGACAAACACAAACATATATAAATAAAAACGCAAAATGTTGAGAAGGATACTGTATGCAGGGTATAAGTGCTAAACGTAGTTGCACTGAGAAATATCTCTAGACCTTATCTCTATATTACAGTATTCCTGGTCACAGGGATATTTCCTTATTAAAGCTGTTGAAGTGTATAATATAATGCTTGTAAATACAATTATATATGCTTTTTCCTCATTTGGGTACTTCTATTATTCGTGGTCACAGGAATATGCTTAAAATAAGTTTATTCTGTGGTGTAGTACCTATAAATATAAATGTATGTGCTTCTTGGGCATGCACATTTTAGTTCATAACATTAGTGCTACCAATAGAATGATAGCTGTATTTCAATGGCTGATAATATCCTTGATTCTAATGATCCAGTTTTATGGTCATTGAATTTCTCCTTTAGTTAATAGAGCAGGGTTTATAATTCAAATTGAGGGTGTAAAATAATGGCCGTTATTGACTTTGGTCACACTCTGTTATAGAGTACACTCTCACATTCTTTATATTTTTAAGTGCATTTATACCATATAGTACTTATTTCAAGTTAGATGATATAGGTATATTGTTATTGATACCTGATGCTTGTTATTGTTGATACTTGTAAGTCGTTAATTTCTAGACCTACAGTTGATATCATGAGCTTATTGTTACCTTAAATTTTAACAGTGAATTTAACTATGTTCTAAAAATAAAAATAAGGTAATAAATTAAATTGCATAACTAAATGGTATGCCCCAGTAGTATAGGATGTGAGAACTCCTATGTATTAACATGTACGCTCAAAAAAGCCACGCTGGTGGCGAAACATGTTAGGGCATTGATCTGTTGTTAGGCTTTAAGCCAAACTTTTAAATTGCCAATGTTGAAATTAGGATATAGCATTTATCCACATTATTAGAACCATAGCGTTATAATTGCGAATGGTGAATAACCAAGTTATATGAATGAATGGTGGAAGTAATGTGTATTATAATTGATAGAAAATCTTTATAGCAAAGTTCATTAGAAAACTACCGTAGTGACCAAAGTACACCTATACAATATAGAACGGCCAAAGAGCCAAGTGCAGGAATGTAAGGTGGACCGCCACACAAATGAAGTTATTGAACTAGCTATACAAATTAAAGCTAACTGTAGTTTGCTGCACAACAATAGCAAGCTATGCTAGTAGGATTTAATTAATCGATGCTGTTTTAGTGCAGCCCTTGGGCATTTGAGCATGAATGGAAGACGAATGATTGTACTATAAGATCAAAGGCTAGTGTCAGGGATTTATCTCTTTTCACACTGTACCTTTAAGAAAGTGAACTCACTAGCCCTATTTAAGGCTCCTCCCAACAGAACTCATTGCTTGGTAATTTGTTGCTCAGTGACAAGCTGCTCCTGAAGACACCTAGCCGTTTATACAACTTTGTATTTCAACTTATTGCTTTCTAAACTCACCCTGAGTTTCTGCCCACTTGAATCAACCTGCAGATACTCTTTTGTGCCTGAAGATTTTCACCATTTATTCAGTCAGAGATTTGTCAGTCTCTCTCCTGTATTGAAGCTACTCCCTGCAGCGTGTGACGTCACGCCCGACATTCTCCCGCCGCGGTACTCTGTCAGGATCACTATGATACCGCTGGGACTTGTTGCTGTCTGGTAACAGTATTACTTTGCTCATTTGCCATCTCCTGTAATACCGGTCTGTATATATTGCATTGTATGAACTGTGTGTATTGCTGCAACTTAATTACACTTATTTTTGCTATATATGTTAACTGTGAAACTCTCACTTGCTGGATATTCATATTCACTTCAGATATCAAACATGCACTAAACTTATACTGCAACTTACCAACTTGCATACAAATAACTGTGACAAAGATTCATACTGCTACCATCTCTCATTAACGGACTGCCTAAGCATACTTCAATCTTTATTATAAATAACCTCCATTCTGCTTGAAAAGAACTGTTTGCTTTAACTTCAACTTTATCTGTTTCATGAGATAAACACAGCTTCTTATACTCTGACTGAACAAGTTTGGAAATAACTAATATTCATTATCAAAGTATGGTTTACAAAATGCCCACAGCTTGATTTATTTAGATAACAAAGTACTGTGTGAATTTCGGTATGTTTGCTAAAGCCTGCTGCATAAACTATTTTCACTGCTTGTGTGTTTGAATCAAGGCACCTGCTCTAATTAACTCTTTCACTACTGTTGAAATTACATTCCTATAGACTTACTCTCTTTTCTGCTGCAAGCAGTTATTGTTGCGTGAAGGTTCCGTTTTCACTCAGCTACCCTGCTGTAGTGACCCTCAGATCAATGAGCATATCAGGGTTCCCTTAAGTTAAATCTGTGGGAATCCGAGGTAAGGTGTGAGACTGAGTGGTCCTGCATAAAGCAGTAAGCTGTAGTAGTAGTGTTCTCTAAAACAACTAAACATATCTTTACATATTACCAAGCCTTAAAAAAGGAATACTACTAACAGCTAAAATCATGGATGTAAGTGAACTGTCCAGGAGAGTTGGTTCTTTGGCTCAGAGTATGGATCACATGATTCAAGGCTTAAGGGATATACAAATAGAGAATCAGAATATAATTTTTTTTATTAATGATCATCTTGCTAACAAAACTCCTAATGTTGAGTCAACCCCAGAACCCATTGTTAGTCCACCTGAAAAGTTTTCTGGGGACAGATCTATGTTCAGGGATTTCAGGAATTCCTGCACTCTGCTTTTTACTTTGAAACCTAAGTCATACCCAACTGACAGGATTAGAGTTCTAACTGTAATTTCATTTCTCAGAGGTGAGGCCAGGTCTTGGGCCAATGCTTTTTATGAAAAAAATGATCCTATCCTAAATTCCCTAGAAGATTTTTTTTCTGCTATGTCTCTCTTATATGAAGATCACAATAGAAAAAATACTGCTGAAACTGCCATTAGGTCTTTAAGGCAGGGCAAAAGAATGGTAGAAGATTACATTACTGAATTCAAAAGATGGGCTCCTGACACCCTGTGGAATATTCCTGCTCTACGCAATCAGTTCCGTCTGGGGCTCAATGATGCAGTTAAGGATGAGTTGGCAAGGGGTGTGATTCCAGAGGACTTGGATGCCTTGATGACTCTCTCTATTGGCATAGATTGTCGACTTAGGGAAAGGAAGCCAGAAAGATCTTATTCGGAGAATACCACCAGAAGTACCCCCAATTATTATCACTCAACTCCTTCCACAGCAATCACTAGACCCATAGAAGAACCCATGGATGTTGCAGTTATTAGGGGACCCTTGAGACCTGAAGAGAAAGCTAGGCGCAAGCTACTAAACTTATGTCTATACTGTGCTGAAAAGAACCATGCAGTTAGGGACTGTCCCTCTCTGATTCGACAAAAGAAGGGTAAGACTTCATTCAATGACCATACAGTTAATTTGGTTGACAGCATAAAATCTCATCTATCTATTTATGTCTCCTTACAGTGGTCCCATCAGAAGATAAACGTTCAGGCCATAATTGACTCTGGGGCTTCTGGGAATTTTGCTGATAACACTTTCGTTGTTAATAATCACATTCCACTAATAAAAAAGAGTGTTGCACTAGCTATTCGTCTGGTTGACGGTTCATTCTTTAGCTCTGGTCCCATAACTCACCACACTATCCCACTCAAAGTGGTTACCCCTTCAGGACACACAGAGCTTATTTCTTTTGATGTTCTTCCATCTTCTGTTTATCCACTAATCCTTGGATTGAATTGGTTAATAAAGCATAATCCCCCTATATCGTGGTCTACAGCATCAGTAGTTTTTGATTCAAATCACTGTAAACAATCCTGTTTTGGGGTACACACACTTTGTCATATCACTGAACATAAGTTACCAGAATGCTATAGTGAATTTGCTGATGTTTTTGATAAAAAGGAGGCTGAGTCCTTACCTCCACACAGAGACTATGACTGTCCTATTGATCTTATACCTGGAAGCTCCATACCATATGGTCATATATATCCGTTGTCACAGCCAGAGTTAAATCATTTAAAAGAATATTTAGATGACAACTTGAAAAAAGGCTTTATTAGACCTTCCACCTCCTCTGCAGCTGCAGCAATGTTCTTTGTAAAAAACAAGGATGGCAGTCTTAGGCCTATCATCGATTACAGGCAGTTGAACAAATGCACAAAAAAGAACAGATACCCCCTGCCCCTCATACCTGAACTTATTGAACGTTTACAAGGTGCCACAGTTTTTACTAAACTTGACCTCAGAGGTGCGTACAATTTGATTAGGATGAGGGCAGGGGATGAATGGTTAACTGCATTCCGTACTAGATACGGTTTGTATGAATACACTGTAATGCCCTTCGGGTTGTGCAATGCCCCAGCGACATTTCAATGTTTTATAAATGATGTCTTTCATGATTTGTTAGATGTCTGTATTGTCGTATACTTGGATGACATCTTGGTTTATTCAAATTCTCTACAGGCTCACATTGTACATGTCAAACAAGTATTAACACGTTTAAGGGCACACCATCTCTATGCAAAGCTTGAAAAGTGTATTTTTAATACAAACACCATATCATTCCTTGGTTATTGCATCTCACCAGCTGGAATTTCAATGGAGTCAAGCAAAGTGGAAGCTATCACTAACTGGCCTATTCCACGTAATAAAAAAGATGTTCAAAGGTTCCTTGGCTTTGCGAACTTTTACAGAAGTTCATTAAAGATTTTTCTCTTATTGTCAGACCTCTCACTACGCTAACACGTAAGCAAGTTAAGTTTGTTTGGAATCAAGATGCTGATCATTCCTTTAATATTCTAAAAACTAAATTTGTCTCAGCCCCTATTTTACAATTTCCAGATCCCACATGTCAATTTACTCTGGAAGTTGATGCTTCTGAGTTTGCTCTGGGGGCTGTTTTATCTCAAAGACGTTCTGAAAAAGAACCTTTGCATCCTGTCTCCTATTATTCTAGAACTATGAGTTCAGCAGAGATTAATTATGGAATTGGTGATAAGGAACTTCTTGCAATCAAATCAGCTTTGGAGTTTTGGCGACACCTCCTAGAGGGTGCAACATATCCAATCACCATCTATACTGATCACCGTAATTTAGAATATTTAAAATCAAACAAGACCCTTACTGCTCGCCAGGTTCGATGGAGTTTGTTCTTTTCTCGTTTTGATTACATTATAACATAGACCAGGATCCAAAAATATGAAAGCCGATGCTCTCTCTAGAAAAGACCCTCGTCCTACTGATGTGGTTTCTCCTTCATCTATCATACCTCCGGATAGAATTATTTGTCTAACAACTGATTTTAAAACCATTTTACAAGAACATTTAAAGGATGATTCATCTTTGGATCATTTGGATGTACTAAAACATTCGGACAACTTATACTACCATGGCACTCTGTTATATATACCTCCTTCTCTCAGGAATGAGGTACTTACCTCTGCCCACGACTCCTTGTTGGCTGGTCATCCTGGAGTTCATAGAACTGCTCATTTGATTAAAAGGAATTACTGGTGGCCTAAGATGCATGATACTATTAAACAGTATATTGAATCCTGTATGGTATGTACAACTAAGAAACATCAGCATAAGAGTCCCTATGGTTACCTTCTCTCTTTACCAGTACCAGACAGACCTTGGGCAGCGATTGCTATGGATTTTATCGTTGATCTACCTTCATCAGCTAATTATAACACCATATTAGTAGTAGTGGACTTATTCTCTAAAATGGCACATTTCCTACCACATAGAGGATTGCCTACATCTTCAGAAACTGCTTCACTTTTTTTAAATCACATTGTAAAACTACATGGTCTACCTGAGACAATTACCACAGATAGAGGTACGCAATTCACTTCAAGGTTTTGGAATCAACTGTGCTCTTCTCTTAACATTACCAAACGTTTGAGTACCGCCTATCATCCACAAACGAATGGTCAAACAGAAAGGACAAATCAAACATTAGAGCAGTACCTTCGTTGCTACTGCACTCAACAACAAGATAACTGGCATTCTCTACTTGCTACTGCAGAATTTGCCCATAATAATGCCGTAAATTCATCAACTAAAATGACACCATTTTACATCAACTACGGATTTCATCCCTCATATTACCCAAATCGGATCAACAATTCCGACATGCCTATAGTTAATGATCTTGTTAACACCATTGCCACCAATTTCACAACATTGAAACAAGTTTTACTAGAAGCTCAGGCTGTTCAAAAACACCATTATGATCTACGTAGATCCAAGCCCCCAGATTATAAGATTGGCAACAAAGTCTGGTTAAGCACTAAACATTTACGGTTACAAGTTCCATCTAAAAAACTCGCTTCTCTATATTTAGGGCCTTATCCTATACAAAAGGTCATCAATGTTAATGCTGTAACACTTAAGCTACCAGACTCTCTAAAGATACATCCCACATTCCATGTTTCTCTTTTGAAACCGTACAGTACAATCAGAGACACGACTCAGAATGACACGGTGGATCCTTCAGTTATTGATGGCATGGAGTATGAGATTGAGTCTATCCTAGACTCTCGTTACCATCATAATCAACTTCAATATCTTGTCAGTTGGAAAGGGTTTGGTCCGGAGGAGGACTCTTGGGAGCCTTCCACTAATGTCTCTGCACCACGTCTTGTCTCCTTGTTCCATCGTAGAAATCCTGATCGTCCTGGTCCTTGATCCGCGGAGCGGCTCCTTGGGGGGGGTGTCCTGTCAGGGATTTATCTCTTTTCACGCTGTACCTTTAAGAAAGTGAACTCACTAGCCCTATTTAAGGCTCCTCCCAACAGAACTCATTGCTTGGTAATTTGTTGCTCAGTGACAAGCTGCTCCTGAAGACACCTAGCCGTTTATACAACTTTGTATTTCAACTTATTGCTTTCTAAACTCACCCTGAGTTTCTGCCCACTTGAATCAACCTGCAGATACTCTTTTGTGCCTGAAGATTTTCATCATTTATTCAGTCAGAGATTTGTCAGTCTCTCTCCTGTATTGAAGCTACTCCCTGCAGCGTGTGACGTCATGCCCGACATTCTCCCGCCGCGGTACTCTGTCAGGATCACTATGATACCGCTGGGACTTGTTGCTGTCTGGTAACAGTATTACTTTGCTCAAATGCCATCTCCTGTAATTCCGGTCTGTATATATTACTACTTTGCTCATTTGCCATCTCCTGTAATACCGGTCTGTATATATTGCATTGTATGAACTGTGTGTATTGTTGCAACTTCATTACACTTATTTTTGCTATATATGTTAACTGTGAAACTCTCACTTGCTGGATATTCATATTCACTTCAGATATCAAACATGCACTAAACTTATACTGCAACTTACCAACTTGCATACAAATAACTGTGACAAAGATTCATACTGCTACCATCTCTCATTAACGGACTGCCTAAGCATACTTCAATCTTTATTATAAATAACCTCCATTCTGCTTGAAAAGAACTGTTTGCTTTAACTTCAACTTTATCTGTTTCATGAGATAAACACAGCTTCTTATACTCTGACTGAACAAGTTTGGAAATAACCAATATTCATTATCAAAGTATGGTTTACAAAATGCCCACAGCTTGATTTATTTAGATAACAAAGTACTGTGTGAATTTCGGTATGTTTGCTAAAGCCTGCTGCATAAACTATTTTCACTGCTTGTGTGTTTGAATCAAGGCACCTGCTCTAATTAACTCTTTCACTACTGTTGAAATTACATTCCTATAGACTTACTCTCTTTTCTGCTGCAAGCAGTTATTGTTGCGTGAAGGTTCCGTTTTCACTCAGCTACCCTGCTGTAGTGACCCTCAGATCAATGAGCATATCAGGGTTCCCTTAAGTTAAATCTGTGGGAATCCGAGGTAAGGTGTGAGACTGAGTGGTCCTGCATAAAGCAGTAAGCTGTAGTAGTAGTGTTCTCTAAAACAACTAAACATATCTTTACAGCTAGCTACATAGAATTATAAGTTAATAGCAGCGCATTGGATAATAACAGCGTGAGATACTAATAGCATTTAATTACTCTATACTGTTGGTACAAAGTACCTGGGGATTTGTGTCAAATATCCTCAGAAAAACATAACCCAATAACTTGTGTATAAATCAACACTGAGTGGACTCAGCATAACCGCTACGTTTAAACGGCAACATTTGTATCAATTCATGAACATTGCATATAGCCCTGAAATAGCAATACGTACATGTTAATACATAGGAGTTCTCACATCCTATACTACTGGGGCATACCATTTAGTTATGCAATTTAATTTATTACCTTATTTTTATTTAGAACATAGTTAAATTCACCGTTAAAATTTAAGGTAACAATAAGCTCATGATATCAACTGTAGGTCTAGAAATTAATGACTTACAAGTATCAACAATAACAAGCATCAGGTATCAATAACAATATACCTATATCATCTAACTTGAAATAAGTACTATATGGTATAAGTGCACTTAAAAATATAAAGAATGTGAGAGTGTACTCTATAACAGAGTGTGACCAAAGTCAATAACGGCCATTATTTTACACCCTCAATTTGAATTATAAACCCTGCTCTATTAACTAAAGGAGAAATTCAATGACCATAAAACTGGATCATTAGAATCAAGGATATTATCAGCCCTTGAAATACAGCTATCATTCTATTGGTAGCACTAATGTTATGAACTAAAATGTGCATGCCCAAGAAGCACATACATTTATATTTATAGGTACTACACCACAGAATAAACTTATTTTAAGCATATTCCTGTGACCACGAATAATAGAAGTACCCAAATGAGGAAAAAGCATATATAATTGTATTTACAAGCATTATATTATACACTTCAACAGCTTTAATAAGGAAATATCACTGTGACCAGGAATACTGTAATATAGAGATAAGGTCTAGAGATATTTCTCAGTGCAACTACGTTTAGCACTTATACCCTGCATACAGTATCCTTCTCAACATTTTGCGTTTTTATTTATATATGTTTGTGTTTGTCTTGTGGAAGTCTTTTTAAAGTAATCCTAATAAAGGTTATATTTTAACTCCTACGGCATAGACCGTCCCTCCTTTGGAACTATACGTTCTAAATTCATAGCCACATTTTCTTAGATATGAGTGCTAATACGTGTACACGTTTCAATCTTAGTATTGAATCAACCTTCTTTTTTTAGAATAAAACAGTACACAGCACCTAACTCGAATATTACAGTCAGGTAAATCTCCTGCCTCAATTATTATAGAGCATCTTAAGAATACCGGATAGTAGTGCTATTTAGTCTCTCTCTTTTTTCGTGTGAAATTCTATTCTTACATGATAAATTATTTTCTTTCTTGGTAGTGAAAGTCCACAAAATTCTATTCTTACAAATGGGAATACATCACTGCCACCAGGAGGAGGCAAATACACCCCAACCAGAGCATTCAACTAACCCTCCTACTTTCCCTTCCCTTCCAGTAATTTATATCTGAGGATAGGGAAAATTGAGATAAAAAGTGATAAGAGTTGCAACCTAGAACTTCCGACAACAGAAACAGGGCGGGTTCGTGGACTCTCATTTCCAAGAAAGAAAATAATTTATCACGTAAGAATAAATGTTTTCTTTCTAATGGTAGTGAGAGTTCACGAAACACTATTCTTACAAATGGTAATATATACCCAAACTGTGGAGTCCACAAATAAAAAGGGCAAGATTAATAGGGAAGGCAGTTCTTAGTTGCTAGGTACCAGTGCCTGAAGAATCTTTCTGCCCAAAAATGCCTCCGCTGAGGCAAAAACATCAAACTGGTAAAATTTAGTGAAAGTACAGTATGAAGAGAAGACCAGGCAGCAGCTTTGCAGATCTGTTCTACGGAATCATTCTTGAGGGCCCAAGACGAAGATACCAAATGAGTGGAATGAGCAGTAATACATGCCAGATGCTGATGACCTGCTCCAGGTAAGTCGTCAGAATAAGATTCCCCAGCCAAAAAGACAAAGAAGTAGCAGTAGCCTTTTGACCATTGCGCTTACCACAGAAAAGAACAAAGAAGCTTGACAACTTTAATAGCATAAAAGTAAAACTTTAAGACCCTGACCACATCTAGATTGTATAACAACCTGTCCTTAGAAGAGCAAGGATTAGGACATAAAGACGGCACAGCAATCTCCTGATTTATATTGGCCGTCGAAACTAGGCAGAAAACCTGGTCTAGTTCTCAATACTGCCTTATCCTGGTGAAACACCAAATAAGGAGGATCACACTGGAGTGCCAGCAACTCTGAAACCCTTCGAGTAGAGGAGCCTGGCAATCTTCCAGAAAAGCAACTTAATATCAAGGGAATGCATAAGTTCAAACAGAACATGTTGAAAAACTCTAAGAACAAGATTAAGACTCCAAGGAGGAGCAATTGGTTTGAACACTAGTCTGATTCTGCGCAAAGCCTGAACGAAGGATTAAACATTGGGCAACCATGCCAACTTTTTATGTAACAAAACTGAAAGAGACAAAATTTGTCCCTTAATGGAACTAGAGGAGAGACCCTTCTCAAGTCCCTCCTAAAGGAACTAAGGAATACGCAGATATCTCACCTTGTGCCATGAGAACCACGTTCATTACACCAAGACAAGTAAACCATCCACACCTTATGATAGATATGCCTGGTAATAGGCTTGTGCGCCTGAACAAGTGTGTCAATCATAGACTCAGAGAGGCCTCAGAAATAGCCATTCAATCTCCATGCAGTCAGCCTCAGAGAATCAAGTATTTGGTAAAAGAACGGACCTTGAGATAGAAGGTCCACTCTATGTGGAAGATGCCACAGAGGAGAAGACGACATCCTTATGAGATCTGCATAACAAGTCCTGCGTGGCTACGCAGGGGCTATCAATATCACAGACACCCTCTCCTGTTTGATCCTCACGACGACTCATGGAAGGAGCAGTATCGGGAGAAAGAGATAAACCAGACCATAGACCCAGGGAACCGCCAACGTATCTACTACCTCTGCTTGAGGATCCCTTGATCGAGATCCGTACTTCGGAATCTTGAAATTGAGATGTGATGCCATGAGAACTATCGCCGAGGATCCCCACTGAAGAACAATCTGGTTGAATATCTTCTGATAGAGAGACCATTCCCCAGAGTGAAGAGCCTGTCGACTTAGTCGTCTTCGCAGTTCTCCACTCCTGGAATGTGAATTACAGAGATTAGACATTGGTGACTTTCCGCCCAGGTCAGAATGCGAGTCACTTCCTTCATTGCAAAAAAAACTGTGAGTCCCCCCTTGATGGGTTACATACACCACTGCCGTGACGTTGCCTGACTGAAATTAAATACAATGAATTGAACTCAGCTGGGGCCATGCTAGAAGTGCATTGAAGATAGCTCTGAGTTCGAGAATGTTCATTGGCAGGGACACTTCCTGAGAGGACCAAGCTTTCTGAGCTCTCTGGGAGCCCCAAACAGCCCCCCCCCCCGACCAGATAGACTTGCATCCATAGTTATTATTTCCCAGGACGGGTGAATGAAACTCATCCCCCAAACTGCAGGGCTCGGACACCAGCCACTAAGATAAGTAGTCCCTGATGACAGGATCCATATTTATCACCTGAGACAGATCAAAATGATCTGCATTCCATTGTTTTAGCATGCACAACTGTAGAGGCCGCAAATGAAACTGAGCAAACAGCACAGCATCTGATACTGCTACCATAAGCCCCACTACCTCCATATACTGAGCTACTGAAGGATAGGGGTAGGCAGAAGACACTGACATGCTGACTGGAGTTTGGCTTTGCGTTGTTCTGTAAGGAAAATCTTCATAACCATTGAATCTATAACCACTCCCATAAAATGTACTCATAACCAAACCCACCATCTCCATACCAGCGTTATTAGCAGAATTTGATAATTTCTATAAAGTCTCTAATTTCCTTTTAACAAAACAATTTTAAATATAAACCTTTCAGCTAAAGATTTAGCAGATTTAAAGATTATTTGTAATTTTAAATGGCAAAGGAACTCTTTAAAACAAACATCTCTATCAGCTCATAAAGACATCTGTTTATTAGAGGTCTGCATTCAGCAGTTTTGTTTACTACCAAATGCGGAAGTCGGAGGCTGCTTTAAGTAGTCAGCTCTTTTTGGAGCTGAATATACTCTTGTGCAAATGTAACACTAAGATCTGTGCAAATCCAGATGTTGGAGTTCCCCCCTCATGGTTGACATAAGCCACTGCTGTGATATTGTCTGTTTGGAAACGGAGAATAAACTCCCTTTTAAACAGAGGCCAAGCTTGAAGAGCCCTGAAAATAGCACAGAGTTCTAGAATATTTATTGACAACCTCGCCTCTTGAAGATCCCAAACTCCTTGTGCTCTCAGAGACCCCCAAACAGCTCCCCAACCAGAAAGACTTGAATCTGTAGAGATCACAGTCCAGGTAGGACAGGCAAAAGAAGAGCCATGAATAATGAACTGATGATCCAGCCACCATATATGAGACTGACTTGTACTGGGATCCAGAAAAATCTTTTGAGAATGATGATTATGATCCCTGCACCACTGACAAAGCATAAAAAGCTGAAGAGACCTCATGTGAAAACGAGCAAATGGAATTGCATCTGAAGCTGCAATAATGAGACCTAGAACCTCCATACAAACAGCAACAGAGGGATAAGAGAGAGAAACTGAAGGTTCGGACAAGCTGACACCCATTTTAACCTTCTCTGCTCTGTTAGAGAGAGACTCAAGGAGACTGAATCTATTTGAAATCCCCCCAAAAATTATCTTTGTTTGAGGACCCAAAGAAGTCTTTGGAAAAGTAATTCTCCAACCATGTTGGTATGAGATTCTGCTAAAGGTCAAGATGGAGCTTGAACCAAGATATTGTCCAGGTAGGGAAACACTGCAATACTCGGAGATCTGATCACAGACAATAGGGCAACCAGAAATTTTGTAAATATTTTTGGAACTGTTGCCAGGCCAAATTGTAGAGCAACAAAATGAAAATGATTGTCTAGGGGCAACCCTCAGAAACTGGTAATGTTCCCTGTGTTTTGGAAAATGAAGGTAAGCATAATTTAAACTATTTTAGACATAAACTGACCTTGCTGAGCGAAAGGCAGAATAGTCTGACTAGTTTCCATTTTGAAAGAAGGATTTGTTCAGAGCATTCAGATCCAGGGCTGGTCTGAAAGTACCTTCCTTTTTTGGAACAATGAAGAGATTTGAATAAAATCCCATCCCCTGTTCACTCTCATAGTTTCCAGATCTTGAACAGATTGGAAAAAAGCTTGAGTCTTTAAGGAATTCCTTGGAACATTGGACAGAAAAAAACTTTCCTTTTGGAGGCCTTGTTATGAAACTTATCTGATAACCCATGTAAAATATATTTAAAACCCAAGGATCTGGAACAGACCTAATCAAGCCTCTTGAAGAAAACATAACCTGCCCCCTACCAGAACCTGTGGTTTGAGGGCTACACCTTCATGCAGTTTTGGTAGTAGGGATAGATTTCTTAGCATGCTTTGACTTGTTTCAGTTAGAACTAGACCTCCAGACTGGAACAGAAGTGCCTTGCTTCTGAGCAGAGGAGACAACCTTTTGACTCTTATTCTGCTGAAAGGAACGAAGACAAATTGAAGCCTATGGGGCCGATTTATCATAGTGCTCTCTGCATTTATCATTACACAACCATTTCTAGTGAATGCTTGTGCAATGACGCCCCCTGCGCATTCAAGGCCAATTTGCCGCTAGCAGGGGGTGTCAATCAACCAGATCGTATCCGAGGCAGTTTGCTGTCTGCTGCCTCAGAGGTGGCGGACGAGTTAAGGAGCAGCGGTCTTAAGACCGCTGCTTTTTAACTCCTGTTTCCGGCGAGCCTAAAGGCTGGAAACAGGTGCATACAGGGCATGATAAATCGGCCCCTTAGACTTATTTTCTTAAGGAAGAAAAGCCCCTTGACCTCCAGTAACAAAAGATATTATAGAATCTAAATCAGAACCAAACCATTTCTTCCCCTGAAAAGAAAGGGACAATAGTATGGATTTTGACACCATGTCAGCAGACAGCTATAAGGCTCTCCTAGCAAGGACTACCAAAGATATTGATCTTCATAATATCAAACACAGCATCACAAATAAAAGAATTGGCATTTTTTAGTAAACCCAAAAGATCCTCACAAGCAAAGTCATCAGAACACTGTTCTAAAAGACTAGATAATTAGTAAGACAGAGCAGTAGCCACGTCAGAAATAGACTTTGCCGGCCTAAGCAAATACCCTGCTTGTAAAAAGGCCCTTCTATGAAAAGATTCAATTTTTCTTTCCATAGAGTCTTTGAAAGAAGTGCTGTCTTCCAAAAGGATAGTAGTACGCTTAGCCAGAGTGGAAATAGCCCTTATGAAAGTTTTCCACAATTGAAAATTAGCAGCAGGTAAAGGGTACAACTTTTTAAACCTTGTAGAATGATTAAATGAATTACCTGGCTTAGGCCATTACCTAGAAATCATGTCAGAGACAGCCTTAAGGGATAGGAAATACCTCAGGGAGCTTAACAACAGTCTTTAAATCTGAATTTAAATGACTACAAGGTTCATCCTCAGAAACCTTAGAATCTTTAACCCCTAAAGTAAATAAAAACCTCTTTCAAAAGAGAATGAATATGTTCATTTTTTTAAAAAAACAAAAAAGAAAAAGAAAAGGAAGAATAAGGGTAAACATCAGAGGAAGAATCCTCATCACCAGAGGAAACTTCACCTTCTGAAAATATAACAGTATCCCTGACCTCAGGAGACATAATACTAGTAGAAGGTAAAAACTGAACTGACCTTTTACGTTTACTTGAAGGCGGGAGAGCAGCCAGTGCCTCAGAAACAGCAGCTTTGATGAGATTCTTCACACTGGGAGAAATGTCAATAGCCTTCTCACATAATGAACAGACAGAAGGAAAAGTAATGCCCATAGAAGCAGCATTAGGTTAAAGCATTAACATTTTTAAACATGAGTCACATAAATAAGCTAGAGGAGAGACCTCAACTTCTTTACAATAAACACACTTAATTTTAGTAGGAAGTTGTACAGGAGACTCTGCTTCTAAGGTAGATTTAAGGACAGAATGAAACAGCTCCATTATAGTACTAACAAAGTAAAGCAATAAACACTATAACCCCCTTAAAAAGTGCTTGAGGAATGGTAACTTACTCCCTTCAAAAGTAGCTTTTAAAAAAACGTACAGGTACAATGTGCACTAAGCCGAACTCCAAAACAAAGCAGGAGCCATATAAACTTCACATCTGAATCCTAGATAACACCCAGCAATATGAAAAAATGTGTGCAAAAAAATTGACAGTTATAAGGGAATTTAGCACATCAAAACCAGACGTGCGCAAGAACGAAGACAAACGTGGGTTAACGAGACATGCATAATCCCGCCAAAGGTGCGAAAAAGGTATAACGGAACTAACTACACGTGTGCAGTTAAAGTGTTAAACAGACGTGCAATATTCTGATGCACGTAGACCCAAAAATCAAAATAAGCATGACAAAAACCCAATGTGCGCAAAACAGCATGGGAAATAATTCTACTTACTTAAAAATTGCCTTGATCTAACTCTGTATTAAAATCATTCTAATCCTTGCAGTCCTCACCTCCTGTTTCTCACCCTCCTACCCTTCTAGATTGTAAGTTCCCACAGGAATAGGGCCCTAAATTCCCTATGTGTGGCAAATTTTGTCTTGTCTCTTACAAGTTTTGTATTATTGTTTTATTTATATTAATTGTATCTGTGGACAGAGCTGTGGATTAGGTTGGCTTTTTATAAATAAAGTATAATTATATAATACAATAATTAAATGCTGTAGTAGATTTTTTTCTGACAAAATTCAAAGTTATGTCTATTTCCACCACTCCTGTATCATGTGACTGCCATCAGCCAATCACAAATGAATATACGTATAGTCTGTAAATTCTTGCACATGCTCAGTAGGAGATGGTGACTCAAAATGTGTAAATATAAAAAAACTGTGCACATTTAGTTGATGGAAGTAAATTGGAAGATTGCTTAAAATTGCTGCTCTATCTCAATCATTAAAGTTTAATTTTGAAAAAAAATAATAATAATAATTGAATGTCAAATATGGCTGCAGGTAGCAGCATTCAGTTCTTTTTTGAGCCAGATTTAGTTCTCTAATAGGTATTGCACTATTAGATGAATAAATCTGGCTCCAAAAGGAGCTGAATTTACACAGATCTTTGTTTGTTGCTCTATTAGGTTTAACTAAAATATTACTATCCCATAACTCTGAGAAGTTAGAAAACTGTTGTCTAACCAAGCTGTATTTTTTTAAACCAAACCAAGAACTGGTAAAATACATGTTATGTGTCGCTGAACATTATCCTTAATAATTCATATATTTATGCAATACCTATTACAGAACACAAAGCAAACTTTTAAATAAATGAATAACAGTGCAAAATATATAACCTTTATATGGGTGAAAAAGAATAACTAAGCTTAATTTTAACATTTAAAGTGCAATTTCCTCAAAAAATGTTTCAGCAAAAGATGTTGCCCTGAGGCAATTTTTAATTTGTAAATTACCAGGTGCAGTTAAAGAAGAAATATATAGTTGGGTCTCCAGTACTAAATCCTAATTACAATATAATGGGAGACACATAAAACCTGATGTCCTCATTAGTGCAATGAATACAGCTGCCCCTATAACTAATTTTGGCTAGGCCTGACTCTTTAACGATCTCAAACATATTTATTTGTTCAGAGTGTTTAATTCAGACACCACCACACTCAATATTTTCTGATCTTCTCCGTGTTAAAAAAAATATTAAGGAACCTGCTAACACAGTTATAAGTAGTAAGCACTTGAAGGTGCTAGGCTTCATAGATTAACAGTACATACTGTTTCTGAGGCATTACCTCCTGCAGTTGATGTACATTTGCAGGATATTTAATAATCTTTTTGTAATTTCTACCATAGATAAATAAGCAAATCTAACATAGGGAAATCAGTAATAATTTAAAGGAACAGCTGCCTTAAGTGCAAAACAAAGAACATATTTCAGACTGCACTGTATATTTGTGTATGTCAAACATAACTGGTCTGCCATATTCATTTCTAAAACGTCTACAGAATAGCCCTAGAATTTATGGTATAACCCTTGGAAAAATGTCTGTTGGCACGAGGATGTAAAACATCTTCCTGTCAAAACAAAATCTATTTGCTGTAATAGATACAAAATTGTTATTTGATGCCTGTAAAGTTCAACAATGCCTCTTAAGCAGGATAGAATGATTTTTTAGGAAAATAGACAGAAAATATTTGAACACAATGTTTCCATTACTTTAAGAATGGAATCCAGTGATTAGAGTCTGGGAAAGGAAGATTGTGGTTTATAAATACATAATATGCTGCAGATAAACACTAAAATATTCAAACAAAGACATCTGTTTTTGTATCAACCTTTTATTAGGTTTAAAAGAGTCAAAAATTCAGAAGCTCAATTGAGAAAGTTGGGATATCCAATGGACAATGTGATGTTGTAACGACAAATATACAAGTGGGCAAGAAAACTTTATTAACACTTTTCACTTTACAGTGTCATAGAAGGATATTTAGCCACAGAGCAACAGGACTGTTAGCCAGGGTGGCAGAACTAGCTGTATGTGTGTGTGTGGGGGGGAATAGCAAAATTTGAGAAGGAATATTTGTCTAGGGGTATAGTGTGGGGCATACCTTGCACTCTGTGTATTTCCCAGTACTTCTCTATGCCAAATAAATTCCACACAGCAATTCGCTGAAGTAAATTATTTAAATGATGTCCTACAATGTATGGCCAATAATAACATCATAAATTACATCATTTATTTCTGCTGGTACAGATAGGAATTTTACATGAGAAAAAAAATGTACTATGATGTATTTGAGTGTCAATAACTACATGAAGAGACTATGGGGCCGATTTTCTAATGGTCTCTGGACTGGTGAGATTCAATAGGAATGCTCACCAGTCCTATTTCACTGGTGTAATTCTATAAAGAAAACAGGGGGCGTATACTGCATTTTCATATGGGAAGGAGATGCATACATTTTACAAAAGTGCACAATTAAAATCATAATTTAAAATCATACAAAACGGATAATGTAACCAATCAAACTAAAAATACACAGGAAAATTTTGTATTGTTAAGGTGCATCAAAAATCGTAACAAAACTGTTCACCAAAAATTGTATTTTGTCAAAAACGTAAAATTTGTATGTAAATTACACAGAAATAAATCTTATTAAATATGCACAGTGTAAATCGTAATTTAAGTACTCTGGAAGTGCAATAAATGCATAGAAATTCATATGTATTAAGTACAAAATATAAAACGTAATTGTTTTTTTTTTGTAAAATGGGCTGGACATGGGCGTTCCATGGACGTATATGAAATTTTTTCTCAAATCTCAATTCCCAGCGTAATTCTCTAAACATTCCTGTCCTACAGATCTCACTGTTTTGTCTCACAAATGAAAAGGTGGCAAGTTTTTATCAAAATACTCAAATTATACTAATAGAAAAACATAGAAAAGTATAGGCGAAGATAGGCTGCATGATTTGATTTTTAAAGTTTGCCATCTGACCACTGCTAACTTTGCCCTATACAACAAAGTATCCCTTTCCAGCGAGATCCATATATTTCATTAAGAGACATCTCGCCACTCACAGGGACGGCCCTTTTTTTAAAATAATTCCACCAGGGCAGTCCCTGCAAGGATCAGCTTGAAAAACAACACCTGATCTGGTGAGAAATAGATGATTAGCCCCTTTGTGTTTCCCTATAAATGTGTTGTGCTCCCTTTCTAGCCCTGTATGTGGAATTAAATGTTGAATTTAATGTCCCCTTATAGATCAGTTGTAAACAGAGATGCAAAATCAAAATAAACAGCTTTATTTTGTAACTCAGTTTGCACGATTACTTTGTGAAAGGTGTTCCACTGTAGCTCCTTCAATACTGTGAAGGGCCAATCCCTGGCCAAGAATGCCCACAAGAGGAATGCCCATACTCTGCACATAGCTGGTTCTCATCCACTTATGCACAGTCCCATATCAAACTATTAGGAATTATGCTTTTTAAATGTGAACCATGAAATACCAAAAACAGAATTTATGCTTACCTGATAAATTTCTTTCTCTTACGGTGTATTCAGTCCACGTATTCATCCTTACTTGTGGGATATTCTCAATCCCTACAGGAAGTGGCAAAGAGAGCACACAGCAAAGCTGTCCATATAGCTCCCCTCAGGCTCCGCCCCCCCAGTCATTCTCTTTGCCGCTCTAACAAGTAGCATCTCCACGGGAGGGTAAAGAGCTTGTGGTGGAATGAGCTGTAATTCATTCGGGAGGCTGCTGTCCAGCAGTCTCATAAGCCAATCTGATGATGTTTTTCAGCCAAAAGGAAAGAGGTAGCAGTCGTTTTCTGACCTCTCCTCTTACCAGAGTAGACGACAAACAAGGTTGATGTTTGTCTGAAATCTTTAGTCGCTTTTAAATAGAACTTTAAAGCACGAACCACGTCAAGATTGTGTAAAAGTCGTTCCTTCCTAGAAACTGGATTAGGACACAGAGAAGGAACAATCATTTCCTGGTTAATATTCTTATTAGAAACCACTTTTGGAAGAAAACCAGGTTTGGTACGCAAAACAACCTTATCTGCATGGAACACCAGATTGGGTGAATCACACTGCAAAGCAGACAATTCAGAAACTCTTCAAGCAGAAGAAATGGCTACTAAAAACAAAACTTTCCAAGATAATAACTTAATATCTATGGAATGTAAAGGTTCAAACGGAACCCCTTGAAGAACTGAAAGAACTAAATTTAGACTCCAAGGAGGAGCCACAGGCTTGTAAACAGGCTTGATTCTAACTAGGGCCTGTGCAAACACCTGAACGTCTGGTATAGCTGCCAGGCGCTTATGTAACAGAATAGACAGAGCAGATATCTGTCCTTTTAAGGAACTAGCTGACAGACCTTTCTCCAATCCTTCTTGGAGAAAAGCCAGTATCCTCGGAATCCTAACCTTACTCCACGAGTAACCCTTGGATTCACACCAACCAAGATATTTCCGCCATATTTTATGGTAAATTTTCCTGGTGACAGGCTTTCTGGCCTGTATCAAAGTGTCTATAACTGATTCAGAAAAACCACGCTTAGCTAGGATTAAGTGTTCAATCTCCAAGCAGTCAGTTGCAGAGAAACTAGATTTGGATGCTTGAAAGGACCTTGAATTAGAAGATCCTGCCTCGATGGCAGTTTCCATGGTGGGACCGATGACATGTCCACTAGGTCTGCATACCAAGTCCTGCGTGGCCACGCAGGCGCTATCAGAATTACCGAAGCCTTCTCCTGTTTGATTCTGGCTATTAGCCGAGGGAGAAGAGGAAACGGTGGAAAGACATAAGCTAGACTGAATGACCAAGGCGCTATTAAAGCATCTATCAATGCCGCCTTGGGATCCCTGGATCTGGATCCGTAAAGGGGAAGTTTGGTGTTCTGACGGGACGCCATCAGATCCAATTCTGGAATGCCCCATAGCTGGGTTAGCTGAGCAAAGACCTCCGGGTGGAGTTCCCACTCCCCCGGATGGAAAGTCTGACGACTGAGATAATCCGCCTCCCAGTTGTCTACTCCTGGGATGTGAATTGCAGATAGATGGCAGGAGTGATCCTCCGCCCATTTGATGATCTTGGTTACTTCCTTCATCGCCAGGGAACTCTTTGTTCCTCCCTGATGATTGATGTACGCTACAGTCGTGATGTTGTCCGATTGAAATCTGATGAATTTTGACTCCGCTAGTTGAGGCCATGCTTGGAGCGTGTTGAATATCGCTCTCAGCTCCAAAATGTTTATCGGGAGAAGAGATTCTTCCCGAGACCATAGACCCTGAGCCTTCAGGGAGTTCCAGACCGCACCCCAGCCTAACAGACTGGCATCAGTCATGACAATGATCCACTCCGGTCTGCGGAAACTCATTCCCTGAGACAGGTGATCTTGAGACAACCACCAGAGAAGAGAGTCTCTGGTTTTCTGGTCCATTTGTATTTGAGGAGATAAATCTGCGTAATCCCCATTCCACTGCTTGAGCATGCACAGTCTGAGATGAATTCGGGCAAAAGGGACTACGTCCATTGCCGCCGCCATTAAACCAATTACCTCCATGCACTGAGCCACAGATGGCTGAGGAATGGAATGAAGAACTCGGCAGGTGTTCAACAGTTTGGACTTCCTGACCTCTGTCAGAAAGATTTTCATTTCTACCGAGTCTATTAGTGTTCCCAGGAAGGGAACCCTTGTAAGCGGGGACAGAGAACTCTTTTCTACGTTCACCTTCCACGCGTGAGAATGTCCGTATGAGCCCTGGCTCTGTGAAAATACGACGCCTGTATTAATATGTCGTTTAGGTAAGGTGCTACTGCAATGCCCCGCGGTCTTAGCACCGCCAGAAGGGACCCTAGCACCTTTGTGAAAATTCTGGGAGCGGTGGCCAACCCGAAAGGAAGGGCCACGAACTGGTAATGTTTGTCCAGAAAGGCAAACCTTAGGAACTGATGGTGATCTTTGTGGATAGGAATATGTAGGTACGCATCCTTTAAATCCACGGTAGTCATATATTGACCTTCCTGGATCATCGACAAGATTGTCAGAATGGTTTCCATCTGGAAAGACGGAACTCTGAGGAATTTGTTTAGAATCTTTAGATCCAGAATTGGCCTGAAAGTTCCCTCCTTTTTGGGAACTACGAACAGGTTTGAGTAAAAGCCCAGTCCTTGTTCTGCAATTGGAACTGGGTGTATTACTCCCATCTTTAGGAGATCTTCTACACAACGTAAGAACGCCTGTTTCTTTGTTTGGTCTGAAGACAAACGAGAACTGTGGAACCTTCCCCTTGGGGGAGAATCCTTGAATTCTAGAAGGTACCCCTGAGCAACTATTTCTAATGCCCAGGGATCCGGAACGTCTCTTGCCCAAGCCTGAGCAAAGAGATAAAGTCTGCCCCCTACTAGATTCGGTCCCGGATCAGGGGCTACCCCTTCATGCTGTCTTGGTAGCAGGAGCAGGCTTCTTGGCCTGTTTACCCTTACTCCAGCCCTGCAAGGGTTTCCAGGTTGCTTTGGGCTGGGAAGCGTTATCTTGCTTTGCGACAGCAGAGGTTGCAGCAGGTCCGCTCCTGAAGTTGCGAAAGGAGCAAAAATTAGCCTTGTTTTTGGCCTTAAACGGCCTATCTTGTGGTAGGGCATGACCCTTGCCTCCAGTGATATCTGAAATAATTTCTTTCAGCTCTGGGCCGAAAAGGGTCATCCCCTTGAAGGGAATATTTAGCAGTTTTGTCTTGGACGACACATCCGCCGACCATGGATTTGAGCCAAAGCGCTCTTCGCGCCATGATGGCAAAACCTGAGTTTTTCGCCGCTAGCTTAGCTAACTGGAAAGCGGCATCAGTGATAAAAGAATTAGCCAGCTTTAGAACATGAATTCTATCCATGACCTCATCGTATGAAGTCTCCCTCTGGAGCGACTCCTCCAGGGCCTCGAACCAAAAGGCCGCTGCAGTAGTTACAGGAATTATGCAGGCAATTGGTTGAAGTAGAAAACCTTGCTGAACAAAAATTTTCTTCAGCAATCCTTCCAATTTTTTATCCATAGGATCTTTGAAAGCACAACTGTCCTCTATTGGTATAGTTGTACGCTTAGCAAGTTTTGAAACAGCCCCCTCTACCTTAGGGACCGTCTGCCACTCGTCCCGCCTGTGGTCATTTATGGGGAATATTTTCTTAACGATAGGGGGGGGGAACAAAGGGTACACCTGGTCTCTCCCACTCCCTACTCACAATATCCGCCACCCTCTTTGGGATCGGAAATGCCTCAGTGTAAACAGGGACCTCTAAAAACCTGTCCATCTTACACAATTTTTATGGGACCACCATGGGGTCACAATCATCTAGCGTAGCTAAAACCTCCTTAAGCAGTACGCGGAGGTGTTCCAGCTTAAATTTAAACGCTAAGGAATCTGAATCTGCCCGCTGAGAAACTTTTCCTGTATCAGAAATTTCTCCCTCAGACAGACCTTCCCTCACTGCTATTTCTGAGTTATGTGAGGGTACTACAGATAAATTATCCACAGCGTCTGATTGCTCATCCTCTGTATTTAAAACTGAGCTATCACGCTTTCTTGGAAAAACTGGCAGTTTAGATAAAAATGCTGCAAGAGAATTATCCATTACTGCTGCTAATTGTTGTAAAGTAATAGGGGCCAATGCGCTAGAGGTACTAGGCATCGCTTGCGCGGGCGTAACTGGTGTCGACACATGGGGAGAGGAAGAAGGACTATCCTCATTACCCTCTGTTAAAGAATCATCTTGGGCTACATTTTTAATTGTCACTGGATGGTCTTTAAAATGCTTAGATGTTTTAGCACACTTGACACATAAATGCAATGGGGGTACCGCCATGGCTTTTAAACATAAAGAACAAGGTCTATCTGAAGTCTCAGACATGTTTGACAGAGTTATACAGCACTACAATACAGAAAAAAATCACTTTATGAAAAAAACGTTACTGTGTCTTTAAATAATAAAAAGCACACACTTTTTTTTCCAAATCACCAAAAAACATCCGATCGTTATGAAATTTTCACCACATGATCCTAATGCTTTGAAATGATTGCACACAAATGTCAATCAATTAACCCCTTATTGACCAAACCGGAGCAAATTGCAGTAAACAACCGGTTTAACACACTACAGCACGGTGCCACAGTCTTTGCTGCAGCCCTACCTTCCCTTAGGGTTATTTGTAGCAGAAATATAAGCCTCCTTGATGTCCTCCTGCACTCTCAGGACTCTACACATGAAGCTGCATGAGCCGTCTTGAAAATCAACTGCGCAACTGAGGCGCGAAAATGAGGCCCCCTCCCTCTTCAGTTCAGAGTTATGGGGCCTTCCTGAGTCAGACTAGGCGTCTGATAATATGCCAGGCGAATAAAAACCCCAAAAAGTGTTTACAACGTTTCAAACACTTAAATAAATCTAATATTCCATCAATAAAATAATCGATTTAGCCAATCACAGTGTCTACCAGTATTTAAGCCCTTAACTGAAGCCATCCTTCTATACTTCGTTTCAGAAAATGGCTTACCTTCCCTCATGGGGATTTCTGTCAGTCTTCTAGCATTACCAGGTCTTGTTAGAAATAAATGACTGAGCATACCTTAAGCAGTTAAGCCTGCAAACTGTTCCCCCCAACTGAAGTTCTCCGGTACTCAACAGTCCTGTGTGGGAACAGCAATGGATTTTAGTTACAACATGCTAAAATCTTTTTCCTCTCAGCAGAAATCTTCATCACTTTCTGCCTCAGAGTAAATAGTACAAACCGACACTATTTTAAAATAACAAACTCTTGATTGAAGAAATAAAAACTACAAATCTAACACCACAAACTCTTTACCCTCCCGTGGAGATGCTACTTGTTAGAGCGGCAAAGAGAATGACTGGGGGGGCGGAGCCTGAGGGAGCTATATGGACAGCTTTGCTGTGTGCTCTCTTTGCCTGTAGGGATTGAGAATATCCCACAAGTAAGGATGAATCCGTGGACTGAATACACCAAGTAAGAGAAAATACTCTTGATATTTATGTAGAGTTGCCTCAATTTCTGGGGATAAAATTAAAATAAATTCTCCAAAACCCTAAACAGTTCTTATATATGTTCCCTTAAAGAATTTAACATTTTAAACAAAATATATCTTAAAGTTAAAATTAAGCTTTCATAATTCAGATAAATCATACAATTTTAAAAATATTTTCAATTCATTTCTGTTATTAAAATGAGCAGAATCTTCTTATAGGCACACTTTCAAGGCACCTACTGAGTATGTGCTAGAGTTCACAGTATATGTGTATATGTCTTTGAGATTGGCTGATGGCTGTACTCATTTGAATTTAAGACAATGGGGCCGATTTATCAAGGTGTCAATCTCAACGCATTCGCAATGGGCTATACGCTCGCAAATCTACATTTGACTGCCTTATTTATCAACAAGTCTGTCAAAACACGCGTGTCAAGTCTGGCGTGATAAGCATCGGACTGTTGATAAATAAGAGTCATAGATGTTGCGGATATCCTTATGTATCAAATGATCTACCCTGAATGTCCATCAAATGAGTTTTTTCTGTTTTTTTCTAACTTTATTTATACCATTTCATTACTGTCCATGAACAAGCACATTTTTCTAAAGCTAATCTTTTATTTTTCATCTGTTAATGTCCAAGAAATAGCTAGATTTATACCTGAACAAACAATATCTCATAGAAAGTTATTTTTTTATTTATTTTTTATACAAAAAATCTGATACATATGATATTTTCACATAAATTAATGTGTATTTGTATTTCTAGAAATCATGATATGCTTATCTTATGTTTTTGTATCATATTAATGATAGAATTTGTACATATATCTTTGCACATACTTATATATATATATATATATATTTAAATGTCCCTAAATTCTTTTTTTGTTTTAAAAATGTTGTCTTTCATATCTCTCTATTTATACCACTATATGTATATATTGTAAATATATTATTATTCTGAGCTGATGATTGTGAATATAACATAATCAGGATAGCATTTGTATTTATTTGCAAACTATGGATATTTAAGAGTTTGAACAGTTTTCTTTCTGCACCTGTGTATCACTTCCTGATTGAAGTCTAGTTTTAAACACCACTCCTACACAGGTGTTAAAAAATGGGCTTGCATTTAAGATGACATTTCTTAATGAAAATGAAATTCAAGAGAGGGAAGAAAATAGGATGATATTAAAGAGGTGATTTTAATTTCTGCTGTATCTGATTCATAACAGTTTAATGCTAGGTAGACTATCGCTTTGAGCTATCAGCTTAAGATTATATTGAATCAGACATCATTCGATTATTAAAGTCATTGTCAAAAATAGTACACTGTGTGGCCTAATGTCATCATCAATGTTTATCTTTAATACTAATTTCACATATACATACTTTCAAATTATAATACACAATCTAACAAATTACACTTACAAGTTCTGATGAGTGATCAATGACACAAGTATAGAGCAATTTGATTAGTTAGTGATAGTATAAAACGTATATTTAAATCAGATTGGCTGATTTAATTAATCACGTGATTATGCATTTCCCAAAAAAAAGTGGTGGAAAATGTTACTAGTTTGTGGGTTGTTTAGGAGTTTGAGTTTGCGTCAAATTTGGTGTGAAGCATTGCTTCAAATTTATTGCGAAGCATTGCGGGACTTGTATTACATGCGTTAAACATGGTGCAAATAGATTTATAAAAAAAAGGAAGTTAGCTATATTATGAAATGTATTTATTTATTTTGTATCCCTATATCTACTTGTGCTGCTGCCAGACAGGTATTACCTGTCATAGCGCTGCGGAATCTGTTGGCGCTCTACAAATATTTGCTAATAGTAATTATCAATGCATTTGTTGACGCACATCTACTTGTGCAGCCTGTTGCTGGTTTATTAATCTCGTCCTTCTGAGTCTGAAAGGTCAGGGACTGTGTTTCTTTCTTTCATTCCTGTATAAATAATTTGTCCCCTTGATTTGTAATGAACTCTACGACAGGGAAATGAAATCTCCCTACTTGATTTTATTTAGTAATAAGGCAGATCTTAATATATTTTGTTATCAGAAAAGGTTAAACGGACATGAAACATTTTTATTATACTTCATGATTCAGATGGTTCATTAATATCCTCCTTCCGCGTCATATAAGTATCACAAATTTAAAAAATATTCTGCATGTTCATTGTTAACTGTCTGTGATGACAAACAGCATAGAAAAAACCTTTGACTCCCATTGATTTCTATGGCATTTGCGTTCTCAGAGGAAGCGGTTTGAATGTTTGATAAATTGGTAAGAGGGTCAAATAGAGTAAAATGTGAAGGCGGATCATCAATTATACGCTTGAATAACACAAGCAACGATTTGCATCAGATTCATCTTGCGGGAGCGTATATTATGTCGAACATTTCAACATTGGCGCTGTGCAGGGACGTGTTAAGGCATAGGCCAACAAGGCCGGTGCCTAGGGCAGCAGATTTTGGGGGGCGGCACTTGCTGTGGCTGCACTGAACATTCGGTCATTTAAATAAAAAAAAATGTTAACTTTAAAGTGCGTGCTACAGCAGCTTCATAGACTCAGCCAATTGGATGTATTGTTTTTTAACACTGGGGCAGCCGCGCATGACTTGAGGCAACAACAGGGGTTAGGAGAAGGAGGAGTCCAGTCAGTTGTGACTTACACTGCCGGAGGCTGATGTGGAGGAGTCAGGACTTTTAGATGGAGTGGAGTTACTCAGGTAAGGGCGGGCTGAGTCCTGACAGTAGGTAGGCTCATTAGTGTGCACTGTGCCAGCAACACTTAATGCCTCCTCTACTAGCGACATTAACATTTTGCAGCCTAATCATTAGGCAATAAAATATTAATGTCGCTAGCAGAGGAGGCATTAAGTGTTAGCTGCTGCAGAGTGCACACTAATGAGAGTGAGCTGGTAGGCTAGGGCTGACAAGGAGCGAGGACTGGAGAGTTACTGTCTGTAAGTGTAAGACAGTGTGTAATGCCTGTTGAGCCAGCAGTCCTGCTTCCTTCTGCCTAATAGCATATCCCAGCATAGCCGTTTATTTCCCACCCCCTTCTTGGCCTCCCCAAGTGCCCTGCTGACCTCATCTTCACGCAGTCACGCAGCTCAAGACAGTAGCAGTGTGAACGGCATGCTGAAAACAGGTCATAGGACAGGAGAATGTTGCAGTGAATGTAAATGATGTAATACTTAAGAGGGGGATGTTATAGCAATGCAAATACCTTGTAAATCATGTGTGCTGCTGCAGGACAGTTAATAAATATATATATATACACATACATACATACACACAACATGCAAGTCCTGGGGTGAACATTTTCTAAACAAAAGTCAAATTATATATACCCTGAATAAAAAATATTATGGTAAAAAAAAAATCCTAAAACCTAGGGGGGTGGGGAGCATCAGAATTTTGTGTGCCTAGGGCAGCACAAAACCTAAATACGCCACTGACGCTGTGTTAACTAGAGAGGATCAACTTTGCGTCTAATTTGACGTGGACTTCCAGCGCATTCACACTTGAAGCTTCGATAAATCGGCCTCAATGAGCTTGATTTAACAATTACAAGGCAGACACGGGAAGACATCTTTATCCCCATCTGCCAAGCATTGCAGCTAGTGGGCAGCAATACGTTGCCCGCATTTACCATTGCGCACTTTGCTTGTGTGCAATGCCACCTCCACTGTCAATCTCCCCAGTCGGAGAAGTCAGGAGAGATTGAGAAATTCCACTTAACTCTTGGCTGCAGGCTCGCACTGAAGGCGCTCTGAAGCTGCTATCAGATCTTCTTAAATGGAGCCCAAAGGCTTTATGTGCTAAGCAGTGGTTGCAGGTTCACTTAGTGTATGACCACTGCCTTCCGACCGCCACCTCTGAGGTTGAGAAGATAAATCACCCTAAATTCACTTGTTTAGGGTTATTAACAGGCCCTCCTCTTTTAACCAGCAAGAGGTGTCACTGCACAAGCAAATGCTTGTGCAATAGTTACATGTGGGCAGCATTTGTACAGTGTTCACTACTCATTCACCTCAAACACAGGTGGACCAGTTAACCTGCACAATAGTACATGGGAGTGTTATTGCATTGTCTTTTTATTATGCATTTGTTGATTGTGCAATCTTACTCTATTTAATAGTCATTTAAAGGCACGAGTTACACAACAGGTTCTTATTTTTTATCCTTTCCCTTAAACTATTGAAATGATTGGTTGAGCGAGAGAAAGGGGCGGCATTACACACTCTAGCGATTGTGTAATGATACCTCCAAGCAGCGGACGTACAGGGCCTGCTGCCCGTTAGATGCAAAGCCTTGCAGACAGGTTCTCAAGTGTGAACTCAGCAAAGATGATGTTGATTGGCTGTTGTTTTCACAATGCAGATAACAGTAAAGAAGATTAGCTGAAGGGTGAGATCATTTTAGTTTTAAATAAATAAAAACCCAAACATAAATTATAAAACATTTTCTCACAGTTGCATCAAAGATAAATGAGAAAGTATACTGAGTAACATGATTTGCCAAACGATTTTCAAGAGCTGACAATTAGTATAGTGGTTGTAGCTGCTCTATTTTTTTGTGTGTAAATGTAATCCTTGTACTATTTAATTTCAATACAATAAACTAATATGTTATAAAGGATAGATTAATCCTTGTGCTATTTTATTTCAATACTATTAAATGAGATGTTAAAATTATAGATTAATAATGTTGACGCTTATTAATAAAAAACACTCAATAACCAATTTGAACATTTAATTTTTGTAATATAGCCTTTAACTCAGGAGGGTGCACATGTCTTAAAGGGATATGAAACCCAAAAATTGTATTTCTTGATTTTGGTAGAACATACAGTTTACTTTGTGTCATTCTCTTGGTATCATTTGTTAAAGGAGCAGCAATGCACTACTGGTTTCCAACTGAACACATGGGTGAGCCAATGACAATTGGTATATATATATGCAGACACCAATCAGCAGCTAGAACCTAAGTTATTTGCTGATCCTAAGCTTACCTAGACAAACCTTTCAGCAAAGGATAAGAAGAGAAGGAAGCAAATTAAATAATAGAAGTAAATTGGAAAGTTGTTTAAAATTGCATGTTCTTTCTGAATCCCATGTCCCTTTAAGCATTGTATGACACCAATGTTTGCAATAATGCTTGTAATATTGTTACATATTCAGTGCTCAAGGCATGTAGACACTCCTTAGCTTACAAAGGAGACCTAGAGAAATTAACAAATTCGATAACAAAAGTAAATTAGGACTTCCGGTGAGCGGCTCAGCAAGATGGCCACTGCTTCTCACTGCTCTGTGTATGTCAGCTGCCATTGAGTGAACAGTGGCTGAATCTTAGGCCATTCAGATATCCCTTGACAATCATTGCGTCCGGGAAACTTGTGGGATTAGGAAGTTCCAACTCCTGGCCACCGAGAAGGCCTACAAAGAAATTTAAACCCATTCCCTTTTTTCGGGGGGTGGGGTGGGGGGGGGGGGGAAAGGGTTCTCTGCGGAACTAAGATGGAGTGCACTATTTCCTCCCTTATTGACATTTTTCAGCCGGTGTTCGACTCCCTAACGGCTGCTATGGATGTACTGCTCTGGGAGACACAAGAGTTTTGAGCAAATGACAGCATAAAAACTTCCCCTACCGGGGTGAGAGTGCCGCTACAGATATCAGCTGGCAAGATGCATGCAGAAGAGGCCTTTTCAGCGGCACCCATTTTGGACACCAGCATGGCATTCCCGGTGAGAAATACAGGCTGTGTCAAAGCCCTAACGCAGATGAGTGACTGGGCTGCTGGGGAGACTGGAATAGCTAGCGAATGTCAAACGCATCACCCCACTGATGTCACTGCAGACTTTGTCTCTTTGTCGGGAGTCTGGCCGCTCAGCCTGAGGACGGAGCCTAATGACTCTGCACACACTGTCTCTTGCTCCCCCTGGCACTATGTTCAGACCGCGAGTAGCTTCGGCACGAAGGTTACTGTCTCTGGCCCCACAGGTTTTGCTGATGACTCTCCTCGGCTCTATGCCCCTATATCCGGCCCCTCGCTGTGTCTCAGCCTCAGAGTTGGAGTGGGATAAATCCACGCACAATGGATTCACCCCTTCTTGGGGACTGCAGCATCTTCACCTAATAGCTATACAAGTGACCGGATCGCTGAGGGAGATGTGAGCACATTTTCTTTTGTTAACAGGCTGTACATCTATCATACGGAGCTGTATATATGCTGGACTCGCTCAATCTACCTACTTTGTCCTATGCTGTTTTATGCCTAAGTTTTGTTTTGTCCTTTATAACTGCCATAACTAAATCTACACCTAATGGATACTCTATTTGTAATGCTGCCGGTTTGGTGGCGAGCAATACACATACCCTGAAGTGTTTACTTGGGGACAGTGAACAATCGCAATGGTTAACCTCTGTTCCAGTTTATATAGGAATGCCTTGCTGATTTAATGACTATCATACTTTGGGAACGAGTGAATCTAAAGACTCTATAATAGTATGTTGTGAAAGCTGAAACCACACTCCAGTGCTTGTGCACGTCTGACATCAGTCCAGTAGTCCACATTGTGCACATCTTCTTATCTCTCATTTAAATGGTTGCTATGTGTGTTGTGCATTGTTCATTAAGGAAATGTTTGATGTTTATTGCTCCTTGTGTCACCCTGGCTTCTGTGCATAGCCTAAAAAATGGCTCATAACACACAGTGAGACCATACCAGCTCTCGCTGGGCATGCTGTCATGGTGGTAGGCGCTATTTCATTGGGAGTTCCAAAAGGACAGAGAAAGGCGCTTACTATGTACTTAACCATGCCGTTAAGGTATGCGTTTATTTCAGGTTTTCAACCTCCTTATACGCACTCATGACTCTCACTGTTGGATAATTAAATCTTAGAGCTGCCTCCCTCGCTTAGCCTTTAGGTGATAGCAATATGCCCAGCATATTTAAATACCCACATATAGCCGCTCGATTCCATCAACTATGCCAACTTGTTAGGCAGCAGTCCCTATGACTTGCTTTCTAGGCTTGAATGTGTTATGTTATGTGCGTGTGTGCTAGTGCTACACTTAGTTTTCATTGCTTCATTTTTATTATTATTCATTCTTTTTTATTTTGCCCTCTTGGGGACGAAGTATATCAGCTCTTAGTGTATATTTATCAACTCACAAAAATCCTTGTTCTTGAAAAGTGAATACCACTTTGAATCTCCATGTTCCTCTCATACTTCCCAAGAGCACTATTACTTTCAAAATGTCTACTGTTGTGTAACCTATCATAATGACCCGAGCAACATGCTACCAACATAGAACCCACCATGAGTTTGCATGACTTCCTGTTTAATGAGCTTTTAATGCTGAATGTATCGGCTATCTAATTTGCATGACAATATAAAGCTGCTTGGTGACATTGTGCATGTACTGGCTCCTAGGGGCTCCTCCTAACTTGATGGAAATACTCTGACTCAAACCAAAGATACATGTAAACACTACTGTAGCACTCCCAGCACTAGATTATAAACATAGAGCCCATTAGTTCTCGATATAGTCTAGGTAAACATATCAGCTGCTTAGTAATTTAATTTGTTACCTCACGCCTCAAGAAACTTGGCTACTAACGTGGAATGGGGCACTGTACAATAGACTACTCATGCTATGTGGCTCAACGTCTATGTGGAGAGATTATTTACTCCTTGTTTGTGTGAATGAGTCAGCCTGCAAGTTTGGTTTGTGTGTTTATATTTTATGTTAAATTAGATTTAGGTTGGTTTGTATGTTTATAAAAATAATAAAACCCCAACACCATGGTGCAAGGGAGTACACATGCTAGAACGCCTTCTAGCTCATATGCATCTTTGGCAGTCTCCAAAACGTGTGTGAGCACTGCGTGCTACTATATCTGGTAAAAATGCGCTACTGTACACCATATTGCCTTGTCAACCTTTTATTATCTTACTGCACCCTGCGTGGTGTGTCATGGATATGCACTTTGTCATTGTACCATGTGTTGGTTATAAATAAAATTTAAAAAAAAACAAAACAAAAAAAAGTAAATTAGAAAGTTGTGTACACACAATCACCTAGATTTAGAGTTTGGCGTTAGCTGTCAATAGCAGCGTTAAGGGGTCCTAATGCTGCTTTTGGCCGCCCTCTGGTATTTAGAGTCAGGCAGGAAAGGGTCTAACGCTCACTTTCAACCCGCGACTTTTCCATACCGCAGATCCCCTTACGCCAATTGCATATCCTATCTTTTCAATGGGATCTTCCTAACGCCGGTATTTAGAGTCTTGGCTGAAGTGAGCGGTAGACCCTCTACCGACAAGACTCCAGCCGCACAAAAAAGTCAGTAGTTAAGAGCTTTCTGGGCTAACGCCGGTTTATAAAGCTCTTAACTACTGTGCTCTAAAGTACACTAACACCCATAAACTACCTATGTACCCCTAAACCGAGGTTCCACCACATCGCCGCCACTATAATAAATATTTTTAACCCTTAATCTGCCGACCGCACATCGCCGCCACCTACATTATCCCTATGAACCTCTAATCTGCTGCCCCTAACATCGCCGACACCTACATAATATTTATTAACCCCTAATCTGCCCCCCCCCCCCAACGTTGCTGCTACCTTACTACACTTATTAACCCCTAATCTGCCGACCGGACCTCGCCGCCACTATAATAAATGTATTAACCCCTAAACCGCCGCACTACCGCCTCGCAAACACTATAATAAATAGTATTAACACCTAATCTGCCCTCCCTAACATCGCCGCCACCTAACTTCAAGTATTAACCCCTAATCTGCCGACCGGACCTCACCGCTACTCTAATAAATGTATTACCCCCTAAAGCCAAGTCTAACCCTAACACCCCCCTAAGTTAAATATAATTTTAATCTAACAAAATAAATTAAATCTTATTAACTAAAGTATTCCTATTTAAAACTAAATACTTACCTGTAAAATAAACCCTAATATAGCTACAATATAACGAATAATTATATTGTAGCTATTTTAGGATTTATATTTATTTTACAGGCAACTTTGTATTTATTTTAACTAGGTACAATAGTTATTAAATAGTTATTTACTATTTAATAGCTACCTAGTTAAAATAATTACAAAATTATCTGTAAAATAAATCCTAACCTAAGTTACAATTAAAACTAACACTACACTATCAATAAATTAATTAAATAAATTACCTACAATTACATACAATTAAATAAACTAAACTAAATTACAAAAAAATTTTTTTACAAGAATATTAGGCTAATTACACCTACTCTAAGCCCCCTAATAAAATAAAAAAGCCCCCCAAAATAATAAAGGTCCCTACCCTATTCTAAATTAAAAAGTAACCAGCTCTTTTACCAGCCCTTAAAAGGGCTTTTTGCGTGGCATGCCCCAAAGTAATCAGCTCTTTTGCCTGTAAAAAAAAAATACAACCCCCCCCAACATTAAAACCCACCACCCACATAACCCTACTCTAACCCAAACCCCACTTAAATAAACCTAACACTACCCCCCTGAAGATCTCCCTACCTTGAGTCGTCTTCACCCAGCCGGACACCGATGGACCAAAAGAGGACATTCGGAGCGGCAGAAGTCTTCATCCTATCCGGGCAGAAGAGGACATCTTCATCCAAGCGGCATCTTCTATCTTCATCCATCCGGAGCGGAGCCATCTTCTTCAACTGACGCCTACTCGCCGAATGAAGGTTCCTTTAAATGATGTCATCCAAGATGGCGTCCCTAGAATTCCGATTGGCTGATAGGATTCTATCAGCCAATCGGAATTAAGGTAGGAAAAATCTGATTGGCTGATCCAATCAGCCAATCAGATTGAGCTCGCATTCTATTGGCTGATCGGAACAGCCAATAGAATGCGAGCTCAATCTGATTGGCTGATTGGATCTTGAACTTGAATATGATTGGCTGATTTAATCAGCCAATCAGAATTTTCCTACCTTAATTCGGATTGGCTGATAGAATCCTATCAGCCAATCGGAATTCAAGGGACGCCATCTTGGATGATGTCATTTAAAGGAACCTTCATTCGGCGAGTAGGCGTCGGTTGAAGAGGATGGATCCGCGTCGGCTGGAAGAAGATGGCTCCGCTCCGGATGGATGAAGATAGAAGATGCCGCTTGGATGAAGATGTCTGCCGGTCCGGATGTCCTGCCACTCTGGATGTCCTCTTTTGGTCCATCGGTGCCCGGCTGGGTGAAGACGACTCAAGGTAGGGAGATCTTCAGGGGGTAGTGTTAGGTTTATTTAAGGGGGGTTTAGGTTAGAGTAGGGGTATGTGGGTGGTGGGTTTTAATGTTGGGGGGGTATTTTTTTTTACAAGCTGATTACTTTGGGGCATGCCACGCAAAAAGCCCTTTTAAGGGCTGGTAAAAGAGCTGGTTACTTTTTAATTTAGAATAGGGTAGGGACCTTTATTATTTTGGTTTTTTTTTAATTTTATTAGGGGGCTTAGAGTAGGTGTAATTAGCCTAATATTCTTGTAATCTTTTTTTATTTTTTGTAATTTAGTGTTTTGTTTTTTTTGTAATTTAGTTGTATGTAATTGTAGGTAATTTATTTAATTAATTTATTGATAGTGTAGTGTTAGTTTTAATTGTAACATAGGTTAGGAATTATTTTAAGGTAATTTTGTAATTATTTTAACTAGGTAGCTATTAAATAGTTAATAACTATCTAATAGCTATTGTACCTAGTTAAAATAAATACAAAGTTGTCTGTAAAATAAATATAAATCCTAAAATAGCTACAATATAATTATGTGTTATATTGTAGCTATATTAGGGTTTATTTTACAGGTAAGTATTTAGTTTTCATCACAAATTCTTTAGTTAATAAGATTTAATTTATTTTGTTAGATTAAATTTATATTTAACTTAGGGGGGTGTTAGGGTTAGACTTAGCTTTAGGGGTTAATACATTTATTAGAGTAGCAGCGAGGTCCGGTCGGCAGATTAGGGGTTAATACTTGAAGTTATGTGGCGGTGACGTGGGGGGGGGGCAGATTAGGGGTTAATACTATTTATTATAGGGTTTGCGAGGCGGGAGTGCAGCGGTTTAGGGGTTAATAACTTTATTAGAGTGGCGGCGAGGTCCGGTCGGCAGATTAGGGGTTAATAAGTGTAGGTAGGTAACGGCGACGTTGGGGGGTGGCAGATTAGGGGTTAATAAATATAATATAGGGGTCGGCGGTGTTAGGGGCAGCAGATTAGGGATACATAGGTATAATGTAGGTTGCGGCGTTGTCCGGAGCGGCAGATTAGGGGTTAATAGTATAATGCAGGTGTCAGCGATAGCGGGGGCGGCAGATTAGGGGTTAATAAGTGTAAGGTTAGGGGTGTTTAGACTCGGGGTTCATGTTAGGGTGTTAGGTGCAGACTTAGAAACTGTTTCCCCATAGGAAACAATGGGGCTGCGTTGGGAGCTTAACGCTGCTTTTTTGCAGGTGTTAGGTTTTTTTTCATCCCAAACTGCCCCATTGTTTCCTATGGGGGAATCGTGCACGAGCACGTTTTTGCGAGCTTACCGCTACCGTAAGCAACGCTGGTATTGAGAGTTGAAGTGGCGGTACATTCGGCTCAACGCACCCTTTTTGGAGCGTAACGCAGCCCCTCAGACAAATCTCAATACCAGCGTTGTCTTAAGGGTGCGTTGGGAAAAAAAGCTGAGTTAGCTACGCGGGTCTTTACCGACAAAACTCTAAATCTAGGCATATGTAAATTGTGAACATTTAATTTTGACTTCCATCTCCCTTTAAACTATAAAATTTTTCACATATGTGAAAAAACACAGTTTTTAAACCTTATTTTAAGGTCAAAGGATGTTTTTATAGAGCAGAAAAAAGGGTGGATGTCAAATTTAAACTAAAAGAAAATAAACTATAAGGTCTTTGAACTCGTGTCCAAATCCTCTATTTCTTTAGGAACTAGATGACTTAGAGCAAGCAAATCTCTTCATTTTAAACTGTTTTCATTTTTGGCAAATCAGATTGTTGAACATTTTTTTATATCTAGCTCCTGGAACATTCAATTATTATCTGAAACGAGTCAAGAACTTGGAGCTTACACATTGCTCTATTACACTATCTCATTATCTTGCTATCACCATCAAAAATCCAATAGTTCATCATGAATCTACTTATAGTAATAAGAACAATTAGGAAAAAGAATTTTGTGCTTAACTGTTCAGTAAAATATAATTTATGAGGCAGTTTATTTTTATAAATTGTTTTGTTTAGACAATTATGACACATTTTCCACTACTGATAACCTTATTTAAACTTGGGTCAAGCATATAAATTTTCAGCCAAGCATTTAATTCATAAACTTCAGATAACCCTTCATAATAATCCAGAGCATCTTGCGCAACGTCCACCTCAAATTGATGCAATCTGACATGCACACCACAAACTGTGAATATTGTGCTGTACAGTTATTTTTAATCACAAGTTATATTAAAATATAAAATATTTGGAAATATGGAAAGTCTTTTTAATATTTCTCACATATCATAAAAAGCAACACTATCTTTGGTCCAGTTTTTAAATTAATAATGTCTGTTGACTAGATATAATATTTCCAAGATGAATTTTCAAGATAAAATAACTAAGTTGTATACTTCTTAGTTTGAACAAAGACATTGACCCATATATTTAGATTTAAAGGGACAGTCTACACCAGAATATTTATTGTTTAAAAAGATAGATAATCTCTTTATTACCCATTCCCTAGTTTTGCATAACCAAAACAGTTATATTAATATACTTTTTAGATGTGATTACCTTGTATCAAAGCCTCTGCAAACTGCCCCCTTATTTCAGTTCTTTTGACAGACTTACATTGTAGCCAATAAGTGCTGGCTCATAGGAACACCACGTGCATGAGCACAGTGTTATCTATATGAAACACATGAATTAACACCCTCTAGTGGCGAAAAACTGTCAAAATGCCCTGAGCTAAGAGGCGGCCTTCAAGGGATTAGAAATAAGCATGTTAACCTCCTAGATTTAGCTTTCAACTAAGAATACAAAAAGAACAAAGCAACATTTGTGATAGAAGTAAATTGGAAAATTGTTTAAAATTACATGCCCTATCTGAATAATGAAAGTTTGTTTTGGACTAGACTGTCCCTTTAACAAAATGCTACCCATAATGTCTTTTTCCCCAGAAATGGTTGTTTGTGTGAATTCATATTTTGTTTGTTATATTGGTTTCAGATAAACTCTGGTCATTTTAGGTGTGGAAGAACTTCCGGGTATATCCAGAGCCTAAGTAACAACAAGACAGCATACACAGCTGGCTAGGGCAGCATTCTTCAACGTTTTTTCTCCCATGACCCAGTGATAAAATATCAATTACCTCACAACCCTATTGCTGTGCTTAGTCTGACATGTCAGAAATATTATTTTTTAAAAAGTAAGCTAATACAAAGCCTTTCATAGAAGTATAATCTAAAGGCACCATATACAAATAAAGAGTTTTTAGCTCTTCATTGGATTTTATAAGGAAAATCTGTTTATATCCATGGTTTTACAATAATACAATAAGGTGATGAAGCACAGTGAACTTGAAGTTAGAGAGGAGACTGCATGGAGAGATAGTGGCAGCTGAGACCGCAAAGCATTATTCACATTTGTTTGGCCTAGGGCACCTTTACACTTGTATTTATATAGAGTTTTATAGAAGTCTCTATTAGTTTTGTGCAATGCACTAAATCAGTATAATTTGTTTTTATTGATGACAGAATTGGCCACAACTTCCTTCACTCTTCTTCTGGCCTCTTCAGTTAGCACTGCAAGTTCTTACCTGGAGTTGACATCACACACCAATAGGTACAAATCACACCTTAGCAGCTAGTAGCATTTACCTGAGCACCTGTACCTCATCCTGCACCGTGCCTGAGCCTAGGTCTACACCTGTACCTCAGACTGCAACTGTTCTTGGACCTGCGCCTGTACCTTGTCCTCACCTGTCCCTGTGGACCGTATGTGCGATCTTGCCTTGGCCTTAACCTGTTCCAGTGACATGGTGCCTTAATTTGGCCTCATCTGTGTTTGTGTTTCTGCAGCTTCACTTGCCCTTGAGGCCTCACCTGTACCTGTTACTTTGCTAGTATCTGTGTACAGTACAGTGTCCTTTCTTGGATCATCACTAAACATCTTCTCTCTGTTGCTGACTGCACCACCAAAGAGCTTTAGAGAATTAGGCCATATTCTGATATGTTCAGATATGGTGATCTACTCTTCAAAAGATCAGAGATAAGGGTAAGCATCTGTAGCCTTTTATTATTATTAAAAAGCTAATAAAGTTCATAGGAACCTATCCTTTTCCATCTGAATCATTGCTAAACCATCTGAATGCATATTGTTTGTTGTCCTGATGGGCAGACTCTGTACCATTTTTCTATTGTTTTTTACAATACATACAATATTTCTATTGTTTATTAAAGTACTGTTTCTATTTCGACGTGATCTGAAAACAAGATGGCAACTTTAAATTTATATGGATAGGACTTATCTTTTACACTAGATTTTAATATAAAATATGAAACTATGAAACATGAAAACCGCTCCCTTGCAACATTATATGCCTAGGAGACCTTCAAACGAGATCATTTCTTCATGACAAGGTTTGTCTTCATGACACAGCCACGACAGTGCATTTCAAAGTGCTTGTGCCATTAATGAACTCTCAGTCACAAAGACATGTTACAGTTTACTAGATTAGTATTGTAGGCACAGGAACTTTGAAATGCACTGTCAGGACCATGTTTGGATTTAGCGTGCATGGAGGCGCAACCTCTTTTAAAAAGTCTACAAGGCAGATACAAGATCATTTTTTTTACATACATAGCCCCTAATCTAGCTCCCATTTACTGTCTGCAGCAGTCCAAGGATTGGTGATGTCACCACGCCGATATCCCCCCCGATGATGACTACATGTCATCGGCACTTGAAGGGTTAAGTGTAATGCAGGCACTCCAGCTCCATTGGTTGGAGTGGCACTAGAACTTAAAAGATATTCAGTGTACTTTGCAGGAAAAAAAACAAGGCAAAATAAATAATTAATGTATACTGCAATGTTGTATTATTTTCCTTAAAGGGATATAAAACCAAAATGTATAAACAACTTTCTAATTTGCTTCTATTATCATTTTTTCTTTGTACTCTTGGTATCTTTTGTTAAAAAGCAGGAACGTATGCTTAGGAGCCGGCCCATTTCTTTAGCACTATATGGCAGCAGCAAGAATGTTATCCATTTGCAAGAGCACAAGATAGCAGCACTATTTCCTGCCATGTAGTGCTCCAGTGCCTACCTAGGTATCTCTTCAACAAAGAATTACCATGGGAACAAAGCAAATTTGATAATAAAAGATAAATTGGAAACTTTTGTAAAATGGTATGCTCTGTCTGAAGCACAAAATAATTTTTTTGGATTTCATTTCCCTTTAAAAACTTTATGGGGAGATTAAATAAAGAGTTGAATATTATCCACCACATATTTTTTTATTAGCAGATTGCTTAAACATATGAAAGAACACTCAGAAATGCAAATACGTGTAAAAGTTATAGAACATGTCAAATTTGGTTTCCGGCTAGATTACGAGTTGTGCGTTAGGACCTCCTAACGTTGCTTTTTTACGCCCGCTGCTATTACGAATCTTGTAGGTTTAGGGGCACCGCACACTTTTTTGGCCTTACCGCAAAACGACTTACGTAAACTTCGTAAAGTCTTTTTTCTATGGGACTTCCATAGCGTTGATATTACAAGTCTGTCTTGGGAGTCCAAAAAGTGAGCGGTACACCCTACCCTGTCAAGATCCGTAACGCATTTAAAAGTCAGTAGTTAAGAGTTTTATGGTACAACGCTGTAACATAAAACTCATAACTAAAGTGCTAAAAAGTACATTAACACCCATAAAATACCTATTAACCCCTAAACCGAGGCCCTCCCGCATCGCAAACACTAAAATAAAATTATTAACCCCTAATCTGCCGCTCCGGACACTGCCGACACCTACATTATATTTATGAACCCATAATCTGCTGCCCCCAACATCGCCGACACCTTCATTATATTTATTAACCCCTAATCTGCCATCCCCAATGTCGCCGCAACCTACCTACACTTATTAACCCCTAAACCGCCGCACTCCCGCCTCACAAACAGTTAAATATTATTAACCCCTAATCTGCCGTCCCTAACATCGCCGGCACCTACCTACATTTATTAACCCCTAATCTGCCGCCCCCAACGTCGCAACTAAAAATTCCTATCATTAACTAAATTATTCCTATTTAAAACTAAATACTTACCTATAAAATAAACCCTAAGCTAGCTACAATATAACTAATAGTTAAATTGTATCTATTTTAGGATTTATTTTTATTTTACAGGCAACTTTGTATTTATTTTAACTAGGTAACTATTTAATAACTACCTAGCTAAAATAAATACAAAAGTACCTGTAAAGTAAAACCAAACCTAAGTTACAATAACACCTAACACTACACTATAATTAAATAAATTCACTAAATTAACAATTAAATAAATTAAATTAGCTAAAGTACAAAAAAACAAACACTAAATTACAGAAAATAATAAACAAATTACAGATATTTAAACTAATTACACCTAATCTAATAGCCCTATCAAAATAAAAAAAGCCCCCCCCCAAAATAAAAAAACCCTAGCCTAAACTGCCAATAGCCCTTAAAAGGGCCTTTTGCGGGGCATTGCCCCAAAGTAATCAGCTCTTTTACCTGTAAAAAAATACAAACAACCCCCCCAACAGTAAAACCCACCACCCACACAACCAACCCCCCAAATAAAATACTATCTAAAAAAACCTAAGCTCCCCATTGCCCTGAAAAGGGCATTTGGATGGGCATTGCCCTTAAAAGGGCAGTTAGCTCTTTTGCAGCCCAAACCCTAACCTAAAAATAAAACCCACCCAATACACCCTTAAAAAACCTAACACTAACCCCCTGAAGATCGACTTACAGTTCTGAAGACCGGACATCCATCCTCAAGGAAGCGGCAGAAGTCTTCATCCAACCGGGCGAAGTGGTCCTCCAGACGGGCAGAAGTCTTCATCCAGACGGCATCTTCTATCTTCATCCATCCAACGCGGAGCGGGTCCATCTTCAAGACATCCTACGCGGAGAATCCTCTTCATATTTAAGTTAGGGGGTGTTAGGGTTAGACTTAGGTTTAGGGGTTAATACATTTAGTATAGTGGTGGCGACGTTGGGGGCGGCAGATTAGGGGTTAATAATATTTAACCAATGTTTGCGAGGCGGGAGTGCCGGTTTAGGGGTTAATATGTTTATTAATAGTGGCGGCGACGTTGGGGGCACCAGATTAGGGGTTAATAAGTGTAGGTAGGTTGCGGCGACATTGAGGTGGCAGATTAGGGGTTAATAAATATAATGTAGGTGTCGGCGATATTGGGGGCAGCAGAATAGGGGTTCATAAGTATAATGTAGGTGGCGGCGGTATCCGAAGCGGCAGATTAGGGGTTAATAAATATAATGTCGGTGTCGGCGATGTCGGGGCGGCAGATTAAGGTTAATGGGGCTGCGTTACTGAGTTTTACGCTGCTTTTTTGCAGGTGTTAGACTTTTTCTCAGCCGGCTCTCCCCGTTAATTCCTATGGGGAAATCGTGCACAAGCACGTACGACCAGCTAACCGCTGACTTAAGCAGCGCTGGTATTGGAGTGCGGTAAGGAGCAAAATTTTGCTCAACGCTCACTTCTTGTCTTTTAACGCCGGGTTTGTAAAAACCCGTAATACCAGCGCTGCATGTAAGTGAGCAGTGAGAGAAAACTGCTCGTTAGCACCACACAACTCAAAACGAAAAACTCGTAATCTAGCCGTATGTTTTCAAAATAAATTCCCTGACTGTTGTGGGAAAGGGTCACAACACAGTTAGAAATGCAAGGTATATGGTCATCCTTGATATACAGTCAAGTGGAGTCTGCGTTTTAAAACAAGTAAATAAAGATACTAGATAATAGAAAGGGTCATTAAATTAATTATTTCCATGTAACTGTAAAATAGGCATTTGAATTTTAACTTTATAAACATATTTGAGAAACGTCAACAGGGTATACTAAAAAAATAAGCTTGCCTAAGTGTCAAAGCTTTCATTCTAGAACAAAAATTGTACGCTTTTGAAATGAATTTTTTTGACAATATAGTTATATGAATCTAATTTTATTTAAAATAGCTTCAAAATCAAAGAAAGAATCTAAGTTATAACCCCTTAAACGGTGGTTTATATGGCATGACATTACACGTTTTATGATATTTTTGTAAGTGTAGTTTTTATTAAGAACATTTAAGGATAGAATTACAGAAAGCTAGACAAAACAGTTTGAATATTTCACTAGTAACATTTATGTCCGGATTTTAACTGTTATCAATCAATCAATGGTTTTATAGCACACAGAATACCCAAAATACAATTAAATTAAAGCTAACATACACACACATTTTTGTATGAGACTAGAAATTATATTTACAATCTTGAAGGAATTAGCTTACAAAACTAAATCAGAAAAGACAGCAATGTTCATCTTTAAAGGAAGAAAAACCTCAGCAATTTAATTTATTTACCTACAATTTTTTTTTAGTCCTTGAAAAATGTAATTTAATAAAAGTAAAACATGGAAATTCCTATAAAAAAACCTGTATCGCTAAAAAAAGCATATTCAGGTATAATATGGCAAACTATGTACTAGGATTAATGATTGTCTTAAATAATATGAAGTGTGATTAGAGCCACACTGCAATCAACACGATCCACAAGCCTGTACTGATGTCAATTAAATCTAACTATTGCCCAGATCACAAAAAACAATTAACCCTACCCAACCTACAAGCCTGTCCAGAACCTATTATGTGACTTCCAGATTGCAATCACCTTAAACACCTAAGGAGCCCTCTATACAGACTCTATCTGAATACCTCTCAGTACCCAAGGGACCCATGTACAAGACTCTACTAATGCAACCAATGACCAGGTCTTACTATGTGACTTTCTCCATTGAAATAACATACAACAACTAGTAGCCCTCTACACACAACTAACCTCAATACACCTCAAATAATAATATTTAATTTAACCTAATCTACCACTTCCATTTTAGACAAAAAATGTAAAAGCAACACATCTTCTTCTTCTCCTCAATCCTTATACTTATTTCCTTCCCCCTTATGCTGTGACCCCTGTATGGCCCATCCCTTTCCCAACATTTAGTGTTACCTATTTAAAGAATTACACTATGTATTACACATTCTGATACCATAAAAATGTTTTCATAAACTAAATACAGTATGTACAGAGCACTTTCTCATACTGTCACCCTGACAATGCGGGGTCTCCCAAAGCATGGGGCCCTGGGCGGGTGCCCCTCTCACCCTGCCCAAATGGCAGACCTGGTAAGAATGGTTTAATTAAGGCCAAATTAAGGATTTGGAGGGACACAGGAGAGGCTACAATACAATTATCACCATAAAATATACATTAGAGTTTAGCATCTTAGACTAATTGTGAGTCAAATTTGAGCTTCGTTCTTCATAGAACCTTTATTGTATCTACAGTATTGTTGTAACTGCCACACATACAATCGGCGTTTTGTTTCTCTTATTGAAGTGTAAAATACTTATAGCTGTGCAAGACCAGATGTTTTTTAAAGAACATATTGTTGAAACACTCGCTGTGCAAAGCCAGACAAAAAAAAAATCAAATTAATTCTTTGAAGACATGTACTGGTAATCATGTAAGTGCAGTGTCTGGCTTAAACAAAATAAAAACCATAACTGTAGAAATGGATAATATGCGACTGTGTCTTCAGAGAACATTTTTCTTAAATAAGCAACAGAAGTAAAGTCATGGTCTAAGAATCTAACCACATATTCTATGACAAGATCACAATATTTCTGTGCCAGATGGCATTTTATCCAAAAATCGTGCAAGATTCCACAAACATTCCTTTGCTGTTGGCCTTGCCTCAGCTGGGTTCCTGGATTTTCATATAGAGCTTTATTGTTCAATATACCGTTTGTGACCACCCATGTAATGTCAAGTATAGCAAAACTTTTTTTTTATATGTAGACAAACATAGTAGAAAGTCTATAACACATGGTCAAGTATTTTAGCAATATTTTTTTGTTTTTTGCCTAAATAAACTTGCTTTGGCTGTAATCAATCATTCTACAGCAATGACATTACCTTTATTCATTTAAACAAAAAATATAATTTAATAATATTAAAATGATCTAGTAGAGCCAAAGTTCCAAGCAGGTTTTACAAGACAGACTAGGAAAATCCATGAAAATCTGGAACACGTAAAGAAGATTAAAAAAAGAAAAAAGGATTCTTTTTGTCTCTTGGCAAAATATCAGTACCAAATTAAATACACCAATGACATGTAGTAATTCTTAAGTTTTTAAATTGCTGAAGAGCAATAAAAAACATAATTTATGTAAGAACTTACCTGATAAATTCATTTCTTTCATATTAGCAAGAGTCCATGAGCTAGTGACGTATGATATATACATTCCTACCAGGAGGGGCAAAGTTTCCCAAACCTCAAAATGCCTATAAATACACCCCTCACCACACCCACAAATCAGTTTAACGAATAGCCAAGAAGTGGGGTGATAAGAAAAAAAGTGTGAAGCATAAATATAAGGAATTGGAATAATTGTGCTTTATACAAAAAAATCATAACCACCACAAAAAAAGGGTGGGCCTCATGGACTCTTGCTAATATGAAAGAAATGAATTTATCAGGTAAGTTCTTACATAAATTATGTTTTCTTTCATGTAATTAGCAAGAGTCCATGAGCTAGTGACGTATGGGATAATGACTACCCAAGATGTGGATCTTCCACGCAAGAGTCACTAGAGAGGGAGGGATAAAATAAAGACAGCCAATTCCGCTGAAAAAAATCCACACCCAAAAATAAAGTTTAAATCTTATAAAGAAAAAAACTGAAAATATAAGCAGAAGATTCAAACTGAAACAGCTGCCTGAAGTACTTTTCTACCAAAGACAGCTTCAGAAGAAGAAAACACATCAAAATGGTAGAATTTAGTAAAAGTATGCAAAGAAGACCAAGTTGCTGCTTTGATCAACCGAAGCTTCATTCCTAAACGCCCAGGAAGTAGAAACTGACCTAGTAGAATGAGCTGTAATCCTTTGAGGCGGAGTTTTACCCGACTCGACATAAGCATGATGAATTAAAGATTTCAACCAAGATGCCAAAGAAATGGCAGAGGCCTTCTGACCTTTCCTAGAACCGGAAAAGATAACAAATAGACTAGAAGTCTTTCGGAAATTCTTAGTAGCTTCAACATAATATTTCAAAGCTCTAACTACATCCAAAGAATGCAATGATTTCTCCTTAGAATTCTTAGGATTAGGACATAATGAAGGAACCACAATTTCTTGTTGTTGGAATTCACAACCTTAGGTAAAAATTTAAAAGAAGTTCGCAACACCGCCTTATCCTGGTGAAAAATCAGAAAAGGAGACTCACAAGAAAGAGCAGATAATTCAGAAACTCTTCTGGCAGAAGAGATGGCCAAAAGGAACAAAACTTTCCAAGAAAGTAATTTAATGTCCAATGAATGCATAGGTTCAAACGGAGGAGCTTGAAGAGCCCTCAGAACCAAATTCAAACTCCAAGGAGGAGAAATTGACTTAATGACAGGTTTTATACGAACCAAAGCTTGTACAAAACAATGAATATCAGGAAGATTAGCAATCTTTCTGTGAAAAAGAACAGAAAGAGCAGAGATTTGTCCTTTCAAGGAACTTGCAGACAAACCTTTATCCAAACCATCCTGAAGAAACTGTAAAATTCTCAGAATTCTAAAAGAATGCCAGGAAAAATGATGAGAAAGACACCAAGAAATATAAGTCTTCCAGACTCTATAATATATCTCCCTAGATACAGATTTACGAGCCTGTAAAATAGTATTAATCACAGAGTCAGAGAAACCTCTTTGACTAAGAATCAAGCGTTCAATCTCCATAACTTTAAATTTAAGGATTTGAGATCCTGATGGAAAAAAGGACCTTGTGACAGAAGGTCTGGCCTTAACGGAAGAGTCCACGGTTGGCAAGAGGCCATCCGGACAAGATCCGCATACCAAAACCTGTGAGGCCATACTGGAGCTACCAGCAGAACAAACGAGCATTCCTTCAGAATCTTGGAGATTACTCTTGGAAGAAGAACTAGAGGCGGAAAGATATAGGCAGGATGATACTTCCAAGGAAGTAACAATGCATCCACTGCTACCGCTTGAGGATCCCTGGATCTGGACAGATACCTGGGAAGTTTCTTGTTTAGATGAGAGGCCATCAAATCTATTTCTGGAAGTCCCCACATTTGAACAATCTGAAGAAAAACCTCTGGGTGAAGAGACCATTCGCCCGGATGTAACGTTTATACCTGGGATATGAACCGCAGAAACTAGACAGGAGCTGGATTCCGCCCATACCAGAATTTGAGATACTTCTTTCATAGCCAGAGGACTGTGAGTCCCTCCTTGATGATTGATGTATGCCACAGTTGTGACATTGTCTGTCTGAAAACAAATGAACGATTCTCTCTTTAGAAGAGGCCAAGACTGAAGAGCTCTGAAAATTGCACGGAGTTCCAAAATATTGATCGGTAATCTCACCTCCTGAGATTCCCAAATCCCTTGTGCTGTCAGAGACCCCCACACAGCTCCCCAACCTGTCAGACTTGCATCTGTTGAAATTACAGTCCAGGTCGGAAGAACAAAAGAAGCCCCCTGAACTAAACGATGGTGATCTGTCCACCACGTCAGAGAGTGTCGTACAATCGGTTTTAAAGATATTAATTGAGATATCTTTGTGTAATCCCTGCACCACTGGTTCAGCATACAGAGCTGAAGAGGCCGCATGTGAAAACGAGCAAAGGGGATCGCGTCCGATGCAGCAGTCATAAGACCTAGAATTTCCATGCATAAGGCTACCGAAGGGAATGATTGTGACTGAAGGTTTCGACAAGCTGATATCAATTTTAGACGTCTCTTGTCTGTCAAAGATAGAGTCATGGACACTGAATCTATCTGGAAACCTAAAAAGGTTACCTGTGTCTGAGGAATCAATGAACTTTTTGGTAAATTGATCCTCCAACCATGATGTTGAAGAAACAACACAAGTCGATTCGTATGAGATTCTGCTAAATGTGAAGACTGAGCAAGTACCAAGATATCGTCCAAATAATGAAATACCACGATACCCTGTTCTCTGATTACAGACAGAAGGGCACCGAGAACCTTCATAAAAATTCTTGGAGCTGTAGCTAGGCCAAACGGCAGAGCCACAAACTGGTAATGCTTGTCTAGGAAAGAGAATCTCAGAAACTGATAGTGATCTGGATGAATCGGAATATGCAGATATGCATCCTGTAAATCTATTGTAGACATATAATGCCCTTGCTGAACAAAAGGCAGGATAGTCCTTACAGATACCATTTTGAATGTTGGTATCCTTACATAACGATTCAATATTTTTAGATCCAGAACTGGTCTGAAGGAATTCTCCTTCTTTGGTACAATGAAGAGATTTGAATAAAACCCCAGTCCCTGTTCCAGAACTGGAACTGGCATAATTACTCCAGCCAACTCTAGATCTGAAACACATTTCAGAAATGCTTGAGCCTTCGCTGGGTTTACTGGGACACGGGAAAGAAAAAATCTCTTTGCAGGAGGCCTTATCTTGAAGCCAATTCTGTACCCTTCTGAAATAATGTTCTGAATCCAAAGATTGTGAACGGAATTGATCCAAATTTCTTTGAAAAAACGTAATCTGCCCCCTACCAGCTGAGCTGGAATGGGGGCCGCACCTTCATGTGGACTTAGGAGCTGGCTTTGGTTTTCTAAAAGGCTTGGATTTATTCCAGACTGGAGATGGTTTCCAAACTGATACCGCTCCTGTAGGTGAAGGATCAGGCTTTTGTTCCTTATTGTGACGAAAGGAACGAAAACGATTATTAGACCTAAATTTACCTTTAGATTTTATATCCTGTGGTAAAAAAGTTCCTTTCCCTCCAGTAACAGTTGAGATAATAGAATCCAACTGAGAACCAAACAATTTATTACCCTGGAAAGAAAGGGAAAGCAGAGTAGACTTAGAAGACATGTCAGCATTCCAAGTTTTAAGCCATAAAGCTCTTCTAGCTAAAATAGCTAGAGACATATACCTGACATCAACTCTAATGATATCAAAGATGGCATCACAGATAAAATTATTAGCATGTTGAAGAAGAATAATAATGCTATGAGATTTATGATCTGTTACTTGTTGCGCTAAAGCTTCTAACCAAAAAGTTGAAGCTGCAGCAACATCCGCTAAAGATATAGCAGGTCTAAGAAGATTACCTGAACACAAGTAAGCTTTTCTTAGAAAGGATTCAATTTTCCTATCTAAAGGATCCTTAAAGGAAGTACCATCTGCCGTAGGAATAGTAGTACGCTTAGCAAGAGTAGAGACAGCCCCATCAACCTTAGGGATTTTGTCCCAAAACTCTAATCTGTCAGATGGCACAGGATATAATTGCTTAAAACGTTTAGAAGGAGTAAATGAATTACCCAAATTATTCCATTCCCTGGAAATTACTTCAGAAATAGCACTAGGGACAGGAAAAACTTCTGGAATAACTACAGGAGATTTAAAAACCTTATTTAAACGTTTAGATTTAGTATCAAGAGGACCAGAATCCTCAATTTCTAATGCAATTAGGACTTCTTTAAGTAAAGAACGAATAAATTCCATTTTAAATAAATATGAAGATTTATCAGCATCAACCTCTGAGACAGAATCCTCTGAACCAGAAGAACCATTATCAGAATCAGAATGTTGATGTTCATTTAAAAATTCATCTGAAAAATGAGAAGTTTTAAAAGACTTTTTACGTTTACTAGAAGGAGGAATAACAGACATAGCCTTCTTAATGGATTTAGAAACAAAATCTCTTATGTTATCAGGAACACTCTGAGTATTAGATGTTGACGGAACAGCAACAGGTAATGTAACAGTACTAAAGGAAATATTATCTGCATTAACAAGTTTGTCATGACAAACAGTACAAACAACAGCTGGAGGAACAGATACCATAAGTTTACAGCAGATACACTTAGCTTTGGTAGCTCCAGCACCAGGCAGCGATTTTCCAGAAGTATCTTCTGACTCAGTTTCAACGTGGGACATCTTGCAATATGTAATAGAAAAAACAACATATAAAGCAAAATTGATCAAATTCCTTAAATGACAGTTTCAGGAATGGGAAAAAATGACAGTGAACAAGCTTCTAGCAACCAGAAGCAATAAATAATGAGACTTAAATAATGTGGAGACAATAGTGACGCCCATATTTTTTTAGCGCCAAAAATGACGCCCACATTATTTGGCGCCTAAATGCTTTTGGCGCCAAAAATGACGCCACATCCCGAACGCCGACACTTTTGGCGCAAAAGAACGTAAAAAATGACGCAACTTCCGGCGACACGTATGACGCCGGAAACAGAAAAAAAAATTTGCGCCAAAAAAGTCCGCGCCAAGAATGACGCAATAAAATGAAGCATTTTCAGCCCCCGCGAGCCTAACAGCCCACAGGGAAAAAGACAAATTTTAAGGTAAGAAAAAAATTGATTGATTCATATGCATTATCCCAAATATGAAACTGACTGTCTGAAATAAGGAATGTTGAACATCCTGAGTCAAGGCAAATAAATGTTTGAATACATATATTTAGAACTTTATAAAAAAGTGCCCAACCATAGCTTAGAGTGTCACAGAAAATAAGACTTACTTACCCCAGGACACTCATCTACATGTTGTAGAAAGCCAAACCAGTACTGAAACGAGAATCAGCAGAGGTAATGGTATATAAATAAGAGTATATCGTCAATCTGAAAAGGGAGGTAAGAGATGAATCTCTACGACCGATAACAGAGAACCTATGAAATAGACCCCGTAGAAGGAGATCATTAAATTCAAATAGGCAATACTCTCCTCACATCCCTCTGACATTCACTGCAGGCTGAGAGGAAAACCGGGCTCCAACCTGCTGCGGAGCGCATATCAACGTAGAATCTAGCACAAGCTTACTTCACCACCTCCATAGGAGGCAAAGTTTGTAAAAACTGATTTGTGGGTGTGGTGAGGGGTGTATTTATAGGCATTTTGAGGTTTGGGAAACTTTGCCCCTCCTGGTAGGAATGTATATCTCATACGTCACTAGCTCATGGACTCTTGCTAATTACATGAAAGAAATGAACACATGAAAAACAAAATGTACCTGATAAACTAATTTCTTTAATGTTGGTGAGAGTCCATGAAACATCCCATGTGGGATTATACTCCAGTACACTAGGATGAGGCAAAAACAACTCTGCATACTAAAGATTTAATTCCCCCCCCAATCTGTTCCTCAGTCATACGTATGAACAAATAGATGGAGAAAAACAGAAAAGCTGTAAAGTCAAAGCATTGCAAATTAAGTACTGTTACCAACTGTACAATAAAAAAAGGGTTGGGCTCGTGGACTCTCAGGTAAGCATAAATTGTGTTTCCTTTCATAATATGGTGAGAGTCCACGAGACATCACATATGGGGTCCTATACCCAAGCAGTGAAGTCCATGAGACCACCATGAAGTAGGGCAGGACAACCATTAAGACAGTTATGTTAGTGATAAAGCACTTCGATCCACAAAAATTCCCTACAAAATGCATCTTCTGAAGAGGAATACACGTCAAAGTGGTAGAATTCTTTAAAGAAGACCAATTAGCCGCGTTATATATCTGGCCTGTAGAAGCCGCTTTCTTGAAGGCTCAGGAAGTAGCCACTTAGTGGAATGAACAGTAATACACTAAGCAGGAGAAAAGGAAGATACACCTTGTGATCAAAGGCCTTAAGCCAAGCTTATTTACCCTTTCAAGGTCCAGATAAATTATCAAATAAAAAAGGAGAAAGCCTAAAATCATATGTAGCTTTGATATAGAACTTTAATACTCTAACAACATTCTGGTTGTGAAGAAGTCACTCCTTATATATAATTTCCTGATTGATGGTATCTGTAGATACTACCTTTGGAAGAAAAGAATGGTTGGTTCTCAGAACAGTCTTATTCTGATAAAAAATCAGGAAAGGAGAATTGCAAGATAGATCTGAGAGCTCAGAAATTGTCATTTGTCAAGAAATTGCCATGAGAAAAATAACTTTCTAGGATGAAAACTGAAGGTCTAACCCATGCATAGGTTCAAACAAAGGGGCTTGAAGGATCCTCAAAACCAAATTAAGATTTAATGGAGGATTAACTGGTCAATAACAGGTCTGATTCTGATCAAGGCTTGAACAAAGGTCTGGATATCAGGATGTTTGACAATTTTCTTGTAATATAAGATATAAAATTTGTCCCTTGAGGAAACTCAAGGATAAGCCGTTCTCCAAACCAACCACTGTAGAGCTCTAGAAATTCAAAGGGAATTCCAGCAGTATCCCTTGCTAGCACACCTGGATAAAAAGTTTTCCAGGTGTGGCTAAGAAGCGGCCATGATCAGACGCAAAAAATGAAGCTCTCAGTCTTCTTCTAATAATCCGCTTATTATTCCAAAGGAACCACATCATCCCACTGTATAACTACAAGATTTATCTACTTAAGCTTATCCTGCTTCAAATGGTACCAAGAACTTCTAAGCATAATTCCTGGGACCTGATCTAGCCTGGCATGAATCAAGGCGGCGGCCTACACTGAAGTTCACGGCACCCCCCCCCGGTCCTCCGGGTTTAGCAACTCGGGATCTGCCAACACATTTATATACAAGATCAAATATGGAAGAGTTCCACATCACCTTGCAGTCTTTGCTTGAAAACCTTGAGACTAAGATGGTCAGCGCATTTACAGATGTAACAGCACTATGTCGAACTTTGGGCAGTGACCGAGCCATATGGTCTAGCGAGAATCCGCCTCTTAACAGTAGAAAAGGAGATATATCGGGACAATATGGGCCACCCCTAGAATGTTTATAGCTGAAAGAGGAGATCCCACAGCAAATATCAGAAGGACACAGTGAGAGACAACTACAAACAGCAAACCATGTCTCGGGAAAGCCAAAACTTATGGCTCCTACCCAGTGCAATTCAGCCGATCGCCTGGTGAAAGGTTAGAGAACAGTGATCCCAGCTTCAGGGACTATGACTACAATGGAGAGCACTCACAATTTAATAAGTCCCAATAATACACCAGGGACCTCGCTATCTGTGACTTTACACACGGCTCCCTCTCTCATCAATGTGAGACCTGACAAGGACTTTGCTCCTACTTGCAATAGGAGTTTGGTGGCACTGCAATCAATTGGTCGTCTGCTGAATGTTTAATTACCGGAGCTGCCTATCATCCACTTCATCCTGTTGGCTCGTTCTCACAATTCAGAGCTGCAGAACGCTGCACTAGCTGAGACCCTGGACTTTTGCTCCCTAAGAAGCGGCATCGGCTGAATAATAATACCTTCTCTGGCTTTGAGAAGAGAGCTCATCTTTCCTTGTCCTCAACCAGCAAAACTGTCATTGAGTCCTGGTGGGACGCTCACTGAACTGCACTTCTCTTCGCAAGCTAGAACGCTTTTGTACAACACGGCTCTGCCTCTTTTCTAAGTGCTCAACCTTATGTCCTAAAATTTCTCAGTTTGCCCTTTTATATCTTTCACTATGGATATAGTCTTTCATTTATATATACTCTCAATAGTAATAATGCACCCAATTATATCCAGTATCTAACTCTCCCTAAAGTATGATCCATATCTGTGTTTTGTTATGTATCTTATGCTGCAGGTTATTCATTTATTATCTGTCATAACTGTAGGTCAATACAGACCATATCAGATGCTAAATTGGATTTACTATTGTGCTCCATATATTAGCATGTATGCTTAATTTACATTAGAATAACCCAGATTTGGCTATAGCATATATTCAAAGCGCTAAAATATTCCAGATTGCTCAATTTTGTATACCAACATTGTTATCTAGAAGGCGGCTAATCATATCTGTGAATGTTACTGGCATTCTGCCTTGCACTTCTGTTGGCTTATGGCTGTAACAACATGCTTGTACTAATAGGAAGGTGTACACTATTTAACAAAAACCTGATAATACTCCCACAGGAGTGGGAGTAGAAGCTCATCACTGTAGCCTTGGACAGCTCTGGATTATACTTAATTTTAAAAGTCAGGGTAGAGTGAAAGACTTTTCCAAATCCACCTAACTTAAAGCATTGTGGGTCACTTAATTCTCATACCTTGATGAGTCGCTTCTGTTATTTATAATCATAGCTGCCCATAATACTACATTCTTTACTCCTCCATATCTGTAGAAGATCCACATAAATCCTACGCTCCCCAAACATTACTATAAAATTACTATGTGTGGTCGCTATATCATGTATTATCCCATAACATGCAACGCTGATATGTATTTATATGCATCAACTCCATCATTGTTTATCCTATTCTGCAAGGATCAAACTAGGTTTAAGAGTGACCGCATACACCATTAGATTGAGTTCATATATTTTCATAAACTATTATAACAAGCCAGTTAATAAGTTACAATTCATGTTCCAAGAGTGGCTGTTTATATCATTAGAGTTTCTTTATATGCAAGATATTTGTAATAGGGTCCATTAGTGACCCTCTGTGAAACATGAGGAACCCTAATTTTACATTGCAAAAAAAAAAAAGAAGAGGTTCCAATTTATGGCTCTTAGTCCTTTGTACGTTGTTTCATCAGTGTTATTTGATTTGACCATTTTTAGCTTTAAGTTAAACAAGCAGACTGCTATATTCTAGTGTCTTGCCATTATGATGGATAGTAGTTTACACTTCTGTATTGTAAACTGTTTGATTATTTTTGTAAACTATAACAACCTCAATAAAAAAATGATAAATAAAAAAAAAAAAAAGTTTTCAAAACCTTATTGTATATACCCACTATTGATGTTGATTAAAGTATATGATCTTATGTGTAATATAAGCTACTGTATACCTAGCAAAAGTGGAGTTGTGACATAATTCTCCATAGGAGTCAATTTGGTCGTTGTCTATCATGTAGTATTATCTATACTTGTAAGCATACATCAAACAATATTTAGATAATTATTTCCCTTTTATTAAGGTAAACCTTATATTCATAAGTGTCCTATTATAAATTATGAAATATTTATTGTTTCGTTGCTTTCAAACTATAGTACAGTGAATTTATAAATATACCAAATAATTACTATTCTCGTTCATCCCATGCGGTATAACTGTGTTGAGATTAAAAACACATATTTTTTCCATTTTTAGTAGTCTCTGTTCAGTTTCTCCTCCCCTAATTAATGGACTCAACCTTTCTAGTCACCCAACATCTAAAACTTTGGTGTTGCCATTGTGGGACTGAAGAAAATGTTTTGCAAATCTGGTAATTTTTTTTACCATTATCTGTGTCTTCCTGAGCTGTTCTAATATTTCTAAGATGTTCGGACATCCGTGTACCCAGATTTCTAGTGGTCATTCCTACGTAGTAAAAATTACAACTGCCGTAAATACAATAAATTACATTGGTACTTTTACAGTTTATATGGTCTTTGATTTTCCAGACTTTGTTAAATCTGTCAATTATCGTCTGTTTTTTAATCATATATTGGCAAACCCTACAGTTGCCGCATGCTATAGATCCCTTATATATTGGAGATTTATTCACATTTCTATCAAAATGTCTTCTAGTCAAAGAATCGCTAATATTTGTTGCTCGTCTAAAAGTGAATAGTGGTTTGTCTGGAATAAGGGGTCTGAATAATATGTCTGCTGTTAGTACGTGCCAATGCTTATTAAAGATATTATTAATATGATCACTAGCTGCTGAGTATGTGGATATAAACCTTAGACTTTTGATTTGGTCTTTGCCCTTAGGCGTGAGTAGTTCTCGTCTATCGCTTGTTAGTGCTTTATTATATGCTCTGGCTAGGGACTTTCTAGAATATCCTCTTTTTAATAGTCTGTCTCTCAGATCCAATGCTGCTATTTTAAAGGTATCAATTGTACTACAATTTCTTCTTAGACGTAAATATTCGCCCACTGGTAGTCCTTTAATTGTAGAAGGGTGGTGATGGCTCTTTGTGTGAAGTATGTTATTCGTAGCTGTGGGTTTTCTATAAACGTCTGTCATTAGGTAGTTTTCATTCCTATTAATTTTGGGGTCTAGGAACTCTATTTTTTCGTTATTAATTGTAGATGTCAAGTATAACCCAAATGGGTTAACATTTAGTACCTTAATGAACTCTAGCAGGAGGTTTTCAGGACCATTCCACACAAAAAATATGTAATCTATATATCAGGACCAGTGGGATATGTGGGTGGTAAAGTGTTTCATAGACTCATGAAATACCACCGTTTCTTCCCACCAGCCCAGATATATATTTGCATATGTGGGGGCACATGAAGTGCCCATTGCGGTATCACATAATTGCAGGTAAAACCTGTTGTCAAAGACAAAACAGTTATGAGTCAGGACAAATTTCAAAAGTGAGATAAAAAAAATCCTTTAAATCATTGGGCATATTCGGTTCCTTGCATAGATAATAGGAAATAGCTTTACAGCCCCAGTGAGTTTGGATGCTAGTGTAGAGAGACTCCACATCACATGTTACTAGGATAGTCTCTGAATGAATCTCTACTTCTTGCATTTTGTTTAGAATATGCATCGTGTCCCTTATATAAGATGGAAGTGACTCTACTATGTGTCTTAGTCTTGCATCAACATATTTGCTTGCCTTTCCCGTTAGGGAGCTGATGCCTGACACAATCGGCCTCCTTGGTGGATTAGATAGATTTTTGTGTACTTTCAGCAGCAGATACAGTGTGGCTACCCTGGGTTGTTTCACTTCTAAGAAACTGAACTCTTTGAGGTCTATAGTCCCTTTAGCCAGGGCTTCATTTATTAGTTTGTTATAGTTACTCAGAAACATCTCTGTGGGGTTACCTAGAAGACTTTTGTAGTTATTATTGTTTGAGAGTTGTCGCTTGGCCTCTTCTTGATACATATAGTTAGGCCAAATTACTATATTTCCCCCTTTATCACTTCTCTTTATTTGAACATTGTTATATTTTTGTAGTTCTTTTAAAGCATTATATTCCTCTGTAGATAGATTGTTACCCTCTTTATTGGTGTCAACTGGTATAGATAGTATATCATTGCACACCAAATTGAGGAAGGTCAGAGCATTAGATGATGTACTGTTAGGGGGTACAAAATGTTATTTAGCTTTGAGAATATGACACCAACTATTATCTCCCTTAGGTAATTTCTTCCCTATTAGTTTCTTCTTTCAGATTAATTAAGTTATCTATAGCTGACATGTCTGCTTTGTCTAATGACTGATCATCTGAATTAGAGAAGTATTTTCAATAAGATTTTTCGAGTAGACAAATGCGTATCTTTAATAGCTTCGAATGTATTCAAAGACGGGGTAGGTATAAAGGATAGGCCTTTTTTGAGGACAGAAATCTGAGTAGAAGTAAGAACTTTTTCAGAGAGATTAATTATATTAAGTTCTGCAGACTCTATTTCTTTTTGTGTAGTGGCTTCTGGTTGAAGCGTACCTGTCTTCTTGTTCTGAGCCCGTTTTCCCCGTCCCCTCCAGGTTCTCCGCCTAAAGGGATGAGGGCACCATTATTAACTTTATGGGGTTGGATTCTGTTTTTAAGTATTGTTTTAGGTCTGATTTCTGTATCTGAATAATCAGCATCAGTACTATCCCCTTCTTTGTATGAAACATCTGATTCTAAACTTGCAGTTTTATTTTTACCCCATGAATAAATGGTTTCTTTAGAGTAATCGCTGAGGTCTCTGTCTATCTTGCGCTCTTTCTTTTCTGATATAAATTTAGCAAATTTCTCAACTTCTCCTTTTGTTTAGTTATAGGATTTCTGGAAATCCTCATTTAATTCATATCCTTTCAAATCTTCGCACAGTTTAGAGATTTCCCCAATGAGCACTTGGTAAGGGCACTTTCCCATTTAATTTTGAATTCTGGTTTGAAATCACTGAAAGAGGGAAAAAGTTTAAGACGTAAACCTCTGGGAATAACTGAATTATCATTGTAAAAGTTATACATCCCGATATTCCATTGTCTCTTAATTTACTTTTTCCTTATCCTTTTTAAATCTTTCAGTGCTTCGTACCATTCTGCTGAACTGTTATTCTCGTTAGTATTTTTATTTAATTTTTTAATTCTAAAGTTAAATTAAAAATGTCTTCAGTCCATTTGAGCATTTCTGCCCCTAAGTCAAATGTGGCCATGTTGTGTGTGGAGATAATAAATAAAAATTGTGTGCTCTAGTAACTTCAGCGTGTGGGCTTGGAAACCCACACTAATACATTGCACTAGGAAAGGGATATATTACTGGCACTACGTGTGAGGAAGGAAAAGGAAATCCTTAAAAAAGGGTACCGGTGCTGCCCCTTTTAAATATAACAGGAAAATTCAAAAGAGAGAAAGAGAATAAGGGACTATGATAGCACTCATTCCTACCTAATTGTAACAACATAAAAGAAAAACTATCGCCTAGATTACAAGTCTTGCGTTAGCCTTAAAAAGCAGCGTTGAGGGGTTCCAACGCTGCTTTTTAACGCCCGCTGGTATTACGAGTCTGGCAGGTACAGGGGTAACGCTCACTTTTTTTCCGCAATTTTAGCGTACCGCAAATACCTTACGTCAATTGCGTATCCTATCTTTTTAATGGGATTTTCCTAACGCCGGTATTACGATTGCTGGAAAAAGTGAGCGGTACAGCCTCTCCTGTCCAGACTCCTACCGCATTTAAAAGTCAGTAGTTAAGAGTTTTATGGGCTAACGCCGTAACATAAAACTCTTAACTAAAGTGCTAAAAAGTACACTAGCACCCATAAACTACTTATTATCCCCTAAACCGAGCCCCCCCTCCCACATCTCAAACACTTAACTAAAATGTTTAACCCCTAATCTGCCGACCGGACAACACCACCACTTTAATAAATATATTAACCCCTAAACCGCCGCACTCCCGCCTCGCAAACACTAGTTACATTTTATTAACCCCAAATCTGCCAGCCCTAACATCGCCAACACCTACCTACATTTATAAACCCCTAATCTGCCGCCCCCAATGTCGCCGCAACTATATTAAACGTATTAAATCTAAATCTAACCCTAACACCCCCCTAACTTAAATATAATTTTAAAAAATATAAATAAAATTACTACAATTAATTAAATTATTCCTATTTAAAACTAAATACTTACCTGTAAAATAAACCCTAAGATAGCTACAATATAACTAATAGTTACATTGTAGCTAGCATAGGGTTTATTTTTTATTTTACAGGCAACTTTGTATTTATTTTAACTAGGTACAATAGTTATTAAATAGTTATTAACTATTTAATAGCTACCTAGTTAAAATAAGTACAAATTTACCTGTAAAATAAACCCTAACCTAAGTTACAATTACACGTAACACTACACTATAATTAGATTAATTACCTAAACTAACTACAATTAATTACAATTAAATTAAATAAACTAAATTACGAAAAAAAAACACTAAATTACAGAAAATAAAAAAGAAATTACAAATTTTTAAACTAATTACACCTAATCTAATCCCCCTAAAAAAATAAAAAAGCCTCCAAAAATAAAAAATTCCCTACCCTATACTAAATTACAAATAGCCCTTAAAAGGGCCTTTTGCAGGGCATTGCCCCAAAGTAATCAGCTCTTTTACCTGTAAAAAAAACATAATTTATGTAAGAACTTACCTGATAAATTCATTTCTTTCATATTAGCAAGAGTCCATGAGCTAGTGACGTATGGGATATACATTCCTACCAGGAGGGGCAAAGTTTCCCAAACCTTAAAATGCCTATAAATACACCCCTCACCACACCCACAATTCAGTTTAACGAATAGCCAAGAAGTGGGGTGATAAGAAAAAAGTGTGAAAGCATATAAAATAAGGAATTGGAATAATTGTGCTTTATACAAAAAAATCATAACCACCACAAAAAAGGGCGGGCCTCATGGACTCTTGCTAATATGAAAGAAATGAATTTATCAGGTAAGTTCTTACATAAATTATGTTTTCTTTCATGTAATTAGCAAGAGTCCATGAGCTAGTGACGTATGGGATAATGACTACCCAAGATGTGGATCTTTCCACGCAAGAGTCACTAGAGAGGGAGGGATAAAATAAAGACAGCCAATTCCTGCTGAAAATAATCCACACCCAAAATAAAGTTTAATGAAAAACATAAACAGAAGATTCAAACTGAAACCGCTGCCTGAAGTACTTTTCTACCAAAAACTGCTTCAGAAGAAGAAAATACATCAAAATGGTAGAATTTAGTAAAAGTATGCAAAGAGGACCAAGTTGCTGCTTTGCAAATCTGATCAACCGAAGCTTCATTCCTAAACGCCCAGGAAGTAGAAACTGACCTAGTAGAATGAGCTGTAATCCTTTGAGGCGGAGTTTTACCCGACTCGACATAGGCATGATGAATTAAAGATTTCAACCAAGATGCCAAAGAAATGGCAGAAGCTTTCTGGCCTTTTCTAGAACCGGAAAAGATAACAAATAGACTAGAAGTCTTCCGGAAAGACTTAGTAGCTTCATCATAATATTTCAAAGCTCTAACAACATCCAAAGAATGCAACAATTTCTCCTTAGAATTCTTAGGATTAGGACATAATGAAGGAACCACAATTTCTCTACTAATGTTGTTGGAATTCACAACCTTAGGTAAAAATTCAAAAGAAGTTCGCAAGGAACAAAACTTTCCAAGAAAGTAATTTAATGTCCAATGAATGCATAGGTTCAAACGGAGGAGCTTGAAGAGCCCCCAGAACCAAATTCAAACTCCAAGGAGGAGAAATTGACTTAATGACAGGTTTTATACGAACCAAAGCTTGTACAAAACAATGAATATCAGGAAGATTAGCAATCTTTCTGTGAAAAAGAACAGAAAGAGCAGAGATTTGTCCTTTCAAAGAACTTGCGGATAAACCTTTATCTAAACCATCCTGAAGAAACTGTAAAATTCTCGGAATTCTAAAAGAATGCCAAGAAAAATGATGAGAAAGACACCAAGAAATATAAGTCTTCCAGACTCTATAATATATCTCTCTGGATACAGATTTACGAGCATGTAACATAGTATTAATCACAGAGTCAGAGAAACCTCTTTGACCAAGAATCAAGCGTTCAATCTCCATACCTTTAAATTTAAGGATTTGAGATCCTGATGGAAAAAAGGACCTTGCGACAGAAGGTCTGGTCTTAGCGGAAGAGTCCACGGATGGAAAGAGGCCATCCGGACAAGATCCGCATACCAAAACCTGTGAGGCCATGCCGGAGCTACCAGCAGAACAAACGAGCATTCCTTCAGAATCTTGGAGATGACTCTTGGAAGAAGAACTAGAGGCGGAAAGATATAGGCAGGATGATACTTCCAAGGAAGTGATAATGCATCCACTGCTTCCGCCTGAGGATCCCGGGATCTGGACAGATACCTGGGAAGTTTCTTGTTTAGATGAGACACCATCAGATCTATTTCTGGAAGCTCCCACATTTGAACAATCTGAAGAAATACCTCTGGGTGAAGAGACCATTCGCCCGGATGCAACGTTTGGCGACTGAGATAATCCGCTTCCCAATTGTCTATACCTGGGATATGAACCGCAGAGATTAGACAGGAGCTGGATTCCGCCAAAACCAGAATTCGAGATACTTCTTTCATAGCCAGAGGACTGTGAGTCCCTCCTTGATGATTGATGTATGCCACAGTTGTGACATTGTCTGTCTGAAAACAAATGAACGATTCTCTCTTCAGAAGAGGCCAAGACTGAAGAGCTCTGAAAATTGCACGGAGTTCCAAAATATTGATCGGTAATCTCACCTCCTGAGATTCCCAAACTCCTTGTGCCGTCAGAGATCCCCACACAGCTCCCCAACCTGTGAGACTTGCATCTGTTGAAATTACAGTCCAGGTCGGAAGAACAAAAGAAGCCCCCTGAATTAAACGATGGTGATCTGTCCACCACGTTAGAGAGTGTCGTACAATCGGTTTTAAAGATATTAATTGAGATATCTTTGTGTAATCCCTGCACCATTGATTCAGCATACAGAGCTGAAGAGGTCGCATGTGAAAACGAGCAAAGGGGATCGCGTCCGATGCAGCAGTCATAAGACCTAGAATTTCCATGCATAAGGCTACCGAAGGGAATGATTGTGACTGAAGGTTTCGACAAGCTGAAATCAATTTTAGACGTCTCTTGTCTGTCAAAGACAGAGTCATGGACACTGAATCTATCTGGAAACCCAGAAAGGTTACCCTTGTCTGAGGAATCAATGAACTTTTTAGTGAATTGATCCTCCAACCATGATCTTGAAGAAACAACACAAGTTGATTCGTATGAGATTCTGCTAAATGTAAAGACTGAGCAAGTACCAAGATATCGTCCAAATAAGGAAATACCGCAATACCCTGTTCTCTGATTACAGACAGAAGGGCACCGAGAACCTTTGTAAAAATTCTTGGAGCTGTAGCTAGGCCAAACGGCAGAGCCACAAACTGGTAATGCTTGTCCAGAAAAGAGAATCTCAGGAACTGATAATGATCTGGATGAATCGGAATATGCAGATATGCATCCTGTAAATCTATTGTGGACATATAATGCCCTTGCTGAACAAAAGGCAAGATAGTCCTTACAGTTACCATTTTGAACGTTGGTATCATTACATAACGATTCAATATTTTTAGATCCAGAACTGGTCTGAAGGAATTCTCCTTCTTTGGTACAATGAAGAGATTTGAATAAAACCCCATCCCCTGTTCCAGAACTGGAACTGGCATAATTACTCCAGCCAACTCTAGATCTGAAACACATTTCAGAAATGCTTGAGCTTTCACTGGATTTACTGGGACACGGGAAAGAAAAAATCTCTTTGCAGGAGGTCTTATCTTGAAACCAATTCTGTACCCTTCTGAAACAATGTTCTGAATCCAAAGATTGTGAACAGAATTGATCCATATTTCTTTGAAAAAACGTAACCTGCCCCCTACCAGCTGAGCTGGAATGAGGGCCGCACCTTCATGTGGACTTAGAAGCTGGCTTTGCTTTTCTAGAAGGCTTGGATTTATTCCAGACTGGAGATGGTTTCCAAACTGAAACTGCTCCTGAGGATGAAGGATCAGGCTTTTGTTCTTTGTTGAAACGAAAGGAACGAAAACAATTATTAGCCCTGTTTTTACCCTTAGATTTTTTATCCTGTGGTAAAAAAGTTCCTTTCCCACCAGTAACAGTTGAGATAATAGAATCCAACTGAGAACCAAATAATTTGTTACCCTGGAAAGAAATGGAAAGTAGAGTTGATTTAGAAGACATATCAGCATTCCAAGTTTTAAGCCATAAAGCTCTTCTAGCTAAAATAGCTAGAGACATAAACCTGACATCAACTCTGATAATATCAAAAATGGCATCACAGATAAAATTATTAGCATGTTGAAGAAGAATAATAATATTATGAGAATCATGATCTGTTACTTGTTGCGCTAAAGTTTCCAACCAAAAAGTTGAAGCTGCAGCAACATCAGCCAATGATATAGCAGGTCTAAGAAGATTACCTGAACACAGATAAGCTTTTCTTAGAAAGGATTCAATTTTCCTATCTAAAGGATCCTTAAACGAAGTACCATCTGACGTAGGAATAGTAGTACGTTTAGCAAGGGTAGAAATAGCCCCATCAACTTTAGGGATTTTGTCCCAAAATTCTAATCTGTCAGACGCCACAGGATATAATTGCTTAAAACGTTTAGAAGGAGTAAATGAATTACCCAAATTATTCCATTCTCTGGAAATTACTTCAGAAATAGCACCAGGAACAGGAAAAACTTCTGGAATAACCACAGGAGATTTAAAGACCTTATCTAAACGTTTAGATTTAGTATCAAGAGGACCAGAATCCTCAATTTCTAAAGCAATTAGTACTTCTTTAAGTAAAGAACGAATAAATTCCATTTTAAATAAATATGAAGATTTATCAGCATCAATCTCTGAGACAGAATCCTCTGAACCAGAAGAGTCATTAGAATCAGAATGATGATGTTCATTTAAAAATTCATCTGTATAAAGAGAAGTTTTAAAAGATTTTTTATGTTTACTAGAAGGAGGAATAACAGACATAGCCTTCTTCAGAAACAAAATCTCTTATGTTATCAGGAACATTCTGAACATTAGATGTTGATGGAACTGCAACAGGTAATGGTACATTACTAAAGGAAATATTATCTGCATTAACAAGTTTGTCATGACAATTAATACAAACAACAGCTGGAGGAATAGCTACCAAAAGTTTAGAGCAGATACACTTAGCTTTGGTAGTTCCAGCACCAGACAGCGATTTTCCTGAAGTATCTTCTGACTCAGATGCAACGTGAGACATCTTGCAATATGTAAGAGAAAAAACAACATATAAAGCAAAATTGATCAAATTCCTTAAATGACAGTTTCAGGAATGGGAAAAAATGCCAGTGAACAAGCTTCTAGCAACCAGAAGCAATAAATAATGAGACTTAAATAATGTGGAGACAAAAGCGACGCCCATATATTTTTAGCGCCAAATAAGACGCCCACATTATTTGGCGCCTAAATGCATTTGACGCCAAAAATGACGCCACGTCCGGAACGCCAAAATTTTTTGGCGCAAAAGAACGTCAAAAATGACGCAACTTCCGGCGACACGTATGACGCCGGAAACAGAAAAGATTTTTTGCGCCAAAAAAGTCTGCGCCAAAAATGACGCAATAAAATGAAGCATTTTCAGCCCCCGCGAGCCTAACAGCCCACAGGGAAAAAAGTCAAATCTTTAAGGTAAGAAAAATATTTGATTCAAATGCATTATCCCAAATATGAAACTGACTGTCTGAAAATAAGGAATGTTGAACATCCTGAGTCAAGGCAAATAAATGTTTGAATACATATATTTAGAACTTTATTAAAAAAGTGCCCAACCATAGCTTAGAGTGTCACAGAAAATAAGACTTACTTACCCCAGGACACTCATCTACATGTTTGTAGAAAGCCAAACCAGTACTGAAACGAAAATCAGCAGAGGTAATGGTATATTTATAAGAGTATATCGTCGATCTGAAAAGGGAGGTAAGAGATGAATCTCTACGACCGATAACAGAGAACCTATGAAATAGACCCCGTAGAAGGAGATAATTGAATTCAAACAGGCAATACTCTCCTCACATCCCTCTGACATTCACTGCACGCTGAGAGGAAAACCGGGCTCCAACCTGCTGCGGAGCGCATATCAATGTAGAATCTAGCACAAACTTACTTCACCACCTCCATAGGAGGCAAAGTTTGTAAAACTGAATTGTGGGTGTGGTGAGGGGTGTATTTATAGGCATTTTAAGGTTTGGGAAACTTTGCCCCTCCTGGTAGGAATGTATATCCCATACGTCACTAGCTCATGGACTCTTGCTAATTACATGAAAGAAAAAAATACAAATACCCCCCAACATTAAAACCCACCACCCACACACCCAACCCTACTCTAAAACCCCCCCAATCCCCCTTAATAAAACCTAACACTAACCCCTTGAAGATCACCCTACCTTGAGACGTCTTCACCCAGCCGGGCACAAGTGGACCTCCAGAGGGGCAGAAGTCTTCATCCAATTCGGCCAGAAGAGGACATCCAGACCAGCAGAAGTCTTCATCCAGGCGGCATCTTGTATCTTCTTCCATCCAGAGCGGAGTGGGTCCATCTTGAAGACATCCGACGCGGAGCATCCTCTTCCATCCGACGGCGACTGAAGAATGAAGGTTCCTTTAAGTGACGTCATCCAAGATGGCGTCCCTTCAATTCCGATTGGCTGATAGAATCCTATCAGCCAATCGGAATTAAGGTAGGAAAAATCCTATTGGCTGATGCAATCAGCCAATAGAATTGAGCTTGCATTCTATTGGCTGATTGGAACAGCTAATAGAATGCAAGCTCAATCCTATTGGCTGATTGGATCAGCCAATAGGATTAAACTTCAATTCTATTGGCTGATCCAATCAGCCAATAGGATTTTTCCTACCTTAATTCCGATTGGCTGATAGGATTCTATCAGCCAATTGGAATTGAAGGGACACCATCTTGGATGACGTCACTTAAAGGAACCTTCATTCTTCAGTCGCCGTCGGATGGAAGAGGATGCTCCGCGTCGGATGTCTTCAAGATGGACCCGCTCCGCTCCGGATGAAAGAAGATAGAAGATGCCGCCTAATAACTATTCTACCTAGTTAAAATAAATACAAACTTGCCTGTTAAAAAACAAAAAACCCTAAGCTAGCTACAATGTAACTATTAGTTATATTGTAGCTAGCTTAGGGTTTATTTTACAGGTAAGTATTTAGTTTTAAATAGAAATAATTTAGTTAATTATAGTAAATTTATTTAGATGTATTTAAATTATATTTAAGTTAGGGGGGTGTTAGGGTTAGACTTAGGTTTAGGGGTTAATAAATGTATTAAAGTGGCGGCGACATTGGCGGCGGAAGATCAGGGGTTAATAAATTTAATATAGTTGCGGCGACGTTGGGGGGGGCAGATTAGGGGTTACTAAATAAAATGTAGGGTTCGGCGATGTTGGGGGCATCAGATTAGGGGTTCATAAGTATAATGTAGGTGGCGGCGGTGTCCGGAGCGGCAGATTAGTGGTTAATAATATAATGTAGGTGGCGATGATGTCAGGGGCGGCAGATTAGGGGTTAATAAGTGTAAGATTAGGGGTGTTTAGACTCGGTGTTCATGTTAGGGTGTTAGGTGTGGACATAACTTATTTCCCCATAGGAAACAATGGGGCTGCGTTAGGAGCTGAATGCTGCTTTTTTGAAGGTGTTAGGTTTTTTTTTCCTGCCAGCTCAGCCCCATTGTTTCCTATGGGGAAATCGTGCATGAGCACGTTTTACCAGCTCACCGCTACCATAAGCAGCGCTGGTATTACAGCGAGATGTGGAGCTAAATTTTGCTCAACGCTCACTTTTCTGTGGCTAACGCTGGCTTGCAGAAAACTCGTAATACCAGCGTTGTCTTAAGTGAGCGGTGAGAAAAAAAGGCTCATTAGCACTGCACACCATTACCGACAAAAACTAGTAATTTAGCCATTTAATTGTAAATATTTTAAAATCAGAGAAAAACTCTGTCCACCACACACCAAACCCACTCCCTGTAAAACACAGTGAGTCACTACCCTGTTTCCTGGCCGATATCTGGAAATGTCGGCTCCAGGTGACAGGAGTGACCAACAAAGGAAAAATGTAAAAGTTTATAACAGACGCGTTTTAGCCGCTAATCGGCCTCTCCCAATGTGAACAATTACAATTTGTTGGTGAAATGAACAAGCCGAAGCTACTCTGTGGGCTGTCATATAAACACCATTGGATAGTGAGTTAACCAATCAAATGTGGTTAAACCTACACACCGTCATTATGACAGCGATTGCATTAGATAGACACTTATAACAGATATTCATTGTGGTGCATAACTTGTATTTAGCGGTGTATATTTCGTTAAACAGGGACTCGAGTGATGTAATTACTGTTTATGTTCGGTCATAACCGTATTTTCATATTAGATTACTGTTTGAGGCTGTGCCAAGTCTGAAGAGCTTTGAAAATTACGGGGAGTTCCAGAATATTTATTGATAAACTCACTAACACTCTTGTACTCTCTGAGACCCCCTACTTATTAGGCTGCTGTCTGTGGTGATCACCATCCCCTTTGGGCAAAGAAAGGAAGCCCCCTGAATAGTGGATGGGTAAGTCTGCCACCATGTTAAAAACTGTCTTGGCTTGAGTTCTAACAGGATCCTCTGAGAAAGATCCTAGTAGTTTCCATTTCCCTCTTGCAAAATCTGCATGTGGAGAAGCAGCAGATGAAATCTAAAAAATGGGACTGTGTCTGAAGCAGCCACCATGGAAATCACCACTTCCCTGCATTGAGCAACTGAAGGAAGAAAATTGAGCTAAAGCAAGGCACCATCTAGTTGCAACTTAATTCTGCATTGATCTGTTAGATAACTCCACAGTCACAGATTGGATTAGATTATAGACCCAAAAAGGGACACACAGAGGAATAAAGGAGCTCTTTGGGAGGTTGATTTTTTAACTGTGACTGTGAGGCAGTTGTAGAAATGCTTGAGAGTGTGTTACTGTCTTTTGGAAAGAGGGTGCTTGTACTAAAATATAGTTCAGATATAGAGCTACAGAGATTCCCTGAGCTTGCACCAAAATTGGCAGTACTCCTAGCACTCCTGTAAAGACTTTGGGAGCTATTGTCAGAACAAAAGGAAGCACCACAACTTTCCGAAATGTGTTTGTAGTTTTGAGATCCAGATAGGCCAAAAAGGTAACTTCTTTCTTTGGTACTATAAAAAAAGGATAGACAGAACCCTTGATTAAATTCTGAATTTTTGTCATTGTATACTATCTTTGCACCCAGCAATATGGAACTCATGATAATAATAATAATAATATGGAATAGGAGCAATTACTCCCATTGGTTTCAAGTCCTTTACACATGCCAGAAAGTCTTTAGCCTTTAGGTGATCTCAAGTTACTTAAGACCAGAGGAATCCTCCTTGTGGTGGGTTTAATGAAGACTATTCGGTACCCCTGAGAAATTATTTCCAACAGCCAAGGGTCTTAAACAAACCTCTCCCAAGCCTCCTGAAAAAAGTGTTAAATTTTCCCCTTACCAGACTCTCGACTGGAATAGAAGTTGCACCATTATGCAGACTTAGAGGTGGGATTGGGTTTCTTGGATTGCTTGGTTTTAGACCAGGGTTTACAGAATGTTTTGGGAAACCTGTCCTCTGGGTAGAGGTGGAGGAAGTTTTTTGGTTCTAAGACTGTCAAAAAGAGCGAAAGGGCTCTGCGGACATAAACATATAGTTCGCCAGGTAAAAGAAAAATCTGTGAAAGCCTTAAAGCTTTCTGTCAATGGGATACTTGAAAGATGTACTGTCCTCTAAGGGAATTGTAGTTTGCCTGGCAAGCATAGATATTGTTCCATCCTCCTCAGGTATAGTTTCCAATACTTCCAATTTTGTAGAGGGAACATGTTTATGAATTTGGCAGACAGAATAAAGGGAACACATGGTTTGTTCCATTCCTTGGTAATTAAATCAGAGACTAAGTTAGGCACTGGAAAGATAGACAGCAATCTTTTTATTGGTTGCTTGTCTGTAATAGGAGAGTCCTCCACTTCAAAGGCAAAACCTCCCATAACAGAGCATGAATATTAAAGAATACATTCTCTGCCATATCTTCGGCAGTGTGGTCTGGAGATTCTGATAATTCTTCCTCAGAGACCCACAAAATATACACACAGATAGTGGAGAGAGAGTGATTTCATTGAAGGCAATGAATTGAAATTTTTAGAATTAAAACATAATTTATGCTTGAAATTAATTTCATGGTGGTGAGAGTCCGCGATCGATTACTCCTGGGAATTACTCTACCCTGCAACTAGGATGAGGCAAATATTCTTAAACCCCAAATACTCTATAAAACCCTTACTACCTCACTGGCACCTCGGTCTAACTAATAGCAAAAAGAGGTAGGAAAATAATCAAGAGTAATAAAAGTAGGAGCAGGGAAAAAAAGATGTGCACAAGAAAAACACACCACAAAAAAACAACCCAAAGGGTATTGTGGACTCTCACCACCATGAAATAAATGAGTCCATGATTCATTACTCTTGTGAACAAATACCCAAGCAGTGGAGTCCCCGGGTAATAAAACATAAAGGGTGGGATTTAAAAAACATATTTTTTTAATTGAAAAACTAAATCCACAACCCCAAAAAACATAATTTATGTGAGAACTTACCTGATAAATTCATTTATTTTATATTGGCAAGAGTCCATGAGCTAGTGACGTATGGGATATACAATCCTACCAGGAAGGGCAAAGTTAACCAAACCTCAAAATGCCTATAAATACACCCCTCACCACACCCACAATTCAGTTTAACGAATAGCCACGTAGTGGGGTGAAAAAATAAGGAATAAAAAAACGCATACAAAAAGAGGAACTGGAAATAAAATTGTGCTTTTTATACAAAAATCATAATCACCATAAAAAGGGTGGGCCACGTGGACTCTTGCCAATATGAAAGAAATTAATTTATCAGGTAAGTTCTTACATATATTATATTTTCTTTCATGTAATTGGCAAGAGTCCATGAGCTAGTGAGGTATGGGATAGAAATACCCAAGATGTGGGAGACCACAGACGAGTCAATAGAAAGGGAGGGATAAAATAAAAACAGCTATTTCTGCTGAAAAAATTAAATCCACAAAAAAATAAGTCTTTCTCATAAATTTCACATAAATGTCAAGAAAAAAAACTTAAATCATAAGCAGAAGAATCAAACTGAGACAGCTGCTTGAAGAACATTTCTACCAAAGACTGCTTTAGAAAAAAACAACAACAAAAAGACTAGAAGTCTTCCGTAAATCTTTAGTAGCTTCGACATAATATTTCAAAGCTCTTACAACATCCAAAGAATGTAAAGATCTTTCAAGAGTATTCTTAGGTTTAGGACACAAGGAAGGAACAACAATTTCCCTACTAATCTTGTTAGAATTCACAACCTTAGGAAAAAATTTAAATGAAGTCCGCAAAACAGCCTTATCCTGATGGAAAATCAGAAAGAAGACACAAGAGAGAGCAGACAATTCGGAAACTCTGTTTTAGCTGAAGAGATAGCCAAAAGAAACAACACTTTCCAAGAAAGTAGTTTAATATCCAAAGAATGCATAGGCTCAAAAGGAGGAGCCTGCAAAGCCTTCAAAACCAAATTAAGACTCCAAGGAGGAGAGATTGATTTAACAACAGGCTTAATACGAACCAAAGCGTGAACAAAACAATAAATATCAGGAAGTTTAGCAATCTTTCTATGAAATAAAACAGAAATAGCAGAGATTTGTCCCTTCAAGGTACTTGCACACAAACCTTTATCCAAACCATCCTGAAGAAACTGTAAAATTCTAGGAATCCTAAAAGAATGCCAAGAGAATAAATGAGAAAAACACCATGAAGTATAGGTTTTCCAAACCCGATAAGTAAATCTTCCTTGAAACAGACTTATGAGCCTGTAGCATAGTATTAATCACTGAGTCATAGAAACCTTTATGACTAAGTACTAAGCATTCAATTTCCATACCTTCAAATTTAGCGATTTGAGATCCTGATGGAAAAACGGCCCTTGAGACAGAAGGTCTGGCCTTAAAGGAAGTGGCCAAGGTTGGCAACTGGACATCCGGACAAGATCTGCATACCAAAAACCTGTAAGGCCATGCTGGTGCTACCAGAAACACATGCAATTGTTTCAATATGATCTTGGAGATCACCCTTGGAAAAAGAACTAGAGGCGGAAAAATGTAAGCAGGTTGGTAAAACCAAGGAACTGCTAACGCATCCACCATCTCCGCCTGAGGATCCCTGGACCTGGAAAGGTAACTGGGAAGCTTCTTGTTTAGATGGGAAGCCATCAGATCTATTTCGGGGAGACCCCACATCTGTACAATCTGACAAAATACATCTGGATGGAGAGACCACTCCCCTGGATGTAAAGACCGACGACTGAGATGATCCGCTTCCCAATTGTCTACACCTGGGATATGTATTGCAGAAATTAGACAGGAGTTGGATTCCGCCCAAGAAAGTATCCAAGATATTTCTTTCATCGCTAAAGAACTGTGAGCCCCCCCCTTGATGATTGACAGATGCCAAAATTGTGATATTGTCTGTCTATTAAAGAGAGAATCATTCATTCATTTTCAGAGGCCAAGTCTGAAGAGCCCTGAAAATAGCACAGAGTTCTAACATATTGATTGGTAACCTCGCCTCTTGAGGATTCCAAACTCCTTGTGCTGTCAGAGACCCCCAGACAGCTCCCCAGCCTGTGAGACTTGCATCTGTTGAAATCACAGTCCAGGAAGGACAAACAAAAGAGGCCCCTTGAAGAATCTGATGATGGTCCAACCACTAGGACAGAGAGATTTGAATGTTGGGATTTAAGTATATCAACTGTGATATCCGAGTATAATCCCTGCACCACTGATTCAGCATGCAAAGCTGCAGAGGTCTCATATGAAAACGAGCAAAGGGGATTGTGTCCGATGCTGCAGTCCTTAGACCTAAAACTGCCATGCACATAGCCACTGAAGGGAATGATCGAGACTGAAGGTTTTGACAGGCAGAAACCAATTTCATTCGTCTCTTGTCTGTTAAAGACATGGACACTGAATCTATCTGGAAACCTAAAAAGGTGACCCTTGTCTGAGGAATCAAGGAACTCTTTGGTATATTTGGTATATTGGTTATTGATCCTCCAACCATGTCTTTGAAGAAATAACACAAGTTGATTTGTGTGAGATTCTGCTAAATGAAAAGATTGAGCCAGTACCAAGATATCGTCCAAATAAGGAAACACTGCAATACTCTGCTCGCTGATTACAGATAGAAGGGTACCGAGAACCTTTGAAAAGATTCTTGGAGCTGTTGCTAGGCCAAATGGAAGAGCAACAAATTGGTAGTGCTTGTCTAGAAAAGAGAATCTCAGAAACCGATAGTGGTCTGGATGAATCGGAATGTGAAGATATGCATCCTGTAAGTCTATTGAGAACATGTAATGACCTTGCTAAACAAAAGGCAGAATAGTCCTTATAGTTACCATCTTGAAAGTTGGGACCCTTACAAATTGATTCAAACACTTCAGATCCAGAACTGGTCTGAAAGAATTTTCCTTCTTTGGGACAATGAATAGATTTGAATAAAAACCCAGACCCTGTTCCAGAACTGGAACTGGTACAATTACTCCTGAAAGCTCTAGATGTGAAACACACTTCAGAAAGGCCTGAGCTTTCACAGGATTTGTTGGAACGTGTGAGAGAAAAAAATCTTCTCACAGGAGGTCTTATTTTGAAACCAATTAAATACCCCTGAGAGACAATATTCTGAATCCAATGATTCTGAACGGAACCTGCCCAAATGTCTTGAAATAATTTCAATCTGCCCCCCACCAGCAGAACTGGATTGAGGGCCGCACCTTCATGCAGTCTTGGGGGCTGGCTTTGGTTTTTTATAAGGCTTGGATTTATTCCAACTCGAGGATGGCTTCTAATTGGAGCCAGAGTCCTTAGGGGAAGGAGTGGTTTTCTGTTCTCTATTCTGACGAAAGGAACAAAACCGATTGGAAGCTTTAAATTTCCCCTTAGACTTTTTATCTTGAGGCAAAAAAACTCCCTTCCCCCAGTAATAGTGGAAATAATACAATCCAACTGGGAACCAAACAAATTATTACCCTGGTATGATAGATAGTAACCTAGATTTTAGATACCTTGTCAGCATTCTATGATTTGAGCAATAAAGCTATTCTAGTTAAAATAGCCAAAGACATAGATTTAAAGGGACAGTCAACACCAGAATTTTTGTTGTTTTAAAAGATAAATAATCCCTTTATTACCTATTCCCCAGTTTTGCATAACCAACACAGTTATAATAATACACTTTTTACCTCTGTGATTAACTTGTATCTCTAAACATCTTCTGACAGCACCCTGATCACATGACATTTTATTTATTATCTTTTGACTTTCATTTTAGCCAATTAGTGCAGTGTCTGCCACAATCCACGGGCATGCTCACAATGTTATCTATAGGGTTTACCTGAACTAGCTCTCCCCTGCTGTGAAAAGCAAATACAAAAGCATGTGATTAGAGGCGGCCTTCAAGGGCTTAGAAATCATATGAGCCTTCCTAGGTCTAGCTTTCAACTAAGAATGCCAAAAGAACAAAGAAAAATTGGTGATAAAAGTAAATTGGAAAGTTGTTTAAAATTACATGCCCTATTTGAAACATGAAAGTATTTTTTAGACTTGACTGTCCCTTTAACATTAATCTTGATGATAACAAAAATAGAATCACAGAAAAAATGATTAGCATGTTGAAGCAAACGAACAATGCTATGCAAATCAGAGTCTTTTTCCCATTGTGCTAAGCTAACCAACCAAAAAGTTGATGCAGCCGCAACATCAGTCATAGATATGGCAGGTCTGAGAATATAGCCAGAATGCAGATAGTCTTTCATTAGATAAGATTAAATTTTCCTATCTAAAGGATCCTTAAAAGAAGTACTATCTTCCATAGGAATAGTAGTATGTTTAGCAAGAGTAGAAATAGCCCCATCAACCTTAGGAACTTTTTCCCAAAACTCTAATTTAGCCACTGGCAAAGGATACAACCTTTTAAACCTTGAAGAAGGAACAAAAGAAGTACCAGGCAGTGGCAGGTATCGTCCCCTCTGCCTGTCTGCTTCTAGGCATGAATAAATCCCCCTGCCAGGCTGCTTCTTGGCAGGAATAGATCCCTCTGCCTCCAAAATTCTTGCGCCAAGAATGAGGCAATAAATAACAGCATTTTGCGCCCTTGCAAGCCTAATTTGCCCGCAAGTGTTTCTAAGAAAAAAACAAGTCAAATTGAAAAATAGACTAAACCCTAGGTAAGACATCCTAAAACATGATTCCCATAACGAAACTGCCAGACTGCAAAGGGAAATACACATATACCTGACTTATGGCAAATATAAGTAAAATACATATATTTAAAACTTTATACATAAAGCGCCAAACCATAGCTGAGAGTGTCTTAAATAATGATACATACTTACCAAAAGACACCCATCCACATATAGCAGATAGCCAAACCAGTACTGAAAGCTATCAGCAGAGGTAATGGTATATAAAGAGTATATTGTCGATCTGAAAAGGGAGGTAGGAAATTAATGGAGAAAATTAAAAGAGGGTTAAATGGTCTACAAACTAATTCTAAGAGGCTACACCCAAAAAATACATGATACTCCTCAAAGATCAGTGTGTAGAAGTTAAAAACTAGGAAATGGGGAGGGTGGGGCTATAAGATAAACAATATATATATATATATATTTATAGGATATAACCAAATATAAACAAATGTACTATTAATAGGAATGTGGATTATGAGATGCCTGGAAATTGTCTGTATGACCAAATATAATCAAATATTGGGATAGAGGACAAAGAAAATATGAATTGTAAAATATACATTTTAAAATACAGATTTATTAAGCTATATACATAAGCTAGATTAGACACCGGTGTATTAACATATGATATTCAAAAAATAAAAAAATAGAATAAAATACAATATGTTAATATTGATAACACATTATATGTGACATTAATTACTCCTGATAAGAATATTCACTAAATGTTACAATGAATATAGACTAATGTTAAAACAATAATACTGTGTCTCATATGTAAATACAATGTATACCTTTGGTTAGTGCATACATGCTATAAAAAACAGATGTGTGAGGAAAGGTGTTGAATTAAGCGTCTGTGGTAGCTGATTTGTTAGATGAACAAATGTCCACAATTAGTTGGCAGCTGATTCATTGTTACTTTGGAACAAATGGAAACACAGTTTGTAACCTGTTAACCTTTTGATGGACAATTTGTATAATGATAAGAGAATTTTTTATTCATATCTTCAGATATATTTTGAAGAGTCTTGTTTGAGACGACTGTACTTGTACATTTGTGAATGTGATAATTCTGTCCTTTTAAACTTCTAGCAGGATATTATTCACTTATGTTATCAATTGTACCTGTTGTTTTCAGTATGGGATAGGGTGGATAACGGTCTTTTTGTATGGTGAGCTCCCCAGCGGCTAACCCCTCCGGTGTTTGAATTCCTAGGGTTCCGCTCTGCTCCTCATATAGGCTCCAACCTCATTATGGCTTTCGTTTTCCAGTGTGGGATGAATAAAAATAAGATCTCTGTGTTACCTTTATTTCTCAGATAGGGATCCAATGAATTCAAATCCTGTTTAGACGAGCTCCTCAACGGCTAACCCCTCTGGCGTTATGTTACCTGGGGTTCCGTTCTGCTCCTTGTATTGATTCCAATTATTCTGGTGTTACCTTCCAATTGTAATATACACAGTTAGACAGTCTTAGAATTAAGTAAGGGTGTTATGGCTAGTAAACCACTCTATTCGTTTACAGATGGTTGCCGATGTGTGCACACATATAATCCAGGTGAGTCCAGTCAGGTGATCTACGCATTTCGGCGGGTTGCCTTTCTCAAGATACCTGACGTAATTGGAATCCTCCCTTTTATACCTTCATTGATTGACATTTCATTTGATGTTAACAACTTCATTTTAATATTACAGGTTGTTTTTTATTTTCTTTATTTGTTCCATCACATTAGCATTCGTTTTCAACAGAGGAAACATGTTAATGGCTTATTAAAGCCAATTACATACATTATTTTAAAAAACATTATTTTAAACATTATTTTAAACATTATTTTAAACATTATTTTAAAAAACTATAATTACAATATAGATAAATACATAGGTAAAGTGCTGACTTTTTTGGAAAATAACTTTTTGGGAATTTTATAAACGACTTATTACTAAATTTATTATAGAAGTTCTTCAACTTTGTTATATCATAATTTAAGAAGTTCCTGTGAAATATATAATTTAATATGTGAAAATAGATAAATAATGTGTGAACATTTTTAGATCGATAGATGATCTAGATTGTATTTCTTTCTATAAATTAAAGTTCATATTTTAAAATGTGATATTTAAATAGTACGAATGAGTGATATTTCATTTTCAGTTTAAAAGATATGTGTTCATAATCTAGAAATAAGTGATACTTTTTGTTTTTATCTATATAATCTGATTTAGGTCTAGTTCAGAATTGAGACCTTGAGGGTTCAGTGTCTTAAAAGTATAAATTAATTCTGCTTCTGATTTCAGGAGCTTTTTTTCCATATTCCCTCCTCTGGAGTCACTATGGATTTTCTTAATTCCCCAATATTTGAATGCTGTTGTTGTTTGTAATGGTATTCCTTAAAGTGTTTGTAAAGGGCAGTGTTATCTGCACCATGTTCAATACTTAATAGATGTTCTCTAATTCTTGTTCTAAGAAGTTTGCTTGTTTGACCTAAATACTGTAAATTACATTTACATTGAACTAGATAGATCATATTTTTGTCTGTACATCTGATGACATTTTTAATGTCAAAAGTTCTTCCAGTGTTAGTTGATATAACCTGTTGTTTTTTGCACTATATTTGCAAGATTTACAATTAATACAAGGAAAAAAAACTTCTTAGAATTTTACCATCTAGGTCTTGATCTTGTGATTCCTTTTTATTTTGTCTCTTAAATTCACCGGGTGCCAATATACTTTTTAAATTTTTTGCTTTCCTAAAAATTATTTCAGGTCTCTTGCTTACTTTCTGTCCTAGGACCGGATCTTTCTTTATTAGGTGCCAGTGTCTATAAATAATACGTCTGATATACGGGTGTTGTGTGTTATAATTGGTTATAAATGGGATCTTTATTTCGGTATTATCATTTCTATAGTTCTTTCTATCTCTGAGCATCAGTAATGTTTTTCTGTCCAATTCTCTCACTGTTTGTCTAGAGTTTTGTATTCTTTTTTCATCATAGCCTCTCTCTATAAATGTATTCAAGAGTCTCTCAGCTTGTGAATCATAATCTTCAATTGTTGTACAATTTATTTTCAGTCTTAGAAACTGTCCTTTAAGGATATTGTTTTTCCATCCTTTATGGTGGCAACTTTGACTATGGATATAATTATTTGAGTCAACTTTTTTAAAGAATGTTTTAATTAAAATGATGTTATTATCTATCTGGACTTCTATGTCAAGAAAGTTTATCTTAGTTGTGTTGTATTCGTGAGTAAAAGACAGACATAATGTGTTTTTATTTAGATCTTCAAAAAAATATTTCCAATAATTCTAAATCACCTTTCAATATTATAAACATATTGTCTATAAATCTTCTATAGAGCACGAAATTTGCAACCCAGGGGGACTTTTATAAGATTTTTGCCTCGAAATAGCCCATAAATAGGTTGGCATAACTGGGTGCAAATCTCGTGCCCATAGCTGTCCCTTTGATCTGTAGATAGAATTTTTCATTAAATGTAAATGAATTATTTTTAAGAATAAACTCTATACTATCTAGAAGAAATCCTTTCTGTGTATTTGACATTATATCATCTTTTTCTAAGTAGAATTGGATTGCTTTTAGTCCCAGTGTATGATTTATATTTGTGTATAGTGAACACACGTCACAGGTCACTAAGCAGAAGTTTTCCTGCCATTCTATAGTTTCTAGTGTGTTTAGAAAATGTGTAGTGTCTTTAAGGTATGCTGGTAGGTTGACTACATATTGTTGTAAATAGTGGTCAACATACTGGGAGAGGTTAGAGGTTAGTGATTCAATCCCTGATATGATGGGTCTACCTGGTGGGCATCTTATATCCTTATGGATTTTTGGTAAGAAGTAGAATATTGGAACCCTAGGATTATCAATTGTCAAGAATCTATGTTCAGGTTAATTAATAATTCCTACTTTTTTGACATCATCTAATAATTTTACCAATTTATACTGTTGTTTTTGTAATGGGTTATGTTTAAGGGTTACATAGGTTGTCTTGTCTTCTACTAGTCTGTTGGCTTTATTTATATAATATTCTGTATCCATGACTACTATTCCCCCTCCCTTATCCACTTGTTTAATCGTTATAGTATCATCTCTTTTTAATTGTTGTAAAATATTATTCTCTTTTCTTGTTAAATTCCAATTTAATGTGCCAGTTACATCACATTTTTCTAAATCTTCTTTCACTAGTTTATAGATTATGAACACATATCTTTTAAACTGAAAATAAAATGTCACTCATTCGTACTATTTAAATATCACATTTTAAAATATGAACTTTAATTTATAGAAAGAAATACAATCTAGATCATCTATCGATCTAATATTTTCGCACAATATTTATCTAATTTCACATATTAAATTATATATTTCACAGGAACTTCTTAAATTATGATATAACAAAGTTAAAGGACTTATATAATAAATTTAGTAATAAGTCGTTTATAAAATTCCAAAAAAAGTATTTTCCAAAAAAGTCAGCATTTTACCTATGTATATATCTATATTGTAATTATAGTATGTTTTTTAAAATAATGTATGTAATTGGTTTTAATAAGCCATTAACATGTTTCCTCTGTTGAAAAAAACGAATGCTAATGTGATGGAACAAATAAAGAAAATAAAAAACAACCTGTAATAATAAAATGAAGTTGTTAATATCAAATGAAATGTCAATCACTGAAGGTATAAAAGGGAGGATTCCAATTACTTCAGGTATGTTGAGAAAGGCAACCCGCCGAAACGCGTAGATCACCTGATTGGACTCACCTGGATTATATGTGTGCACACATCGGCAACCATCTGTAAACGAATAGAGTGGTTCACTAGCCATAACGCCCTTACTTAATTCTAAGACTGTCTAACTGTGTATATTACAATTGGAAGGGAACACCAGAATAATTGGAATCAATACGAGGAGCAGAGCGGAACCCCAGGTAACATAACGCCAGAGGGGTTAGCCGTTGAGGAGCTCGTCTAAACAGGATTTGAATTCATTGGATCCCTATCTAAGAAATAAAGGTAACACAGAGATCCTATCCCATACTGAAAACAAGAGGTACGATTGATAACATGGTAAGTATATTCGAAATATATCTGAAGGTCTGAGTAAAAATTCTCTTATCAATAGGACATAAGTAATTTTATACAAATTGTCCATCAAAAGGTTAACAGGTTACAAACTGTGTTTCCATCTGTTCCATAGTAACAACGAATCAGCTGCCAACTACTTGTGGACATTTGTTCATCTAACGAATCAGCTACCACAGACGCTTAATTCAACACCTTTCCTCACACATCTGTTTTTTATAGCATGTATGCACTAACCAAAGGTATACATTGTATTTACATATGAGACAAAGTATTATTGTTTTAACATTAGTCTATATTCATTGTAACATTTAGTGAATATTCTTATCAGTAGTAATTAATGTCACATATAATGTGTTATCAATATTAACATATTGTATTGTATTTTATTCTATTTTTAATTTTTTGAATATCATATGTTAAGACACCGGTGTCTAATCTAGCTTATGTATATAGCTTAATAAATCTGTATTTTAAAACTTATATTTTACAATTCATATTTTCTTTGTCCTCTATCCCAATATTTGATTATATTTGGTCATACAGACAATTTCCGGGCATCTCATAATCCACATTCTTATTAAAAGTACATTTGTTTATATTTGGTTATATCATATATATATATATATATATATATATATATATATATATATATATATTGTTTATGTTATAGCACCACCCTCCCCATTTCCTAGGTAGGAGATGAATCCCTACGACCGATAACAGAGAACCCTTGAAAATATTTCCCGATACTCTCTTCACATCCCTCTGACAAACACTGTACTCTGAGAGGAATTGGGCTTTAGAATGCTTAGAAGCGCTTATCACAGAAGAAATCATAAAAATCAAGCACAAACTTACTTCACCACCATACAATTAAAAAAATAACCAAAAGGCAAAGAATTATCCTGAGACAACTGCCTGAAGGACTTTCTACCAAATGCTGCCTCAGACGATGCAAAAACCATTGAAATTGTAGCAATTAGTAAAAGTATACAAAGTAGACCCAATAGCTGCATTGCAAAGTTGAAAACTGAAGTCTCATTCCAAAAAGACCAAGAAATGTCAACTGAACAAGTAGAATGAGCAATAATTTGTTACGGTGGCTACCCTGCCTCCAAAAAGAGCCTTTTGGATCAGAAGTCTCAACCAAGAAGACAAAGAAATGGCAGAAGCTTCCTGCCCTTTCCTGGGACCAGAAAAGAGAATAAAAAAATTAGAAATGTTTTTGAAAACTATAACAGCATAAACATAATACTTCAATGCTCTAACAACATCCAAAATATGCAAAAACTGAAAAATATAGGGATAACGATACAAAGAAGGAACAACAAATTCCCAACTAATGCAAGAAAACATATTTAGACCTAAAAAATGCCTTATCCTTAAAAATATGATAGGGAAGATCACATGAAAGTAAAGAAAAATCAGAAACTCTTTAAGCAGAAGAAATAGGCTCAAAAGTGCAAAACCCTCCAAACCAACATAAGACTAAGAAGGAGAAAATCAGTCAAACAACAGGCCAACTTTAGCCAAAGCCTAAACAAAACTATGAATATCGGATTAGCAATCTTCCAGAGGGAAAAACTGAAAGTGCCGAAATCTCACCCTTCCAAAGAACTGCTGGATAAAACCTTATCCAAACCATCCTGCAAAAACAGTGAATTCCTAGGAATTCTAAAAGAATGGGAAAAAAACATAAATTATGCTTACCAGATAATTTCCTTTCCTTCTGTATGAGGAGAGTTCATGGCTATGGAACCTGGTGACCAGGAGGAGGCAAACACACCCCAGCCAAAGGCTTAAATACCTTCCCCACTTCCCTTATCCCCCAGTCATTCTGCCGAGGGAACAAGGAAAAGTAGGAGAAATTTAAGGGTATAAATGGTGCCAGAAGAACAAAATTAAAATTTAGGTCCGCCCAACAGAAGGTAATTATCTGGTAAGCATAATTTATGTTTTCTTTCTTAATATGAGTAGAGTCCACGGCTTTATTCCTTACTTGTGGGAAACATAGACCCAAGCTTTAGAAGACACTGAATGAAAAGGGAGGGTAAAAAGAGAGGCGGACCCTATACTGAGGGCACCACAGCCTGCAAAACCTTTCTCCCAAAAGCTGCTTCAGCCGAAGCAAAAAGATCAAACTTGTAAAAATTTGAAAAGGTATGTAAGGAGAATCAGGTAGCCACCCTAAAAATCTGCTCCATAGAGGCCTCATTCTTGAAGGCCCAAGAGGAAGCCACAGCTCTAGTTGAATGAGCCTTAATCCTTTGAGGAGGCTTATGTCCCGCTGTCTCATAAGCTAAGCGAATAATGCTCCTCAACCAAAAGGACAAGGAAGTGGACGAGGCTTTCTGCCCCTTACGCTTCCCAGAATATATAAACGAGAGAAGAGACAGATGCGCCACATGGCCCAATATTGTTTGATCCACAAAGTTTAGACAATCAGGTTGTGTTAAATTAGACTCACAATCTTAGGAGCACTCCAGTTAGTGCTATGGGAACAGTCTGGGATCTATAACAGTCACCCAGCAGACCGACCTCTTGGAGTGAAGATGGATAATCTGTGATAGAATACAAGAAGACACAAAGGTGCCTATATGGCCTAGTACAGTCTTAAACCCAGGAGCAGTAGTATGTGTGGTAAGATATATACTCACAAGAGGTGATGCATCTACATTGATGCTATTCAGGCAGGAAGGGATCAATACAGTCACCCAACAGACTATGACAAGGCTTCCACAGGAGGCAAACGGCAGAGGTCCAGTGGACCAATAAAGATCCAAATAATACGCTGAGAAACGCGTCGCTTGATTTTAATATTTTTTAGTAAAGTTTAATGCTTTTTTATCCTAAAACACTTGCTATTGTGTATTAATTTGTCCCTTAAGGGAGCTAGCAGAAAGGCCCTTCTCCAGACCATCCTGGAGAAAGGAAAGAATTCTGGAAACCTTGACCTTATGCCAAGGGAATCCACGTTCTTCACACCAGAATAAGTAGGTCCTCCACACCTTAAGACAGATGCGGCGAGTAATCAGCTTACGAGCTTGAATGAGAGTATCAATAACTCTCTCAGAGAAACCTCTCTTGGCTAGGACTAAGCGTTCAATCTCCACGCAGTCAGCCTCAGAGAATTTTGATTTTGATGAACAAAAAGACCTTGTACCAGCAGATTCATGCGACAAGGTAACCTCCATGGAGATAAGGACATCCCCACCAGATCCACAAACCAAATCCTCTGCGGCCACGATGGAGCAATTAGAATCACTGATGCCTGCTCCTGTTTGCGGGCCACTACACAAGGGAGAAGTAGTAATGGCGGAAAAATGTAGATCAGACTGAACCTCCAAGGCACTGCTAATGCATCTATTAGCTTTGCCTGAGGATCCCAGGACCGCGACTCATATCTGGGTAGCTTGGAATTGAGCCGAGACGCCATGAGATCTATCTCCGGCGTCCCCAATCTGTTGTAAATCTCCGCAAACACCTCAGGATGGATAGACCGTTCACCCAGATGAAAGGATTGTCTGCTGAGAAAATCCGCTTCCCAGTTGTACACACCCGGAATGTGGATCGATGACAGCGAGTAATTGTGGACCTCCGCCCATTCCAGAATTCAAGATACTTCCCTCATTGCTAGGGAGCTCCTCGTTCCCCCCTGATGGTTGATGAAAGCCACCGAGTTTATATTGTCTGATTGGAATCTGATAAACTGGGACGAACCCAGAAGAGGCACTGGTGCCTATCTATCAAGCTACGAATGGAGCTTGATGCCCCGTGTTTCTGGCTAGCCTGCAGGCTCGCCAGAAACAGCAGTTATGAAGCAGTGGTCACAAAGACCGCTGCTCCATAACCTGTCCGCCTGCTTTGAGCAGGCAGACAGACATCTCCGCAATTCAACCCGATCGAGTACGATCGGGTTGATTGACACCCTCCTGCTGGGGGCCCATTGGCCGCGAGTCTGCAGGGGGCGGCGTTGCACCAGCAGCTCTTGTGAGCTGCTGGTGCAATGTTGAATACGGAGAGTGTATTGCTCTCCGTATTCAGCGAGGTCTGGTGGACCTTGTTAAATAGAGGCCCAAGCCTTTAGAGCAGATCGCTCTAAGTTCCAAGATGTTGATCGGGAGGAGAGATTCCTCTCGAGTCCACAGGCCCTGTGCCTTCCTGGCACCCCAAACAGCTCCCTAGCCAGAGAGACTTGCGTCCGTAGTCACAATCTCCCAGGATGGTCTCAAGAAGGATGTCCCTTGGGACAGGTGATCTGGACAGAGCCACCAGGAGAACGATTCACTCGACCAGTTGTTTAGAGAAATCTGTTGAGACAGATCTGAATGATCGCCGTTCCTCTGTCTCAGCATGCACAGCTAAAGAGGTCTGAGATGGAATCTGGCAAAAGGAATGATGTCCATGCAGGACACCATGAGACCAATTACCTCCATACATCGAGCCACAGAGGGCCTTAAGGAGGTCTGGAGAGCAAGACAATTGAAAGTTAGCTTATCCTCATGGATATGGAATCTATTATCGTACCCAAAAATTCCACCCTGGTACTGGGAATAAGAGAACTCTTTTCTAAGTTTATCTTCCATCCATGAGATCGAAGAAGAGAAAGAAGGGTTTTTGAATGGTCCTCTGTCAGATGACAGGATGGTGCTTGAACCAATATATCGTCTAAGTAAGGCGCCACTGCTATCCCTCTGGAGCCCCCAGAACCTTCATAAAGACTCTTGGGGCAGAAGCTAGACCAAACGGAAGTGCAATAAACTGGAAGTGCTGATCCAGGAATGCAAATCTTAGGAACTTGATGTGTTCCTTGTGTATAGGGATGTGAAGGTATGCATCCTTCAGGTCTATCATGGTCATGAACTGTCCTTCCTGAACTAAGGGAAGAATGGACTTTATTGTCTCCATCTTGAACGAGGGGACAGATAGAAATTTGTTTAAACACTTTAGGTCCAGAATTGGGAGAAAAGTACCCTCCTTCTTTGGGACCACAAAGAGGTTTGAGTAGTAACCCAGACCTCTCTCTGCTGGCGGTACTGGCACAATGACCCCCAGGGAGGAGAGATCCCTTACGCACCCTAGAAAGGCCTCTCTCTTTTCTGGCCTTGAAGACAGGTTTGATAAGAGCAATCTGCCCCTGGGAGGATGAGACTTGAAACCTATCTTGTATCCCTGAGCGATGATCTCCAGGACCCATGGGTCTTGCACGTCCCCAAACCAAGCCTCTGTAAAGAGTGACAGTCTGCCCCCTACCAGATCCAGAGCCGGATCGGGGGCCACCCCTTCATGCCGACTTTGGCTCGGCGGTCTTCTTGCTCTGCTTGGATTTATTCCAGTCGCTTCCAAGTTTCCTTGGACTGCTCAGGCTTTGCAGAGGGTTGCTGACATTGGGATTTATCCGAACGAAAGGAACGAAAATAGGACCTTGTCTCTTAGCCTTGTTCTTCTTATCCTGCGGTAAAAAGGCACCCTTGTCTCCAGTAACCGTGGAGATGATCGAGTCCAAGCCTGGACCAAAAAGAATCTTTCCCTTAAATGGGAGGGAAAGAAGTCTAGATTTTGAAGTCATATCCGAAGACCAAGACTTCAGCCAGAGTGCCCTACGGGCTAGGACGGAAAAACCTGAAGCCTTGGGATTCAGGCGAATAATCTGCATATTTGCATCACAAATAAAAGAATTAGCCACCCTTAAGGGCCTTAATTCTTTCCTGGATCTCATCGAGGGGACCCTCCACCTCGATCAACTCAGATAAGTAGTCGCATCAGTAGGTAGCCGCTCCAGCAACCACAGCGACAGCCGCTGCTAGTTAAAACAAATATCCCGTATGCTGAAACATTTTAATTAATAGAGTTTCCAGCTTCTTATCCATGGGCTCCTTAAACGACGAACTATCCTCAAGCGGGATAGTAGTGTGTTTAGCCAGAGTAGAGATAGCGCCATCTACCTTAGGGACAGAACCCCACAATTCTAATTGAGAGTTCGGAACCGGAATAATTTCTTAAAAGAAAAAGGTAAAAAGAAGAGCCAAGTCTTTCCCATTCGTTCTTAATAATGTTCGCCAACTTAATGGGAACCGGGAAAGTCTGTCCTCGTAGACCTTATCTAATTTAGGAATACAAGGTTCCTCTGGTAATTTAGGTTCTGGAATCTCCAAAGTAGACAAAACTTCCCTTAGCAGAAAGTGTAAGTGTTCAATCCTAAACCTAAAGTCTGGTTTAGAGGCAGCAGATTCAAACTCAGAAAGAGCATCCTCTGAAGTATCAGAGGGGTCTTCATCAGCGGATAATCTAGTATCAGATAAATCCAATAAGCTAGTAGATGACTCCTGGGAAGGCTAGCAATATTTGACCTTTTGCTTGCGCTTAGCAGTGCGAGGTAAAGCACTGAAGGCCCCAGAAACTGCCATTTGTAACTGCTCAGTAACGTCTGGTGGTAAAAGGGCCCCTCCAGATGGAGGAATAGGAGTGCTACGGGAAGCTGCATGTATATTAGGAGATGACTGTAGGGTGCGCACCTCACGGGACAGAGACTCCTCAGAGGTGGATGGCTCAGTAGTACTAAACATATTAGTTTTCTTTGATAAAATTACATAATAGAGGAATGTGGAACATAATTGAGCAGGCGGATATACTGTGTCCTCCTCACACTAAAGACAGGCATTGGATTTCGGTAAAGAGGGAGTACCCTCTAACGTATCAAAGTCTTCCATAGCTTGCACTTATAAAATGGACAATAGAAAAAGTAAATGGCACCTTTATACCCCCAATGGCTGGGATACTCACCACCTCCTATGACCCAGGTTCAGCAGAGAAACCGCTTTGTCTACGGTAAACCGCACGCTCAGGAAGAAGAGAAGATCAGTGTGATCATACCCGCTCATGGTGCACTACGCAGGACCGCCCCTGCTGCAGCTAAAAGTGCGCCAAGCCTAACAGGCTGCGCAGCTTATCCAAATGAAAATAAAACCTGTATGTTCCAACATCTGCCTGAGCCTCATCTCACAAATGTCACAGCATAAACACAATATTTACATTATGTGATTAATTCCCCCTGTTTAATAATCCCCTTGCAGAGATATTAACCCTTGATTCCATACAGATAAAAAGAGCCACACTGTGACCCTGTCTTCTTGCGTTATTATAAATGTATAAAATGAAACAATCTTACCAGATTCTATGCTGTGGAACAGAAACACAGCCTCTCAAGTTTGATAGTCTTGTAGCATCACTCCTGACATGGACTTGAGTGAAAAAGCAGGCAGTGAAACTTGTCAACACTGATTGCTTAAGGAGCTGTTAAAGCGAGTCTGGATGGGTTCGCAGAAAGACTCTCCCTGCATCTCCAGACTCTAACATTTGTCAGTGCTCTCACTGAGAAGCTGACAAGACTACTTAAAACTCCAGTCCCATTCCGAAGGGTAGATACCCTTCATAAGGAACTACGCCGTATCTTCTGACATTTCTCTGCCAACCTCCTATGACGAAAGGCAAAGAATGACTGGGGGATGAGGGAAGTGGGGGAGGTATTTAAGCCTTTGGCAGGGGTGTCTTTGCCTCCTCCTTGTGGTCAGGTTCAGTATTCCCACAAGTAAGGAATGAAGCAGTGGACTCTCCTCATATTAAGAAGGAAAACATGATTTTTACACAAGGAAATAAAGGTCCTCCAAATCTTATACTAAAACTTCCTGGACACTGGCTCACAAACCTGTATCAGAGTCTTAAATAACAGAATCAGATAACAGTTTCTGCTTAAAAACTATTCATTCAATCTTCATGCCATCAAGCTTAGACATTTGAGATCAGTATGAAAAAACAGACATTAAGATCAAACGCCTGGATGCAAAGGAAGAGACCAAACTGGACTGAACTAGATCTGCATACCAAACTCTGCGAAACCATGCCGGAGCAGTAAAAATCAATGACACTCCCTCTTAATCTGATTTAGGCAACCACCATGGGAAGCAGAACCAGAGGTGAAAAAAACATAAGCTAGTCGAAATGACCAGAGAACAACCAGAGCATCTACAAACACTGCTTTAGAATCCATGGATCTTGCACAGTTCCTGGAAAGTAAGAGATTGCACCGAGTGTAAGGTTTCCTTTTCGGGTTCTGTGACTTTAAATGGATATCAATTGCAGATTTATAACTTTTCAGGAAATTTACATATAAACCACAAGGTGTCAGTGTTCCACAACAAAGGTTGAAATAAGGATGTTTACACAATATTTATAAGTTTGAAATGTTGCAGACCTGAATAGCAAATGATTAAAGATGTTTAAAATCGGGGGAACTTACGGGCGGCGGCCATGATAGGTCGCTAGACTGTCTGCTCCTTTAAGCCTCTGCATTAATCTACACAAAATCTCTTTCCTAGAGCTTTAGCGAGTATTATCCGCAACAACACTATGTGTAGCAAGGAGCATTCTATAGGTTGTGGCCTACCACTTACCTCCAGCAGGACAACTGAACGTTTCTGTCGTTACAGAGCAGCGATAACCGCAATAAGCTGCAAGATCTCTCAACAACTACTTTTCACACTACCTATTCTGCACTCAATTTGGGTCAATCTCTCCTGTGACAAATGGAAACTATCATGGAAACGGTTGATACCTGGAAACAGAAAGTCCAATTGTTAATATCCCAGCATTACCGTGACCTGCAGAGGAGCTTAGGAGCCATGCTGACATCACTACAGGCAGATCTGCAGCAATCTGCAAAACGTAGCCCCTCGCAGCCTCAGAGCCCTGAGAAGCTGTCAGCGAAAGAGGACATAATTTCTTCAGCCCAGCGCAACCCGCAACAAATCTTCACACGACAACTGCGCACTTGTCTATTTATAAGAGAAGGGTGGATGTACCGGTAACCCCACATCTCACCTCAGAAACACAAACTCCTTTTACGGAGTCAATCTGGACACCAGTGAATAATTTCAAGTGCTGCAGGCCTCTATACACAACAGAGATGTTTCCTACATGGGAAGATGGCATACAAAGATCTGCTGTTCCTCAATATTGCAAGTCTGAGGCTTGTCAGGGGCTGGAGATCCCTACAGGGCATATGGACACAGTTTGGGTTCTAGCAGGGTATCCTACAAAACCCCATGTTACTAAAAAGTGTGCAACTTCCATTACATTCTCTCTATTACCACCAGCATGGACAAAGACCGGAGTAGGGTAAATTGTAATTTCTAACGTGGCTGATGTCAGTCTACCTTCAGAACATTTATCAGCAGGCATTTAAAACCATATTAGCAGCCCTATAAGTATTACTAGCTGCTTCTTGGTTTATTCAGTTGTCCTTATGCATGTATAGGTATGTATGAAATAAAAGTAGTCACCTGTGCTCCATTCTCATACTACTGTGCAAATTATCTCATGGGAACTTTTAATGAGGACTGTCTGATTACCTAAGTTTCCCATTGCCAATACAAATCTATAATGGATACTATTTTATACATACAATTGCACTTAAAGTTTGTGTGTTTACGCTATTACAGTTGAAGTGAGTTGATATGTCTAATTGCTCTAAAATAGTAAATAAGTATAAGTGCAAGACGGTATGAACATTACTGGTTTGAAGTTTGATTTTTCTCATGTTTTTTTTTATTTCTGTCAAGCACTGTAGTATCCTGTTATGCTATCTTATGTGAGCTTTTAGTTCCTTAGCATAAGTGCAATATATAGGATGTTTAGCTAAATTCTTCTATGCATGTTAACTATGTTTGAACCCTAACTAGGGGCTACCAAAGCAATCTTTGTTTAACCTGCTTAGTTATACAAGTTGGGATATAGATTACTAGTTACTAATATGTCTAACTGCCCTAACACTATTTCAAATAGCTCCCTACAGAGGCAGCAGTGAATTCACCCGTAGCTCCCTTTTATAAGAATGCATTTGTGCATTACTTAGGATGTTTAGCTACATTCCTCTATGTCAGCTAACAATATTGGAGTCCTAACTTGAGGTTGCCTGAGCAATTGTTACTTACCCTGCTTAGTTATACAAGTTAGAATATTGATTCTTATTCTGTTTAACTGCTCTAACACCATTCCTAATAGCTCTCTGTAGAGATTTCACCCATAGCTCCCCCTTATAAGAATACATATATCTACTATATAGGATGTTTAGCTATATTTCTCTATGTAAGTTAACTGTGTTGGAACCCTAATCAAAGGTTATTAGAGCAATATCTGTTTACCCTGCTTAGCTGTACAAGTTGGGAAATAGATTTTTTTTATGCCTAACTGCTTTGACATCACTCCTAATGGCTCCCTTCAGGGAATTCACCCATAACTCCCTCTTATAGGAATTTATATACACTATTTTATTTAACACCAGAGTAACTAAATGTAAAGTTTCAGGGTGGAATATGAGTATCCAACTCAGCACAAATATTTAATTGTAGCTTGACATGTAATTTTAAGTTTGACCTCAATGGCTTGTGGATTTAAGTTGCTGTGCTGTTAGCAGTAGAAACAGCATGGCGTTTGTGACATGCGGCTAAGTGGGTCTAATCTAATAAGAAATACTAATATCTGCTATATCTTATGATTAGAGATAAGCTAAAGACATTTACGCAACTTAGGTGTGAAGGGAACTCCCACTCTGGCTGATCTACTGGACTGTCCATTTGAATACTGGATACATGTCCCTCCTATTTGCAATATTACACTGTTGTCTTACTTTGAGGTGGTACTAGAACAAATTATTGATGCTGACATTAGGACACACAGTGTAATATTTTAGACAAGGATTTTAAAATTCAGCAGAAATTAAAATCACCTCTTTACTGTCATGCTATTTTCAGTGTATTTTTTCCTTCTCTTGAATTTCTTTTTCAGTAAGAAATCTCATCTTATATGCCAGCCCATATTATAACACCTGTGTAGGGGGTGGTTTTAAAAATAGATTGTAATCAGGAGGGGTTAGACAGGTGTGGAGAGAAAAACCTGAGTAACCGCGACATCGATGACTGTTAGTTAACACCAGTCCGATGCTATTGGCGTGCGTGTTTTTGACAGGTTTTTTGATAAATAAGGAGATTGTATTCAGGTCCGCGGCAGCGATGTTTGGCGAGCCTATTGACGCCGGCAAATGCAACATACAGTAGTTGGCGCTATGATAAATAGGCCCCAATGTCTGCTGATATGGATTCTAATACAGGCTTTTATTCTTTCTTTTTTAGGTAAAGATTTTATTTGGTTCTGATTTGGATTCTATTATCTCTAATGTGATAACATAATTTATGTAAGAACTTACCTGATAAATTCATTTCTTTCATATTAGCAAGAGTCCATGAGCTAGTGACGTATGGGATATACATTCCTACCAGGAGGGGCAAAGTTTCCCAAACCTCAAAATGCCTATAAATACACCCCTCACCACACCCACAATTCAGTTTAACGAATAGCCAAGAAGTGGGGTGATAAAAAAGTGCGAAAGCATATAAAATAAGGAATTGGAATAATTGTGCTTTATACAAAATCATAACCACCACAAAAAAAGGGCGGGCCTCATGGACTCTTGCTAATATGAAAGAAATGAATTTATCAGGTAAGTTCTTACATAAATTATGTTTTCTTTCATGTAATTAGCAAGAGTCCATGAGCTAGTGACGTATGGGATAATGACTACCCAAGATGTGGATCTTTCCACACAAGAGTCACTAGAGAGGGAGGGATAAAATAAAGACAGCCAATTCCTGCTGAAAATAATCCACACCCAAAATAAAGTTTAACGAAAAACATAAGCAGAAGATTCAAACTGAAACCGCTGCCTGAAGTACTTTTCTACCAAAAACTGCTTCAGAAGAAGAAAATACATCAAAATGGTAGAATTTAGTAAAAGTATGCAAAGAGGACCAAGTTGCTGCTTTGCAGATCTGGTCAACCGAAGCTTCATTCCTAAACGCCCAGGAAGTAGAAACTGACCTAGTAGAATGAGCTGTAATTCTCTGAGGCGGAGTTTTACCCGACTCAACATAGGCATGATGAATTAAAGATTTCAACCAAGATGCCAAAGAAATGGCAGAAGCTTTCTGGCCTTTTCTAGAACCGGAAAAGATAACAAATAGACTAGAAGTCTTACGAAAAGATTTCGTAGCTTCAACATAATATTTCAAAGCTCTAACAACATCCAAAGAATGCAACGATTTCTCCTTAGAATTCTTAGGATTAGGACATAATGAAGGAACCACAATTTCTCTACTAATGTTGTTGGAATTCACAACTTTAGGTAAAAATTCAAAAGAAGTTCGCAACACCGCCTTATCCTGATGAAAAATCAGAAAAGGAGACTCACAAGAAAGAGCAGATAATTCAGAAACTCTTCTGGCAGAAGAGATGGCCAAAAGGAACAAAACTTTCCAAGAAAGTAATTTAATGTCCAATGAATGCATAGGTTCAAACGGGGGAGCTTGAAGAGCTCCCAGAACCAAATTCAAACTCCAAGGAGGAGAAATTGACTTAATGACAGGTTTTATACGAACCAAAGCTTGTACAAAACAATGAATATCAGGAAGAATAGCAATCTTTCTGTGAAAAAGAACAGAAAGAGCAGAGATTTGTCCTTTCAAAGAACTTGCGGACAAACCCTTATCTAAACCATCCTGAAGAAACTGTAAAATTCTCGGTATTCTAAAAGAATGCCAGGAAAAATGATGAGAAAGACACCAAGAAATATAAGTCTTCCAGACTCTATAATATATCTCTCTAGATACAGATTTACGAGCCTGTAACATAGTATTAATCACAGAGTCAGAGAAACCTCTTTGACCAAGAATCAAGCGTTCAATCTCCATACCTTTAAATTTAAGGATTTCAGATCCTGATGGAAAAAAGGACCTTGTGACAGAAGGTCTGGTCTTAACGGAAGAGTCCACGGTTGGCAAGAGGCCATCCGGACAAGATCCGCATACCAAAACCTGTGAGGCCATGCCGGAGCTACCAGCAGAACAAACGAGCATTCCTTCAGAATCTTGGAGATTACTCTTGGAAGAAGAACTAGAGGCGGAAAGATATAGGCAGGATGATACTTCCAAGGAAGTGATAATGCATCCACTGCCTCCGCCTGAGGATCCCGGGATCTGGACAGATACCTGGGAAGTTTCTTGTTTAGATGGGACGCCATCAGATCTATTTCTGGAAGTTCCCACATTTGAACAATCTGAAGAAATACCTCTGGGTGAAGAGACCATTCGCCCGGATGCAACGTTTGGCGACTGAGATAATCCGCTTCCCAATTGTCTACACCTGGGATATGAACCGCAGAGATTAGACAGGAGCTGGATTCCGCCCAAACCAAAATTCGAGATACTTCTTTCATAGCCAGAGGACTGTGAGTCCCTCCTTGATGATTGATGTATGCCACAGTTGTGACATTGTCTGTCTGAAAACAAATGAACGATTCTCTCTTCAGAAGAGGCCAAAACTGAAGAGCTCTGAAAATTGCACGGAGTTCCAAAATATTGATCGGTAATCTCACCTCCTGAGATTCCCAAACTCCTTGTGCCGTCAGAGATCCCCACACAGCTCCCCAACCTGTGAGACTTGCATCTGTTGAAATTACAGTCCAAGTCGGAAGCACAAAAGAAGCCCCCTGAATTAAACGATGGTGATCTGTCCACCATGTTAGAGAGTGTCGAACAATCGGTTTTAAAGATATTAATTGAGATATCTTCGTGTAATCCTTGCACCATTGCTTCAGCATACAGAGCTGAAGAGGTCGCATGTGAAAACGAGCAAAGGGGATCGCGTCCGATGCAGCAGTCATAAGACCTAGAATTTCCATGCATAAGGCTACCGAAGGGAATGATTGTGACTGAAGGTTTCGACAAGCTGCAATCAACTTTAGACGTCTCTTGTCTGTTAAAGACAGAGTCATGGACACTGAATCCATCTGGAAACCCAGAAAAGTTACCCTTGTCTGAGGAATCAAAGAACTTTTTGGTAAATTGATCCTCCAACCATGATCTTGAAGAAACAACACAAGTCGATTCGTATGAGATTCTGCTAAATGTAAAGACTGAGCAAGTACCAAGATATCGTCCAAATAAGGAAATACCACAATACCCTGTTCTCTGATTACAGACAGCAGGGCACCGAGAACCTTTGTAAAAATTCTTGGAGCTGTAGCTAGGCCAAACGGCAGAGCCACAAATTGGTAATGCTTGTCCAGAAACGAGAATCTCAGGAACTGATAATGATCTGGATGAATCGGAATATGCAGATATGCATCCTGTAAATCTATTGTGGACATATAATTCCCTTGCTGAACAAAAGGTAAGATAGTCCTTACAGTTACCATCTTGAACGTTGGTATCCTTACATAACGATTCAATATTTTTAGATCCAGAACTGGTCTGAAAGAATTCTCCTTCTTTGGTACAATGAAGAGATTTGAATAAAACCCCATCCCCTGTTCCGGAACTGGAACTGGCATAATTACTCCAGTCAACTCTAGATCTGAAACACATTTCAGAAATGCTTGAGCTTTTACTGGATTTACTGGGACACGGGAAAGAAAAAATCTCTTTGCAGGAGGTCTCAACTTGAAACCAATTCTGTACCCTTCTGAAACAATGCTCTGAATCCAAAGATTGTGAACAGAATTGATCCAAATTTCCTTGAAAAAACGTAACCTGCCCCCTACCAGCTGAGCTGGAATGAGGGCCGCACCTTCATGTGGACTTAGAAGCAGGCTTTGCCTTTCTAGCTGGCTTGGATTTATTCCAGACTGGAGATGGTCTCCAAACTGAAACTGCTCCTGAGGATGAAGGATCAGGCTTTTGTTCTTTGTTGAAACGAAAGGAACGAAAACGATTATTAGCCCTGTTTTTACCTTTAGATTTTTTATCCTGTGGTAAAAAAGTTCCTTTCCCACCAGTAACAGTTGAAATAATGGAATCCAACTGAGAACCAAATAATTTGTTACCCTGGAAAGAAATGGAAAGTAAAGTTGATTTAGAAGCCATATCAGCATTCCAAGTTTTAAGCCATAAAGCTCTTCTAGCTAAAATAGCTAGAGACATAAACCTGACATCAACCCTGATAATAAAAAATGGCATCACAGATAAAAATATTAGCATGCTGAAGAAGAATAATAATATCATGAGAATCACGATGTGTTACTTGTTGCGCTAAAGTTTCCAACCAAAAAGTTGAAGCTGCAGCAACATCAGCCAAAGATATAGCAGGTCTAAGAAGATTACCTGAACACAGATAAGCTTTTCTTAGAAAGGATTCAATTTTCCTATCTAGAGGATCCTTAAACGAAGTACCATCTGACGTAGGAATAGTAGTACGTTTAGCAAGGGTAGAAATAGCCCCATCAACTTTAGGGATCTTGTCCCAAAATTCTAATCTGTCAGACGGCACAGGATATAATTGCTTTAAAACGTTTAGAAGGAGTAAATGAATTACCCAAATTATCCCATTCTTTGGAAATTACTGCAGAAATAGCATTAGGAACAGGAAAAACTTCTGGAATAACCACAGGAGCTTTAAATACCTTATCTAAACGTTTAGAATCAGTATCAAGAGGACCAGAATCCTCTATTTCTAAAGCAATTAGTACTTCTTTAAGTAAAGAACGAATAAATTCCATTTTAAATAAATATGAAGATTTATCAGCATCAACCTCTGAGACAGAATCCTCTGAACCAGAGGAATCATCAGAATCAGAATGATGATGTTCATTTAAAAATTCATCTGTAGGGAGAGAAGTTTTAAAAGATTTTTTACGTTTACTAGAAGGAGAAATAACAGACATAGCCTTCTTTATGGATTCAGAAACAAAATCTCTTATATTATCAGGAACATTCTGCACCTTAGATGTTGAAGGAACTGCAACAGGCAATGGTACTTTACTAAAGGAAATATTATCTGCTTTAACAAGTTTGTCATGACAATCAATACAAACAACAGCTGGAGGAATAGCTACCAAAAGTTTACAGCAGATACACTTAGCTTTGGTAGATTCAGCACTTGACAGCGATTTTCCTGTAGTATCTTCTGACTCAGATGCAACGTGAGACATCTTGCAATATGTAAGAGAAAAAACAACATATATATAAAGCAAAATTGATCAAATTCCTTAAATGACAGTTTCAGGAATGGGAAAAAATGCCAAAGAACAAGCTTCTAGCAACCAGAAGCAATAAAAAATGAGACTTAAATAATGTGGAGACAAAAGCGACGCCCATATTTTTTCGCGCCAAATAAGACGCCCACATTATTTGGCGCCTAAATGCTTTTTTGGCGCCAAAAATGACGCCACATCCGGAACGCCGACATTTTTGGCGCAAAATAACGTCAAAAAATGACGCAACTTCCGGCGACACGTATGACGCCGGAAACGGAAATAGAATTTTTGCGCCAAAAAAGTCCGCGCCAAGAATGACGCAATAAAATGAAGCATTTTCAGCCCCCGCGAGCCTAACAGCCCACAGGGAAAAAGTCAAATTTTAAGGTAAGAAAAATGTTAAATTAAAATGCATTATCCCAAATATGAAACTGACTGTCTGAAAATAAGGAAAGTTGAACATTCTGAGTCAAGGCAAATAAATGTTTGAATACATATATTTAGAACTTTATAAACAAAGTGCCCAACCATAGCTTGGAGTGTCACAGAAAATAAGACTTACTTACCCCAGGACACTCATCTACATATAGCAGATAGCCAAACCAGTACTGAAACGAGAATCAGCAGAGGTAATGGTATATATAAGAGTATATCGTCGATCTGAAAAGGGAGGTAAGAGATGAATCTCTACGACCGATAACAGAGAACCTATGAAATAGACCCCGTAGAAGGAGATCACTGCATTCAAATAGGCAATACTCTCCTCACATCCCTCTGACATTCACTGCACGCTGAGAGGAAAACCGGGCTCCAACTTGCTGCGGAGCGCATATCAACGTAGAATCTAGCACAAACTTACTTCACCACCTCCATCGGAGGCAAAGTTTGTAAAACTGAATTGTGGGTGTGGTGAGGGGTGTATTTATAGGCATTTTGAGGTTTGGGAAACTTTGCCCCTCCTGGTAGGAATGTATATCCCATACGTCACTAGCTCATGGACTCTTGCTAATTACATGAAAGAAAAAGGGTTAAGGAGCTCAGAACAAGAGGTCCAATGGTAAATTTTAATCTCCTAATCGTTTTTGACACTTTCGTCAGAACAGGGCACAAAAATCTAATTCCTTCACTCTGAAGCAGGATCCTCTAGTTTCGCCTGGAAGCTAAGTTCTAACTGGAACAAGTCTGAAATAAGGGAGTAGAGTTCTTGGACTGCTTAGTTTACATGAAGGTGCGGCCCTTGGTCCAGAGACTCTGGTAGGGGGCAGGTTAACCCACAGCTTTCAGTTTGCTCAATTGTTTTATGACGGAAAAATTCCATCATATGTCCTTCAGAGGTTAAAGGGACATTAAACCCCAAAAAATTATTTCATGATTCAGATAGACTAGAGGACACAATTTTTAAAAAGTTTCCAATTTACTTCTATTATCATTTTTTTCAAAGTGCCAACTACTGTATGTTGCATTTGCCGGCGTCAAAACACTTGCCAAACATCGCTGCCGCGGACCTGAATACGATCTCCTTATTTATCAAAAAACCTGTCAAAAACACGCGCGTCAAGTATGATGCCAAGAGCATTGGACTGGTGTTAACTAAAAGTCATCGATGTCGCGGTTATTCAGGTTTTTCTCTCCACAATTGTCTAACCCCTCCTGATTGCAATCTATTTTAAAAAACCACCCCTACACAGGTTTTATAATATGGGCTGGCATATAAGATGAGATTTCTTACTAAAAAAGAAATTCAAGAGAAGGAAAAAATACACTGAAAATAGCATGACAGTAAAGAGGTGATTTTAATTTCTGCTGTATCTGAATCATGACAGTTTAAAGTTAGGTGGGCTATCCCTTTGGGCTATCAGCTTAATATTCTATTGAATCAAACATCAATTTGAATTTTAAAATCCTTGTCTAAAATATTACACTGTGTGTCCTAATGTCAGCATCAATGTTTATCTTTAATACTAATTTCACATATACATACTTTCAAAGTATAAAAAACAAACGGCTAGATTACGAGTTTTGCGTTATGAGTGAAAAAGCTTCATAACACTGCATTTTCACTACCGCTGGTATTACGAGTCTTGCAGGTATAGCTGTACCGCACACTTTTTTGCAACGTAACTACCGCACCTTATAAAAAGTCCTTTTTCAATGGGACTTCCACAGCGCCGGTATTACAAGTTTGCCTGTCCGGCCAAAAAGTGGGAGGTACAGCCTAAACTGAAAGTCAGTAGTTATGGCTTTTATGTTACAAAGCCGTAACATAAATCTCATAACTAAAGTGCTAAAAAGTACACTAACACCCATAAACTACCTATTAACCCCTAAACCGAGGCCCTCCTGCATCGCAAACACTAAAATAAAATTATTAACCCCTAATCTGCTGCTCCCGACATCGCCGCCACTAGAATAAACATATTAACCCCTAAACCGCCGTACTCCCGCATCGCAACCACTAACTTTAATATAATTAAAATAAATCTAAATAAAAATTAATATCATTAACCAAATAATTCCTATTTAAAACTAAATACTTACCTGTAAAATTAAACCTAAGCTAGCTACAATATAACTAATAGTTACATTGTAGCTAGCTTAGGTATTATTTTTATTTCACAGGCAAGTTTGTATTTATTTTAACTAGGTAGACTAGTTACTAAATAGTAGCAGGGGAGAGTAATTCCCAGGAGTAATGGATCATGGGCTCTCACCATCTCCATGAAAGAAATTTAGTTTTTTTAAAGAACCATGTAATATAAAGTATACATAACTGTAACCATGTATTATAGGTTTTAATACCATGTCAGTGTTCTAGTGACATTTATAAATCAACATTTGGTCTTGTGGTTTATGATGTTACCTGTTATATATTCTTTTCTTTCTCCTATTGTGTGTGTTCACTTGTGTATACTTTTCTGTCTGCTTATCCTATTTGTACATATATTACAATATTGCTATTTCAGTATATACAATTAAAGGGACATTAAACCCAAATTTTTTCTTTCATGATTCAGATAGAGAATACAATTTTTAAAAACATTCCAATTTACTTCTATTATCTAATGTGCTTCATTCTTTAGCTATCCTTTGTTGAAGAAATAGCAATGCACATGCGTGAGCCAATCACTCGAGGCATCTATGTGCATCCACCAATCAGCAGCTACTGAGCATATCTAGATATGCTTTCCAGCAAAGGATATCAAGAGAATGAAGAAAATTTGATAATAGAAGTAAATTAGAACGTTGTTTAAAATTGCATGCTCTATCTGAATCATGAAAGAAAAAAATTGGGTTTTATGTCCCTTTAATTGCTGGTAAAGTCTATTCAAACAAAGATTCACACCAGCTGATAATAATGCAAACGTTTATTCTGGATAGATTTGGAGACATGATATTAGACACTTTGACCACAAAGTATTCCTGGCAAACCTGTTTTCACACAAATTCTTAGGAATAAAAACTTTGAAAAAAATGTTACTGGCATTCTCGTGTTCTTACCAGCCAGACATTTAATGTACTGTATGGGTCTCTATAAAAGTAATTCCTCTAGTAATCATGCATCGTTAACTTACTACAGACCTTAATACTTTAAGTTAAAAGAGCCGCCTCTGGAAAAACAATACTAAAAAATAAACATTTTATGTCTCTGTGCGGGAGATTAATTGAGTGGTTGCAAGATTTTTTATTTTGCCACAAATTCTTATTTGTAATGCAGTGTTTAAACTCTCTTCAATGTAGAACCTACAGCAAAAGTGGTGACCCTTTTTGACAGCGTGTGCCCAACCTGGTAAAACATATCTGTCAAGTGTCCACCTACCTTTTTATTAATTTAAAGAGACATCAAAGAAGCAATAACGTCATTTTTTTTCTATAAAATCAAAGTATATACAGTAACAACTAAATCATAATTGCCAATATATAGCATTCGTTCATAAGAAAAATAAACTGTTAAACACTAAAATTGTAGCTAATGAAACAAAGCGGTATGGTGGTAGCCCAGACATGAAGTGACAGTATATTAGTTTTGCCATAGGTTTGCTACCTAAACTCTATACAAGTTATACAACATGGGTACATTTTTCTGTAAAATTTGTGGATTAGAAAGATAAATCACAGGTCTAACACAAATTCCACCAGAATAAAATAAAAAAATAAATAAAAAAATCAATGTATGCAGGGGCTGCTACAGATGTTGCTATATAATAATATTGTGTTTGCGTGCATATATACTGTATATGTATATATATATATATATATATAGGGGAAATGACGGAGGGGACGCAACTGCTAAGAGCTAATAAGTAGTGACCCACCAGTTCTTGGACAAATACCGGTATGGCCTCAATATGACTTAAATGTGGTGCAGACCCTTAAAATAAATTATATGGGTTTTAAGACAGAGAAAAAACCTGAACCTAGTATATCAGGATGAAAGACAGGGAATTCAGCACTCTTTTCAAAAAGTTTTTTATTTAGCTCATCAAAGTAAAATGAGGGGTATCCCAAATTGATTACGCCCTGACGAAGCCCGACACACCCAGCGGGTGAAACGCGCGTCGGCATTGGACAAGCCGACACGGAACATGAGGTTCGTGTGAACGCCACTGAACTTAACAGCTCTGCAAACTTACGCTCATGAAGGATCTCCTGTAAGATGGATTTGGGGATCCACAAAGGACTGCTTGCCATACAATAGTCCTGGGACTGAGCAGGAAACAGGTCGTATGCCATTATAAGTCTTGCCTGATAAATAGGCACATCTATATAAGAACTGGATATTGCTACCCGGTTGCAAGGGTAAAGCTACAAGTCTCGAAATAACATCACTACTAAGCACAACTACCGTGCAGTCTCCCACTTTGCACTTATGCTTACCATCTCTATCATGAACTTTTCATCCTCATGCATTTAAGACTGCTTGCACGGGACTGTCTAGCAACTAACAGAAATATATGCTACTATCTGCCTGCTACTTATTCCTGCTGAGCTACGTTCCATGCTTACGCCTATACTGTTTGCTTCCTGCTTACTAACAGACGAATGTACATATTATGAGATACACTATTAACTACTTAGATCCCATCTATACACCTGCACGGCATTAAGCCTTATATCGTAAGGTGCCGCACGCAGTAGGGTGTAGTAGTTTAAAAAGTGTGTCTCACTAATATATCTCCCTTTTTATTTGTATGCACAATATAAAAATATGCCTTATATATGTATTGCCCATAGTTACACCATATTTCTGTGGGCGCAAATGTCAGTATCTACTTAGATCCCATTCTTATACCTGCCCGGCAATTAACCCTATACTTGAAGGTGCCGTTCGCAGCTGGGTGTAGTAGTATGACAAAGGCTCCGTGTGAAATATAGTTACTTCACCATTCACACATTGAGATATCTCTGTCTGACATGATAATTGACAGCAAATTTAGCTATCTTCTGTAATATAGGTATACCTGTTGAAATTCCATGTCAGTATATGTACAAAGTTCAGGTATTCACGCTAACCCCTGACCGGTCAGGTTTGTTTTATTATTTTGTGTTCATTTTTTCTGTTGTATGTACAATTTCTTTCTTGGTCTATTGTTATAGACATATTGTATCTGTATTTTTGAAACAATATGTTTCGCTAAATAAATGCTAGAGATTGTCCTCTCTTGTGGCCACTCAAGTTTATTCTTTTTTTGGGATACCCCTCATTTTACTTTGATGAGCTAAATAAAAAACTTTTTGAAAAGAGTGCTGAATTCCCTGTCTTTCATCCTGATATACTAGGTTCAGGTTTTTTCTCTGTCTTAAAACCCATATAATATATATATATATATATATATATATATATATATATATATATATATATATATATATATATATATATATATATATATATATATATAAATAAATAAATATACAAAAGCATGTTCCTTGATTTTAACTTTCTTTGCATCCTGGGTGAAGGATAGGGCATGTAAAACCAGGACTACAGCTTTTAGATGTGTTTAAAAAAAAAAAAAAAAACTAAAGTGTCTTCTTAAAAAACATAAATTAAAGGGACACTGAACCTAAATTTTTTCTTTCAGATAGAGCTTGCAATTTTAAGCAACTTTCTAATTTACTCCTATTATCAAATTGTCTTCGTTCTCTTGCTATCTTTATTGGAAGAGCGAACAGTTGTGGGTCTCTGCCCACTCCAGGATCCGAGACACCTCCCTCATTGCCAGGGAGCTCAATGTGCCCCCCTGGTGATTGATGTAAGCCACTGAGGAAATATTGTCCATCTGGAACCTGATAAAGCTGAAGTCCCCCAGACGAGGCCACGCCTTCAGAGCTTTGTAGATCGCTCGAAGCTCTAGAATATTCATTGAAAGAAGAGCCTCTAAGCGAGACCACTTCCCCTGTGCCATCCTGGCACCCCATACAGCTCCCCATACCGCCAGACTTACGTCCGTTGTAACAATCTCCCAGGATGGTGTCAGGAAGGATGTCCCCATGGACAGAAGATCCGGGCGGATCCACCAGGAGAGGAAAAGCCGAGTCTGCGCATCCATGTATATCGGCTGCAACAGATCGGAATGATCGCCGTCCCACTGTCTCAACATGCACAATTGAAGAGGTCTGAGATAAAACCTGGCGAATGGAATGATGTCCATGCTGGAGACCATGAGCCCAATCATCTCCATGCACTGAGCTACAGATGTTCTCACTGTAAACTGGAGGGCAAGACAGGTAGACGCCATCCTTGTGCGTTGCTCGTCTATGAGAAAGATCTTCATGGACACACAGGCCTCTAGTTATCAAGCTCCGTACATACCTGCCATCGCCGGCCCCAATACGCCCGCCTAAGCTCGCCGCCGCGGACCTGAATACGCTCGCCAAAGTTATTAAAAAAGCTATCCAAAAGCCGCGCAACAAGTACGGGGCGATGAGCAGCGGACTGTGATAGTTATCACACATCGATCTCGCTGCTCTTCCGCTTTTCTACAGCTTTATTAATACCTATGTCACTAAGCACTCACACTATACTATACTGTTCAACCCCCTATACCGGCGCCCCCGGAGCCCCCCGCAACTAAAAGTTATTAACCCCTAAACCGCCACTCCCGGACCCCACCGCAACTATAATAAATGTATTAACCCCTAAACCGCCGCTCCCGGACCCCACCGCAACTATAATAAATGTATTAACCCCTAAACCGACATTCCCAGACCCCACCGCCACCTACATTATATCTATTAACCCCTATCCTGCCCCCCTATACCGCCGCCACCCATAATTAATTTATTAACCCCTATCCTGCGGATCCCGGACCTCGCCGCAACTAAATAAATTGTTTAACCCCTAAACCGCCACTCCTGGACCCCGCCGCCACCTATATTAAACTTATTAACCCCTAATCTGCCCCCCTACACCGTCGCCACCTATATTAAATTAATTAACACCTATCCTGCCCCCCTATACCGCTGCAACCTATAATAAAATTATTAACCCCTAAACCTAAGTCTAACCCTAACCCTAACATCCCCCTAACTTAAATATTAATTAAATAAATCTAAATAAAATTACTCTTATTAACTGAATTATTCCTATTTAAAACTAAATACTTAACTATAAAATGAACCCTAATATAGCTACAATATAACTAATAGTTACATTGTAGCTATTTTAGGATTTATTTTTATTTTACAGGCAACTTTGTATTTATTTTAACTAGGTACAATAGCTATTAAATAGTTATTAACTATTTAATAGCTACCTAGTTAAAATAAATACAAATTTACCTGTAAAATAAATCCTAACCTAAATTACAATTACACCTAACACTACACTATCATTAACTAAATTATTCCTATTTAAAACTAAATACTTACCTGTAAAATAAACCCTAACGCCTAGATTTAGAGTTTTGCGGCCAAAGGGGTGCGTTAGCTACGCGTGCTTTTTTCTGGCCGCACCTTTTAAATACAGCTGGTATTTAGAGTTCACAGAAGGGCTGCATTAGGCTCCAAAAAAGGAGCGTATAGCATATTTACCGCAACTGCAACTCTCGATACCAGCGGTGCTTACGGATGCGGCCAGCTTAAAAAACATGCCCCATTGTTTCCTATGGGGAAACACTTCCTAAGTCTGCACCTAACACCCTAACATGTACCCAGAGTCTAAACACCCCTAACCTTACACTTATGAACCCCTAATCTGCCGCCCCTGCTATCGCTGACCCCTGCATTTTATTATTAACCCCTAATCTGCCACTCCGTACACCGCTGCAACCTACGTTATCCCTATGTACCCCTAATCTGCTGCCCCTAACACCGCCGACCCCTATATTATATTTATTAACCCCTAATCTTCCCCCCACAACGTCGCTGCCAGCTACCTACAATAATTAACCCCTAATCTGCCGACCGCACCTCACCGCTACTATAATAAAGTTATTAACCCCTAATCCGCCTCACTCCCGCCTCAATAACCCTATAAGAAATAGTATTAACCCCTAATCTGCCCTCCCTAACATCGTCGACACCTAACTTCAATTATAAACCCCTAATCTGCCGACCGGATCTCGCCGCAACTCTAATAAATGGATTAACCCCTAAAGCTAAGTCTAACCCTAACACTAACACCCCCCTAAGTTAAATATAATTTAAATCTAACGAAATAAATTAACTCTTATTAAATAAATTATTCCTATTTAAAGATAAATACTTACCTGTAAAATAAACCCTAATATAGCTACAATATAACGAATAATTATATTGTAGCTATTTTAGGATTAATATTTATTTTACAGGCAACTTTGTAATTATTTTAACCAGGTACAATAGCTATTAAATAGTTAAGAACTATTTAATAGCTAAAATAGTTAAAATAATTACAAAATTACCTGTAAAATAAATCCTAACCTAATTTACAATTAAACCTAACACTACACTATCAATAAATTAATTAAATACAATACCTACAATTATCTACAATTAAACCTAACACTACACTATCAATAAATTAATTAAATACAATACCTACAATTATCTACAATTAAACCTAACACTACACTATCAATAAATTAATTAAATAAAATACCTACAAATAACTACAATTAAATAAACTAACTAAAGTACAAAAAATAAAAAAGAACTAAGTTACAAAAAATAAAAAAATATTTACAAACATTAGAAAAATATTACAACAATTTTAAACTAATTACACCTACTCTAAGCCCCCTAATAAAATAACAAAGACCCCCAAAATAAAAAAATGCCCTACCCTATTCTAAATTAAAAAAGTTCAAAGCTCTTTTACCTTACCAGCCCTGAAAAGGGCCATTTGCTGGGCATGCCCCAAAGAATTCAGCTCTTTTGCCTGTAAAAAAAAACATACAATAACCCCCCCAACATTACAACCCACCACCCACATACCCCTAATCTAACCCAAACCCCCCTTAAATAAACCTAACACTAAGCCCCTGAAGATCTTCCTACCTTATATTCACCATGCCAGGTTCACCGATCCGTCCTCCGAAGTCTTCATCCAAGCCCAAGTGGGGGCTGGCGATCCATAATACGGCTGAAGTCTTCTATCAAGCGGCGGCTGAAGAGGTCCAGAAGAGGCTCCAAAGTCTTCATCCTATCCGGGAAGAAGAGGAGATCCGGACCGGCAACCATCTTGATCCAAGTGGCATCTTCTATCTTCATCCGATGACGAACGGCTCCATCTTGAAGACCTCCGATCAGCCAATAGAATGCGAGCCCAATCTGATTGGCTGATTGGATCAGCCAATCGGATTGAACTTGAATCTGATTGGCTGATTCCATCAGCCAATCAGAATTTTCCTACCTTAATTCTGATTGGCTGATAGAATCCTATCAGCCAATCGGAATTCGAGGGACGCCATCTTGGATGACGTCCCTTAAAGGAACCTTCATTCTTCAGTTGGATGTCGGAAGATGAGGATGGATCTGCGTCGGAGGTCTTCAAGATGAAGCCGTTCGTCATCGGATGAAGATAGAAGATGCCGCTTGGATCAAGATGGTTGCTGGTCCGGATCTCCTCTTCTTCCCGGATAGGATGAAGACTTTGGAGCCTCTTCTGGACCTCTTCAGCCGCCGCTTGATAGAAGACTTCAGCCGGATTATGGATCGCCAGCCCCCGCTTGGGCTTGGATGAAGACTTCGGAGGACGGATCGGTGAACCTGGCATGGTGAAGATAAGGTAGGAAGATCTTCAGGGGCTTAGTGTTAGGTTTATTTAAGGGGGGTTTGGGTTAGATTAGGGGTATGTGGGTGGTGGGTTGTAATGTTGGGGGGGTATTGTATGTTTTTTTTTTACAGGCAAAAGAGCTGAATTCTTTGGGGCATGCCCCGCAAATGGCCCTTTTCAGGGCTGGTAAGGTAAAAGAGCTTTGAACTTTTTTAATTTAGAATAGGGTAGGGCATTTTTTTATTTTGGGGGTCTTTGTTATTTTATTAGGGGGATTAGAGTAGGTGTAATTAGTTTAAAATTGTTGTAATATTTTTCTAATGTTTGTAAATATTTTTTTATTTTTTGTAACTTAGTTCTTTTTTATTTTTTGTACTTTAGTTAGTTTATTTAATTGAAGTTATTTGTAGGTATTTTATTTAATTAATTTATTGATAGTGTAGTGTTAGGTTTAATTGTAGATAATTGTAGGTATTGTATTTAATTAATTTATTGATAATGTAGTGATAGGTTTAATTGTAGATAATTGTAGGTATTGTATTTAATTAATTTATTGATAGTGTAGTGTTAGGTTTAATTGTAACTTAGGTTAGGATTTATTTTACAGGTAATTTTGTAATTATTTTAACTATTTTAGCTATTAAATAGTTCTTAACTATTTAATAGCTATTGTACCTGGTTAAAATAAATACAAAGTTGCCTGTAAAATAAATATTAATCCTAAAATAGCTACAATATAATTTTATTTGTTATATTGTAGCTATATAAGGGTTTATTTTACAGGTAAGTATTTATCTTTAAATAGGAATAATTTATTTAATAAGAGTTAATTTATTTCGTTAGATAAAAATTATATTTAACTTAGGGGGGTGTTAGTGTTAGGGTTAGACTTAGCTTTAGGGGTTAATCCATTTATTAGAGTAGCGGCGAGATCCGGTCGGCAGATTAGGGGTTTATAATTGAAGTTAGGTGTCGGCGATGTTAGGGAGGGCAGATTAGGGGTTAATACTATTTCTTATAGGGTTATTGAGGCGGGAGTGAGGCGGATTAGGGGTTAATAACTTTATTATAGTAGCGGTGAGGTGCGGTCGGCAGATTAGGGGTTAATTATTGTAGCTAGCTGGCGGCGACGTTGTGGGGGGCAGATTAGGGGTTAATAAATATAATATAGGGGTCGGCGGTGTTAGGGGCAGCAGATTAGGGGTACATAGGGATAACGTAGGTTGCGGTGGTGTACGGAGCGGCAGATTAGGGGTTAATAATAAAATGCAGGGGTCAGTGATAGCGGAGGCGGCAGATTAGGGGTTAATAAATATTATGTAGGTGTCGGCGGTATTAGGGGCAGCAGATTAGGGGTACATAGGGATAACGTAGGTGGCGGCGGTTTGCGGTCGGCAGGTAAGGGGTTAAAAAAATTTAATAGAGTGGCGGCGATGTGGGGGGGCCTCGGTTTAGGGGTACATAGGTAGTTTATGGGTGTTAGTGTACTTTAGAGCACAGTAGTTAAGAGCTTTATGAACCGGCGTTAGCCCAGAAAGCTCTTAACTCCTGACTTTTTTCTGCGGCTGGAGTTTTGTCGTTAGATTTCTAACGCTCACTTCAGCCAAGACTCCAAATACCGGCGTTAGAAAGATCCCATTGAAAAGATAGGATACGCAATTGACGTAAGGGGATCTGCGGTATGGAAAAGTCGCGGCTGGAAAGTGAGCGTTAGACCCTTTCCTGACTGACTCCAAATACCAGCGGTAGCCCAAAACCAGCGTTAGGAGCCTCTAACGCTGGTTTTGACGGCTAACGCAAAACTCCAAATCTAGGTGTATGATAGCTACAATGTAATTAATAATTACATTGTAGCTATTTTAGGATTTATATTTATTTTACAGGTAACTTTGTATTTATTTTAACTAGGTAGAATAGTTATTAAATAGTTATTAAATATTTAATAACTACCTAGCTAAAATAAAGACAAAATTACATGTAAAATAAATCCTAATCTAAGTTACAATTAAACCTAACACTACACTATCATTAAATAAATTAAATTAATTAACTACAAATACCTACAATTAAACACAATTAAATAAACTAACTAAAGTACAAAAAATAAAAAAATATTACAAGATTTTTAAGCTAATTACACCTAATCTAAGCCCCCTAATAAAATAACAAAGCCCCCCAAAATAAAAAAATGCCCTACCCTAATCTAAATTACAAAAGTTAACAGCTCTATTACCAGCCCTTAAAAGGGCCTTTTGAGGGGCATGCCCCAAAGTAATCAGCTCTTTTGCCTGTAAAAAAAAATACCCCCCCCCCCAACATTACAACCCACCACCCACATACCCCTACTCTAACCCACCCAAACCCCCCTTAAATAAACCTAACACTACCACCTGAAGATCTCCCTACCTTGAGTCGTGTTCACCCAGCCGGGCCGAAGTCATCATCCAAGGGGCGCTGAAGATGTGTTCCATCCGATAGAAGTCTTCATCCAAGGGGCACTGAAGAGGTCTTCCATCCGATAGAAGTCTTCATCCAGGTGGCGTCTTCAATCTTCATCCATCCGGAGCGGAGCCTTCTTCAAACGAGCCGACGCGGAGCCATCCTCTTCCAACGACGTCTACCCGACGAATGGATATTCCTTTAAGTGACGTCATCCAAGATGGCGTCCCTCGAATTCCGATAGGCTGATAGGATTCTATCAGCCAATCGGAATTAAGGTAGGAAAAATCTGATTGGCTGATGCAATCAGCCAATCAGATTCAAATTCAATCCAATTGGCTGATCCAATCAGCCAATCAGATTGAGCTTGCATTCTATTGGCTGATCAGAACAGCCAATAGAATGCAAGCTCAATCTGAGTGGCTGATTGCATCAGCCAATCAGATTTTTCCTACCTTAATTCCGATTGGCTGATAGAATCCTATCAGCCAATCGGAATTCGAGGGACGCCATCTTGGATGACGTCACTTAAAGGAATATCCAATCGTTGGGTAGGCGTCGTTGGAAGAGGATGGCTCCGCGTTGGCTCGTTTGAAGAAGGCTCCGCTCCGCTCTGGATGAAGATTGAAGACGCCGCCTGGATGAAGACTTCTATCGGATGGAAGACGTCTTCAGCGCCCTTTGGATGAATACTTCTATCGGATGGAACACATCTTCAGCGCCCCTTGGATGATGACTTCGGCCCGGCTGGGTGAACACGACTCAAGGTAGGGAGATCTTCAGGGGGTAGTGTTAGGTTTATTTAAGGGGGGTTTGGGTGGGTTAGAGTAGGGGTATGTGGGTGGTGGGTTGTAATGTTGGGGGGGGGTATTTTTTTTACAGGCAAAAGAGCTGATTACTTTGGGGCATGCCCTGCAAAAGGCCCTTTTAAGGGCTGGTAATAGAGCTGTTAACTTTTGTAATTTAGATTAGGGTAGGGCATTTTTTTTATTTTGGGGGGCTTTGTTATTTTATTAGGGGGCTTAGATTAGGTGTAATTAGCTTAAAAATCTTGTAATATTTTTTTATTTTTTGTAACTTAGTTTTTTTTATTTTTTGTAACTTAGTTTTTTATTTTTTGTAACATAGACCTAGATTTGGAGTTTGGCGTTAGCCGTGAAAACCAGCGTTAGAGGCTCCTAACGCTGGTTTTAGGCTACCGCCGGTATTTGGAGTCACTCAAAATAGGGTCTAACGCTCACTTTTCAGCCGCGACTTTTCCATACCGCAGATCCCCTTACGTCAATTGCGTATCCTATCTTTTCAATGGGATTTTTATAACTCCGGTATTTAGAGTCGTTTCTGAAGTGAGCGTTAGAGATCTAACGACAAAACTCCAGCCGCAGGAAAAAAGTCAGTAGTTAAGAGCTTTCTGGGCTAACGCCGGTTTCTAAAGCTCTTAACTACTGTACTCTAAAGTACACTAACACCCATAAACTACCTATGTACCCCTTCGCCGACACTCGAATAAATTTTTTTAACCCCTAATCTGCCGACCGCCACCTACGTTATCCTTATGTACACCTAATCTGCTCCCCCTAACACCGCCGACCCGTGTATTATATTTATTAACCCCTAATCTGCCCCCCAATGTCGCCTCCATCTGCCTACACTTATTAACCCCTAATCTGCCGACCGCAAAGCGCCGCCACCTACGTTATCCTTATGTACCCCTAATCTGCTGCCCCTAACACCGCCGACCCCTATATTATATTTATTAACCCCTAATCTGCCCCCCACAACGTCGCCTCCACCTGCCTACACTTATTAACCCCTAATCTGCTGAGCGGACCTGAGCGCTACTATAATAAAGTTATTAACCCCTAATCCGCATCACTAACCCTATAATAAATAGTATTAACCCCTAATCTGCCCTCCCTAACATCGCCGACACCTAACTTCAATTATTAACCCCTAATCTGCCGACTGGAGCTCACCGCTACTCTAATAAATGTATTAACCCCTAAAGCTAAGTCTAACCCTAACACTAACACCCCCCTAAATTAAATATAATTTACATCTAACGAAATTAATTAAATCTTATTAAATAAATTATTCCTATTTAAAGATAAATATTTACCTGTAAAATAAATCCTAATATAGCTACAATATAAATTATAATTATATTATAGCTATTTTAGGATTAATATTTATTTTACAGGTAACTTTGTATTTATTTTAACCAGGTACAATAGCTATTAAATAGTTAAGAACTATTTAATAGCTAAAATAGTTAAAATAATTACAAAATTACCTGTAAAATAAATACTAGCCTAAGTTACAATTAAACCTAACACTACACTATCAATAAATTAATTAAATAAACTATCTACAATTACCTACAATTAACCTAACACTACACTATCAATAAATTAATTAAATACAATTCCTACAAATAAATACAATTAAATAAACTAGCTAAAGTACAAAAAAATAAAAAGAACTAAGTTACAAAAAATAAAAAAATATTTACAAACATAAGAAAAATATTACAACAATTTTAAACTAATTACACCTACTCTATGCCCCCTAATAAAACAACAAAGCCCCCCAAAATAAAAAATGCCCTACCCTATTCTAAATTACTAAAGTTAAAAGCTCTTTTACCTTACCAGCCCTGAACAGGGCCCTTTGCGGGGCATGCCCCAAGAAGTTCAGCTCTTTTGCCTGTAAAAAAAAACATACAATACCCCCCCCAACATTACAACCCACCACCCACATACCCCTAATCTAACCCAAACCCCCCTTAAATAAACCTAACACTAAGCCCCTGAAGATCATCCTACCTTGTCTTCACCTCACCGGGTATCACCGATCCGTCCTGGCTCCGATATCTTCATCCAACCCAAGCGGGGGCTAGACATCCACTGAAGAAGTCCAGAAGAGGGTCCAGTCTTCACCCTATCCGGGAAGAAGAGGCGATCCGGACCGGCAACCATCTTGATCCAAGCGGCATCTTCTATCTTCATCCGATGACGACCGGCTCCATCCTGAAGACCTCCACCGCGGACCCATCTTCTTCCGGCGACGTCCAACTGAAGAATGACGGTTCCTTTAAGGGACGTCATCCAAGATGGCGTCCCTCGAATTCCGATTGGCTGATAGGATTCTATCAGCCAATCGGAATTAAGGTAGGAATATTCTGATTGGCTGATGGAATTAGCCAATCAGAATCAGTTCAATCCGATTGGCTGATCCAATCAGCCAATCAGATTGAGCTTGCATTCTATTGGCTGATCGGAACAGCCAATAGAATGCGAGCTCAATCTGATTGGCTGATTGGATCAGCCAATCGGATTGAACTTGATTCTGATTGGCTGATTCCATCAGCCAATCAGAATATTCCTACCTTAATTCAGATTGGCTGATAGAATCCTATCAGCCAATCGGAATTCGAGGGACGCCATCTTGGATGACGTCCCTTAAAGGAACCGTCATTCTTCAGTTGGACGTCTCCGGAAGAAGATGGGTCCATGGTGGAGGTCTTCAGAATGGAGCCGGTCGTCATCAGATGAAGATAGAAGATGCCGCTTGGATCAAGATGGTTGCCGGTCCGGATCGCCTCTTCTTCCCGGATAGGATGAAGACTTTGGACCCTCTTCTGGACTTCTTCAGTGGATGTCTAGCCCCCGCTTGGGTTGGATGAAGATATCAGAGCCAGGACGGATCGGTGATACCCGGTGAGGTGAAGACAAGGTAGGATGATCTTCAGGGGCTTAGTGTTAGGTTTATTTAAGGGGGGTTTGGGTTAGATTAGGGGTATGTGGGTGGTGGGTTGTAATGTTGGGGGGGAGTATTGTATGCTTTTTTTTACAGGCAAAAGAGCTGAACTTCTTGGGGCATGCCCTGCAAAGGGCCCTGTTCAGGGCTGGTAAGGTAAAAGAGCTTTGAACTTTAGTAATTTAGAATAGGGTAGGGCATTTTTTATTTTGGGGGGCTTTGTTGTTTTATTAGGGGGCTTAGAGTAGGTATAATTAGTTTAAAATTGTTGTAATATTTTTCTTATGTTTGTAAATATTTTTTTATTTTTTGTAACTTAGTTCTTTTTTATTTTTTGTACTTTAGCTAGTTTATTTAATTGTATTTATTTGTAGGAATTGTATTTAATTAATTTATTGATAGTGTAGTGTTAGATTAATTGTAGGTAATTGTAGGTAGTTTATTTAATTAATTTATTGATAGTGTAGTGTTAGGTTTAATTGTAACTTAGGTTAGTATTTATTTTACAGGTAATTTTGTAATTATTTTAACTATTTTAGCTATTAAAAAGTTCTTAACTATTTAATAGCTATTGTACCTGGTTAAAATAAATACAAAGTTACCTGTAAAATAAATATTAATCCTAAAATAGCTATAATATAATTATAATTTATATTGTAGCTATATTAGGATTTATTTTACAGGTAAGTATTTATCTTTAAATAGGAATAATTTATTTAATAAGAGTTAATTAATTTCGTTAGATGTAAATTATATTTAACTTAGGGGGGTGTTAGTGTTAGGGTTAGACTTAGCTTTAGGGGTCAATACATTTATTAGAATAGCGGTGAGCTCCGGTCAGCAGATTAGGGGTTAATAAGTGTAGGCAGGTGGAGGCGACGTTGTGGGGGGGCAGATTAGGGATTAATAAATATAATACAGGGGTCGGCGGTGTTAGGGGCAGCAGATTAGGGGTACATAAGGATAACGTAGGTGGCGGCGCTTTGCGGTCAGCAGATTAGGGGTTAATAAGTGTAGGCAGATGGAGGCGACGTTGGGGGGCAGATTAGGGGTTAATAAATATAATACAGGGGTCGGCGGTGTTAGGGGGAGCAGATTAGGGGTACATAAGGATAACGTAGGTGGCGGTCGGCAGATTAGGGGTTAATAAGTGTAGGCAGGTGGAGGCGACGTTGTGGGGGGCAGATTAGGGGTTAATAAATATAATACAGGGGTCGGTGGTGTTAGGGGCAGCAGATTAGGGGTACATAAGGATAACGTAGGTGGCGGCACTTTGCGGTCGGCAGATTAGGGTTTAATTATTGTAGGTAGCTGGCTGCGACGTTGTGGGGGCAGATTAGGGGTTAATAAATATAATATAGGGGTCGGCGGTGTTAGGGGCAGCAGATTAGGGGTACATAGGGATAATGTAAGTAGCGGCGGTTTACGGAGCGGCAGATTAGGGGTTAAAAATAAAATGCAGGTGTCAGCGATAGCGGGGGCGGCAGATTAGGGGTTAATAAGTGTAAGGTTAGGGGTGTTTAGACTCGGGGTACATGTTAGAGTGTTAGGTGCAGACATAGGAAGTGTTTCCCCATAGCAAACAATGGGGCTGCGTTAAGAGCTGAACGCGGCTTTTTTGCAGGTGTTAGGTTTTTTTTCAGCTCAAACAGCCCCATTGTTTCCTATGGGGGAATCGTGCACGAGCACATTTTTGAGGCTGGCCGCGTCCGTAAGCAACTCTGGTATTGAGAGTTGAAGCTGCGTTAAAAATGCTCTACGCTCCTTTTTTGGAGCCTAACGCAGCCTTTATGTGGACTCTCAATACCAGAGTTATTTTTATGGTGCGGCCAGAAAAAAGCTGGCGTTAGTTTTTCGGGTCGTTACCGACAAAACTCCAAATCTAGCGGTTAGTTTTTTTTATTTGTTGTACTTTAGTTAGTTTATTTAATTGTATTTATTTGTAGGTATTTGTAGTTAATTAATTTAATTTATTTAATGATAGTGTAGTGTTAGGTTTAATTGTAACTTAGGTTAGGATTTATTTTACATGTAATTTTGTATTTCTTATAGCTAGGTAGTTATTAAATAGTTAATAACTATTTAATAACTATTGTACCTAGTTAAAATAAATACAAAGTAGCCTGTAAAATAAATATAAATCCTAAAATAGCTACAATGTAATTAATTACATTGTAGCTAGCTTAGGGTTTATTTTACAGGTAAGTATTTAGTTTTAAATAGGAATAATTTATTTAATGATAGTGTAGTGTTAGGTGTAATTGAAACTTAGGTTAGTTTTTATTTTACAGGTAAATTTGACTTTATTTTATCTAGGTAGCTATTAAATAGTTAATAACTATTTAATAGCTATTGTACCTAGTTAAAATAAATTTAAATTTGCCTGTAAAATAAAAATAAATCCTAAAATAGCTACAATATAATTATTAGTAATATTGTAGCTATATTAGGGTTTATTTTATAGGTAAATATTTAGTTTTAAATAGGAATAATTAATCTAAGAAGAGTAATATTTATTTAGATTTATTTAATTAATATTTAAGATAGGGGGTGTTAGACTTAGGTTTAGGGGTTATTAATTTTATTATAGGTTGCGGCAGTGTAGGGGGGCAGGATAGGGGTTGATAAATTTATTATAGGTGGCGACTGTGTAGGGGGGGCAGATTAGGGGTTAATAAGTTTAATATAGGTGGCGGCGGGGTCCGGGAGCGGCGTTTTAGGGGTTAAACAATTTATTTAGTTGTAGCAGGGTTCGGGATCTGCAGGATAGGGGTTAATAAATTTATTATAGGTGGCGGCGGTATAGGGGGGCAGGATAGGGGTTAATAGGTATAATGTAGGTGGCGGCGGGGTCCGGGAGCGGCGGTTTAGGGGTTAATATAATTATTATAGTTGCGGCGGGGTCCGGGAGCGGCAGTTTAGGGGTTAATAAGTTTATTAGAGTGGCGGTGGGCTCTGGGAGCGGCAGTTTAGGGGTTACCATGTTTAATATAGGTGGCGGCGGTGTAGGGGGGCAGATTAGGGGTGTTTAGACTCGGGGTACATGTTAGGGTGTTAGGCGCAGACGTTTCCCATAGGAATCAATGGGATGTCGGGCAGCAGCGAACATGAGAGCTTTCGCTATGGTCAGACTCCCATTGATTCCTATGGGATTCGCCGCCTCCAGGGCGGCGGATTGAAAACCAGGTACGCTGGGCCGGAAAAGTGCCGAGCGTACCTGGTAGTCATTTGATAACTTCCAAAAGTAGTCAGATTGTGCCGAACTTGCGTTCAGAACATCTGGAGTGACGTAAGAATCGATCTGTGTCGGACTGAGTCCAGCGGATCGAAGCTTATGTCACTATATTCTACTTTTGCCGGTGTGTAGGGCTTGATAACTTAGTCGAATCAGCCTCGCTACAAATACGCTGCGGAATTCCAGCGTATTTGAGGTTGACAGCTTGATAACTAGAGGCCAGAGTCTATGATTGTGCCCAAGAACTCCACCCTGGTACTGGGAACCAGAGAACTCTTCTCTAGATTTATCTTCCAACAGTGAGATTGAAGTAAGTGCAGCAGGACCCTGGTGTGAGCCTCTGCCAGATGGGATGACGGCACCTGAACCAGAATGTCCTCCAGGTACGGCGCCACCACAATGCCCTGAGATCTGTCTACTGCTAGAAGGGCCCCCAGGACCTTTGTGATGACTCTTGGGGCCATCGCCAGTCCGAAGGGAAGAGACACAAACTGGAAATGCTGATCCAGAAAGGCAAATCTGAGGAACCTGAAATGGTCCCTGTGAATCGGAACATGATGATAGGCATCCTTCAAGTCTATAAAGGTCATTAGCTGCCCCTCTTGAACTAGGGGCAGAATGGATCTGATTGTTTCCATTTTGAACGATGGAACAGAGAGGAACTTGTTTAAACATTTGAGGTCCAGAATCGGGCGTAATGTGCCTTCCTTCTTTGGGACCACAAACAAATTGGAGTAATACCCTAGACCCCTTTCTGCCTGTGGTACTGGTACAATAACCCCTAGAGTGGAGAGATCCCGCACGCAACCCAGAAAGGACTCTCTTTTTTCCGGCCTTGAAGACAGGTTTAACAGCAGGAATCTGCCCCTGGGCGGAGAGGACTTGAACCCTATCCTGTAACCCTGGGCGACTATCTCCAGAACCCAGGGGTCCTGAACGTCCTGCAACCAGGCGTCTAAGAACAGAGACAATCTGACCCCCCACTCAGTCCGCAGACCAGTCGGAGGCCGCCCCTTCATGCGGACTTAGTCTTGGTGTGCTTCATGTGCTGCTTAGACTTGTTCCAAGCTTGAGCAGGCTTCCAGGGACCCTTGGTTTGGTCCGCTTTCACAGCGGGCTGTTGGCGTTGCGCCTTATCCCCACAAAAGGGATGAAAATTAGCACCCTTAGGTTTTGCCTTCTTATCCTGAGGAAGGAAGGCACCCTTGCCTCCTGTAACCATGGATATGATAGAGTCTAGACCTGGACCGAACAGGTTCTTGCTCTTAAAAGGCAAAGACAGCAGCCTCGTCTTAGAGGTCATGTCTGCCGACCACGATTTTAGCCACAGAGCCCTACGTGCTAGAACCGAAAAACCTGATACCTTAGCATTCAGGTGGATAATCTGCATATTAGCATCATGAATGAAGGAATTGGCCACCTTAAGGGCTTTAATATTTTCCTGCACCTCCTCGAAAGAGGGTTCACCCTCAATCCTATCAAATAAGGCACTGCACCAATATGACGCAGCGACGACTGCCGCCGCCGGTTGAAAAACAAACCCTGCGTGTTGAAACATCTTTCGTAACATGTTTTCCAACTTTTTATCCATAGGCTCCTTGAACAAAGAACTATCCTCTAAAGGGATCGTCGTGCGCTTAGCAAGCGTGGAGATGGCCCCATCCACCTTCGGAATGGTCCCCCACATCTCTAGCTGGGCCTCCGGGACGGGGAAAAGCTTTTTAAAGTGAGAAGAGGGGGAAAAGGAAGATCCTAACGGCTCCCCCTCATTCTTTATAATGTTTGCCATCTTGACAGGAACCGGGAATACCTGGGAGACCACCCTGCCCTCGTAAACCTTATCCAACTCAGGAATGGAGGGCTCTTCTGGAAGCTTGGGTTCCGGAACCTCTAAAGTAGCCAGCACTTTCTTTAATAAAAAACGCAAGTTCTCCATCTTAAACCGAAAGCAAGGCTCCTCCACTGCCGGAAGTTTAGATGGCACGGACTCCGTCCCCGAAAGGGCCCCTTCCGAAGCGTCGGATGGGGCTTCGTCATCGTACCACCCTACTGGGTCGTACGACAGAGACAAATCCTGGGTCGGGTTGCTATAAAAAGATCTACGCTTGCTCTTAGCAGAACGCGGCAAAGCATGGATCACCTTAGCGACTGCCATTTCAAGACGGCCAAACAACCCTGGGGTGCTGCAAGTGGGATAGGGGACACCATTGGGGAACGCAACTCATGGGATGGAGAGCCCTCAGAGGTGGATGGCTCAGTAGTGCTAGACATTCTCTTATGTTTGGAAGTCGTAGCCTTCTCAAATCAGCCAATAGGATTTTTCATACCTTAATTCCGATTGGCTGATAGAATTCTATCATCCAATCGGAAATTCAAGGAACGCCATCTTGTATAGTGAAGGGCTTTTTATTATTTTGGGGGGCTTTTTTATTTTATTAGGGGGATTAGATTAGGTGTAATTAGTTTAAAAAACTTGTAATTATTTTATTATTTTCTGTAATTTAGTTTTTTTTTTTTTCGTAATTTAGATAATTGTATTTAATTGTAGTTAGTGTAGGGAATTAATTTAATTATAGTGTAGTGTTAGGTATAATTGTAACTTAGGTTAGGATTTATTTTACAGGTAAATTTGTATTTATTTTAGCTATGTAGTTATTAAATAGTTAATAACTATTTAATAACTATTGTACCTAGTTAAAATAAATACAAAGTTGCCTGTAAAATAAAAATAAACCCTGACATAGCTACAATGTAATTATTAGTTATATTGTAGCTATCTTAGGGTTTATTTTATAGGTAAGTATTTAGTTTTAAATAGGAATTATTTAGTTAATGATAGTAATATTTATTTAGATGTATTTTAATTATATTTAAGTTATGGCGGTGTTAGGGTTATACTTAGGTTTAGTGGTTAATAACTTTATTATAGTGGCGGCGACGTTGGGGGCGGCAGATTAGGGGTTAATAAATGTAGGTAGGTTGCGGTGACATTGGGGACGGCAGATTAGGGGTTAATAAATATAATGTAGGTGTCGGCGATGTTGGGGTCAGCAGATTAGGGGTTCATGCATATAATGTAGGTGGCGGTGGTGTCCAGAGAGGCAGATTAGGGGTTAATAATATAAAGTAGGTTGCGGCGATGTTGGGAGCGGCAGATTAGGGGTTAATAAGTGTAAGTTTAGGGGTGTTAGGTGTAGACATAAGGAATCAATGGGGCTGCGTTAAGAGCTTTACGCTGCTTTTTTGCAGGTGTTAGGTTTTTTTTCAGATGGCTCAGCCCCATTGATTCCTATGGCGAAATCGTGCATGATTTTCCAGCTTACCGCTATTGTAAGCAATGCTGGTATTGAGGTGAGATGTGGAGCTAAATTCTGCTCTACGCTCACTTTTTTGCGGCTAACGCCGGGTTTCTTAAGACTCGTAATACCAGCGTTACTGTAGGTGAGCGGTAAGGAAAAACTGTGCGTTACCGACAAATCTCGTAATCTAGGCGAATGACTTATCAGCCGCTTGCCTGAGTACATTATCCCTATAAGAAAATGACACTTAAAGGGACATTATACACTAGAATTTTCTTTGCACAAATGTTTTGTAGATGATCCATTTATATAGCCCATACAGTTTTTTTTTTTTTTTTTTTTAAATGTATAGTTTTGCTTATTTTTAAATAACATTGCTCTGATTTTCAGACTCCTAACCAAGCCCCAAAGTTTGAGGAGTATACTGACGTATACCTACTCCAGCTTGCTCCCGTTTGTGTAAATATGCAAAGGAAGGGGGAGGGGGGAGTGTCTGTTTTTCCCACATGCAGTGGGTGTTTCAGAGCTAAACTGGGAGTTTCTAAGCAAGCTTTTAAACGGTTTTATACTGGATTTTTAGATCAGTATCTGTGCATATTATTCTTTATAGTAGTGTCTATTACATGCAGTAATATGAAAATTTGTGTATACTGTGCCTTTAATGTGAAACTATCAGGAAATGCATGACTGCTGAGTGGCAGATAGGGACAACTCACATACAAAAGGTTGGCTTTATTCAGCCTTGAAAAACATTTTAAACATAGTATTTTAGATACAGGAGATGGAATTTTTGAAATCCCCGTCCCTTTTACAAGAGTGAAATTGACCTTGCAACATTTGAATGTCTTTAAATTTCCTGATTGATAAATTATATATTAAAGGGATTATACTAAATCCAATTTTTTTCTTTCGTGATTAAGATAGACCATTGAATTTTAAGCAACTTTCTTTTTACTCCTATTATCAATTTTTCTTAATTCTCTTGCTATTTTTATTTGAAAAAGCAGAAATGTAAGGTTAGGAGCCAGCCCATTTTTGGTTCAGCACCTGGGTAGCGCTTGCTGAATGGTGGCTACATTTAGCCACCAATCAGCAAACGTCACCCAGGTGCTGAACCAAAAATGGGCTGGCTCTTGGCTCTTATAAAGTTGGTTAAAATTTAATGCTATATCTAAATCATGAAATAAATAATTTGGGTTTAGTATTCCTTTAAACTGGAAACTTTAACCTGATTAAAAATAGTTCAGGATTAGATTAAAAAACAAAACTATTTTGACACAGATAATTGTTATTTTTATGTGAAAAGAAAGATTTCTTAACTTTCATTGACCATGGTTATTGAAACTATGCTGGCAGCACAAATGTTTTTAGAAACGGCATTAGAATTTTCTTGATGCCAGGACATTAGATGTAAGGAACAAACGTACAACATTTCAGAACATTGTTGACATTCAAAGAAAGTTCTTGTCCATTGTACTGACCAAAGAAAAGAGTCTGTGAAACATCTTTTTATTGTAGATGAATAAGAGAGGTTTCTGCACTTACACGTGTGATTTCCAAATCTAGTACAGATGTTGTTGAAGGTTTTATTGGTGAAGTCTTAGACATTCACGTCTCAGCTAGTTTTAAATTTGTTTCCACCTCAAATTCATCTGAATCACAGAAACTGGCACATTTAAACTGCCAGGGGAAATATCAGATGATATAACTGCAGTAAAAACTGGAAAGCAGTTACATAGTTTGAAGCACCATATAGATTATAAATATAATATACCTGCAAGTACAAAGACAAACTTATACTTTATTAATGAAATGGATCCTCTTGCTACTATTTTAGTGCCTGTAGTCATGATTTCATCACTGATATTTTATACATTAATGTCTTGTATAAACAAAAACAAGTATCGTCTATGACTGATGTTTCTAATGGAGTATGCACTAAACAACAGGACTTCTTTTTCAACTGTAATTCAATAAAACAAAGTACAATATTTTCATTATTTCAAGTCTGCCTATGCTTAAATACGTGCATGAAACATGCATATACAGATTTATAAATGCATATGATGGAAATATTGATCATTAAAGGGAGAGTAAAGTCAAAATTAAACTTTCATGTTACAGATAGAGTAAGCAATTCTAAACACCTTTCCAATTTATTTCTATTATCTAATTTGCTTCTCTCTCTTGGTAACCTTTGTTGAAAAAATCATACCTAGGTAGGCTCAGAAGCAGCAATGCACTACTGGGAACTAGCTGGTGATTGGGAGCTGCACATATAAGCCTCTTGTCATTGGCTCACCTGATGCGTTATGCTAGCTCCCAGTAGTGCATTGCTGCATCTTCAACAAAAGTTACCAAGATAATGAAGCAATTTTGATTATAGGAGCAAAATAAAAAGTTGTTAAAAAATATGCTCTATATAAATCCTGAACTAAAAATGTAGGGTTTCATGTCCCTTTAAAGTGCCATAAAACAGTTTGAGATCTGTGCATATCCTAAAAGGGCTAATTAATTTAAAAAAGTTTTCATAAAAAAATTGTTTAAAAATTGCTGGCAAGTATTTTAAAATAATTTTCAAAAATAAGCAAAATGAATTACATAGCTAAGCTGCCTCAAGCAGCTAACTCCACCCCCCTTATCAGTGTTTAGACACAGGCATTGTAATCCCTATTCACTTTTGCATTCTACCAAAAGAACAATAAACATAGATAAAGCCATAAAAGTAAATGTGATGGGGGAGTTAGAGCTTTACATTCCGAAACTAAAAAGAAAGGGTTAATGGCGAGGCACTGCAGTATAAATTTGAAGGTAAAGTAATTAAAGTACAGATTATATTATTTTGTCTCTATCCCAACTTGTTTTATGTCCCTTTAGACAGCTAACGAATAGGCTATCGTTACATAAATACTAAACAATTCATAAACCCTCTCATATTCTATGCAATGCTACAATAAAATAACAAAGACAATCCTTTCTTAAAAATGCCAACATCATAATTGGAGAAGCAACTTTGAATGCAGCAAATATAAATAACAAATGTGTTTTGACTCACTTTGGTTAACAACCAAGGCTACTTGGCCTAAATTACTGTCTAAACCTCTTAGGGAACAGAATATAGAGTCATACATTTTACATATTAGGGAATACAATTAAATGGAGCTGGAGAATGTAAACTATTATCACTGACTGGGGTCTAGTGGGCACAAAATATCTTCTGGTCAAAATTTTGATCACTGCCATACTCCATGCTGGATAAAGAATTCCTTCAAAAATAAGTTAAATGGTTTCATTTGGTTTGCTCTGCTGAAAATTAGTCATTAAAGGGATATGGTACCCAAATGTTTCCTTTCACGATTTAGAGAGAACATGCAATTTTAAACAACTTTCCAATTTACTTCTATTATCAAATTTGTTTTGTTCTCTGTGTATCCTTTATTGAAAATTATACTTAGGTAAATTTAGGAGCTGCCGATGGGTGGCTGCACATATATGTCTTATGTTATTGGTTCACCAACAAAGTATACCAAGAGTAGATAATAGAAGCAAATTGGAAAGTTGTTTAAAATGGTATTTTCTATCTGAATCGTGATGCAATCCCCATATATGGTTAAGAGGTTAACTACCATGACATACCATATACGTCGCTTGTTGTTAAGGGTTTGTCGGCTCATAATAGCGCTATTGGTAAGACTGTGCTATTATGATTTCCCTCACTCATGCAGCATTCCTGGAATTGGCAATACCGCGCTATCAATAAATCAAGCCCCTTAGAAAGATATATTTGTATATACATACATAAAGCAGGTATGGTGTGTGCACTCTCACCATCAAACAAAAACTGCCAGGGTGCTATAATATAGTAAATACAAATCAGTGGAAATCCACTCACTGGTCTTCTGCCATCCGTGACAATAATTTTTTTTAATAAATCCACAGATTTCTATATACATACATATATACACATATAAAAACATTTATACACATGTATACAGATGTATATATTCTATGGAGCCCTTTCCACGCAAATACCCGAAAACAAGAAAAACAGAATTTATGTTTACCTGATAAATTACTTTCTCCAACGGTGTGTCCGGTCCACGGCGTCATCCTTACTTGTGGGGATATTCTCTTCCCCAACAGGAAATGGCAAAGAGCCCAGCAAAGCTGGTCACATGATCCCTCCTAGGCTCCGCCTACCCCAGTCATTCGACCGACGTTAAGGAGGAATATTTGCATAGGAGAAACCATATGGTACCGTGGTGACTGTAGTTAAAAAAATAAATTATCAGACCTGATTAAAAAACCAGGGCGGGCCGTGGACCGGACACACCGTTGGAGAAAGTAATTTATCAGGTAAACATAAATTCTGTTTTCTCCAACATAGGTGTGTCCGGTCCACGGCGTCATCCTTACTTGTGGGAACCAATACCAAAGCTTTAGGACACGGATGAAGGGAGGGAGCAAATCAGGTCACCTAAATGGAAGGCACCACGGCTTGCAAAACCTTTCTCCCAAAAATAGCCTCAGAAGAAGCAAAAGTATCAAACTTGTAAAATTTGGTAAAAGTGTGCAGTGAAGACCAAGTCGCTGCCCTACATATCTGATCAACAGAAGCCTCGTTCTTGAAGGCCCATGTGGAAGCCACAGCCCTAGTGGAATGAGCTGTGATTCTTTCGGGAGGCTGCCGTCCGGCAGTCTCGTAAGCCAATCTGATGATGCTTTTAATCCAAAAAGAGAGAGAGGTAGAAGTTGCTTTTTGACCTCTCCTTTTACCGGAATAAACAACAAACAAGGAAGATGTTTGTCTAAAATCCTTTGTAGCATCTAAATAGAATTTTAGAGCGCGAACAACATCCAAATTGTGCAACAAACGTTCCTTCTTTGAAACTGGCTTCGGACACAGAGAAGGTACGATAATCTCCTGGTTAATGTTTTTGTTAGAAACAACTTTTGGAAGAAAACCAGGTATAGTACGTAAAACCACCTTATCTGCATGGAACACCAGATAAGGAGGAGAACACTGCAGAGCAGATAATTCTGAAACTCTTCTGGCAGAAGAAATTGCAACTAAAAACAAAACTTTCCAAGATAATAATTTAATATCAACGGAATGCAAGGGTTCAAACGGAACCCCCTGAAGAACTGAAAGAACTAAATTGAGACTCCAAGGAGGAGTCAAAGGTTTGTAAACAGGCTTAATTCTAACCAGAGCCTGAACAAAGGCTTGAACATCTGGCACAGCAGCCAGTTTTTTGTGAAGTAACACTGACAAGGCAGAAATCTGTCCCTTCAGGGAACTTGCAGATAATCCTTTTTCCAATCCTTCTTGAAGGAAGGATAGAATCCTAGGAATCTTAACCTTGTCCCAAGGGAATCCTTTAGATTCACACCAACAGATATATTTTTTCCAAATTTTGTGGTAAATCTTTCTAGTTACAGGCTTTCTGGCCTGAACAAGAGTATCGATAACAGAATCTGAGAACCCTCGCTTCGATAAAATCAAGCGTTCAATCTCCAAGCAGTCAGCTGGAGTGAAACCAGATTCGGATGTTTGAACGGACCCTGAACAAGAAGGTCTCGTCTCAAAGGTAGCTTCCAAGGTGGAGCCGATGACATATTCACTAGATCTGCATACCAAGTCCTGCGTGGCCACGCAGGAGCTATCAAGATCACCGACGCCCTCTCCTGATTGATCCTGGCTACCAGCCTGGGGATGAGAGGAAACGGCGGGAACACATAGGCTAGTTTGAAGGTCCAAGGTGCTACTAGTGCATCCACTAGAGCCGCCTTGGGATCCCTGGATCTGGACCCGTAGCAAGGAACTTTGAAGTTCTGACGAGAGGCCATCAGATCCATGTCTGGAATGCCCCACAGCTGAGTGATTTGGGCAAAGATTTCCGGATGGAGTTCCCACTCCCCCGGATGCAATGTCTGACGACTCAGAAAATCCGCTTCCCAATTTTCCACTCCTGGGATGTGGATAGCAGACAGGAGGCAGGAGTGAGACTCCGCCCATAGAATGATTTTGGTCACTTCTTCCATCGCTAGGGAACTCCTTGTTCCCCCCTGATGGTTGATGTACGCAACAGTTGTCATGTTGTCTGATTGAAACCGTATGAACTTGGCCCTCGCTAGCTGAGGCCAAGCCTGGAGAGCATTGAATATCGCTCTCAGTTCCAGAATATTTATCGGTAGAAGAGATTCTTCCCGAGACCAAAGACCCTGAGCTTTCAGGGATCCCCAGACCGCGCCCCAGCCCATCAGACTGGCGTCGGTCGTGACAATGACCCACTCTGGTCTGCGGAATGTCATCCCTTGTGACAGGTTGTCCAGGGACAGCCACCAACGGAGTGAGTCTCTGGTCCTCTGATTTACTTGTATCTTCGGAGACAAGTCTGTATAGTCCCCATTCCACTGACTGAGCATGCACAGTTGTAATGGTCTTAGATGAATGCGCGCAAAAGGAACTATGTCCATTGCCGCTACCATCAACCCGATCACTTCCATGCACTGAGCTATGGAAGGAAGAGGAACGGAATGAAGTATTCGACAAGAGTCTAGAAGTTTTGTTTTTCTGGCCTCTGTCAGAAAAATCCTCATTTCTAAGGAGTCTAATATTGTCCCCAAGAAGGGAACCCTTGTTGACGGGGATAGAGAACTCTTTTCCACGTTCACTTTCCATCCGTGAGATCTGAGAAAGGCCAGGACAATGTCCGTGTGATAAACAACTGTAGCCTTAGACACTAGAGGGCGCTAAAATAATCAGTGAATCTAACATGAATCTAACATAAATGAATGGATGAAAGACCAGCTGCACCTCTCAATACCAATAAAATGGATAAAAAGAATAAAAATATACGTGTGATAGACACACAAGAGGGCGCTATGACAACTAAGTAATACAAAACAAAAAATAGTTAATAATGTAGACAATGACAAGCAATGTATACGAATGGTTATGAACGGATCATGGACTCTCACCATACAGACGATGCAACAATTAATATTCTGTCCCAAAAGAATGTGTAATGTCCATATATATAATGTCCAAATGATATAAGCAACACCAGTTGCTGCCGATGGTGCTGTACTGTCCTCCTGTGAATGCCCTGTGAAGGGAACTCTTGTCGACGGAGATAGAGAACTCTTTTCCACGTTCACTTACCATCCGTGAGATCTGAGAAAGGCCAGGACTATGTCCGTGTGAGCCTTTGCTTGAGGAAGGGACGACGCTTGAATCAGAATGTCGTCCAAGTAAGGTACTACAGCAATGCCCCTTGGTCTTAGCACAGCTAGAAGGGACCCTAGTACCTTTGTGAAAATCCTTGGAGCAGTGGCTAATCCGAAAGGAAGCGCCACGAACTGGTAATGTTTGTCCAGGAATGCGAACCTTAGGAACCGATGATGTTCCTTGTGGATAGGAATATGTAGATACGCATCCTTTAAATCCACCGTGGTCATGAATTGACCTTCCTGGATGGAAGGAAGAATAGTTCGAATGGTTTCCATCTTGAACGATGGAACCTTGAGAAACTTGTTTATAGATCTTGAGATCTAAGATTGGTCTGAACGTTCCCTCTTTTTTGGGAACTATGAACAGATTGGAGTAGAACCCCATCCCTTGTTCTCTTAATGGAACAGGATGAATCACTCCCATTTTTGACAGGTCTTCTACACAATGTAAGAATGCCTGTCTTTTTATGTGGTCTGAAGACAACTGAGACCTGTGGAACCTCCCCCTTGGGGGAAGTCCCTTGAATTCCAGAAGATAACCTTGGGAGACTATTTCTAGCGCCCAAGGATCCAGAACATCTCTTGCCCAAGCCTGAGCGAAGAGAGAGAGTCTGCCCCCCACCAGATCCGGTCCCGGATCGGGGGCCAACATTTCATGCAGTCTTGGTAGCAGTGGCAGGTTTCTTGGCCTGCTTTCCCTTGTTCCAGCCTTGCATTGGTCTCCAAGCTGGCTTGGCTTGAGAAGTATTACCCTCTTGCTTAGAGGACGTAGCACCTTGGGCTGGTCCGTTTCTACGAAAGGGACGAAAATTAGGTTTATTTTTTGCCTTGAAAGGCCGATCCTGAGGAAGGGCGTGGCCCTTACCCCCAGTGATATCAGAGATAATCTCTTTCAAGTCAGGGCCAAACAGCGTTTTCCCCTTGAAAGGAATGTTAAGTAGCTTGTTCTTGGAAGACGCATCAGCCGACCAAGATTTCAACCAAAGCGCTCTGCGCGCCACAATAGCAAACCCAGAATTTTTAGCCGCTAACCTAGCCAATTGCAAAGTGGCGTCTAGGGTGAAAGAATTAGCCAATTTGAGAGCATTGATTCTGTCCATAATCTCCTCAAAAGGAGGAGAATCACTATCGACCGCCTTTATCAGATCATCGAACCAGAAACATGCGGCTGTAGCGACAGGGACAATGCATGAAATTGGTTGTAGAAGGTAACCTTGCTGAACAAACATCTTTTTAAGCAAACCTTCTAATTTTTTATCCATAGGATCTTTGAAAGCACAACTATCCTCTATGGGTATAGTGGTGCGTTTGTTTAAAGTGGAAACCGCTCCCTCGACCTTGGGGACTGTCTGCCATAAGTCCTTTCTGGGGTCGACCATAGGAAACAATTTTTTAAATATGGGGGGAGGGACGAAAGGAATACCGGGCCTTTCCCATTCTTTATTAACAATGTCCGCCACCCGCTTGGGTATAGGAAAAGCTTCTGGGAGCCCCGGCACCTCTAGGAACTTGTCCATTTTACATAGTTTCTCTGGGATGACCAACTTGTCACAATCATCCAGAGTGGATAATACCTCCTTAAGCAGAATGCGGAGATGTTCCAACTTAAATTTAAATGCAATCACATCAGGTTCAGCCTGTTGAGAAATGTTCCCTGAATCAGCAATTTCTCCCTCAGACAAAGCCTCCCTGGCCCCATCAGACTGGGTTAGGGGCCCTTCAGAAATATTAATATCAGCGTCGTCATGCTCTTCAGTATCTAAAACAGAGCAGCCGCGCTTACGCTGACAAGTGTTCATTTTGGCTAAAATGTTTTTGACAGAATTATCCATTACAGCCGTTAATTGTTGCATAGTAAGGAGTATTGGCGCGCTAGATGTACTAGGGGCCTCCTGAGTGGGCAAGACTCGTGTAGACGAAGGAGGGAATGATGCAGTACCATGCTTACTCCCCTCACTTGAGGAATCATCTTGGGCATCATTGTCATTATCACATAAATCACATTTATTTAAATGAATAGGAATTCTGGCTTCCCCACATTCAGAACACAGTCTATCTGGTAGTTCAGACATGTTAAACAGGCATAAACTTGATAACAAAGTACAAAAACGTTTTAAAATAAAACCGTTACTGTCACTTTAAATTTTAAACTGAACACACTTTATTACTGCAATTGCGAAAAAACATGAAGGAATTGTTCAAAATTCACCAAATTTTCACCACAGTGTCTTAAAGCCTTAAAAGTATTGCACACCAAATTTGGAAGCTTTAACCCTTAAAATAACGGAACCGGAGCCGTTTAAAACTTTAACCCCTTTACAGTCCCTGGTATCTGCTTTGCTGAGACCCAACCAAGCCCAAAGGGGAATACGATACCAAATGACGCCTTCAGAAAGTCTTTTCTAAGTATCAGAGCTCCTCTCACATGCGACTGCATGCCATGCCTCTCAAAAACAAGTGCGCCACACCGGCGCGAAAATGAGGCTCTGCTTATGCTTTGGGAAAGCCCCTAAGGAATAAGGTGTCTAATACAGTGCCTGCCGATATTATTATATCAAAATACCCAGATAAAATGATTCCTCAAGGCTAAATATGTGTTAATAATGAATCGATTTAGCCCAGAAAAAGTCTACAGTCTCAATAAGCCCTTGTGAAGCCCTTATTTACAATCGTAATAAACATGGCTTACCGGATCCCATAGGGAAAATGACAGCTTCCAGCATTACATCGTCTTGTTAGAATGTGTCATACCTCAAGCAGCAAGAGGCTGCACACTGTTCCCCCAACTGAAGTTAATTGCTCTCAACAGTCCTGTGTGGAACAGCCATGGATTTTAGTTACGGTTGCTAAAATCATTTTCCTCATACAAACAGAAATCTACATCTCTTTTCTGTTTCTGAGTAAATAGTACATACCAGCACTATTTCAAAATAACAAACTCTTGATTGAATAATAAAAACTACAGTTAAACACTAAAAAACTCTAAGCCATCTCCGTGGAGATGTTGCCTGTACAACGGCAAAGAGAATGACTGGGGTAGGCGGAGCCTAGGAGGGATCATGTGACCAGCTTTGCTGGGCTCTTTGCCATTTCCTGTTGGGGAAGAGAATATCCCCACAAGTAAGGATGACGCCGTGGACCGGACACACCTATGTTGGAGAAAATAATTTTTGATACATTTTAATATTTTATCATGTGCTTTACTGTGTATGTGCTGTCAATATCTTACATTACAATGTTCTCCATATAGGGGAAAATGTTCTATGTATTTAAAAAACAACAACTAATGGATGCTTACTTAAACAATTCATTTTTTTCATGGTGGTGAGAGTCCATGATCCATTACTCTTGGAAATTACTCTTCTCTACCACTAGGAAGAGGCTAAACCCCTCCCACCTCTCAAGTACCTTAGTCTAACATAAAGACTTAGAGAGACAAACACCTAGATTACGAGTTTTGCGTTATGGTTTTAACGCTGAAAAAAATGGCCATTTCAGTGTTAAAACAGTAATGCAGCCGTTACGAGTGGTGTCGGTATAGCTATACCCAAAGCATTTTAACCTGTAACGCAACGTGAATCCCGCACTCAAAAAAAATTAGTTTTTGCGTGGGATTCAATGTACGTCAGTGACCGTATGAAGAGGACGCTCCGCACCGCCGGGATGAAGATAGAAGACACCGCAAGGAATGAAGATAGAAGATGCCGTCTGGATGAAGATAGAAGACAATGTCTGGATGGATGAAGACCTCACCGCCTGGATGAAGACTTCTCGCCGCCTGGATGTCCGGACTTCAGAAACTGTAAGTGTATCGTCTATGTTTTTTTATTTTGGGGGGTTGGTTGGGTGGTGGGTTTTACTGCTGGGGGGTCTTTTTATTTTTTTACAGGTAAAAGAGCTGATTTATTTAGGGCAATGCCCTACAAAAGGCCCTTTTAAGGGCTATTGGTAGTTTATTGTAGGCTAGGGTTTTTTTTATTTTGGGGGGCTTTTTTATTTTTATTGGTTATTAATTGTTATTTTAAACTTTTTTATTTTTTTTATTTCACAGGTAAGTTTTTATTTATTTTAAGACAGGGATATCGTCATTTTAATTTAAAGTTAGGGGTTGTTAGGTTTAGGGGTTAATAGTTTAATTTATTTTTTTGCAATTTGGGGGGCTGTCGATTAAGGGGTTAATAGGTTTATCTAGTGGCGGTGATGTGGGAGGACAGAGGTTTAGGGGTTAATAACTTTATTTAGTGGCGGCGATGTCGGGGAGCAGAGGAATAGGGGTTAATAGCTTTATTATAGTGTCAGCGATGTTGGGGTGTGGGGGAATAGGGGTTAATAACTATTATAGTGGCGGCAATGTTAGGGAGCGGCAGAATAGGGGTTAATAACTTTTATTAGTGTCTGCGATGTCAGGAGCGACAGATTAGGGGTTAATAACTATTTAGGTGTCGGCGATGTTGGGGCGGCAGATTAAGGGTGTTTAAACTAGGGGTTTATGTTATGATGTTAGGTTTAAACGTAACTTTTTTTTTTCCCCATAGACATCAATGGGGTTGTGTTACGGCAATCGCCACTCCGCGCTTCAGGTGTTAGTTTTTTTTCTAACACTCTCTCCTCATTGATGTCTATAGGGAAAGTGTCATTGATGTCTATGAGGAAAGCGTGCACGAGCACGAATTCTCAGCCCTTTTGTGCGGTATGGAGCTTATCGCCACCATATCGCACGCACAAGGCGGCTATTTAGAAACTGACAATGGCAGCGCTATGGAGGGTGATATAACGCAACTTTTGTTGGGTTCGTTTCGCAACCCTTTATAACGTAAAACTTGTAATCCAGGCAAAAGTGAGATAATAAAAAAGAATATGAGCCATAAAAGGAACAGGGAAAAAGATGTGCTGAAGAAAAAACTAACCCCAAAAAACATAAGGGTGGATTCTCACCACCATGAAAGAAATTAATTTATTAGGTAAGAATAAATTATGTTTTCTTTTATACAGGGGGTGAGAGTCCACAAACCTTTACTCTTGGAAACTAATACCCAAGCTGTGGAGTCCACGACTAATAACATAAAGCAAGGGATTTAAAAAATATATTTTTTTTTCACTGATAATAAAATCTACAACCAATTGACAGTCATCCACTATAAAACAAGCAGCAAACAGCCAAACCAGTACTGAAACATATCAGCAGAGGCTATGGAATTATTGTAGATCCATAAATGAAGGCAAAAGAAAAGTCCATGCGACCAATCATGAAGGGTTTATGAAAAAAATCTCATGACGTGAAAAAAGAATCACAAACCATACCCCATATACATTCCTCTGACAAGTACTGTACCCTGAGGGGAAACCGGGCCTCAATATAGACTGAAAACCCCTCAGTCTGAAGAATCAAATGCACATCTTAAAAAAAGTATCTGCACTCCTGTATTCAAATTCAGCAGCATATACCAGGGTGCTAAGTCAAAAAATAGTATAAGCAGCCTTGTTCAAGACAGCGCTCATTGAATTTTAATATGAAACTTAGCTATTAAAAAGCCAAGGTTCTGAATTGTTTAGTACAACCTTAGTGAGCAACAAGGAAATGATACCCATCTTTTGATGCTTGGGAGGACAACTGGAAGCCAATAACAAGGAATTCCTATCAATGGGCTTGGTGAATAGGGAAGTACCAAATCTATAACCATCACTGTCACTGACTTTGAATATGTTCAAATCCAAAAAATGGACACTGTTATAGTCATATTCTATCTTAAACCCGATTGGAGAGTCTGTATTGTTAAGTTCCTGTACCCAGTCCTCCAATTCTCTGATCATCCCTGTCCATATTAGAAACAGATCGATCTATTTAAAAATAAATAGAAAAAATTATTCTATGTGAAGAACATTAGAATTTAAAATATTCATCACTACCTAAGGGTTAGCGCAGTAGATTTAACACCTGTCGGGTTAGAACAAGGGCGATGAGTGTTTTTTGCCAGTTTGTGCACTCCATTGGAATCTATGATGAGAAGATATCAGAAGTCCTAAAGTTACCATGTGAAAGCTTTCGCTCAAGAGCAAACAGTTTACTTTCAACTTGTAATACAAGTTTACTTCTTGGAGTGTTTGTACGCTAAATAAAATAGCGCGCCACTTATAATCTGGCCCATAATGGGTTGAATATTACTCAACCCACTGTGTGCCTAGAGAAAACAGAAGAGTTTACTGTAAAATTGTTAATAATAATAATTTCTTGGGAGCTTTTGTTTATGTAGTTTTTCTATAAACAGCACTTAAAGGGACAGTCTAGTCAAAATTAAAGTTTTATTATATAGATAGAGTATGCAATTTTAAACAACTTTCCAATTTACTTTTATCATCAGATTTGCTTTGTACTTTTGGTATTCTTTGTTGAAAGCTAAACCTAGATAAGCTCATATGCTAATTTGTAATACCTTGAAGGCTGCCTCTTATATCAGTGCATTTGTACAGTTTTTCCACAGTTAAACATTGCTAGTTCATGTGTGTCATATAGATAACATTGTGCTCACTACTGTGGGGTCATTTATGAGTTTGCACTGATTTGCTAAAATGCAAGTCTGTCAAAAGAACTGAAATAAGGGGGCAGTCTGCAGAGGCTTAGATAGAAGGTAATTACAGCGGTAAAAAGTGTATTAATATAACAGTGTTGGTTATGCAAAACCGTGGAATTGGTAATAAAGGGATTATCTATCTTTTTATACAATACAAATTCTGGAGTAGACTGTCCCTTTAAAGGACCAGTAAACACAGCAGATTTGCATAATCAACAAATGCAAGATAACAAGACAATACAATAGCATTTACTCTGAATTTCAAATGAGTAATAGATTCTTTTCTAACACATTTCAAAGTTATGTATAATTCCACTCCCCCTGTACCATGTGATAGCAATCAGCCAATCACAAATGCATATACGTATAGTCCGAGTTCTTGCACATGCTCAGTAGGAGCTGGTGACTCAAAAAAAGTGTAAATATAAAAGACTGTGCACATTTTTTTTAATGGAAGTAAATTGGAAAGTTGTTTAAAATTACATGCTGTATCTGAATCATGAAAATTTAATAAAACCTGAGTGTCCCTTTAAGTGCTTAAATTTCCAGTACAGCAATTTCAAATAACAAAATAAAGGCCAATTAGCTAAATGTAAACAATGTAATACACTCCAGCAGGTAAAATGGATCACTAGAAAAATCACATTAAAGGGGAGAACATTTTACAGTATAATGTCCCTTTAATCGTTAAAGAAAGAAAACCTAGATTTAGAGACAGCTAGGAATATTTAATTGTTTAAGGTTCTGCCATTACTGTGATTTAGAAATATTTGCTCATCTACACAAGAACAAGAACATACAATTTCATACAGGCTTTACTGAAAATCAGTTTCCTTTTTTTTTATTCACTTTTTTCCCATTTGTACTTACTGCTTCAGATTTACAACTACTCCATGAGTAATATTAGTCCCAAAAAATATTCAAAGAAAAGTAAAAGGTAATCAAAGTCTGTATCCTATACCACTTTTAAATGATATACTAGCCTAGTGTTCAATTAAGAAAGGAATGTAAGAGGGGTGTAGAGACCCTCCTAGAAGGAGAATACACTTATAGTGCTCCATCAAAGCTAGGCTGGGAACATATGTTGCTGTATTATACATAAAGTTCTGACCCTTTGAATTAATTATGAAAAAAGGAACCATTTGGAGTGAACTGAATAATAGAAAAAAAAAGATTTCAAAGGGAGTGAAGAAACGGAAGGCAGGCACATTCACTATTTAGTGTAACATTCATCATTAGACATGGGAGAAGAGAACAGCAGATGAGTACAGTAATTTACTTCTGTTGTTTAACTTCCTTCCTTCTCTTGTTATCCTTGGCTGAAAGGTTTATCTAGGTAAGCTCAGGAGCAGCAGAGAACCTATAGGTTCTAGCTGTTGATTGGTGGCTGCATATATATCGATAGTGATTGGCTCACCCATGTGTTCAGTTACAAAACATTAGTGCATTGCTGCTCCTTAAACAAATGATGCCAAGAGAATTAAGCAGATTAGATTATAGAAGTAAATTAGAAAGTTGTTTAAAATTGTATTCTCTATCTGAATCATGAAACATTTTGTGTTTCATGTCCCTTTAAATGTAGATGTTTATGCTAATTACATCTGAAGTGTGCTGATTTGTTTTGGTGGTGTCTATAATAATTTACACTTGATTACATCTACACACTTACCAACATTCTAGTATACTGTGCCACATTCAAGAAAAAAATGTATAAAGATCAGCATTATTTAGATTATTAGAAAGGATTTTGTTACATGGAATTTTCAGTTAAAAAAAAAAAACATTATGTGATGGATTTGCAAATTCACAGCACTACACTGACTTGATAATGAAGCACCAATCTGTTATCTCCATGAAACTCAGAAACGTGATTTACAAATACCAACATTCAGTAAACCAAATCCCCTCACATATCATTTAAATTAGTTCTGATAACAAAGAAAGTTTCTGTTATATGATTCAAATTATAGCTTTCTGATTCTGCAATGTGAGAAATAGGAATTTGATAAGACTGGCAAATATTTTGGCTTTCAGCTGTCAACAGTTTCATATTCAGATAGATGAAAATGTGTTCACACAGGGATAGCTGGTGCTTAACCTGCCAACTGCTCACACATTTAAGTAATTTAAAATATATATATATTTTAAATATTCATGAAGAAAATAAATATACATTTATACATTTGTCTTAAAAGGATACTAAACCCATTTTGTTTTTCATGATTCAGATAGAGCGTGCAATTTTAAGCAACTTTCTAATTTACTCCTATTATCAATTTGTCTTTGCTCTCTTGCTATCTTTATTTGAAAAAGCAGTAATCTAAGATAAGGAGCCGGCCCATTTTTGGTTCAGCACCTGGGTTGCGCTTAAGTGGTGCATTTGTTCTACTGAATTTACCCAGATTATATGCACATAGGAAAACTACATTAGTATCCATTAACATCATATTTATTTATTTTTCTTTATTTTTTTAAATATAAAAAAATCAGGAAAAAAAAGAATTAATTTGAATATTAAACACTGGCATAAAAATTAATACACCTGTGTGCATCTAGACACATAGGGGCCGATTTATCAATGTCTGGCAGACATGATACGCAGGTTGCAGCAGTAATCAGGAGATATAGATCGATACACAGTGCCAAAAATCAGAGCCGCAGTGGCTGTTCTCCTAAAATGATGCCACGGACAGTGCACTACTTGCACAATCTAGCTCTGAAACATAGGCAACAGGCAAGTGCTTCCCATTTGCATCAAGGCAAGTGCTTCAGATTTGGCTCAGGGATTATCGATAGAAATTGCAGTTTCTGTGACAGCTCAGACAGTTATAAGGACATTGCATAATGTCAACTTCTATGGACAGCATCCAAGGAAAAAACCCTTGCTTGCTCTTCTGCACAAAACAGCAAGATAAAACTTTGCTAAACAACATGAAAAGCCTGATGAATACTGGGAGCACATTATTTGGTAAGATGGCCAAGACCAAGATACAATTTTTCAGTTTAGATGGGGTGCATCATGTTTGGAGTGAACCTGGTCAGGATTATTACAGTGAATGCATAGTCCCAACAGTGAATCATGGAGGTGTGACGATATGGGGCTGCATGACTGCAAAAGGTGTTGGGGAGATGATATTTATAGATGGCACCATGAATGCCTGGGATATACCAAAATACTGGCTGAGAAGATGACTCCCAATCTCCAGAAGTTTGGTAGAGGACGAATATTCCAGCATGATAATGATCCAAAGCACACTGCCAAAATCACAAAGGAGTTTCTAAAGGAGAAACAAGTGAAAAATATGACCTGGCCAAGTATGTCACCTGACTTGAATTTAGTAGAACACCTTTAGGGTATTTTAAAGAGAATGGCAGAACAACACAACCCCTCCAGCAAAGAGAAGCTGAAAAAAACCCAACATAATTTATGTAAGAACTTACCTGATAAATTCATTTCTTTCATATTGGCAAGAGTCCATGAGCTTGTGATGTATGGGATATACAATACTACCAGGAGGGGCAAAGTTTCCCAAACCTCAAAATGCCTATAAATACAACCCTCACCACACCTACAGTTCAGTTTAACGAATAGCCAAGTAGTGGGGTGAAAAAATAAGGAGTAAAAAAAAGCATACAAAAAGAGGAACTGGAAATAAAATTGTGCTTTTTATACAAAAATCTTAACCACCATAAAAGGGTGGGCCTTATGGAGTCTTGTCAATATGAAAGAAATGAATTTATCAGGTAAGTTCTTACATAAATTAGGTTTTCTTTTATGTAATTGGTAAGAGTCCGTGAGCTAGTGACGTATGGGATAGAAATACCCAAGATGTGGGAGACCACAGAAGAGTCACTAGAAAGGGAGGGATGAAATAAAAACAGTTATTTCCGCTAAAAATAATTCAAACCCACAAAAAAAATAAGTCTTTCTCATAAATTGAAGAAAAAAACTTAAATCATAAGCAGAAGAATCAAACTGAGACAGCTGCCTGAAGAACTTTTCTACCAAAGACTGCTTCAGAGGAAGCAAATACATAAAAATGGTAAAATTTAGTAAATGTATGCAAAGAAGACCAAGTTGATGCTTTGCAAATCTGATCAACAGAAGCTTCATTCTTAAAAGCCCAAGAAGTGGCGACTGATCTAATAGAATGAGCCACCTCCAGATAAGCCTTGTGAATCAAAAGCTTTACCCAAGATGCCAAAGAAATGGCAAAGGCTTTCTGACCTTTCCTATGACCAGAAAAAACAACAAATAGACTAGAGGTCTTCCTGAAATTTTTAGTAGCTTCGACATAATATTTCAAAGCTCTTACAACATCCAAAAATGTAAAGATATTTCAAGAGTATTCTTAGGATTAGGACACAAGTAAGGAACAACAATTTCCCTACTAATGTTGTTAGAATTCACAACCTTAGGAAGAATTTTAAACGAAGTCCGCAAAACAGCCTTATCCTGATGGAAAATAAGAAAAGGAGACTCAGAAGAGAGAGCAGACAATTTGGAAACTCTTCTAGCTGAAGAGATAGCCAAAAGAAACAACACCTTCCAAAAAACAGAATTTATGTTTACCTGATAAATTACTTTCTCCAACGGTGTGTCCGGTCCACGGCGTCATCCTTACTTGTGGGATATTCTCTTCCCCAACAGGAAATGGCAAAGAGCCCAGCAAAGCTGGTCACATGATCCCTCCTAGGCTCCGCCTACCCCAGTCATTCGACCGACGTTAAGGAGGAATATTTGCATAGGAGAAACCATATGATACCGTGGTGACTGTAGTTAAAGAAAATAAATCATCAGACCTGATTAAAAAACCAGGGCGGGCCGTGGACCGGACACACCGTTGGAGAAAGTAATTTATCAGGTAAACATAAATTCTGTTTTCTCCAACATAGGTGTGTCCGGTCCACGGCGTCATCCTTACTTGTGGGAACCAATACCAAAGCTTTAGGACACGGATGAAGGGAGGGAGCAAATCAGGTCACCTAAATGGAAGGCACCACGGCTTGCAAAACCTTTCTCCCAAAAAATAGCCTCAGAAGAAGCAAAAGTATCAAACTTGTAAAATTTGGTAAAAGTGTGCAGTGAAGACCAAGTCGCTGCCCTACATATCTGATCAACAGAAGCCTCGTTCTTGAAGGCCCATGTGGAAGCCACAGCCCTAGTGGAATGAGCTGTGATTCTTTCAGGAGGCTGCCGTCCGGCAGTCTCGTAAGCCAATCTGATGATGCTTTTAATCCAAAAAGAGAGAGAGGTAGAAGTTGCTTTTTGACCTCTCCTGTTACCAGAATAAACAACAAACAAGGAAGATGTTTGTCTAAAATCCTTTGTAGCATCTAAATAGAATTTTAGAGCGCGAACAACATCCAAATTGTGCAACAAACGTTCCTTCTTCGAAACTGGTTTCGGACCCAAAGAAGGCACGACTATCTCCTGGTTAATGTTTTTGTTAGAAACAACTTTTGGAAGAAAACCAGGTTTAGTACGTAAAACCACCTTATCTGCATGGAACACCAGATAAGGAGGAGAACACTGCAGAGCAGATAATTCTGAAACTCTTCTAGCGGAAGAAATTGCAGCCAAAAACAAAACTTTCCAAGATAATAACTTAATATCAACGGAATGTAAGGGTTCAAACGGAACCCCCTGAAGAACTGAAAGAACTAAGTTGAGACTCCAAGGAGGAGTCAAAGGTTTGTAAACAGGCTTGATTCTAACCAGAGCCTGAACAAAGGCTTGAACATCTGGCACAGCTGCCAGCTCTTTGTGAAGTAACACAGACAAGGCAGAAATCTGTCCCTTCAAGGGACTTGCAGATAATCCTTTCTCCAATCCTTCTTGAAGAAAGGATAGAATCCTAGGAATCTTTACCTTGTCCCAAGGGAATCCTCTAGATTCACACCAACAGATATATTTTTTCCATATTTTGTGGTAAATTTTTCTAGTTACAGGCTTTCTGGCCTGAACAAGAGTATCAATAACAGAATCTGAGAACCCTCGCTTTGATAAGATCAAGCGTTCAATCTCCAAGCAGTCAGCTGGAGTAGGACCAGATTCGGATGTTCGAACGGACCTTGAACAAGAAGGTCTCGTCTCAAAGGTAGCTTCCATGGTGAAGCCGATGACATATTCACCAGATCTGCCTACCAAGTCCTGCGTGGTTACGCAGGAGCTATCAAGATCACCTACGCCCTCTCCTGATTGATTCTGGCTACCAGCCTGGGGATGAGAGGAAACGGCGGGAATACATAAGCTAGGTTGAAGGTCCAAGGTGCTACTAGTGCATCTACTAGAGTCGCCTTGGGATCCCTGGATCTGGACCCGTAGCAAGGAACCTTGAAGTTCTGACGAGAGGCCATCAGATCCATGTCTGGAATGCCCCACAGTTGAGTGATTTGGGCAAAGATTTCCGGATGGAGTTCCCACACCCCCGGATGCAATGTCTGACGAATCAGAAAATCCGCTTCCCAAGTTTCCACTCCTGGGATGTGGATTGCAGACAGGTGGCAGGAGCGAGTCTCCGCCCATTGAATGATTTTGGTCACTTCTTCCATCGCCAGGGAACTCCTTGTTCCCCCCTGATGGTTGATGTACGCAACAGTCGTCATGTTGTCTGATTGAAACCGTATGAACTTGGCCCTCGCTAGCTGAGGCCAAGCCTTGAGAGCATTGAATATCGCTCTCAGTTCCAGAATATTTATCGGTAGAAGAGATTCTTCCCGAGACCAAAGACCCTGAGCTTTCAGGGATCCCCAGACCGCGCCCCAGCCCATCAGACTGGCGTCGGTCGTGACAATGACCCACTCTGGTCTGCGGGAGGTCACCCCTAGCGACAGGTTGTCCAGGGACAGCCACCAACGGAGTGAGTCTCTGGTCCTCTGATTTACTTGTATCTTCGGAGACAAGTCTGTATAGTCCCCAATCCACTGACTGAGCATACACAATTGAAATGGTCTTAGATGAATGCGCGCAAAAGGAACTATGTCCATTGCCGCTACCATCAAACCTATCACTTCCATGCACTGTGCTATGGAAGGAAGAGGAACGGAAGGAAGTATCCGACAAGAGTTTAGAAGTTTTGTTTTTCTGGTCTCTGTCAGAAAAATCCTCATTTCTAAGGAGTCTATTATTGTTCCCAAGAAGGGAACTCTTGTCGACGGAGATAGAGAACTCTTTTCCACGTTCACTTACCATCCGTGAGATCTGAGAAAGGCCAGGACTATGTCCGTGTGAGCCTTTGCTTGAGGAAGGGACGACGCTTGAATCAGAATGTCGTCCAAGTAAGGTACTACAGCAATGCCCCTTGGTCTTAGCACCGCCAGAAGGGACCCTAGTACCTTTGTGAAAATCCTTGGAACAGTGGCTAATCCGAAAGGAAGCGCCACGAACTGGTAATGCTTGTCCAGGAATGCGAACCTTAGGAACCGATGATGTTCCTTGTGGACAGGAATATGTAGATACGCATCCTTTAAATCCACCGTGGTCAAGAATTGACCTTTCTGGATGGAAGGATTGTTCGAATGGTTTCCATTTTGGACGATGGAACCTTGAGAAACTTGTTTAGGATCTTGAGATCTAAGATTGGTCTGAACGTTCCCTCTTTTTTGGGAACTACGAACAGATTGGAGTAGAACCCCATCCCTCGTTCTTTTAATGGAACAGGATGAATCACTTCCAGAAGATAACCTTGGAAGACTATTTCTAGCGCCCAAGGATCCAGAACATCTCTTGCCCAAGCCTGAGTGAAGAGAGAGAGTCTGCCCCCCACCAAATCCGGTCCCGGATCGGGGGCCCGCATCTCATGCTGTCTTGGGAGCAGTGGCAGGTTTCTTGGCCTGCTTTCCTTTGTTCCAGCCTTGCCTTGGTCTCCAGGCTGGATTGGCTTGAGAAGTATTACCCTCCTGCTTAGAGGACGTAGCACTTGGGGCTGGTCCGTTTCTGCGAAAGGGACGAAAATTAGGTTTATTTTTGGCCTTGAAAGACCTATTCTGAGGAAGGGCGTGGCCCTTGCCCCCAGTGATATCAGAGATAAACTCTTTCAAGTCAGGGCCAAACAGTGTTTTCCCCTTGAAAGGAATGTCAAACAATTTGTTCTTGGAAGACGCATCCGCTGACCAAGATTTTAACCAAAGCGCTCTGCGCGCCACAATAGCAAACCCAGAATTTTTCGCCGCTAACCTAGCCAATTGCAAGGTGGCGTCTAGGGTGAAAGAATTAGCCAATTTAAGAGCACGAATTCTGTCCATAATCTCCTCATAAGAAGAAGAATTACTAATAATCGCCTTTTCTAGCTCATCGCACCAGAAACACGCGGCTGTAGTGACAGGGACAATGCATGCAATTGGTTGTAGAAGGTAACCTTGCTGAACAAACATCTTTTTTAGCAAACCTTCTAATTTTTTATCCATAGGATCTTGGAAAGCACAACTATCTTCTATGGGTATAGTGGTGCGCTTGTTTAGAGTAGAAACCGCCCCCTCGACCTTGGGGACTGTCTGCCATAAGTCCTTTCTGGGGTCGACTATAGGAAACAATTTTTTAAATATGGGGGGAGGTACGAAAGGTACACCGGGCCTGTCCCATTCTTTATTAACAATGTACGCCACCCGCTTGAGTATAGGAAAAGCTTCGGGGGGCCCCGGGGCCTCTAGGAACTTGTCCATTTTACATAGTGTTTCTGGAATGACCAGATAATCACAATCATCCAAATTGGATAACACCTCCTTAAGCAGAGCGCGGAGATGTTCCAACTTAAATTTAAAAGTAATCACATCAGGTTCAGCTTGTTGAGAAATTTTTCCTGAATCTGAAATTTCTCCCTCAGACAAAACCTCCCTGGCCCCCTCAGACTGGTGTAGGGGCCCTTCAGAAACAATATCATCAGCGGCCTCATGCTCTTCAGTATTTTCTAAAACAGAGCAGTCGCGCTTTCGCTGATAAGTGGGCATATTGGCTAAAATGTTTTTGATAGAATTATCCATTACAGCCGTTAATTGTTGCATAGTAAGGAGTATTGGCGCGCTAGATGTACTAGGGGCCTCCTGTATGGGCAAAACTGGTGTAGACGAAGGAGGGGATGATGCAGTACCATGCTTACTCCCCTCACTTGAGGAATCATCTTGGGCATCATTTTTACTAAATTTATTATGACATAAATCACATCTATTTAAATGAGAAGGAACCTTGGCTTCCCCACAGTCAGAACACAATCTATCTGGTAGTTCAGACATGTTAAACAGGCATAAACTTGATAACAAAGCACAAAAAACGTTTTAAAATAAAACCGTTACTGTCACTTTAAATTTTAAACTGAACACACTTTATTACTGCAATTGCGAAAAAGTATGAAGGAATTGTTCAAAATTCACCAAAATTTCACCACAGTGTCTTAAAGCCTTAAAAGTATTGCACACCAAATTTGGAAGCTTTAACCCTTAAAATAACGGAACCGTTTTTATATTTAACCCCTTTACAGTCCCTGGAATCTGCTTTGCTGAGACCCAACCAAGCCCAAAGGGGAATACGATACCAAATAATGCCTTCAGAAAGACTTTTCTATGTATCAGAGCTCCACACACATGCAGCTGCATGTCATGCTGTTCTCAAAAACAAGTGCGCCATACCGGCGCGAAAATGAGGCTCTGACTATGATTAGGGAAAGCCCCAATAGAATAAAGTGTCTAAAACAGTGCCTGCCGATATTATTTTACAAAAAATACCCAGATTAAATGATTCCTCAAGGCTAAATATGTGTAAATATGATCGATTTAGCCCAGAAAATGTCTACAGTCTTAATAAGCCCTTGTGAAGCCCTTATTTACTGTGTGAATAAAAATGGCTTACCGGATCCCATAGGGAAAATGACAGCTTCCAGCATTACATCGTCTTGTTAGAATGTGTCATACCTCAAGCAGCAAAAGACTGCTCACTGTTCCCCCAACTGAAGTTAATTCCTCTCAACAGTCCTGTGTGGAACAGCCATGGATTTTAGTAACGGTTGCTAAAATCATTTTCCTCATACAAACAGAAATCTTCATCTCTTTTCTGTTTCAGAGTAAATAGTACATACCAGCACTATTTTAAAATAACAAACTCTTGATTGAATAATAAAAACTACAGTTAAACACTAAAAAACTCTAAGCCATCTCCGTGGAGATGTTGCCTGTACAACGGCAAAGAGAATGACTGGGGTAGGCGGAGCCTAGGAGGGATCATGTGACCAGCTTTGCTGGGCTCTTTGCCATTTCCTGTTGGGGAAGAGAATATCCCACAAGTAAGGATGACGCCGTGGACCGGACACACCTATGTTGGAGAAAAGTAGTTTAATATCCAAAGAATGCATAGGCTCAAAAGGAGGAGTCTGCAAAGCCTTCCTTCAAAACCAAATTAAGACTCCAAGGAGGAGAGATTGATTTAACAACAGGCTTAATACGAACCAAAGCCTGAAGAAAACAGTGAATATCAGGAAGTTTAGCAATCTTTCTATGAAATAAAACAGAAAGAGCAGAGATTTGTCCCTTCAAGGTACTTGCAGACAAACCTTTATCCAAACCATCCTGAAGAAACTGTAAAATTCTAGGAATCCTAAAAGAATGCCAAGATAATTTATGAGAAAAACACATGAAATATAGGTTTTCCAAACCCAATAATAAATCTTCCTTGAAACAGACTTACAAGCCTGTAGCATAGTATTAATAACTGAGTCAGAGAAACCTCTATGACTAAGTACTAAGCGTTCAATTTCCATACCTTCAAATTTAACAATTTGAGATCATGATGGAAAAACGGTCCTGGAGGCAGAAGGTCTAGCCTTAAAGAAAGTGGCCAAGGTTGTCAACTGGACATCCAGATAAGATCTGCATACCAAAACCTGTGAGGCCATGCTGGTGCTATTAGAAACACATGTGATTGTTCCAACATGATCTTGGAGATGACCCTTGGAAGAAGTACTAGAGGCAGAAAAATGTAAGCAGGTTGGTAAAACCAAGGAACTGCTAACGCATCCACCATCTCCGCCTGAGGATCCCTGGATCTGGAAAGATACCTGGGAAGCTTCTTGTTTAGATGGGAAGCGATCAGACCAATTTCGGGGAGACCCCACACCCGTACAATCTGACAAAATACATCCGGATGGAGAGACCACTCCCCTGGATGTAAAGACTGACGACTGAGATAATCCGCTTCCCAATTGTCTACACCTGGGATATGTATCGCAGAAATTAGACAGGAGTTGGATTCCGCCCAAGAAATTATCTGAGATACTTCTTTCCTCACTAAAGGACATTGAGTCCCCCCTTGATGATTGACGTATGCCACAGTTGTGATATTGTCTGTCTGAAAACGAATGAATGATTTTCTCTCCTTAATAGAGGTCAAGCCTGAAGAACTGGTCTGAAAGAATTTTTCTTCTTCGGGATAATGAATAGATTTGAATAAAAACCCAGACCCTGTTCCAGAATTTGAACTGGTAGAATTACTCCTGAAAGCTCTAGATCTGAAATACACTTCAGAAAGGCCTGAGCTTTCACATGATTTGTTGAAACGTGAGAGAGAAAAAAATCTTCTCACAGGAGGTCGTATTCTGAAACCTATTCGATACCCCTGAGAGACAATATTCTGAATACAATGATTCTGAACGGAACCTGCCCAAACGTCTTAAAATAATTTCAATCTGCCCCCCACCAGCAGAACTGGATTGTGGGCCGCACCTTCATGCAGTCTTGGGGGCTGGCTTTGGTTTCTTATAAGGCTTTTAGACTTATTCCAACTCGAGGATGGCTTCCAATTGCAGCCAGAGTCCTTAGCGGAAGGAGTGGTTTTCTGTTCTCTATTCTGACGAAAGGAACAAAACCGATTAGAAGCTTTAGATTTGCCCTTAGACTTTTTATCTTGAGGCAAAAAAACTCCCTTCCCCCCAGTAATAGTGGAAATAATATAATATAACTAGGAACCAAACAAATTATTACCCTGGAATGATAGCGATAGTAACCTAGATTTAGATACCATGTCAGTATTCTATGATTTGAGCCATAAAGCTCTTCTAGCTAAAATAGCCAAATACATAGATTTAACATTAATCTTGATGATATAAAAAATAGCATCACAGATAAAATGATTAGTATGTTGAAGCAAACGAACAATGCTATGCAAATCAGAGTCTTTTTCCCGTTGTGCTAAGCTATCCAAACAAAAAGTTGATGCAGCCGTAACATCAGCAATAGAAATGGCAGGTCTGAGAATATAGCCAGAATGCAGATAAGCTTTCCTTAGATAAGATTAAATTTTTCTATCTAAAGGATCCTTAAAAGAAGTACTATCTTCCATAGGAATAGTAGTACATTTAGCAAGAGTAGAAATGACCTCATCAACCTTAGGGACTTTTTCCCAAAACTCTAAATTAGCCACTGACAAAGGATACAACCTTTTAATATAGACCTAAAAGGACATAAAATAGAGGGATACTTCCCTTGTATATCTTGCAAAGCCTGCAAATATAGTAGTAAAAAAACTAGTGTAAATCAACCGTAACTCAAAAAGAATATAAAATTAGAGACCAGATAAAATGCTCTGATAAAAATGTTGTGTATATAATAGAATGCCCATGCCATAAGCAATATTTGGGAGAGACCTCACGTATGTTGAGGGATAGGATTAGAGAGCACATCCTGAATATAGAAAATGGATATGAAAAACATCTGCTCTCTAAACATTTTAAAGAAGAACATAATCAGAATCCGAAAGGCTTGAAATATTGGGGCTTGAGAAAGATCAAACAAGATTGGCGTGGGGGAGATATTAATAAGAAACTTTTAAGGTCAGAAGCAGAACTAATTTTTAATTTTAAAACCCTTACTCCCTTAGGCCTCAATGCTGAGTTAGATCGTAATCCCTTTATATAATATATTTTTGAATGGTGTATTTGATATTATTTTATTAACTATAGAAATATATTTTTATATTTTTAAAACAAATTTTAAATTATATGATAGTTTTAAAAGATAATTATAAAATTCCGCTTTTATCTATAATAAACAATAGGAAAGTAATACTTATCATATAAATTTATTTTAATATTATCTTAGTTTTTTCAGCAAGGATCAATTTAGATTAACATGCAAGTTTTTTAACAAAAGTTAGCCATGTGTTTAGAAAAGAAATTAATTTATAAACAAATTATATGAACCTGCAGAAAATGGTAACAAATTATTCTTTAATATATATTTTTTGATTATCTCATGAATCTTTTATTTCAAAAAATGTCTTTATCTTATTAATTTTTATTTCATTATTATTGATTTATTATTATTATTATTATTATGTTTGAGTATCTTATCGGGATCTTCTTTTATTTAAATATTTATCTTACCAAAAAGGCATTAAACGTTAGTAAATTAATTATTGTGTATAACAAAACTTTTAATGTCATTTAATGTCCTTTGATGAAATTAATTATAATATATTTACAATTAAATATCCCAAGCTCAAAAGGATAAGTTGACAAAATCGAAGAAGTAACTAAGAGATAAGTTGTCCCTTTAAGAAAGACATATCCCTTTAAAGAAATCTGCATAAAAACATAATTTATGTAAGAACTTACCTGATAAATTCATTTCTTTCATATTAGCAAGAGTCCATGAGCTAGTGACGTATGGGATATACATTCCTACCAGGAGGGGCAAAGTTTCCCAAACCTCAAAATGCCTATAAATACACCCCTCACCACACCCACAATTCAGTTTAACGAATAGCCAAGAAGTGGGGTGATAAAAAAGTGCGAAAGCATATAAAATAAGGAATTGGAATAATTGTGCTTTATACAAAAATCATAACCACCACAAAAAAAGGGCGGGCCTCATGGACTCTTGCTAATATGAAAGAAATGAATTTATCAGGTAAGTTCTTACATAAATTATGTTTTCTTTCATGTAATTAGCAAGAGTCCATGAGCTAGTGACGTATGGGATAATGATTACCCAAGATGTGGATCTTTCCACGCAAGAGTCACTAGAGAGGGAGGGATAAAATAAAGACAGCCAATTCCTGCTGAAAATAATCCACACCCAAAATAAAGTTTAATGAAAAACATAAGCAGAAGATTCAAACTGAAACCGCTGCCTGAAGTACTTTTCTACCAAAAACTGCTTGAAAAGAAGAAAATACATCAAAATGGTAGAATTTAGTAAAAGTATGCAAAGAGGACCAAGTTGCTGCTTTGCAAATCTGATCAATCGAAGCTTCATTCCTAAACGCCCAGGAAGTAGAAACTGACCTAGTAGAATGAGCTGTAATCCTTTGAGGCGGAGTTTTACCCGACTCAACATAGGCATGATGAATTAAAGATTTCAACCAACATGCCAAAGAAATGGCAGAAGCTTTCTGGCCTTTTCTAGAACCGGAAAAGATAACAAATAAACTAGAAGTCTTTCGGAAAGACTTAGTAGCTTCAACATAATATTTCAAAGCTCTAACAACATCCAAAGAATGCAACGATTTCTCCTTAGAATTCTTAGGATTAGGACATAATGAAGGAACCACAATTTCTCTACTAATGTTGTTGGAATTCACAACTTTAGGTAAAAATCCAAAAGAAGTTCGCAACACTGCCTTATCCTGATGAAAAATCAGAAAAGGAGACTCACAAGAAAGAGCAGATAATTCAGAAACTCGTCTGGCAGAAGATTGCCAAAAGGAACAAAACTTTCCAAGAAAGTAATTTAATGTCCAATGAATGCATAGGTTCAAACGGAGGAGCTTGAAGAGCCCCCAGAACCAAATTCAAACTCCAAGGAGGAGAAATTGACTTAATGACAGGTTTTATACGAACCAAAGCTTGTACAAAACAATGAATATCAGGAAGATTAGCAATCTTTCTGTGAAAAAGAACAGAAAGAGCAGAGATTTGTCCTTTCAAAGAACTTGCGGATAAACCTTTATCTAAACCATCCTGAAGAAACTGTAAAATTCTCGGAATTCTAAAAGAATGCCAAGAAAAATGATGAGAAAGACACCAAGAAATATAAGTCTTCCAGACTCTATAATATATCTCTCTGGATACAGATTTACGAGCCTGTAACATAGTATTAATCACAGAGTCAGAGAAACCTCTTTGACCAAGAATCAAGCGTTCAATCTCCATACCTTTAAATTTAAGGATTTGAGATCCTGATGGAAAAAAGGACCTTGCGACAGAAGGTCTGGTCGTAGCGGAAGAGTCCACGGATGGCAAGAGGCCATCCGGACAAGATCCGCATACCAAAACCTGTGAGGCCATGCCGGAGCTACCAGCAGAACAAACGAGCATTCCTTCAGAATCTTGGAGATTACTCTTGGAAGAAGAACTAGAGGCGGAAAGATATAAGCAGGATGATACTTCCAAGGAAGTGATAATGCATCCACTGCTTCCGCCTGAGGATCCCGAAATCTGGACAGATACCTGGGAAGTTTTTTGTTTAGATGAGACGCCATCAGATCTATTTCTGGAAGCTCCCACATTTGAACAATCTGAAGAAATACCTCTGGGTGAAGAGACCATTCGCCCGGATGCAACGTTTGGCGACTGAGATAATCCGCTTCCCAATTGTCTATACCTGGGATATGAACCGCAGAGATTAGACAGGAGCTGGATTCCGCCCAAACCAGAATTCGAGATACTTCTTTCATAGCCAGAGGACTGTGAGTCCCTCCTTGATGATTGATGTATGCCACCGTTGTGACATTGTCTGTCTGAAAACAAATGAACGATTCTCTCTTCAGAAGAGGCCAAGACTGAAGAGCTCTGAAAATTGCACGGAGTTCCAAAATATTGATCGGTAAACTCACCTCCTGAGATTCCCAAACTCCTTGTGCCGTCAGAGATCCCCACACAGCTCCCCAACCTGTGAGACTTGCATCTGTTGAAATTACAGTCCAGGTCGGAAGCACAAAAGAAGCCCCCTGAATTAAACGATGGTGATCTGTCCACCTCGTTAGAGAGTGTCGTACAATCGGTTTTAAAGATATTAATTGAGATATCTTTGTGTAATCCTTGCACCATTGATTCAGCATACAAAGCTGAAGAGGTCGCATGTGAAAACGAGCAAAGGGGATCGCGTCCGATGCAGCAGTCATAAGACCTAGAATTTCCATGCATAAGGCTACCGAAGGGAATGATTGTGACTGAAGGTTTCGACAAGCTGAAATCAATTTTAGACGTCTCTTGTCTGTTAAAGACAGAGTCATGGACACTGAATCTATCTGGAAACCCAGAAAGGTTACCCTTGTCTGAGGAATCAATGAACTTTTTGGTGAATTGATCCTCCAACCATGATCTTGAAGAAACAACACAAGTCGATTCGTATGAGATTCTGCTAAATGTAAAGACTGAGCAAGTACCAAGATATCGTCCAAATAAGGAAATACCACAATACCCTGTTCTCTGATTACAGACAGAAGGGCACCGAGAACCTTTGTAAAAATTCTTGGAGCTGTAGCTAGGCCAAACGGCAGAGCCACAAACTGGTAATGCTTGTCCAGAAAAGAGAATCTCAGGAACTGATAATGATCTGGATGAATCGGAATATGCAGATATGCATCCTGTAAATCTATTGTGGACATATAATGCCCTTGCTGAACAAAAGGCAAGATAGTCCTTACAGTTACCATTTTGAACGTTGGTATCCTTACATAACGATTCAATATTTTTAGATCCAGAACTGGTCTGAAGGAATTCTCCTTCTTTGGTACAATGAAGAGATTTGAATAAAACCCCATCCCCTGTTCCGAAACTGGAACTGGCATAATTACTCCAGCCAACTCTAGATCTGAAACACAATTCAGAAATGCTTGAGCTTTCACTGGATTTACTGGGACACGGGAAAGAAAAAATCTCTTTGCAGGAGGTCTCATCTTGAAACCAATTCTGTACCCTTCTGAAACAATGTTCTGAATCCAAAGATTGTGAACAGAATTGATCCAAATTTCTTTGAAAAAACGTAACCTGCCCCCTACCAGCTGAGCTGGAATGAGGGCCGCACCTTCATGTGGACTTAGAAGCAGGCTTTGCCTTTCTAGAAGGCTTGGATTTATTCCAGACTGGAGATGGTTTCCAAACTGAAACTGCTCCTGAGGATGAAGGATCAGGCTTTTGTTCTTTGTTGAAACGAAAGGAACGAAAACGATTGTTAGCCCTGTTTTTGCCCTTAGATTTTTTATCCTGTGGTTAAAAAGTTCCTTTCCCACCAGTAACAGTTGAGATAATAGAATCCAACTGAGAACCAAATAATTTGTTACCCTGGAAAGAAATGGAAAGTAGAGTTGATTTAGAAGCCATATCAGCATTCCAAGTTTTAAGCCATAAAGCTCTTCTAGCTAAAATAGCTAGAGACATAAACCTGACATCAACTCTGATAATATCAAAAATGGCATCATAGATAAAATTATTAGCATGCTGAAGAAGAATAATATTATGAGAATCATGATCTGTTACTTGTTGCGCTAAAGTCTCCAACCAAAAAGTTGAAGCTGCAGCAACATCAGCCAATGATATAGCAGGTCTAAGAAGATTACCTGAACACAGATAAGCTTTTCTTAGAAAGGATTCAATTTTCCTATCTAAAGGATCCTTAAACGAAGTACCATCTGACGTAGGAATAGTAGTACGTTTAGCAAGGGTAGAAATAGCCCCATCAACTTTAGGGATTTTGTCCCAAAATTCTAATCTGTCAGACGGCACAGGATATAATTGCTTAAAACGTTTAGAAGGAGTAAATGAATTACCCAATTTATCCCATTCTCTGGAAATTACTTCAGAAATAGCATTAGGAACAGGAAAAACTTCTGGAATAACCACAGGAGATTTAAATACCTTATCTAAACGTTTAGAATTAGTATCAAGAGGACCAGAATCCTCTATTTCTAAAGCAATTAGAACTTCTTTAAGTAAAGAACGAATAAATTCCATTTTAAATAAATATGAAGATTTATCAGCATCAATCTCTGAGACAGAATCCTCTGAACCAGAAGAGTCATCAGAATCAGAATGATGATGTTCATTTAAAAATTCATCTGTAGAGAGAGAAGTTTTAAAAGATTTTTTATGTTTACTAGAAGGAGAAATAACAGACATAGCCTTCTTGATGGATTCAGAAACAAAATCTCTTATGTTATCAGGAACATTCTGCACCTTAGATGTTGAAGGAACTGCAACAGGCAATGGTACATTACTAAAGGAAATATTATCTGCTTTAACAAGTTTGTCATGACAATTAATACAAACAACAGCCGGAGGAATAGCTACCAAAAGTTTACAGCAGATACACTTAGCTTTGGTAGTTCCAGCACTAGACAGCGATTTTCCTGAAGTATCTTCTGACTCAGATGCAACGTGAGACATCTTGCAATATGTAAGAGAAAAAACAACATATAAAGCAAAATTGATCAAATTCCTTAAATGACAGTTTCAGGAATGGGAAAAAATGCCAATAAACAAGCTTCTAGTAACCAGAAGCAAAGAAAAAATGAGACTGAAATAATGTGGAGACAAAAGTGACGCCCATATTTTTTAGCGCCAAATAAGACGCCCACATTATTTGGCACCTAAAATGCTTTTTGGCGCCAAAAATGACGCCACATCCGGAACGCCGACATCTTTGGCGCAAAAGGACGTCAAAAATGACGCAACTTCCGGCGACACGTATGACGCCGGAAACAGAAAAGATTTTTTGCGCCAAAAAAGTCCGCGCCAAGAATGACGCAATAAAATGAAGCATTTTCAGCCCCCGCGAGCCTAACAGCCCACAGGGAAAAAAGAGTCAAATTTTAAGGTAAGAAAAAAAGATTGATTCAAATTCATTATCCCAAATATGAAACTGACTGTCTGAAAATAAGGAATGTTGAACATCCTGAGTCAAGGCAAATAAATGTTTGAATACATATATTTAGAACTTTATAAATAAAGTGCCCAACCATAGCTTAGAGTGTCACAGAAAATAAGATTTACTTACCCCAGGACACTCATCTACATGTTTGTAAAAAGCCAAACCAGTACTGAAACGAAAATCAGCAGAGGTAATGGTATATAAATAAGAGTATATTGTCGATCTGAAAAGGGAGGTAAGAGATGAATCTCTACGACCGATAACAGAGAACCTATGAAATAGACCCCGTAGAAGGAGATCACTGCATTCAAATAGGCAATACTCTCCTCACATCCCTCTGACATTCACTGCACGCTGAGAGGAAAACCGGGCTCCAACTTGCTGCGGAGCGCATATCAACGTAGAATCTAGCACAAACTTACTTCACCACCTCCATAGGAGGCAAAGTTTGTAAAACTGAATGAATTGTGGGTGTGGTGAGGGGTGTATTTATAGGCATTTTGAGGTTTGGGAAACTTTGCCCCTCCTGGTAGGAATGTATATCCCATACGTCACTAGCTCATGGACTCTTGCTAATTACATGAAAGAAAAGGCTACTGCACAGGAACAAACTCATCTTGAAAAAAGCATATAGCTGAAACGCGTAGATGACTGAGGATCGTGTCCGTTTAGCTGGCCAGCTTCTATAACGGAATTGTTATTCCTGTACACAGCAGCCCCAACGTGCAAGTGTAACTGCGGGTGATCAAAGAACAAGGAAAAACATTTGGAGACCCTATTACTGCGAATATAACACTATTGAAAGAAATTTGTAATTCTGAAGAACTTTATTACAAATTTGAAAAAATTGCACCGGTAACCCGACCTGGCTATTGGAGCAGTGGAGTGATCACGTGAGGAGTCACACGTCACAGCCTGAATAACGGCTAGTTTGGAGACGCCAACAGCGCTGCAATAGAAAGAGTAGCAGAGTCGGGGGAAAGGTAAAAAATTAAAACCTTTCGGATTCTGGTGAGTGACAACTAGCTTTTATTTTTTGGGTCATTTAAACCTACGCTTACAGAGGATATTAGAAATTGCAGTTCACGAATACTGTATTAACCAACGACTGTTAACCACCCAATGTGTATAATATACAGCGAAAAGAAAGACCATTTTGGGGATATAAAAAACTGCATAATAAAAAGAGGACAACACACTTATTCTGTTAACTAATTGTTACATAAAGAAAAAGTTTTACCAAATACGTGAAAGGAACATTGTTGCAAATATATTTCTGGTTTAACGTAACCGTATATATTTTGTCCCTGAGCATTTGGGAGTTCAAGTTTGTTCAGTATTAAAGCTGCTTATTGTGCAATATTAAATTGTGATATTATTAACTATAAGGTGCACCTTATAATATTTTAAAGTGTTTTAGATATATATTGTGGAAATAAAGTATATATTTATTCTTATATTTTTTGCTGTACATATATTTTATCTAATGGTAAAATTGCATTTATAATTTATATGTTACAATAGATAATAGGTAGAGCTATTTATAGCGCACTCTGTTTTTCTGTATTATATTTGTATTTGGTGTGGGTTTTGGGAAACCACACAATATAGAGTTGCCTTATTCTACCAACAAGGGTTTATCTTTCCTGTTGTTTATACAACCTTTTAAACCTTGAAGAAGGAACAAAAAAAGTACCAGGCTTAGACCATTCCTTAGCAATCACATCAGAAATAGCACCAGAAACAGGAAAAACCTCAGGAGTAGTCACAGACAAAATGTAAACGTTTACTGGATTTAATATAAAGAGGACCAGACTCCTCAACATCCAAAGTTATCAACACTTCTTTTAATAAAGAACGAATATAATCAATCTTAAAAACATAAGATGATTTATCAGTGTCAATGGGGGAAAATGCAAATGCCAAAATTGGCAAAAAAAAGCAAATAGCATAGCCTTTTGAGCATAAAGAAGGCAAGGAGCATATAGGAAGTGAGGTAAAATAAAACTACATTTTTTGGCAGCAAGAATGACGCACGATGCAAAAGGAAGTTGAGAAATGTTTTGACGCCAACAAACATCCGGAAATTACGCAACTCGCATCATAACAAACACAATTCTGCCCCAAACAACCTAGCATCAACTAAGACGCAGGAAATGACGAACCTGCATCATTACAGATGCACATTCGCGGCAAAAAATTCTCGCGCAATAAATAACAGCATTTTGCGCCCTCGCGAGCCTAATTTTCCTGCAAGTTTTTCAAATGAAAAACAAGTCAAATTGAAAAAAAGACTATACCCCAGGTAAGACATCCTAAAACATGATTCCCACAACAAAACTGCCAGACTGCAAAATACATATATTTAAAACTTTATTCATAAAGTGCCAAACAATAGCTGAGAGTTTCTTAAATAATGCTACATACTTAACGAAAAACACCCATCCACATATAGCAGATAGCCAAACCAGTACTGAAAGCTATCAGCAGAGATAGTAATATAAGAGTATATTGTCGATCTGAAAAGGGAGGTAGGAGATGAATCCCTACGACCGATAACAGAGAACCCTTGAAAAGATTTCCCGCAAGGGAAACCATAAAATCAAATAGGCGATACTATCTTTACATCCCTCTGACAAACACTGTATTCTGAGAGGAATTGGACTTCAGAATGCTTAGAAGCGCTGATCACAGAAGAAATCATAAAAATCAAGCACAAACTTACTTTACCACCTCCATAGGAGGCAAAGTTTGTAAAACTGAATTGTGGGTGTGGTGAGGGGTGTATTTATAGGCATTTTGAGGTTTAGGAAACTTTGCCCCTCCTAGTAGAATTGTATATCCGATACGTCACTAGCTCATGGACTCTTGCCAATTACATGAAAGAAAATTATCTCTGAAGAAGGGCAGAACATCTCTCCAGAAATGTGTACAACACTGGTTTCCTCCATGCCAAGGAGGATTGAGTCTGTCATCAAATATAAATGTGGACATGCAAAGTATTGAAAAAAATAATAGATTTGAATGTCAGTAATGAAAGGTGCACTGGCTTTTGTTGCATTGATTTCCTGCTTTGGGGACAGTATTTTTAATATAGTAAATCTAAACTGTTCGTTTTTTAAGTTTACATAACTTAACTGTGTAAGAAATCCAGGGGCACCACATGTCCATTGAAAGCTTGTGGCCTGTGTTGTTGTCATCAGGGAACTTTGTCCTGTGACTGTGACCCTCTGTGTAGTCATTTAAATCTCACAATACAGTTGTTGTGACTTGGGACACTCTGGCATATTCTGCAGCACTTGCACAGTTGGACTGCTGTGGGGGGTTCAGTAATTTGGATTATTCTAAGGTGGCAAGATGGGAGCATCGGACACGTTGTATTACTAGGCTCTTCGGATCTCCCTTTGTTGGATGCTACTTTGTAGGAGCTTTGCTCTTCTTCTTAGCAATCTTTAGAAGCCATTGGGGATTGTCCCTGTTTGGAGAAAACTGACACGAAAGGGAATCTCTCACTAAGGGGATTGAATAAAAGTGGCTACAGTCATTAATGGAAGGAGCCTATGACTACAGAATAAACTACTTATTAAACTGTGCGGTACTTACCTCATACAGATTGAGGTATTTTTTTGTAAGTAGACAATCCTTACATACCTACTGGTCTTTGTGGGCACACTAACTAACCGGAAGCATAGCTTTATAAAGAAATTCCTGGGATTTTTTCTCCTGACATAATTTGGATACTGAATTATGGACAATATTGTTTTATCAATTTTAACCATAAACATTTATTGACATTTGTACATACTATGTTATTATTTTCAAACTTTATCATACTTCTTTGAATATTTCTTTGAATCTTTTTAGTATTTTAATGTATTTTTTACCAATCTGTTTAACTGATTAATTCTCAGTGGTAAAAGGGATTTTGGATCTGCGCCCATTCTCCAATCTTTTTGTTCATATAGGGCGCCATGTACTAAGAGGCGGGCGGACAGCTTCTTAACTCGCGAAGCTGTCCGCCCGCCTCCGCTACACATGGGCAGCGGATCTATTGATCCGCTTGCCCGTATGTATCATTACACACTCAACGGAGTGTGTAATGCCCGCCCCTTCAATCACGCGACTGAAGGGGCTGTCAATCACCGAGAGCGAGCGTGCTCTCGGTGATTTTGCTTCGCCACCTAAGAGGTGGCGTAGGGTGTAGGAAGCAGCGGTCTAATGACCGCTGCTTCTTACATTGCGGGAAGCAGGCTCGCATATGCGAACCTGCCCCGCAAAGGCTCCGGAGCAGCTTTCGCTGCTTCGTACATGGAGCCCATTGTGTATAAATAGACTTTGTTTTTTGGTGGTGGGGACCGCCAGAATTACTTAGTCAGGTGGTTTGGGCAGCATTTCTAATCTCAATAATTAGAATTTAGTTTTGGCATTGTCCACTACGCGCTGTTATATTTTATCTTTTGTACACACACACACACACACACACACACACACACACATATATATATATATATATATATATATACATATATATATATATATATGTGTGTGTGTGCATTGGAGCCCTTTTCAGTAAAGTAGATGAAAACATGTAAAAACATAATTTATATCTTACCTGATAAATTCCTTTGTTTCATGGTGATGAGACCACGATCCATTACTCCTAGGAATTACTTTTCCTGCCACTAGGAGGCAAAAATTCACAAACCTCAGAGTTCTATATAAACCCTCCCACCTCTATGGTAATCAGTCTGACATATAGCCAAGCTGAAAGAGGTTAGAATGTAATAAAGAAAAATAAATAGAGGAAATGGGAAAAAAGGATGTGCCAAAAATATCAGGGTAGGGTCTTGTGGACTCTTATCACCATGAAAGAAAGAATTCATCAGGTAAGATATAAGTTTTCTTTCATATACATGATAAGAGTCCATTATCCATTACTCCTGGGAACTAATACCCAAGCTGTAGCAGAGGCCACGAGTAAAGGAAAAAAATAGGGAGAGATTAAACATCCTTAAACCATGAGAAAAAAAACCACCTAAAAACTGAGTCCTAAACAGAAAGAACTGCCTGAAACACTTTCCTATCAAAAGAAGCTTCAGAAGAAGCAAAAACACAGAAATGGCAGAATTTAGTAAATGTACGCAATGATGTCTAAATGGCATAAGCCATTTGGAATAATTAGCTTAATCCAAGAAGCCAGACTAACAGAAGACGCCTTCTGCCCTTTGCACTTACCTGAAAATGAACAAATAAATTAGAGTTTGTCTGAAATCTGAGAAACCTCAACATATTTCAAAGCCATGACATCATCCGAATTATGAAGAATTATGAAGTTTCTCTGAAGAATTATTGGATCAGGACAAAGAGAAGAAAAAACTATTTCCCTACTAATGTTGTCAGAATAAACAAAAATAGACAACAAATCAAATAGAAGTCCTCAAGAAAGCTTAATCTTTTTGAAAAATAAGATGAGGATCACAAGAAAGAGCAAACAATTCAGACACTCTTCTAGAAGAGGAAATAGCCACAAGGAACAAACCTTGTAAAAACCTCTAGAACCAAGATACGATTCAAAAGAAGAGAACAAGGTTAAATCACAGACTTTATTTTAGATAATGTCTGAACAAAACTATACACATCTGGATCTGGAGGACAAGCAATTTTCCTATGGAAAAGAACAGAGAGGGCCTAAATCTGGCCTTTTAGGGAACTGACGGAAAGACCTTCTTGCAAACCATCCTGAAGAAACTCAAGAATTCTGGAAATCTTAAAAGAATGTAAAGAATAAATAAGATCCGACCACTAAAATTAAAAGTTTTCCAAGCTTTGTAATACATTTTTAAGGAAACAAGTTTACTAGCCCGACAAGAGTATAAGTAAGAGACTCTAAAAAAGACCTCTCTGATAAAGAACTATCCGTTCAATTTCCAAGCCATTGACCTTAGAGATTTTAAATTTGGATAGAAAATGAGACCTAGAAAAATAATATCTCTTCTTAGAGGAAGAGGCCAACGTTGGCAACAGGACATCTGAACCAGATCTGCAAACCAAATTCTTTGAAGTCATTTAGGAACTATGAGAAACACAGATGCATTCTCTAGCCTGATCTTAATTATTAGCCTGTGTAACAATACAGGAGAAGTAAACACATAAGTCAGCTGAAATGAGCAAGGCATCCTTAGAGCATCTGTCTCTAGAGCCCTTGGATATCTGAACCTGGCGAAATACTGAAGAGGCTTGTTGTTCAGCCTGGAAGCCATGAGAACTATCTCTGGCATTCCCCAAGGACTCACAATCTGACTAAATTATTTTGGAGGAAGAGACCATTCCCCTGGATGGATAGTCTGAAGACTGAGAAAATCTGCTTTCCAATTGTCCACTTCCTTCATTGCCAGAGAACATCTGGTTCCCCCCTGATGAACAATATGTGCCACAGCTGAGACATTGTCTGACTGAAACAGAAGGAAGGATTCTATCCTCAACTGGGGTCAAAGAGAGAAGAGACTTTTAAATTGCTCGGAGCTCCAACATATTTATGGGCAACTTCGCCTCCAAGGATGCCCAAACGCTCTGAGCAAAGCAAGAACCCCATACTGCACCCTGGCCAGTCAGACTTGCCTCTTTTGAAATAACAGTCCACAGAGGACAAGCCAAGCTTGCTCCCTGAGAGATGTGCTGAGGAACTAACCACAATGAGAGAAACTGCATTGCTGAAGGACTCAGAAAAAATATTTGAGAAAACTGTGATAAATCCCTGTTTACTTATTCAGTATGCAAAGCTGAAGAGACCTAATATGAAGCTGGACATAAGGCACTGCATTTAATGCTGCCACCATTAAGCCTATTACTTTAATACAGGAAGCTACTTAGGGAAAAAAGCTAAGCCTGAAGATTCAGACAGATATTGATTTTGAAGTCCTTGTCTCTGATAAAGACAATCTCCTGGAGACTTAATCTATTTGTAATCCCAGAAAAGTTACCTTGTCTAAGAAATCAAACAACTCTTTGGCAAATTTACTTCCAACCATAAAGCTGAAGAAATAACAACAGTTGGTTGACATGAGATTCTACTAAAAATATTGATGGAGATTGAACCAAGATATGGTCCAAATAGGAAAAAACAGAAATCAAGGAATCCAGAACTTTTGTAAAGATTCTTGGTGCAGTGGCTGGACCGAATGGAAGAACCACAAACTGATTAAATTTGTCTAGAAAGGAAAATCTCAGAAAACAATAATGATCCAAAAGAATATGAACATACAGATAGGCATCCTTTAAGTCTATGGTCGACATATAGTGACCTTGAAAAATAAAAAGGGGAAAAGTCCTGATGGTTTCCATGTTGAAAGTTGGAATCCAGAGAAATCTGTTCAAAATCTTTAAACCTAGAACAGGCCAAAAATTCCCTCTTTTATGGGTATAAAGAGATCTGAGTAAAACCCCTTCCCCTGTTTTAAAGGAGGAACTGGGAGAACTGGAACTATAACCCCTAAAGATTCTAGATGTGAAACACATTGAAGAAAAGCCTGAGCTTTCAACGTGTTCCTTGGCACCATTGAAAGAAAAACATTTGTCTCTGGGAGGTTTTGAATTAAAGCCTATTAGATGCCCTAGACAGACAATTTTCAGAGCCCAAGGAACTAGAACTAAGTGAAACCATACATCTCGATAATGCATTAACCTACCCTTTACCAGAGATACTGGACTGGGGGCTGCACCTTCATGCTGACTTTTTAGAAATAGACAAAGGAACAGGAAAAAAACAATCCTGATATTTAAAAGTAAGTATCTAGATGACCCATAAAAGTCTCCCCAGCAGAGGTATCATTTGATACCTCCAAAGCAAGCAATACTTATTTAAACAAAGACCAGATTAACTCAGCCTTAAGAGACAAAGGGAGATGAAACAGTATAAACAGTCTGACAAACTCCCTGAATAGCAGACAATACTTCCCCCTCAGACATAACGGACTCACAATGAGATTCAGAAATACCAGCATAAATAAAAGGTAAATCAAACACTGACCTTTTCCTTTAACATGGCGGGGGGGGGGGGGGGGGGGAGGCAGCCAACAGATCTGTGATTGCAGACTTGTTTTACTTCCGTCAGCATAATCCATGGTAAATACTGAGCTCAGATGAGAGGGGAACTCACACCAACCACCCAGCAGCCGAACTACAACTAAAGGTAGTGACTGCAGCAACCAGAACAGCTAAATAAGCAAAAAAGGCACCAAATGTTCTCCTGTATGTGCGCACACGCAAAGTGCCAAAAAGCACAAAAAGAAACATCTTTCCTAAAATAATATATATATATATCCCTATGAGCTCAAAGAATATGTGCTAATTAAACTAGCACTAATAAGTTGGATAAGGGCATTCCTAATGGTTTCCACCATGAGATACAGTCTCCCCCAAAACATAAATTCACCTTAAAAGCCTTTAACCTAGTACTGAGAATGTTATCAGTAGAAGGTTTTAAGCATGTCCTAGAGTAAAAGCCAAATAAGTGCAAAGAAAGTTTCCTGCACTAAATTTAAAAAAAATAATATCTTTATCCCTTTAAATAAAAAGGATAAGGATACGCTTAATGCCTGATACTCCAAATATGTCCCTCATAACAAAATCAGTACTAAAGATGGGAACTCAAGGGTCCTAACCAGGAAAACCTAAAATAAAATAACAAACAATCTTGCACATCTTCATTCTTCACCTACCTCCAGACTGATTGCCAAAGAGGTGGGAGGGTTTATATAGTGCTATGAGGTTTGGGAATCTGTGCCTCTTTCTAGTGGCAGGAAAGGTAATTCCCAGGAGAAATGGATCGTGGACTCTTATCACCTATATAAAAGAAAACATATTTATGCAATATTCATATTTAATAAAGTGTTATAGTGTGTATGTACTGTAAATATTTCACATTTGCACATAGCAGAATATGTTCTATGTATTTATAAAAAAGATATTCCTATATATACCTATAAATCAGATATAAGTAAAAATATTTGTTCATGAATAAATAGTACATATTCTTGTATATAAGAAACATTGGAAAGTGAAATATTCATATTTTTATGTCGGGTTAGCGCACTTGAGAATATACTATCGGGTTTGCGCTTGAGTAGGGTGTTTTTTTTTCCAGCTTTTTTTTCTCCATTGACTTCTTTTTAGTTTAGATGTGAACTGCAGTGATGATTAAGACTTATACTTTGGCTTGATTGTTCAATGTTTTGAGCAAAATTAAATAGGACATATAATACCCTTAGTCTGACCATGGTCTTCGACGTTCGGGGGTTATCTGCATCCTCGTGCAAAGCCAGCCTTGGGGCTTAAGTTAGTTAGTGAATGTTGAGTCTGAAGTCTGGTGGCATGTTGTAAGTAGCAATGTTTGAACACTGTATTTGCAGTACTGATAAACACACATTTTGGGCTATGTGCTAAAACTATTATCTAAAGGGATATTATATACAGTATCTATGAAAGTGCAAGGATATGTTATTCCACTGGGGACCCCATTAGTGCTTAGACTGTTACTTCTGAGAAGGTAAACAGGGGCAGAGAGAGACTGTAGAGAAAAAGTGGAAGTGGAGAAGAAGGTAGATTTAAGAGAGAATGGAGAAAAAGGAGAGAGGGGAAAGAGAGTGTAAAGAGAAGATGTGGCATGAGAGAGAAGGGAGAGGGGTAAACAGAGAGATTGAAGAGAAGATGGAGTAGAGAAAGATAGTTAAGAGCGAGAAAGGAAAGATAATTATTAAAAAAAAAAAAAATCTCTAGCTCTGCAATCTCTTACTTCAATAACTTCTCTTTTCTATACAGCTGTTGTCTTCCAGAACCTTTAGTTGATGTTTCCAACTGCTAAGAACTTATTTTTGTTTATTTATTACTGTATGTAGCATTATTTAATTTGTTATGGTATAAAATAAAAACAATAATACAAAATGTTTCACAATGGCTAAACATATGCAAATACGGGCTGAAGTAGTGGGTGTGGTGTGGGTGGGATTATAAGTGTCGAGAAACATTTTGTCCTGGCTGGTATAACTTAGGAATTGAAATTGTGAGCCCTGCTTATAGGGCACTTTATTATGTATGGCAGCCTGCAATGCTGCTGCTGATTTCTTTTCATAGCAACAATTTAAAGGAATTATATAACTGCTATTTGCTGTCATTTAAAAAAAAAAAGCAAACAATTTTTGGAAAGACAAACTCAATTCAGATGGACAAAAAGAAATGGTTCTCTGCATTTAATGAACCCTGTCAAAGTTTACTTGATCCGCATCATCACAGTTTAACAATAAATATTGCTCACTTTTTACCCTGACAATTACCCCCACACAAATAAGCATAATAATGCTGCCCCAAAGGTCTCTACTGTGATTAACTCCAACCCTCAACTTCCCCACCAATCTAATGGTTTAGTAATTTAAGGGGGTCAGGTGTTTGGGGATTATTTGCAATGTTGGAGGCTTTAGATTTAGGGAGGTTTACCAATAGGGAAATATGGTAGGGGGTATTAATGGTAATGGGGTTATGTAGGAAGATGTTGTTTAGAGTTAAGGGACACACAAATTCAAAAAGAAAATTCTCTAGTGTGTTAGAGCATTTTATTATGGCACTATAGATGGCATATAAGTATTTTCCCTTACAAATGAGTTATTCTGTGAGGTGCAGGCAGTTGTGCTTGTGTTCATCATGATTACTGGGAGAACATTTAAAGTGAAGGTCAAGTCTGGGGTTGTGCTTAGCATTTTTTAATATGTTATCCCAAATAAGTATGATGTTCATTCATCAAATACTCGATAAATCCAAGCAAAAGTTTAAAATTTGAAGTTTTTAATGTGCTCCGTATATGCAGTATATTCCACCTGTCAGCAAGCCTCTATTGAGTGACACTTTTAACCTCCAATCTATTGTTGTACCCCGTGGCGTCCAGCCCCTTTTTACTTTCGTCATTGAGACCTTCCGCGCATGCGTGTAAAGAAACCTTGCATCATCGTCGGCATGCGCGTTCATGTTACGCGCATGCGTTGTCCGCTCTTAACATTGTTTTTACTTTCAATCCACAGCATCGCTCACTCGCATCCTCGTTAATTTGCTCCGCATGCGCTATTGAGCTTACTATACGCATGCGCACTGCAAAGACAACAAGGGTGCACGAGCGTAGTCCGGTAGTAATAAACATAGCGGCGTGAAAGGAGAAGAATAAAGAAGTGCTGTATGGGCGGAGCTAAGCGTGCTAACGAAGGTACATTGAATATAGATTTTCTTTGCAAACTAATCAATATTTATTCATATAAAGTGAGCGACTTTAATGTTTTAAGCATAAACTTCAAACTGATGTATTTAGAATACCAAAAATTGACCTTCACTTTAAGCATATTTAAGTACAGGAAGGTTTATGAGTAACACACTAAGGGGTGGAACAGAGTTTGCATATCATGGATTCCATCAATGTGTACGTTTTACATGATTAATGGAGAGGTGGATGAGGCAAACATCTTACGTATAGTTAGAAGAGTTTAATGCAGGGGACTGTCTGGTTGGGAAGGTTAGAAGAAGAGGGTGGTTTGTGTGGCATGTAGACAAATAAGTAATATACTAAGGTACCAAGGGCGCGATCCGATATCGATCGCAGTTTGCGGCGCAAGCGAGGGAACCGGCGTCGCCCGCAGTTTCAGCTCGCAACTCGAGCCATCCCATATAGGTCGCCGTCAGATGCTAACGTGCCGTAAGTCTCACAAACCAGCGATGTCCAGAAATCTGCGTAAGTACAAATTTCTGGCGTCGCCAGTGACTTGCGCCACGTTAGAATCTGCCGGCGCCTATAAAACCTGACTAAAGTCTAAAACACCCGCACTGTCTAACACGCCTCCCTAACATAGCCCGCACTGTCTAACACGCCTCCCTAACATAGCCCGCACTGTCTAACACGCCTCCCTAACATAGCCCGCACTGTCTAACCCTCTATCCGCTATCCCCCCTCACTAGCCTAACAATAAAAAAGCTATTAACCCCTAAACCGCCGCTCCTTTACCCCGCCGCAACCTAATAAAGTTATTAACCCCTAAACCGCCGCTCCCGTACCCCGCCGCCAGCTATATTATATCTATAACCCCCTAAAGTGAGCCCTTAACACCGCCGCCATCTCTATTAAAATGATTAACACCTAATTTAATCTACCTACCCTGCCGCCAGCTATATTATCTATATTAACCCTAAGTATATTATAGTTAATATAGGTATTACATTATATATATTAACTATATTAACCCTAATTATATTAGGGTTAATATAGTTAATATAGTTACTATAGTATTTATATTAACTATATTAACTCTATCTAACCCTAACTAAATTTATATTAAATTAATCTAATTCATTTATAAACTAAAATATTCCTATTTAAATCTAAATACTTACCTATAAAATAAACCATAAGATAGCTACAATATAATTAATAATTACATTGTAGCTATGTTAGGGTTAATATTTATTTTACAGGTAAATTGTTAATTATTTTAACTAGGTATAATAGATATTAAATAGTTATTAACTATTTAATATCTACCTAGTTAAAATAATTACCCAATTACCTGTAAAATAAATCCTAACCTAAGTTACAAATACACCTACACTATCAATAAATTTAATAAACTACTAACATCTATCTAAAAATACAATTAAATTAACTAAACTAAATTACAAAAAAAAACAAACACTAAATTACAAAAAATAAAAAAAAGATTACAAGATATTTAAGCTAATTACACCTATTCTAAGCCCCCTAATAAAATAATAAACCCCCAAAATAAAAAAAAATCCCTGCCCTATTCTAAATTCAACAAATTTCAAAGCTCTTTACCTTACCAGCCCTTAAAAGGGCCTTTTGTGGGGCATGCCCCAAAGAATTCAGCTCTTTTGCATACAAGAAATACAATACCCCCCCCCCCCATTACAACCCACCACCCACATACCCCTATTCTAAACCCACCCAAACCCCCCTTAAAAAAGCCTAACACTACCCCCCTGAAGATCTCCCTACCTTGTCTTCACCACACCGGGCCGAACTCCTGATCCGATCCGGGCGATGTCTTCCTCCAAGCGGCAAAGAAGAATTCTTCCTCCGGCGATGTCTTCCTCCAAGCGGCAAAGAAGAATTCTTCCTCCGGCGACGTCTTCCTCCAAGCGGCAGCAAAGTCTTCATTCTTCCGGCGGCATCTTCAATCTTCTTTCTTCGCTCCGCCGCCGCGGAGCATCCATCCCGGCCGACTGCTGAACTTGGAATGATGTACCTTTAAATGACGTCATCCAAGATGGCGTCTGCCGAATTCCGATTGGCTGATAGGATTCTATCAGCCAATCGGAATTAAGTTAAAAAAATCTGATTGGCTGATTGAATCAGCCAATCAGATTCAAGTTCAATCCGATTGGCTGATCCAATCAGCCAATCAGATTGAGCTCGCATTCTATTGGCTGATCGGAACAGCCAATCCTATCAGCCAATCGGAATTCGGCGGACGCCATCTTGGATGACGTCATTTAAAGGTACATCATTCCAAGTTCAGCAGTCGGCCGGGATGGATGCTCCGCGGCGGCGGAGCGAAGAAAGAAGATTGAAGATGCCGCCGGAAGAATGAAGACTTTGCTGCCGCTTGGAGGAAGACGTCGCCGGAGGAAGAATTCTTCTTTGCCGCTTGGAGGAAGACATCGCCGGAGGAAGAATTCTTCTTTGCCGCTTGGAGGAAGACATCGCCCGGATCGGATCAGGAGTTCGGCCCGGTGTGGTGAAGACAAGGTAGGGAGATCTTCAGGGGGGTAGTGTTAGGCTTTTTTAAGGGGGGTTTGGGTGGGTTTAGAATAGGGGTATGTGGGTGGTGGGTTGTAATGGGGGGGGGGGGTATTGTATTTCTTGTATGCAAAAGAGCTGAATTCTTTGGGGCATGCCCCACAAAAGGCCCTTTTAAGGGCTGGTAAGGTAAAGAGCTTTGAAATTTGTTGAATTTAGAATAGGGCAGGGAATTTTTTTTATTTTGGGGGTTTATTATTTTATTAGGGGGCTTAGAATAGGTGTAATTAGCTTAAATATCTTGTAATCTTTTTTTTATTTTTTGTAATTTAGTGTTTGTTTTTTTTTGTAATTTAGTTTAGTTAATTTAATTGTATTTTTAGATAGATGTTAGTAGTTTATTAAATTTATTGATAGTGTAGGTGTATTTGTAACTTAGGTTAGGATTTATTTTACAGGTAATTGGGTAATTATTTTAACTAGGTAGATATTAAATAGTTAATAACTATTTAATATCTATTATACCTAGTTAAAATAATTAACAATTTACCTGTAAAATAAATATTAACCCTAACATAGCTACAATGTAATTATTAATTATATTGTAGCTATCTTATGGTTTATTTTATAGGTAAGTATTTAGATTTAAATAGGAATATTTTAGTTTATAAATGAATTAGATTAATTTAATATAAATTTAGTTAGGGTTAGATAGAGTTAATATAGTTAATATAAATACTATAGTAACTATATTAACCCTAATATAATTAGGGTTAATATAGTTAATATATATAATGTAATACCTATATTAACTATAATATACTTAGGGTTAATATAGATAATATAGCTGGCGGCGGGGTAGGTAGATTAAATTAGGGGTTAATCATTTTAATAGAGATGGCGGCGGTGTAAGGGGCTTACATTAGGGGTTAATCATTTTTATATAGGTGGCGGCGGTGTAAGGGGTCAGATTAGGGGATAGATAAGGTAGATGGCGGCGGTTTTAGAGGCTCACAGTAGGGGGTTAGTTTATGTAGATGGCGGCGGGGTCCGGGAGCGGCGGTTTAGGGGGTAATAACTTTATTAGGGATTTCGGGGGGGGGGGGGGGGGGATCGCGGTTGACAGGTAGATAGACATTGCGCATGCGTTAGGTGTTAGGTTTATTTTAGCAGATCGCGGTTGACAGGGAGATAGACATTGCGCATGCGTTAGGTGTTAGGTTTATTTTCTAGTTAGTTTAGGGAGTTACGGGGCTCCAATAGTCAGCGTAAGGCTTCTTACGGCTGCTTTTTGTGGCGAGGTGAAAATGGAGTAAGTTTTCTCCATTTTCGCCACGTAAGTCCTTACGCTGCATATTGGATACCAAACTGCGCGGGTTTGGTATACCTGCCTATGGCCCAAAAAACTGCGGGCGACGGCAGAAATATACGCGCGTAACTTCTAGGTTACGCCGTATATGTGATACCAAATCCGCGCAAATATTGGCGTCGCCGGCTTTTGCGGGCGACGCTTTATATCGGATCGACCCCCAAATGTTGCAAGCATCATGAGGTACACATGGAACAATGAGGTGGAGCAAGATGTATTGATAATATGGTGAGCTACAGAATGGAGTTTGGGTGACATAATCAAATAATGCTAATTGTGAACAGCAGATAGAAGGTGCTTTAATGTCCCATAAAACATCTCTTTAATTTCCTTATTTAGTAATTAGATATACTTTTCTTTTTCTCTTGTGATTCAACATACAGAAGATAACACCTTAAAAAAAGTTTTGTCAGCATGATGCTGCTGTAGAAAAAGGGATGGACACCACAGTGTGTCAGCAATTTTAAATCACGTGTCAAATTTAAAAGGACATAAAACACTCTATAATTACATTCAGGCACAAAGTGAATGCTTTTGATTGTTTTTCAATGGCCATATCAACCACTAGGTGCCTTATTTGAAAATGAAAAATTTACAATATTCTACAGGAAAATGGTAGGGAAATAAATAAAAAAAGCAAAACTTTTACTATGTTTAATTCAACTTTTATATAACAAATCTCATAATGCTGTAGGTTCATATATATTATATATATATATATATTAGGCATGTGCATTTGTGTCATTCGGAAGGAAATGAATGTCGAAGATAGCAGCCGCCAGCAGCATTCAGCTATTTTCTGAGTTGGATTTCCTCTTATGAAAGTGCAACACACCAAGATCTGAATTTGCACAGATCTTAGTTTGTTGCACTATCACAAGAACAAATCTGGCTCTAAAAATAGCCGAATGTCGCTAGTGGCCACCATCTTCAGCATTTGTTTTCTTCCAAATTACACGATTGCAAATGCCTATATATGTATGTGTATGTATATATATATATATATATATATATATATATATATATATATATATATATATACATATATATATATATATATATAGAAAGAAAGAAAGAGAAGCACACTCTAAAGAACAAACACCAGCACAATAGCTTGTTAGCTTGTTCTATGGCAATTTGCTACCTCAGGCAGGATCAGACTGATATACTTCAGGAAATTTCTTCTCTGTGAAAAGCAAATTGGGCTTAAAGAAGCTGCGTCCAGGTGGTAAATAGCCATAGAACAAGCTAACAATTTATTCAGCTGTTGTTCATTCCTGTGCTTCTTTTTCTGTATGTATTTAGTCTCCCTAAGGGGAAAAGCAGAGACCAGAAGTGGACTGCTTGCTTAGAGGAATATGGCTGCACCTCACTGAAGAGGTCCAATGAAGGCCAAAACGGCCATCTGGGGTTAGGACAAAAAAAAAAAAACGGTACCGTAAAACTTCAATACTTTATTCCAATGGTTAAAAGATGGCTCATATGAAAATTAAAATATGGCTCAGACTTGCCAGACTAGTCTTGCAACTCTGTGCCATGTTTTAATTTTCATGTGAGCCATCTTTTAACCATTGAAATAAAGTATTGAAGTTTTATGGTACAGGTTTTTTGTCCTAATTGTTATTCAGCATTGGAGAGTGCTCACCGGACAGAGGTAAACAGCAAATCATGCTATGACCCGTGGGGGCTCCTGGTCAGTTCCACTGTAGCTGCATAGACCAGTGACATTATCGCAGCTACCTCACTGACAACGCGATTATAGAAGACTCTCGGCAGAGGAAAGATGACGTGATATAGAAGACACATGAGGCGCCGAAAGAGAGACACGGAACTGTACACAGTGGAGGAACACGGAACTGTACACAGCGGAGGAAAACTAGCGGGTGAGATATCACAACGATACCGGGTAAGGAGTTTTTCTTTCAGGAGGCTACATGTCGCAGGTGCTGCATCAGGAGCAGGGGTGAGACGACTTCACTTACCTACCTAAGGATTTACCCGAGAAAAAGCATTATTGGGCTGATAGTGTGCTTTTCTGTGTGTGTGTGTGTGTATATATATATATATATATATATATATATAAAATAACTCATTGTGTAGTTCATTAACAAATCTAGACAGGCCCAGAGGCTTGTTTTCCCACAGAAAACCTCTGAATTACATTGTTTCCAATGCAGCAAAGGATTCTGGGTAATATATGCAAATTAAGTACACAATGACACACCTTTTTACTTCAGTCTGCTTTTCAGCAGGTTCCCTTTACGCCAAAGTATCGCTGTTCACACAGCTTATAAACTTAGCAAGGGTTAGTGCAGTGATTCATGGATCACTGCACTAACCCTTGCTAAGTTTCTAAGCTGTGTGAACAGCGATATATATATAATCTATCCCAGAATGCTCACTCTTTAATGCCATAGAAACTAAGAATGTTTTGATCTCACAACATGCAAAAAGAGTGGTGCGTTAACAGTTACATGCGAGCGATAAGGGGTTTATCGCAGCTGTTTGCGCACATCAGGTTTTTCACTCGTATTACAAATTGAAAGTAAACGCGATCGCTTGAGTGAAATGGAAGTTAACGCACATCGGGTTTGCGCGTCCTCAGAGCTCTGGTTAAATCCTTTGCAAAACAAAAAAAGTGTCATACAAAATTGCTGAGTACACTTACACTCATAATACACTCATAATAACATCATCTAATAAAAAATATTAAACAAAAATATTGCACAAAAAAGTTATAAGTGTTCAAAGATATGAGGTCTCAGGTGTTAGAAAAAAAAAGGCATGCAAAAGGCTATAACAGAGATACTTACATATACATCGCTAAAGATGTATATGTATGTATGTATCTATCTATATATATGTGTGTGTACATATGTATTTATGTATTAAAATGTGTATATATGTATTTTCAGATATATATACACATATAAACACATATATAGAAGTGCATTGAAGCCCTTTTTCAGTAAGGTAGATGAAAACATATTTATTCAATATTTACTGTAAATATTTCACATTCTAATGTTCTGCACATAGCAGAATATGCTCTATGTATTTATTTATATATATATATATATACAGTATCTATGTATTTACATATATATATATATATATATATATATATATATATATATATATATATATATATATATATATAGCTCGTCGGGCTAGCGAGCAAAAACAGTTTTTCTTTCAACTTGTAATACGAGCCCAACCCGACGCGCACAATAAGCTTACTTCTAGAGTAGTTAACACTCAAGATGGAGCGTTGACTAGCCATAAATAGTATAGACATAATTCATAAAAAGTTGCAGACATTAAAAAATCAAACAATTGTAAATGTTTATATTTATGAATAATTATATAATTTTATTTAGGATCCCATTCTACTGCAGGGGCAAATCCTATTTTATGGCTCCTTCAACTGGCCACACACAATATATGCCACACCTGAACAATGAACTGGGTAAAGATGGGATGCAGTAAGATCACTAGATAAACAAAGAAAATGGTTAAAAACCAAAAGTTTGGTGTCATATTCTTTTATCATTCATATAAAAAATCTAGATAAACAATTTAATTCAGATTATGAACCAGCCGAGAGATCCGGGTCACATACAAAAAGCCTGGAAAGTGCCCTGATGCTTTCAGACACCATATTAAGGTTTACATGCTTTATTAAAAAAAATAAAACTGCAGATGTCTATTTACCAGAACGCCAATCATTCAACAAAGCAGATATAAAATGCTACTGATGACATCACAGAGAGAACAAAAAACATGAAAATATAGTTTTTCTTAAACAAGTATTCACATATCTTGGATATAAAAAAAAGGATAAAATATTAACAAAAACAAATTAAAATGAAAAACGACGTGGGAGGACAAATGAAACAAAAGGAAAAGACTAATAAACAGAGGAAGATAAAATAACTCTAAAGTCATATTTTTGCAAGATATATAAATAATTTTGATTTATTAATTAGAAACACTTAGGAATGTATTTTCCAGGCCATACTGATCCAACCCCTGTATAAAAATACTGCCAAGATAAATGTCATAGCCTTCCCTATTTTAACACATGGGATCAGATGAATGAAAATCCAATTCCCCTTCCACTTCTCAAACAGAGTCTTTTACAGCTGGGAAACAAAGAAATGATTTTCTCTTGGACATGAATCAGAAGACACACCATCATTCGGTAGCCAGAATATAATTCAACTGAGCTTGGTATATAAAAAAAAAAAATCCAAAATCTTTCTTATAAACATTGTTTAAGGGAAAACTGCATTCCTTGACAGCACTTGAATATCAGAATATCCAGACTGTGGTGATGCTAACAGCTAGTTCATAGGAAACACCAATGTAAGCTGGTGTTGACCCTGAGAAACAAGCCACATACGAGAACTCCCCGAAAAAACGCTTCTTCATTTAACAAAAGGTAGGATCATGCTATTTTATACAATTTGTAATGGAAAGAGAATTATAAGGGTAAGGTACTAAACCTTGCATTTTTCTTTAACTCTAGTTATGTGCATGAGCACATAATTATTGTTTATATATATCCAAAAACATTTTTTTTCCTTCTAATGGCAGAAATATTAATTTTTGAAAACCAGCAACCATACTCTGCGCAGGGAAGTAAAAGAGTGGTAATGAACAGCATACTACAAGATGAAAAATCACACAATTAGGGGGAAAACAAGTAGTGTATGATGTACTTAAAGAGACAGTAAAGTTATAATTAGACATCCATGATTTAGACAGAGCATACAATTTTAAACAACTTTCAATGTACTTTTTATTATTTAATTTGGTTCCTTCTCTTGTAGTGCATTGCTGCTCCTTCAACAAATGATACCAAGTGAATGAAGCAAATTTGATAATAAAAGTAAATTGGAAGTAAATTGGAAAGTTGTTAAAAATTGTGTGTTCTACTTAAATCATGAAATAAAATGTTTGGGTTTCATGTCCCTTTAATTCTGTTTAGACTTTAAACTTATTATTTAACTGTTTGTTGTGTGTCTATAGTAACCTTTCAATGCCTGAGAAACATTTAGCAGGTGCTGTTATAGATGAAGGTCAAAAAGTTTACAATTTCTCTTTTGTGACTTGAGGCCTGAAGGTTTCACTGACAAAGTAACAGGCTCATGCAATTAGCAAGAAAGGACGGCTATAGACTGGATGTAGAAACAGTAAACGGTAGGCGCAAATAGCCACAAACTTGAGAAATTTTACATTGAATAATGTTCAGCATATTTACAAGTATCTCTCTTTTCTAAAATTAAATGTGTATACCCATAGTTGCTTGTGGTAAGGTTTAAAGGGACACCGAACCCAAATTTTTTCAATCATGATTCAGATAGAGCATGCAATTTTAAGCAACTTTCTAATTTACTCCTATTATCAATTTATCTTCGTGCTCTTGCTATCTTTATTTGAAAGAAGGCATCTAAGCTAAGGAGTCAGACATTTTTTGGTTCAGTACCCTGGACAGCACTTGTTTATTGGTGGGTGAATTTATCCACCAGTCAGCAAGAACAACCCAGGTTGTTCAAAAAATGGGCCGGCTTCTAAACTTGCATTCTTGCTTTTCAAATAAAGATACCAAGAGAATGAAGAAAAATTGATAATAGGAGTAAATTAGAAAGTTACTTAAAATGGCATGCTCTATCTGAATCACAAAAGAGAAAATTTGGGTTCAGTGTCCCTTTAACGATGGCTTGCAACTATCATAAGAGGTAACCTCTAATTAACTGTATTTGAATAGATGTTTGTATCATCACAGTTGCACATATTATTATAATAAAATGGTTAAAGGGATATGGCAATATATATACTGTATATATATATATATATATATATATATATATATATATATATATATATATATATATATATATATATAAAAGAGAAGAGCAATTTGATATATTTTTAACTCCCACAGCTCAACTTGTGGCAAGGACAAGCCACCCCAATTTTAACAAAATCAATGTAATAACATTTCAAAATGTACTAGAATAGGCAGACCAAGGGTAAAAAGACTACAATGTTTTTTTAAATATAGTAATTTATAAAATGGCAATGATTTAGCTTCATTAGATCTTTTAAACTACATATGGTGAAAATAGAAAAAAAAGTGGGTAAAGATAGCATCAGAGATCAAGATATGGAGTTTACCATTTTACCAATTTTCAGACATATCTTCATTAATTAGCACTGCTGAGCAACTGGCAACGATCGTGGAAAATGGACCAACGTGGATTTTGCTTGCACAGCAGGTTGTTTTATTTCTGACTGGCTCCAAGTGAGAGACGCTTAGGAAGTCTCTTTTTAATAGATCAGACTTATGCAAGTATCTTTTTTTCCATTTTTTAATAGTATGGTTCAGACATTTGAAGAATGTATTTTGGTTTCCTGTAGAGGAAAGATTTTTCTGCACAGCAACATTTTTATACTGCTAATCAAAATAGTGCCAGATATATTAATGGTTGTGAATCAAATATGAACGTGTGTTATAGGTGAATACTCAACCTTATGCACATGCAAAGTATACTTTCCTATATTTTAAATATTCATATAAGCTTTAATGATACCTATATATACAGGATTTTTTTTCAACACTGGCACAAATATGGAGCAAAGTTGTGTATTTGGAAAATCCATCAGAAAAGCTTACGAGTTCATTGTTACTCTGCCTTAGAAGTTTTTAGAGCCAGAAGACAAATAAAAATGCATAGAAATGGCATGTAAGATTGGGAACTTGAAATATGTAACATTAAAATAAAAAGAAAATACAAAATATGGATAATGATATATAAACAGTAATTTAAACATTTTCACTTACAACACTATAATTTAATGGACAGTTTCAAACAAGTTTACAATATATTTCTGTTATCCAATTTGTTTCTTTCTCTTGGTATCCTTTGTTGAAAAGCATACGTAGGTAGACTCAGCAGCAATGCACTGTTGGGAGCTAGCTACTGCTTAGTGGCTGCACATATATTACTCTTGTCATTAGCTCAATCCATGTGTTTTACTAATTTCCAGTAGTGCATTGGTGCTCTTTCAACAAAGGATACAGAGAGAATGAAGTAAATTTGATAATAGAAATACAATGGAAAGTTGTTTTAAAATGGAATACTCTATCGATTAATGAAAGAAAATGTTAAGGTTTCAAGTCCCTATAACTGAGTGTAGGTGATATACTACAAAGTAATAGTGAGAAACAAAAAAATGCAGTAATTAAAAAAACAAAAAATTATCAGGATCCCAATTTGTGGGACAGTAAAGTCAAAATAAAAACGTCTGTTCTCAAATTTGCTTTGTTCTCATGAGAGCACAGGAGTGTGCACGTGCCTTTACTACTTTATGGGCAGCAGTGTTTTGCAACATTATATAAAAACGCTATAAATAATGTTGCAAAACACTGCTGGTTACATTTAGCCACCATTCATCAAGCGCTACCCAGGTGCTGAACCGAAAATGGGCCGGCTCCTAAGCTTACTTTCTTGCTTTTCAAATAAAGATACAAAGAGAACAAAGAAAAATTGATAATAGGAGTAAATTAGAAAGTTGCTTAAAATTGCATGCTCTATCTGAATTATGAAAGAAAGAAATTGGGTTTAGTGTCCCTTTAAGCAATGCAAGTAAACTAGGGACACAGAAGATAGCATCAATTTAAAAGAGATTAAGGGGCCTATTTATCAAGCTCTGGATGGAGCTTGAGGGCCCGTGTTTCTGGCGAGCCTGCAGGCTCGCCAGAAACACCAGTTATGGAGCAGCAGTCTAAAGACAGCTGCTCTATAACCTGTCCGCCTGCTCTGAGCAGACGGACAGACATTGCCGCAATTCAACCCGATCGAGTATGATCAGGTTGATTCACAACCTGCAGGGGGCGGCATTGCACCAGCAGCTCACAAGAGCTGCTGGTGCAATGCTGAATACGGAGAGCGTATTGCTCTCCGCATTCAGCGAGGAATGTCGGACCTGATTCGCACTGTCGGATCAGGTCCGACAGACCTTTGTTAAATAGGGGCCTTATATACTTTTAAACAGACATTTCTGTTTCACACTAGCCTGGAAACATACTGCATGTTCTATCAGAAAGTCTGTACATCAAGTAAACTAAGATCTGACTAATACTACCCATGTTATGACAGCTCCAGTCAACACATATTTAATTGTGGACTGGGTAATCATTTATTTTCACACTCATTTGAAAACCTTCATAATTTCTAATGGTACAAGGACTCATCTTGAAATGACATTATATGATAGTACTGTAGCTGGGCTTTATTGTTTTTGGACATCTATCACACTGCTCTCTATACTTTGTTGGATTGCATAAGAATTTAAAAATATAGTCTCCATACCCTTTGGATTGCTCACTACTGGATCAATATGAGATTCTGTATTGTGTAAAGAGAATTGGTACTTTACAAAGGTTTGCCTGTATCTGTATGTATTTCTCACAAAGACTGTTTAGTTGAAGGTGGCATGATAAAAAGATCTGAAAATACATGTAAAATATAGCATAACAAAATAATCCCTCTCAGTATCTAAGAGTGAAACAAGCAGTTTATGACAAATAGGGATACTAGAATTCTTAACTCTGAGCAGATGTCAAGTTTATGGTTTCATTAAAGGACTATGGATTTATAATTTTTCATTGGTTGACCAGACTGCATAAGTACCTGTAAATCGGGTTACATGGTTTATATTTATTTTTTTAATATGTGAAATTATGAATCTCCAAAGTACACAGGACAAAAATGAATAGTTTATTTGTATGGAGAACTGACAGCAGACATCAGTGAGCAATACATCTCTATGAAGGGTTCAGCACCCACCTGTTATCATGGTTTCTTTTTACTGCTTTATTTGTCGAACACTCAACATGAATATAATGGGCTCCATGTACTAAAAGGCGAGTGGACAAGCTTTTCAACTCGAGAAGTTGTCCGCTCGCCTTTGCTGCATATGGGCAGCAGAAGAACAGGATAAGCTTCCCTATGTATCATTGCACGCTCAAGTGAGTGTGTAAAGCCTGCCCCTTTTCTCCAGCGACCAATTGCATGAGAGAAGGTACTGTCAATCCCCCGGATTGAGCGAGCTCTCTGTGATTTCTCCTCGCCACTTCAGAGTTGGCGAAGAATGCAAGAAGCAGCAGTCTAATGAGAGCTGATTCTTACAATGCGGGAAGTAGGCTCTCTTATGCGAACCTGTCCCGCAAGGGTTCCCGGAGAAGCTTACACTGCTTAGTACTTGGAGCCCAATGTGTGAATACAATTATTATGCTCATGATCTAGTGGAAGTAACATTAAATGTTAATATTGCAACAAAACAGTAAAAAGGTATGGTTACTAACTCTCCGGTCTGTAACAATATGTGTTGTGAGAACTTGTCATAATAATGTATATAAGTGAGAAAACACTAAATAGACATGAGTACAACCTCATTAAATGTAACTCACAAAAAGCTGCTGCAACTGCTATTCCTTAACTAATTAAACATTAATTTTCCATGTATTGATTTAGGGTCCTCATCCGAATATTATAAACATAATTTTTCTGATTTCTTTAACTCAATTTAAGAACAAAAAACAATACTATACTGCATTCAGATCAAACAGAATATTTTATCTGCTTCCACATCATCTTAAATGGTTCAGAAACAAAGCCAAGAAGAAAGATATCGAAGTTCATTTCTATTTTTCTTTCTCTCTAATCATAGTAAAACTAAACAATTATATGTGGTAGACTAATTAGTGAAGTATAATATAGTCTATAAAAAAATCTTCTCAAGATTTATTGCTAAACCAGAAATATATTACCTTACACTTTACATAACGTTCTGTTCATATTCCTATGGAATTCCTATGTCCCCAAGCTAAGAACAGAACTGGTACCGCAGACAATCAGGAAAGAGGGAATTCCTCTTTCAAATGAGGGTTCCAATGTCACTCATCAGCACAAAAAATAAATAAATAAATAGAGATCACACATTCTAGTATGAAAAAAATGAGAAGGGGTTATTAATGTGGATTTGAGAAGATTGTGAAAGGGCAATTTTGTATGTGTTCCAAAATAATGTGTCATGCTTTGTATTAAGGAAGTAATTTAGAACAGGAGTTATCCCTCCAGCCCTACAAAATGTCTGAAGTAAAGCACAGGTGGCCATATCAGCTGCTCAATAACTGTATTATGAAACGCTGAGTTATAGGCTTTTTTGATAAACAATAATAGTGCATTGTGAAGGAATGGTTGCCAAAAGAAATCTGTGTAAAAAACATAATTTATGCTTACCTGATAAATTTATTTCTCTTGTAGTGTATTCAGTCCACGGGTCATCCATTACTTATGGGATATATTCCCTTCCCAACAGGAAGTTGCAAGAGGATCACCCAAGCAGAGCTGCTATATAGCTCCTCCCCTCACATGTCATATCCAGTCATTCGACCGAAACAAGACGAGAAAGGAGAAACCATAGGGTGCAATGGTGACTGGAGTATTAATTAAAATTTAGATCTGCCTTAAAAAGGACAGGGCGGGCCGTGGACTGAATACACTACAAGAGAAATAAATTTATCAGGTAAGCATAAATTATGTTTTCTCTTGTTAAGTGTATTCAGTCCACGGGTCATCCATTACTTATGGGATACCAATACCAAAGCTAAGTACACGGATGATGGGAGGGACAAGGCAGGAACTTAAACGGAAGGAACCACTGCCTGTAGAACCTTTCTCCCAAAAACAGCCTCCGAAGAAGCAAAAGTGTCAAATTTGTAAAATTTTGAAAAAGTGTGAAGCGAAGACCAAGTCGCAGCCTTGCAAATCTGTTCAACAGAGGCCTCATTCTTAAAGGCCCAGGTGGAAGCCACAGCTCCGGGGGCTGCTGTCCAGCAGTCTCATAGACTAAGCGTATTATGCTACGATGCCAAAAGGAGAGAGAGGTTGCCGAAGCTTTTTGACCTCTCCTCTGCCCAGAGTAAACGACAAACAGTGAAGAAGTTTGACGAAAATCCTTAGTTGCCTGTAAATAGAATTTCAGGGCACGGACAACGTCCAGATTGTGCAAAAGTCGTTCCTTCTTTGAAGAAGGATTAGGACATAATGATGGAACAACAACCTCCTGATTGATATTCCTGTTAGAGACTACCTTAGGTAAAAACCCAGGTTTAGTACGCAGAACTACCTTGTCTGAATGGAAAATCAGATAAGGAGAATCACAATGTAAGGCGGATAACTCCGAGACTCTTCGAGCCGAGGAAATAGCCACCAAAAACAGAACTTTCCAAGATAAAAGTTTAATATCAACGGAATGAAGGGGTTCAAACGGAACTCCTTGAAGAACTTTAAGAACCAAGTTTAAGCTCCACGGAGGAGCAACAGTTTTAAACACAGGCTTAATCCTAGCTAAGCCTTGACAAAAGGCCTGGATGTCTGGAACTTCTGCCAGACGCTTGTACAAAAGAATAGACAGAGCAGAAATCTGTCCCTTTAAAGAACTAGCTGATAAGCCTTTTTCCAAACCCTCTTGGAGAAAGGACAATATCCTTGGAATCCTAACCTTACTCTATGAGTAACTCTTGGATTCGCACCAATACAGGTATTTACGCCATATCTTATGGTAGATTTTTCTGGTAACAGGCTTTCATGCCTGTATCAAGGTATCAATAACTGACTCGGAGAAGCCACGCTTTGATAGGATCAAGCGTTCAATCTCCACGCAGTCAGTCTCAGAGAAATTAGATTTGGATGATTGAAAGGACCTTGTATTAGAAGGTCTTGCCTCAAAGGTAGAGTCCATGGTGGACAGGACGACATGTCCACTAGGTCTGCATACCAGGTCCTGCGTGGCCACGCAGGCGCTATCAGAATCACTGATGCTCTCTCCTGATTGATTTTGGCAATCAGTCGAGGGAGCAGAGGAAACAGTGGAAACACATAAGCCATGTTGAAGAACCAAGGAGCTGCTAGAGCATCTATCAGCGTCGCTCCCGGGTCCCTGGACCTGGATCCGTAACGAGGAAGTTTGGCGTTCTGGCGAGACGCCATGAGATCCAACTCTGGTTTGCCCCAACGATGGACCAGTTGAGCAAATACCTCCGGATGGAGTTCCCACTCCCCCGGATGAAAAGTCTGACGACTTAGAAAGTCCGCCTCCCAGTTCTCCACGCCTGGGATGTGGATCGCTGACAAGTGGCAAGAGTGAGACTCTGCCCAGCGAATTATCTTTGAGACTTTCAACATCGCTAGGGAGCTCCTGGTTCCCCCTTGATGGTTGATACAAGCCACAGTCGTGATGTTGTCCGACTGAAATCTGATGAACCTCAGTGTTGCTAACTGAGGCCAAGCTAGAAGAGCATTGAATATTGCCCTTAGCTCCAGAATATTTATTGGGAGGAGTTTCTCCTCCTGAGTCCAAGATCCCTGAGCCTTCAGGGAATTCCAGACTGCATCTGTTGTTACAACCGTCCAATCTGGTCTGCGAAAGGTCATGCCCCTGGACAGATGGACCCGAGATAGCCACCAGAGAAGAGAATCTCTGGTCTCTTGATCCAGATTTAGTAGGGGGGACAAATCTGAGTAATCCCCATTCCACTGACCTAGCATGCACAATTGCAGCGGTCTGAGATGTAGGCGCGCAAATGGCACTATGTCCATTGCCGCTACCATTAAGCCGATTACTTCCATGAACTGAGCCACTGACGGGCGTGGAATGGAATGAAGGACCCGGCAAGCATTTAAGAGTTTTGATAGCCTGGCCTCTGTCAGGTAGATTTTAATTTCTACAGAATCTATCAGAGTCCCTAGGAAGGAGACTCTTGTGAGTGGTGATAGAGAACTCTTTTCCACGTTCACCTTCCACCCATGCGACCTTAGAAATGCCAGAACTATCTCTGTATGAGATTTGGTAATTTGCAAGCTTGACGCCTGTATCAGGATGTCGTCTAGATATGGAGCCACCGCTATGCCTCGCGGTCTTAGAACCGCCAGAAGAGAGCCCAGCACCTTTGTAAAGATTCTCTGGGCCGTAGCCAACCCGAAGGGGAGAGCTACAAACTGGTAATGCCTGTCTAGAAAGGCAAATCTTAGGAACCGATGATGATCTTTGTGAATCGGTATGTGAAGGTAGGCATCCTTTAAATCCACTGTGGTCATGTACTGCCCCTCTTGGATCATGGGTAGGATAGTCCGAATAGTTTCCATTTTGAATGATGGAACTCTTAGGAATTTGTTTAAGATCTTTAGGTCCAAAATTGGTCTGAAGGTACCCTCTTTCTTGAGAACCACGAACAGATTTGAATAAAACCCATGTCCTTGTTCCGTCCGCGGAACTGGGTGGATCACCCCCATTACTAGGAGGTCTTGTACGCAACGTAGGAATGCCTCTTTCTTTATCTGGTTTTCTGATAACCTTGAAAAATGAAATCTCCCTTGAGGAGGAGAAGCCTTGAAGTCCAAAAGATATCCCTGAGATATGATCTCCAACGCCCAGGGATCCTGGACATCTCTTGCCCATGCCTGGGCGAAGAGAGAAAGTCTGCCCCCCACTAGATCCGTTTCCGGATAGGGGGCCATCCCTTCATGCTGTCTTAGGGGCAGTAGCAGGTTTTCTGGCCTGCTTGCCCTTGTTCCAGGACTGGTTAGTTTTCCAGGCCTGTCTGTAACGAGCAACGGTTCCTTCCTGTTTTGGGGCGGAGGAAGTTGACGTTGCTCCTGCCTTGAAATTTCGAAAGGCACGAAAATTAGACTGTTTGGCTTTTGATTTGGCCCTGTCCTGAGGAAGAGTATGACTCTTACCTCCAGTAATGTCAGCGATAATTTCTTTCAAGCCGGGCCCGAATAAGGTTTGCCCCTTGAAAGGAATATTAAGCAATTTAGATTTAGAAGTCACATCAGCTGACCAGGATTTAAGCCATAACGCTCTGCGCGCCTGGATGGCAAATCCGGAGTTCTTAGCCGTTAGTTTAGTTAAATGTACAATGGCATCAGAAACAAATGCATTAGCTAGTTTAAGTGCTTTAAGCTTGTCCATAATTTCATCCAATGGAGCTGAGTGAATGGCCTCTTCTAGAGACTCAAACCAGAATGCCGCAGCAGCAGTGACAGGCGCAATGCATGCAAGGGGCTGCAAGATAAAACCTTGTTGAACAAACATTTTCTTAAGGTAACCTTCCAATTTTTTATCCATTGGATCCGAAAAAGCACAACTATCCTCCACTGGGATAGTGGTACGCTTAGCTAAAGTAGAAACTGCTCCCTCCACCTTAGGGACCGTCTGCCATAAGTCCCGTGTAGTGGCGTCTATTGGAAACATTTTTCTAAATATAGGAGGTGGGGAAAAGGGCACACCAGGTCTATCCCACTCCTTACTAATAATTTCTGTAAGCCTTTTAGGTATAGGAAAAACATCAGTACACACCGGTACTGCATAGTATCTATCCAGCCTACATAATTTCTCTGGAATTGCAACTGTGTTACAGTCATTCAGAGCCGCTAAAACCTCCCCTAGCAATACACGGAGGTTCTTAAGCTTAAATTTAAAATTAGAGATCTCTGAATCCGGTTTCCCTGTATCAGATCCGTCACCTACAGAATGAAGCTCTCCGTCCTCATGTTCTGCAAACTGTGACGCAGTATCGGACATGGCTCTTGTAGCACCAGCGCGCTCTATTCTTACCCCAGAGCAATCGCGCTTGCCTCTTAATTCTGGCAATTTAGATAATACTTCTGTCAGGATATTATTCATAATAGTAGCCATGTCTTGTAAAGTGATTTGTATGGACGTCCCTGATGCACTTGGCGCCACAATATCACGCGCCTCCTGAGCGGGAGGCGAAGGTACTGACACGTGAGGAGAGTTAGTCGGCATAACTTCCCCCTCGTTGTCTGGTGATAATTCCTTTATAGATAAAGACTGACCTTTATTATTTAAAGTGAAATCAATACATTTAGTACACATATTTCTATGGGGCTCCACACTGGCCTTTAAACATAGTGAACAAACAGATTCATCTGTGTCAGACATGTTTAAACAGACTAGCAATAAAACTAGCAGACTTGGAAAACACTGTAAATAATTTTACAAGCAATAAAGAAAAACGCTATTGTGCCTTTAAGAAGCACAAAAAAACTGTCACAGTTGAAATAACAATGAACCAAATCAGTTATAGCAATCAAATTTTCACAGTAAATGTATTAAGTTAGCAGAGCATTGCACCCACTTGCAAATGGATGATTAACCCCTTAATACCCAAAACGGATTTTTATAAGCAGTAAAGAAAAAAAACGTTTTTTAATACAGTCAAAAACCACTGTCACAGGTGTGCTGTGACTGATTACCTCCCTCAAAATGACTTTTGAAGTCCCTTAAGCTCTCTGGAGACGACCTGGGTCATGCAGGAAGAAGCAGGAAGACTGAGCCTGAATTTTTACTGCGTCAAAAAAAGCGCTAAATAGGCCCCTCCTACTCAAAATTACAACATTGGGAGTTTCAGTTAACTGTTTCTATGCAGAAATACCGGTCAGCCATGTGGAAAAAATTTATGCCCCAATAAGTTTTATCCCCAGTGTACCTCACAAAACGAATAAACATGCCAGCAAAATCGTTTTAAACATCCTTTTTTTAAGGAGTATGAATCTCTATTGATAAGCCTGATACCAGTCTTCCTACTGCATTTAAGGCTTATAACATCACTTCAGTATTAATAGCATTTTCTCAGTCAAATTCCATTCCTTAGAAAATTACTTTACTGTATATATTTAAATCAGCCTGCTAACAGTCGCTCTCACTGTATTAAAGGCTTTACTTACATTACATCGGTATCAGCAGTATTTTCTTAGTCAATTCCATTCCTTAGAAAAATAATTTACTGCATATACCTTGTTTGCAGGATTCCCCGCATGCTATTCCCTTTCTGAAAGTTACCCCACTCCTCAGAATGTGCGAGAACAGCCAGCGGATCTTAGTTACTTCTGCTAAGATCATAGAAAACGCAGGCAGATTCTTCTTCCAAATACTGCCTGAGAACAAACAGCACACTCCGGTGCCATTTAAAATAACAAACTTTTGATTGAAGAAATAAACTAAGTATAAAAACACCACAGACCTCTCACAACGTCCTATCTAGTTGAGTTGCAAGAGAATGACTGGATATGACATGTGAGGGGAGGAGCTATATAGCAGCTCTGCTTGGGTGATCCTCTTGCAACTTCCTGTTGGGAAGGGAATATATCCCATAAGTAATGGATGACCCGTGGACTGAATACACTTAACAAGAGAAAAAACCTACTTATATAATGTAAGTCAATAAGTTATGTTCCAAATTACTTAAATATTATACAATTATTATATCTAAAGCTGTGGAAATGCAGGCTATGAATTTAAAAATACACACAAACATATATGTATATATATATATATATATATATAAATATAAATATATATATATATATATATATATATATATATATACACACACACACAGTATATATATTTTATGTATAAAAATATAAACAAAAAGAGGTTGTGGCACTCAAAGCAAGGCTATAATTATTTTGTAAGCAAAATGTACATGCAGTCACAAAAATAGTATGTAGATACACCAGATAAAGAGAGGGCTAATGATTATATAAACAAAAGCCAAAGTGTGACACAGGCTGCACCAAAAACCAAATGTTATTAATTACAGCTTAACCAGTGTTCAGTGGAATACCTTAGATTGGAGCAATGTCATAAACTGCCTATAAATGTCAATGTAATACACATAGAGCTATAACATGATACAAAATACGAAATACAAAGGTCTGTTAGAATACATGCAGTAAAAACATAACTTGCAGCAAAAGCTGGGAAATGTCCTCAGAGAAAAATGTCACTAAAAAAAGTTCCAGGGTGCTCTTAATGCTATCGCATGCACTTATAGTTATTTCCCAAAGTGAAACAAGCAGTGAAAACTTTGAGGCTAAACCCAAGAGCACTTGGTGCCAAAGCACGCTCATAGCCCAGTATCTGGAAAGCAAATGACAGACCGCTCATGTAGGAGAGGCTTGACTTACGAGTCTTCGGGTATACGGAACAACAACACTGACACCTCACTCTCGAGGTCTGCTTCAGGGTTCCAATCCGGATTCCGGAGCGTCTGCCTGCTCCAGATGAACAGCAATAAAGAACTCTATGTGAAGACTTGACTTAAACGATTTGGCTCGACTCCTTGCACGTCTAGTCGCAGCTATACCTGAACAGCAGCTGCGGGGCACGTGAACGTCAACAAGCTTGGAGGGCCTGGTTCGTTTCAAACCATGCAGCAAACAGATTACCGGCTGTGAAAGTGATGACGCGTTTCTCCCCTCCCCTTAGTGGGCCATCTTCGGGGCTTCGTCAGATGGCAATCAGAGGCCGATGCAGGTTTTTTATAACACTGGCAACACACTTAGTTTCTCTCATTGCAGATAAAGAGACATTGGCTGTGCTCTCTTCTCTTTTATCTGAGCAGGAGGATGTCTCAAGTGTGGACAATGACACTTTTCCAGTTAAATCTCCCTTCTCAAATAAAATCAGGCTATATGCCAGCTCTATCCCTGGTTCCAAGTATACAAAGTTTTGTGAAATCTGTTGGAAAAAAAAAAGAAAAATTGGTAACACTGGGATAGTGGCAGATAATCTGACGGGATCTGAGAGGGCTACCCTAAATGATCTAAAGAACAGAGATGACATTGTAATAAAATTATCCGACAAGGGTCACAATGTAGTGCTATTAGATAAAGTAGCCTATTGTGAGGAAGTCATGAGAAAGTTGAGGGATCCACTTCAATATAGCCCGGTCAACAGGGCAGACTATGAGAGGTCGTGTAATGAACTACTGTTCATTCTCAACCAGGCCTGAATTGAGGGCTTTATCACCCCCACTGAACATAAATTTATGTACCAAAAGAACCCGATCCTCCCTACATTCTACTGCATTCCAAAGTTGCATAAAGATCTGGAAAAGCCTCCAGGTAGACCTATTATCTCTGGCATAGGAGGGCCTACGGAGAATGTTAGTAAGTATGTAGATTATTTTCTGCGTCTATTCTTGCTGGCTATGCCCTCCTATGTCAGTGATACTAATGAGGTTCTACAAAGGTTGTACTAAGAAAAGTGGTGGGTATATGGTGCGCAAATCTGCCCCTTGCAATACACACTAATCTGCTCCCATAAAGCAGATAATAAAAGAACTGGTACAAAGAAAAAAGAGAGGTGTGTGTATGCGCTAAACAGCTATGGGGATAAAAAATATTCTATAAATATATATTAGTATATTTAAAGATATATATTATGAAGATATATATTATGAAAATCACTTTATGTGGCATACAAATATAGTGTGGGTGTTACAGAGTGTACCTGAGCAACTAGTAATAAGTCAAATATCAAAGCAACTGAAATAAATCAAATATCAAAGCAATATGTATATCAAAATAAAATTTATTTATCTTATTTAAAATAACATGGAAATAATGTCTACTGATAATATGACCGGTCATATATAGTTACAAACACTGTGCTAAAAATATGTAAAATAAGCTAAAAATAGCTAAAAGTAGCTGAATATTGGTGCAACTAGGTCTAAAAAGATATTGGGATGGTTGCCCTATATAAAAGAGTAAATCCACCTATGGACTCTTGGCTCATATGAGATTAAGTAACAGTTAAAGTTCCGTTTGGAAAGAGGTAGATATAAAAATTTCTACCTAGGGATGAAGTAATGTTAAAGCTCCGTTATAGGAGTAAACAGGTGTTAAAACCCCGTATGGAGATATTGGTAGTTCCGTTATTAGCAGTTTCTGTGATAATAAGATGATACCTTCTTTCAGGAATAACCTCTGACAACCACGCTGCAGGGCCGCTACACCTCTATGGTGCCTACCTGCTCTTTTCTCGAGCTGAATCCTCCGTCAAGGTACGGCACAGGTGTCCGGCGCGGCTCACTACAGCTGGTGACGTCAGGAACGCTGGATGCGTGTCAAATGTAGGTCCGGTCTGGATGAGAAACTCTGCACAGAGTATTATTAGAAGTGGATCAAGTAGTCCCAACGAATCCTTTGCAATCCTTGTAGATAGTAATGTATTGTCACTTTGTGATTATTCATCTAGGTCCATCAACGCGTTTCACCATATAGCATGGCTTTATCAAGATGGTTTGAGCTAGTTCTGAGATCCTAGATGTCAGTACTTAATAGTTGGTCTTATGAAATAAAAGGTCCCATAAATGTCTTTAATCTCAAAATATGTATGACCTATTTAGTTCAGAAGTTTTTAAGTATTATATGTCTGTGTATTTTATATAATAATTGTGGATCCCAATTATGTTTACTAAAATGCCATATATGAACTGTGACTATAAAAATAGGATAATCAATATAAAGAGTCTTAAAAAGAATCATTAAATCTATAGTAGGATATATATGGAAGGGTTTTATGTTTTATTGTTCGAAATATAGTCCCATTAAGGCTATCGTTTGACTAATATACATGTGTATACAATGTTGGATTGGTGGGAAGTTATAAGATTAACAGTCTAGAATAAATGGATTTAAATCTAGCTCCGAATTTAGTCCTTGTGGGAATAATGTTTTTAATTCAAAAATAAGTTCTGCTTCTTTTCTAAGGAGTAGTTGATCAAAATTCCCTCCTCTCCATGGTTTTGCGATCTTGCAAATACCCCAATACTTAAGGTCGTTGGTGTTGTTGTGGTGTACTGTCCTGAAGTGTTCATACAGCCTAGTTTCTTGGTCACCTTTTTTTATAAGATTGAGGTGTTCCCTAATTCTTGTGCGTAAAACTCTGGAGGTCTCTCCCAAATATTGTTTGCCACATGTGCACTGAATCAGGTATATGATGCCCTTATCACTGCATCTAATGGTCTCTTTAATATTGTATATCTTGCCTGTATTGAAGGATTTGTAATCTTTACATTTTGTGCTATGTTGGCAAGCTTTACAGCTATAGCAGGGATAATATTCCCTTAGTTTTCTTCCCGTCAGATCTTTCTCTTTTGCCTTATGATTTACTTTCCTAAAATCACTAGGTGCAAGGATATTTTTAATGTTATTTGCTTTCCTGTACACAATACTAGGGTAATCGGAGATACTGTTTCCCAAAATTGGATCAGATTTAATCAGATGCCAGTGTTTGTTTAAAATCCTAGTTAGATGTTTATGATGATAATTATAATTAGTTATTAATGGTACTTTTAAGATTTCATTGGTCTGGTTATCAGCTTTTGGCTTTTTTGAGAGTATATTTTGTCTGTCCATATTTCTCACTTTATTAATTTCGTCTTTCAGAATATGTTGATCGTACCCTTTTTCTAAAAATCTGTCCTCTAGGATCTTAACCTGTGTATCATAATCAGAAAGTTTGGAGCAATTGCGTCTAATTCTAAGGAATTGACCCTTAGGGATGTTGTCTATCCACCTTTTCAAGTGACAACTATGTGTGGGGATATAGTTATTGGCATCCGTTGTTTTGAAATGATTTTTAGTGGTTAGTTCTCCGTGTTCTATAAAGATGTCCAAATCTAAAAAGGTTATTTGTTGTCTACTTATTGTGTAAGTGAATTTCAAGTTTAGATCGTTATGATTCATATCTTGAAAGAAGGTTATCAGGCTCTCCTCACCCCCCTTCCATACTATTAAAATATTGTCGATATATCTTTTGAACAGCACGAGGTTTGCTCCCAACTCACGCTCTTGGGTAAAGTGGTGTTCCCATTTACCCATAAACAAGTTAGCATAGCTGGGAGCAAACCTCGTGCCCATTGCTGTACCTTGTGTTTGAAGAAATATATCATCATTAAAAGCAAAAACATTATTTTCCAGTATAAATTCAATACAAGTCAATATAAATTGTTTATGTTTCAATTGAAAGCTGTTCTCGCTTTTTAGAAACCAATCTATGGCTGCAATGCCCTTATCGTGTTTGATACTGGTGTACAGCGAACTTACGTCGCTGGTTGCCAAAATGTAATCATCTTGCCAATTCAAATTTTGTAATAGATTTAGGACATCTGTGGTGTCTTTAAGATATGATGGCAATTTTTGAACATAACTTTGCAGTTGTGTGTCTACATATAAAGAAAGGTTGGAACAGATAGATGAAATGCCTGAGATTATGGGGCGTCCCGGTGGGTTAACTAAATTTTTATGAATCTTGGGTAAGAAATAGAACATGGCCATTTTGGGATGTTTCTGATAAATGAAGTTGAATTCTTTCGTACTGATTATATTATTTTCTTTGGCCTTATTTAGAAGAACTAATAGTTTGGTATTGATTTTATTCATGGGATTTAGTTTAAGTTTTTTGTAAGTGTCTTTATCGTTCAACCAACGGTTAGCTTCTCCAATATAATTTTCGGTATCCATGATAACTAAACCCCCACCCTTATCCGCCGGTTTAATTGTGATGTTTTTATCTTTTTGTAGTTGTGTTAGGACCTCCCTTTCTTTCTTAGTCATATTATATTTAACACTACTTTTATCTTCTGTATTAAGTTTATCTATTTCAGATAGAATTGATCTTTCAAAAACTTCGATATTACTCCCTTTACTGTGATAGGGGTAAAATTTGGATTTAGGTTTCAATTGGGTATGTGTAATTTTACTCGATACCTCTGCTGTTTGTCTAATTTGTCTTTCTATAGGGTTTTTTATAAAATGTCTTTTCAGGGTTAATTGTCTCACAAATTGTTTGATGTGTATGTGAGTTTCAAACTTATTCATTTTGACAGTAGGTGCAAATGTAAGTCCTAGTTTTAATACTTTAGTTTCAACTTCTGTAAGTGTTTTTTTGCTGAGATTGAATATGCCTACTTTCTCTATTTCGATTTCTTCTTGGACTGTACGTTTCTTTCTACTTCCGTTTCCCCTAGTTCCTCTATGTTTCTTTTTGTTCTTGTTTTTCTCTGATCTAATGGGGCACTTACCCCTAAAAAATCCCCAGAGGTACTAGGTCTATTAAATGCCCCGTCAGTATTGGTGTTTTTAGTATTGTCTTGTTGTGGTGCTATAGAAAGACAAATTAGACAAACAGCAGAGGTATCGAGTAAAATTACACATACCCAATTGAAACCTAAATCCAAATTTTACCCCTATCACAGTAAAGGGAGTAATATCAAAGTTTTTGAAAGATCAATTCTATCTGAAATAGATAAACTTAATACAGAAGATAAAAGTAGTGTTAAATATAATATGACTAAGAAAGAAAGGGAGGTCCTAACACAACTACAAAAAGATAAAAACATCACAATTAAACCGGCGGATAAGGGTGGGGGTTTAGTTATCATGGATACCGAAAATTATATTGGAAAAGCTAACCGTTTGTTGAACGATAAAGACACTTACAAAAAACTTAAACTAAATCCCATGAATAAAATCAATACCATTCCATTAGTTCTTCTAAATAAGGCCAAAGAAAATAATATAATCAGTACGAAAGAATTCAACTTCATTTATCAGAAACATCCCAAAATGGCCATGTTCTATTTCTTACCCAAGATTCATTAAAAAAAAAAAAAAAATTTAGTTAACCCACCGGGACGCCCCATAATCTCAGGCATTTCATCTATCTGTTCCAACCTTTCTTTATATGTAGACACACAACTGCAAAGTTATGTTCAAAAATTGCCATCATATCTTAAAGACACCACAGATGTCCTAAATCTATTACAAAATTTGAATTGGCAAGATGATTACATTTTGGCAACCAGCGACGTAAGTTCGCTGTACACCAGTATCAAACACGATAAGGGCATTGCAGCCATAGATTGGTTTCTAAAAAGCGAGAACAGCTTTCAATTGAAACATAAACAATTTATATTGACTTGTATTGAATTTATACTGGAAAATAATGTTTTCGCTTTTAATGATGATATATTTCTTCAAACACAAGGTACAGCAATGGGCACGAGGTTTGCTCCCAGCTATGCTAACTTGTTTATGGGTAAATGGGAACACCACTTTACCCAAGAGCATGAGTTGGGAGCAAACCTTGTGCTGTTCAAAAGATATATCGACGATATTTTAATAGTATGGAAGGGGGGTGAGGAGAGCCTGATAACCTTCTTTCAAGATATGAATCATAACGATCTAAACTTGAAATTCACTTACACAATAAGTAGACAACAAATAACCTTTTTAGATTTGGACATCTTTATAGAACACGGAGAACTAACCACTAAAAATCATTTCAAAACAACGGATGCCAATAACTATATCCCCACACATAGTTGTCACTTGAAAAGGTGGATAGACAACATCCCTAAGGGTCAATTCCTTAGAATTAGACGCAATTGCTCCAAACTTTCTGATTATGATATACAGGTTAAGATCCTAGAGGACAGATTTTTAGAAAAAGGGTACGATCAACATATTCTGAAAGACGAAATTAATAAAGTGAGAAATATGGACAGACAAAATATACTCTCAAAAAAGCCAAAAGCTGATAACCAGACCAATGAAATCTTAAAAGTACCATTAATAACTAATTATAATTATCATCATAAACATCTAACTAGGATTTTAAACAAACACTGGCATCTGATTAAATCTGATCCAATTTTGGGAAACAGTATCTCCGATTACCCTAGTATTGTGTACAGGAAAGCAAATAACATTAAAAATATCCTTGCACCTAGTGATTTTAGGAAAGTAAATCATAAGGCAAAAGAGAAAGATCTGACGGGAAGAAAACTAAGGGGATATTATCCCTGCTATAGCTGTAAAGCTTGCCAACATAGCACAAAATGTAAAGATTACAAATCCTTCAATACAGGCAAGATATACAATATCAAAGAGACCATTAGATGCAGTGATAAGGGCATCATATACCTGATTCAGTGCACATGTGGCAAACAATATTTGGGAGAGACCTCCAGAGTTTTACGCACAAGAATTAGGGAACACCTCAATCTTATAAAAAAAGGTGACCAAGAAACTAGGCTGTATGAACACTTCAGGACAGTACACCACAACAACACCAACGACCTTAAGTATTGGGGTATTTGCAAGATCGCAAAACCATGGAGAGGAGGGAATTTTGATCAACTACTCCTTAGAAAAGAAGCAGAACTTATTTTTGAATTAAAAACATTATTCCCACAAGGACTAAATTCGGAGCTAGATTTAAATCCATTTATTCTAGACTGTTAATCTTATAACTTCCCACCAATCCAACATTGTATACACATGTACATTAGTCAAACGATAGCCTTAATGGGACTATATTTCGAACAATAAAACATAAAACCCTTCCATATATATCCTACTATAGATTTAATGATTCTTTTTAAGACTCTTTATATTGATTATCCTATTTTTATAGTCACAGTTCATATATGGCATTTTAGTAAACATAATTGGGATCCACAATTATTATATAAAATACACAGACATATAATACTTAAAAACTTCTGAACTAAATAGGTCATACATATTTTGAGATTAAAGACATTTATGGGACCTTTTATTTCATAAGACCAACTATTAAGTACTGACATCTAGGGTTAATAACGGTTTAACAACAATAAAGTTGTATAATTTTTAACTCACATATGCTAATACTGATAGAAACAGAAAAAGTTCTAATAAATATAGATGTAAGCTCTAATTACATTAGTCCCAATTTTAGATGATCTATATAATATATGCATAAACGACGAGTCTGCATTATGCATATATTTGTAATATAAAACTTTGTATATTATTTTTAGGATTCTATTACAAATTGTACACATAAATACCATTATGTTTACACTATATTAACTCCATTTAGATGTTTTATAGAATACATCTAGAAAGAGTGTACACATATTAATTGAGTAGAAAGAATTAATTTTTAATGCACAGATTTTATATTTTCACACTATAAGATATTATATATATACAAAAGTGTTTCTAGACAAACTGTATTAAATGATAGAAGGAAATAGCTCTATATAATACAAAACATGAACCTAGATAATCCACCTTAAGTAAATCCACCTTTAAGCAAATCCACCTTAAGTAAGGAATGCCCTTAAGGAATCAACAATCTAACAATTAAACCATGACCAATCACAGATGAACTATACATTTATAAAGGATCTCAGAACTAGCTCAAACCATCTTGATAAAGCCATGCTATATGGTGAAACGCGTTGATGGACCTAGATGAATAATCACAAAGTGACAATACATTACTATCTACAAGGATTGCAAAGGATTCGTTGGTACTACTTGATCCACTTCTAATAATACTCTGCGCAGAGTTTCTCATCCAGACCGGACCTACATTTGACACGCATCCAGCGTTCCTGACGTCACCAGCTGTAGTGAGCCGCGCCGGACACCTGTGCCGTACCTTGACGGAGGATTCAGCTCGAGAAAAGAGCAGGTAGGCACCATAGAGGTGTAGTGGCCCTGCAGCGTGGTTGTCAGAGGTTATTCCTGAAAGAAGGTATCATCTTATTATCACAGAAACTGCTAATAACGGAACTACCAATATCTCCATACGGGGTTTTAACACCTGTTTACTCCTATAACGGAGCTTTAACATTACTTCATCCCTAGGTAGAAATTTTTATATCTACCTCTTTCCAAACGGAACTTTAACTGTTACTGAATCTCATATGAGCCAAGAGTCCATAGGTGGATTTACTCTTTTATATAGGGCAACCATCCCAATATCTTTTTAGACCTAGTTGCACCAATATTCAGCTACTTTTAGCTATTTTTAGCTTATTTTACATATTTTTAGCATAGTGTTTGTAACTATATATGACCGGTCATATTATCAGTAGACATTATTTCCATGTTATTTTAAATAAGATAAATAAATTTTATTTTGATATACATATTGCTTTGATATTTGATTTATTTCAGTTGCTTTGATATTTGACTTATTACTAGTTGCTCAGGTACACTCTGTAACACCCACACTATATTTGTATGCCACATAAAGTGATTTTCATAATATATATCTTCATAATATATATCTTTAAATATACTAATATATATTTATAGAATATTTTTTATCCCCATAGCTGTTTAGCGCATACACACACCTCTCTTTTTTCTTTCTACAAAGGTTGTATAGTGTGAATATTCAGGAAAATATGCTGCTTGTGAATCTTGATGTCGAGTCCCTCTATTCCTCAATCCCTCAACAGGTTGGTCTTAGGGCCGCAAGGCACTTTTTAGAAACTAGAGGGATGGATTTCAAGAATCACACTGACTTCATTCTAACTCTGCTTGAATTTGTGTTGAAAAATAATATATTTATTTTTGATGGTACACTGTACCGTCAAGAATGAGGTAATGCCATGGGTGCCACGTGTGCCCCAACCTAGGCGTGCTTGCACCTAGGGTACTGGGAGCAATTAGAAGTTTTTTATAAGCTCAGTGAGTGGGTTGAGGCACACATGGCATTGTGGCTAAGATATGTGGATGACGTGTTTATCCTCTGGGAAGGAAGTGTAGAAGAAGTTAAGACTTTTGTAGAACTATTGAATGCCAATTCCCTTAACATTTTCTTGACATATAAGGTCAATGACATTGAAGCTTCTTTTCTTGATCTTTTGATAAGAAAACATAATAATGTCCTCATCACTGAGGTCTTTAGGAGAGCCATCATCCTCAGGTACTGAAGGATGGAATTCCGATAGGGCAATTCTTAAGACTTAAACGAAATAACTCTACAGAGGCGTCTTTTGAAAGGAACGCTGAAGTTATGGCACAAAGATTTAAAGCCAGGAATTATTCTAACAGACAGGTTAAACGTGCATGAATCAGGGCAAGAAAAAGCTCTAGGCAGGAGCTCCTCTTTCACAGGAAGCCAAAGAACGGGGACGATACATTGAGGATTATCACTAGATAAGATCACTGGGATAAGATTAGGGCAATAGTAAAAGCAAATTGGCATGTCTTACAAGACAGGCAGATCCATCCCTGGTAGACATTATCCCTGAATATCCAAAAATGACAGCAAGGAGGGCTTTAAGCCTGAAAGATTCTTTGGTTCATAGTGAATATGAAAAAGGTACTCCACCGCAGAACTGGCTAACTGCCAGTAGACCTAGAGTAGGTAGTCACCTCTGTGGAAAGTATGTCTACTGTAGTAGCATGGTAATAACTAAAACTTTCTAAACAGCAGAAAACCATATATTCAAAATAAAACATTGGATAAACTGCAACTCCACAGGGGTGATCTACCTGTTATCCTGTTCATGCCCCCTGTTCTACGTCGGCAAAACGACCCCTGAACTTAAGTATAGGGTACGGGAGCATAGGAATGACAATAAAAACACTAATCTAGATAGTCCCATAGGGAGACATGGTTCGAGTTATGATGGGTTGAAAGTAATAGGCATTGAGCAAGTGAAACCTAGGAGAAGGGGTGGAGATGTGGATAAGTTTCTACTTCAGAAAGATTCAAAGTGGATGTATGTCCTCAACACTCTTTCACCAATTGGTCTAAATGAGAAATTAGAATTTGCAAGTTTATTGTAAAGAATATCTCTAATTCATTTGATTAACATGCCACTGTATCACTATTCTGGTTTTACCATGCTAAATTTACCTTTTAAATCTATTGGTATCTTTCATTTTGTGTAAGGTGTTCTATCAAAATTACACATAGCAGCTGTTTGTATACTATTGTATATATAAAAAGAAACAATGTTGCCCTCTCTGTAATATAAGCTCTGCAAGTTTGTTTCGGTATTAATGTACAATTATTTTAATGTCAAAGTCTCACCAGTATTTTTCCCTCACTGCCATATAACAGATAGAAAGCTAGGTTCAATACAAGGAGGCACTGAGAGAAACTTGGTGTGTTGCCAGGTTGCCAGGGTTATAAAAACCCAGCATCGGCCTCTGATTGCTATCTAACGAAGCCCCGAAGATGGCCCACTAAGGGGAGGGGCGAAACGCGTCATCACTTTCACAGCCGGTAATCTGTTTGCTGCATGGTTTGAAACAACCAGGCCCTCCAAGCTTGTTGCCATTCATGTGTCCGGCAGCTGCTGTTCAGGTATAGCTGCTACTAGACGTGCAAGGAGTTGAGCCAAATCATTTAAGTCAAGTCTTAACATAGAGTTCTTTATTGCTGTTCATCTGGAGCAGGCGGACGCTCCGGAATCCGGATTGGAACCCTGAAGCAGACCTCGAGAGTGAGGTATCAGTGTTGTTGTTCCGTATATCCGAAGATTCGTAAGTCAAGCCTCTCCTACATGAGGGGTCTGTCATTTGCTTTCCAGATACTGGGCTATGGGCGTGCTTTGGCACTAAGTGCTCTTGGGTTTAGCCTGGAAGTTTTCACTGCTTGTTTCACTTTGGGAAATAACTACAGGTGCGTGTAATAGCACTGAGAGCACCCTGGAACTTTTTTCAGTGACATTTTTCTCTGAGTACATTTCCCAGCTTTTGTTGCAAGTTATGTGTTTACTGCATGTCTTCTAATAGACCTTTGTATTTCGTATTTTGTATCATGTTATAGCTCTATGTGTATTACTTTGGCATGTATAGGCAGCTTATGACATTGCTCCAATCTAAGGTATTCCACTGAACACTGGTTAAGCTTTTGTTTATATAATCATTAGCCCTCTCTTTATCTGGTGTATCTATGTATATATATATATATATATATATATATATATATACACATACACACACACACACACACATATATACTTTTTGCTTAGAAGGGAACTCACAGGCATTTTTTTAAATCCCTCAAATAATTGATTTTATTTTCAATACATCAAAAGTTCAATTCAATGGTCATAGTCGACATTCCGGCCCCTATTTGGGCCTTCTTCAAGACAAATATTATCTCAAATCGGCAATGAAGCCATACTCCCAGTTCAAAGGGCCATGATAACCTGAGGCTATGTATTATATATATATATATATATATATATATATATATATATATATAATACCATAACAGTGCTTATTTTATTAACCTCTTCATGCCCAGGACAATTGTTTAACAATTGTCAACATGATCATGTGAATTTAAGGCCAGGATCAGATAATTGGGGACTGCCTGCGATGCTAGGCACACATCCCAGTCCGATTTCCCATTAAAAAAAGGAGGAGGGTGCAGGATGCCAAAAAAGGTAGGACGTTACATGCCATCCTAACGGCGTTAAAGCCCAGTGCTCTTATGAAGGCATGGAACGTCCTAACAGCATTAAGCGGACTTCCTTATTTTTTTGTAACGTAGATTGGGGAACCTTTTCCATAACCCATATTTCAGCTCTCATACCAAACAGAGGGGTATGAAACTCCTTTTTGAAAGAGGAATGTTCCTCTACAATGCATTTTATTGTCTGCTGCACCCAATTTTTGACCTGAGGTAAAAGTTACTCCTTATTTGAAAGTGGAAAAGCCTCTCTATTAAATGAAGGGTGACTTGTCACCCTTTGATGTAGATGGTCACTGTGAGAAATGGTGATCGTCTGCTGCACTGAATGCCAGGAGATTTTGTATAGATGGGAAAGGACTATTAAGTAGAGAGGGATAGCAGCACTCAGTAATTCATACATTTATATCACACAAATATGTATGTAATGAATAAAACAAGTTTTATTTCAATTATTACACACAAATATTTTTCAAGGGTCTGCACCATGTCTATTGTTATTATTAAAACAAATTTATAATAGAAAATGACTTTCTCCCGAAGTCTTGCATTTATTTTAGTACTATTACATAGCCACCATTTCTCCCTTTGCTTTACTTGGAGGCAGGGGTAAAATCTCTCATTTAAAGAGGGGGGGCATCTAATTTTGAATGGGAGTTCACTTTCCCCTTCTTCAGCATAATATGTATAATTATTTCTAAACTTTTACTGTTGTGAACGTTTTCGGGGTTGCCCACGTCCTCAGACTTGGACAAGTCTGAGGATGGGGGCAACCCCGAAAACGTTCACAACAGTAAAAGTCTTTTACTTTTAACAAAACGGAGAGTACCTTTCCTGTCTGTTTCTGTATACTAATATTTAAAGAGCACCCCTGATGTTGTTCGGTAATAGTGAGTGCTGAATCCACTGGGAATATATATATATATATATATATATATATATATATTGTACCAAAATATAAATAGCAGAACATTGGAATGTGAAAAATTCATATTTTCATGTTGGGATGGAGCACTTGAGAATGTGCGATTGGGTTAGTGTACATGAGAATATGAGTTTGTGTTAGCGCGCAAGTAGGGTGTTGTTGTTTTTTTCTCCATTGACTTTTATGGTGGAATTGGTTACGAGTTGAATTCCAAAGCATGCAAAAAGTTTACTTTTAGTGCAATTAGCGCTCTAGTGTAAGCGTTACATAACGCTCCACTCGTAATCTGGCCCATAGTTATGTGAAATGGCCCAATGCATGATATTTCACACAGCAAACAACAACAGTAACACTTTGAAAGTAAGTTTGCAAAAGGTGTTCTGTATATTTGAGTAATTAATAATTATATACAGTAATATACCCCGCTTTACAGTGCTTTGCTAATTCAAGGGTAACTTGACATGTTGTAATAAAGATTTTTTAACGGTCACATGCTTAGGGTCATTAAGCACTGCATGCCATAGTTTACTGTATTATAAAATATTATAAGCCTGCTTGATTGATAGCCAGCCAGCCAATCCAATCTCTGCACTGCAAAGGTCCTATGGTTACCGGTCATCTGCTCACTTAGGACTGGTGGAGACCCTTCAGGGGCGGGGCTGACTCTGCTTAGGCTCTATAAGTTACTGTCTCCGCAAGCAATGGAAAGCTGGAGCATGGTCTCCATGGATCTTCTTGCCATGCAAACTTGCCTGAAATTAAACAACTTGCAACCTTTGCAGCTCTTCACAAATTTGTAGCATAGTTCACTTTTTATTTTTTATTTTAAACATATTAAAATTACTGCATTTCAATTGTGTACAAGTTTTATTGTTTGATAAAGTGGCTTCTAAAGATTGTAATACTATTCCTGGAGTCTTTCACGGCACAGTGGCATGAAGTAAAAAACCAAGCGAAAAAAACATAATTTATGTAAGAACTTACCTGATAAATTCATTTCTTTCATATTAGCAAGAGTCCATGAGCTAGTGACGTATGGGATATACATTCCTACCAGGAGGGGCAAAGTTTCCCAAACCTTAAAATGCCTATAAATACACCCCTCACCACACCCACAATTCAGTTTAACGAATAGCCAAGAAGTGGGGTGATAAGAAAAAAGTGCGAAAGCATATAAAATAAGGAATTGGAATAATTGTGCTTTATACAAAAAAATCAAAACCACCACAAAAAAGGGCGGGCCTCATGGACTCTTGCTAATATGAAAGAAATGAATTTATCAGGTAAGTTCTTACATAAATTATGTTTTCTTTCATGTAATTAGCAAGAGTCCATGAGCTAGTGACGTATGGGATAATGATTACCCAAGATGTGGATCTTTCCACGCAAGAGTCACTAGAGAGGGAGGGATAAAATAAAGACAGCCAATTCCTGCTGAAAATAATCCACACCCAGAATAAAATTTTAATGAAAAAACATAAGCAGAAGATTCAAACTGAAAACACTGCCTGAAGTACGTTTCTACCAAAAACTGCTTCAAAAGAAGAAAACACATCAAAATGGTAGAATTTAGTAAAATTATGCAAAGAGGACCAAGTTGCTGCTTTGCAAATCTGATCAACCGAAGCTTCATTCCTAAACGCCCAGGAAGTAGAACTGACCTAGTAGAATGAGCTGTAATCCTTTGAGGCGGAGTGTTACCCGACTCAACATAGGCATGACGAAATAAAGATTTCAACCAAGATGCCAAAGAAATGGCAGAAGCTTTCTGGCCTTTTCTAGAACCGGAAAAGATGACAAATAGACTAGAAGTCTTTCGGAAAGACTTAGTAGCTTCAACATAATATTACAAAGCTCTAACAGCATCCAAAGAATGCAATGATTTCTCCTTAGAATTCATAGGATCAGGACATAATGAAGGAACCACAATTTCTCTACTAATGTTGTTAGAATTCACAACCTTAGGTAAAAAATTCAAAAGAAGTTCGCAGCACCGCCTTATCCTGATGCAAAATCAGAAAAGGAGACTCACAAAAAAGAGTAGATAATTCAGAGACTCTTCTGGCAGAAGAGATGGCCAGAAGAAACAAAACTTTCCAAGAAAGTAATATAACGACCAAAGAATGCATGGGTTCAAAAGGAGGAGCTTGAAGAGCCCCCAGAACCAAATTCAAACTCCAAGGAGGAGAAATTGGCTTAAAGACAGGTTTTAAACGAACCAAAGGTTGTACAAAACAATAAATATCAGGAAGATTAGCAAACCTTCTGTGAAAAAGAACAGAAAGAGCAGAGATTTGTCTTTCAAGGAACTTGCGGACAAACCTTTATCTAAACCATCCTGAAGAAACTGTAAAATTCTCGGTATTCAAAAAGAATGCCAAGAAAAAAGATGAGAAAGACACTAAGAAATATAAGTCTTCCAGACTCTATAATATATCTCTCTAGATACAAATTTACGAGCCTGTCACATAGTATCAATCACAGAGTCAGAGAAACCTCTTTGACCAAGAATCAAGCGTTCAAACTCCATACCTTAAAATTAAGGTTTTGAGACAGAAAGACTGGTCTTAACGGAAGAGTCCACAGCTGGCAAGAGGCCATCCGGACAAGATCCGCATACCAAAACCTGTGAGGCCATGCTGGAGCTACCAGCAGGACAAACGAGCATTCCTTTAGAATATTGGAGAATACCCTTGGAAGAAGAACTAGAGGCGGAAAGATATAGGCAGGATGACACTTGTAAGGAAGAAAATAATGCATCCACTGCCTCCGCCCGAGGGTCCCGGGATCCGGACAGATACCAGGGAAGTTTCTTGTTTAGATGAGAAGCCATCAGATCTATTTCTGGGAGTTCCCACATTGAACAATCTGAGGAAATACCTCTGGGTGAAGAGACCATTCGCCCAGGTGCAACGTTTGGCGACTGAGATAATCCGCTTTCCAATTGTCCTTACCTGGGATATGAACCGCAGAGATTAGACAGGAGCTGGATTCCGCCCAAACCAAAATTCGAGATACTTCTTTCATAACCAGAGGACTGTGAGTCCCTCCTTGATGATTGATGTATGCCACAGTTGTGACATTGTCTATCTGAAAACAAATGAACAACTCTCTCTTCAGAAGAGGCCAAGACTGGAAAGCTCTGAAAATTGCACGGAGTTCCAAAATATTGATCGGAAATCTCACCTCCTGAGATTCCCAAACCCCTTGTGCCGTCAGATACCCCCACACAGCTCCCCAACCTGTAAGACTTGCATCTGTTGAGATTATAGTCCAGGTTGGAAGAACAAGAAGCCCCCTGAACTAAACGATGGTGATCTGTCCACCATGTCAGAGAGTGTCGTATAATCGGTTTAAAGATATTAATTGAGATATCTGAGTAATCCCTGCACCATTGGTTCAGCATACAGAGCTGAAGAGGTCGCATGTGAAAACGAGCAAAGGAGATCGCATCTGATGCGGCAGTCCTAAGACCTAAAATTTCCATGCATAAGGCTATCAAAGGGAATGATTGTGACTGAAGGTTTTGACAAGCTGATATCAATGTTAAACTTCTCTTGTCTGACAAGGACAGAGTCATAGACACTGAATCTATCTAGAAACCTAAAAAGGTTACCCTTGTCTGAGGAATCAATGAACTGATTGGTAAATTGAACCTCCAACCATGAACTTGAAGAAACAACACAAGTCGATTCGTATGAGATTCTTCGAAAATGAGAAGACTGAGCAAATACCAAGATATCGTCCAAATAAGGAAATACCAAAACCCTGTTCTCTGATTACAGAAAGAAGGGCACCGAGAACCTTTGAAAAAAATTCTTGGAACTGAGGCTAGGCCAAACGGTAGAGCCAAAAAACTGGTAATGCTTGTCTAAAAAGAGAATCTCAGACACTAAAAGTGATCTGGATGAATCGGAATATGCAGATACACATCCTGTAAATCAGGGGTGTCCAAACTTTGCTCTCCAGAGGTTTTGGAACTACATTTCCGATGATGCTCAGCCATCATTTTATCTAGCTGAGCATCATGGGAAATGTAGTTCCAAAACCTCTGGAGAGCAAAGTTTGGACACCCCTGCTGTAAATCTATTGTAGACATATAATGCCCTTGCTAAACAAAAAGCAGGATAGTCCTACAGTAACCATCTTGAATGTTGGTATCCTTACATAACGATTCAATATTGATAGATCCGGAACTGGTCTGAAGGAATTGACCTTCTTTGGTACAATGAAGAGATAAAATAAAACCCCAGCCCCTGTTCCAGAACTGGAACTGGCATAATTACTCCAACCAACTCTAGATCTGAAACACATTTCAGAAATGCTGAGCCTTTGCTGTGTTAACTGGGACACGGGAAAGAAAAAAATCTCTTAGCAGGAGGCCTTAACTTGAAGCCAATTCTATACCTTTCTGAAACAATGTTCTGAAACCAGAGATTGAGAACGGAATTGATCCAAATTTCTTTGAAGAAAACGTAATCTGACCCATACCAGCTGAGCTGGAATAAGGGCCGCACCTTCATGGGTACTTAGGAGCTGGCTATAGATTTCTATAAGGCTTGGATATATTCCAAACTGGAAATAGTTTCCAAACTGATACCGCTCCTGAGGATGAAGGATCAGGCTTTTGTTCCTTGTTGTGAGGAAAGGAACGAAAAAGACTATTAGACCTAAATTTACCTTAGATTTTTTATCCTTTGGTAAAAAAGTTCCCTTCCTTCCAGAAACAATTGAGATAATAATTTAATACCCTGGAAAGAAAGGGAAAGCAAAGTTGACTTAGAAGACATATCAGCATTCCAAGTTTAATCCATAAAGCTTTTCTAGCTAAAATAGCTAGAGACATATACCTGACATCAACTCTAATGATATCAAAAGATGGTATCACCAATAAAATTATTAGCATGTTATAGAATAATAATAATGCTATAAAATTATGATCTGTTACTTGTTGCGCTAAAGCTTCTAACCAAAAAGTTGAAACTGCAGCAACATCCGCTAAAAATATAGCAGGTCTAAGAAGATTACCTGAACATAAGTAAGCTTTTCTTAGAAAGGATTCAATTTTCCTTAAATAAAGTACTATCTGCCGTAGGAACAGTAGTACATTTAGCAGGAGTAGAGACAGCCCCATAACCTTAGGGATTTTGTCCCAAAAAACTTTAATCTGTCAGATGGCACAGGATATAATTGCTTAAACGTTTAGAAGGAGTAAAAGAATTACCCAAATTATTCCATTCCCTGGAAATTACTTCAGAAATAGCATCAGGGAGATTAAACACTTCTGGAATAACTACAGGAGATTTAAAAACCTTATTTAAACGTTTAGATTTAGTATCAAGAGGACCAGAATCCTCTATTTCTAATGCAATTAATACTTCTTTAAATAAAGAACGAATAAATTCCATCTTGAACAAATACAAAGATTTATCAGTATCAGAATGATGATGTTCATTTAAAAATTCATCTGAAAAAAGAGAAGTTTTAAAAGACTTTTATGTAAACTAGAAGGAGAAATAACAGACATAGCCTTCTTAATGGATTTAAAAAATAAAATCTCATATGTTTATCAGGAACACTCTGAAAATTAGATGTTGACGGAACAGCAACAGGTAATGTAACAGTACTAAAGGAAATTTTATCTGCATTAATAAGTTTGTCATGACATGCAATACAAACAACAGCTGGAGAAACAGATACCAAAAATTATAGCAGATACACTTAGCTTGGTAGCTCCAGCACTAGACAGCGATTTTCCTGTAGTATCTTCTGACTCAGATGCAACGTGAGACATCTTGCAATATGTAAGACAAAAAAACAACATATAAAGCAAAATTGATCAAATTCCTTAAATGACAGTTTCAGGAATGGGAAAAAATGCCAAAGAACAAGCTTCTAGCAACCAGAAGCAATGAAAAATGAGACTAAAATAATGTGGAGACAAAAGCGACGCCCATATTTTTTAGCGCCAAATCAGACGCCCACATTATTTGGCGCCAAAAATGACGCCACATCCGGAACGCCGACATTTTTGGCGCAAAATAACGTCAAAAAAATGACGCAACTTCCGGCGACACGTATGACGCCGGAAACGGAAAATAATTTTTGCGCCAAAAAAGTCCGCGCCAAGAATGACGCAATAAAATGAAGCATTTTCAGCCCCCGCGAGCCTAACAGCCCACAGGGAAAAAAGAGTCAAATTTTTGAAGGTAAGAAAAAACATAATTTATGCTTACCTGATAAATTCCTTTCTTCTGTAGTGTGATCAGTCCACGGGTCATAATTACTTCTGGGATATTACTCCTCCCCAACAGGAAGTGCAAGAGGATTCACCCAGCAGAGCTGCATATAGCTCCTCCCCTCTACGTCACTCCCAGTCATTCGACCAAGGACCAACGAGAAAGGAGAAGCCAAGGGTGAAGTGGTGACTGGAGTATAATTTAAAAAATATTTACCTGCCTTAAAAAAACAGGGCGGGCCGTGGACTGATCACACTACAGAAGAAAGGAATTTATCAGGTAAGCATAAATTATGTTTTCTTCTGTTAAGTGTGATCAGTCCACGGGTCATCATTACTTCTGGGATACCAATACCAAAGCAAAAGTACACGGATGACGGGAGGGATAGGCAGGCTCTTTATACAGAAGGAACCACTGCCTGAAGAACCTTTCTCCCAAAAATAGCCTCCGAGGAAGCAAAAGTGTCAAATTTGTAAAATTTGGAAAAAGTATGAAGCGAAGACCAAGTTGCAGCCTTGCAAATCTGTTCAACAGAGGCCTCATTCTTAAAGGCCCAAGTGGAAGCCACAGCTCTAGTAGAATGAGCTGTAATTCTTTCAGGAGGCTGCTGTCCAGCAGTCTCATAGGCTAAACGAATTATGCTACGAAGCCAGAAAGAAAGAGAGGTAGCAGAAGCCTTTTGACCTCTCCTCTGACCAGAGTAAACGACAAACAGGGAAGACGTTTGTCGAAATTCCTTAGTTGCCTGTAAATAAAACTTTAGGGCACGAACTACATCCAGATTGTGCAGAAGACGTTCCTTCTTCGAAGAAGGATTTGGACACAAAGAAGGAACAACAATCTCTTGATTGATATTCCTGTTAGTGACTACCTTAGGTAAGAACCCAGGTTTAGTACGCAGAACTACCTTATCCGAATGAAAAATCAAATAAGGAGAATCACAATGTAGGGCTGATAACTCAGAGACTCTTCGAGCCGAGGAAATAGCCATTAAAAATAAAACTTTCCAAGATAACAACTTTATATCAATGGAATGAAGGGGTTCAAACGGAACGCCTTGTAAAACGTTAAGAACAAGGTTTAAACTCCATGGCGGAGCAACAGTTTTAAACACAGGCTTAATCCTGGCCAAAGCCTGACAAAAAGCCTGAACGTCTGGAACTTCTGACAGACGTTTGTGCAACAGAATGGACAGAGCTGAGATCTGTCCCTTTAATGAACTAGCAGATAAACCCTTTTCTAAACCTTCTTGTAGAAAAGACAATATCCTAGGAATCCTAACCTTACTCCAAGAGTAACCTTTGGATTCGCACCAATATAGGTATTTACGCCATATCTTATGGTAAATCCTTCTGGTAACAGGCTTCCTAGCCTGTATTAGGGTATCAATAACTGACTCAGAAAAACCACGTTTTGATAAAATCAAGCGTTCAATTTCCAAGCAGTCAGCTTCAGAGAAGTTAGATTTTGATGTTTGAAAGGACCCTGTATCAGAAGGTCCTGTTTCAGAGGTAGAGACCAAGGTGGACAGGATGACATGTCCACCAGGTCTGCATACCAAGTCCTGCGTGGCCATGCAGGTGCTATTAGAATAACTGATGCTCTCTCCTGTTTGATTCTGGCAATCAATCGAGGAAGCATCGGGAAGGGTGGAAACACGTAAGCCATCCTGAAGTCCCAAGGTGCTGTCAGGGCATCTATCAGGACTGCTCCTGGATCCCTGGATCTGGACCCGTAACGAGGAAGCTTGGCGTTCTGTCGAGACGCCATGAGATCTATCTCTGGTTTGCCCCACTGATGAAGTATTTGGGCAAAGACCTCCGGATGAAGTTCCCACTCCCCCGGATGAAAAGTCTGACGACTTAAGAAATCCGCTTCCCAGTTCTCCACTCCCGGGATGTGGATTGCTGACAGGTGGCAAGAGTGAAACTCTGCCCAGCGAATTATCTTTGTTACTTCCATCATAGCTAGGGAGCTTCTTGTCCCTCCCTGATGGTTGATGTAAGCTACAGTCGTGATGTTGTCCGACTGAAACCTGATGAACCCCCGAGTTGTCAACTGGGGCCAAGCCAGGAGGGCATTGAGAACTGCTCTCAATTCCAGAATGTTTATTGGTAGGAGACTCTCCTCCTGACTCCATTGTCCCTGAGCCTTCAGAGAATTCCAGACGGCACCCCAACCTAGAAGGCTGGCGTCTGTTGTTACAATTGTCCAGTCTGGCCTGCTGAATGGCATCCCCCTGGACAGATGTGGCCGAGAAAGCCACCATAGAAGAGAATTTCTGGTCTCTTGATCCAGATTCAGAGAAGGGGACAAGTCTGAGTAATCCCCATTCCACTGACTTAGCATGCACAGTTGCAGTGGTCTGAGGTGTAAGCGTGCAAAGGGTACTATGTCCATTGCCGCTACCATCAAGCCGATTACCTCCATGCATTGAGCCACTGACGGTTGTTGAATGGAATGAAGGGAGCGGCAAGCACTTTGAAGTCTTGTTAACCTGTCTTCTGTCAGGTAAATCTTCATTTCTACAGAATCTATAAGAGTCCCCAGAAAGGGAACTCTTGTGAGTGGAACGAGTGAACTTTTCTTTTCGTTCACCTTCCATCCATGTGACCTTAGAAATGCCAGTACTAACTCTGTATGAGACTTGGCGGTTTGAAAGCTTGAAGCTTGAATCAGAATGTCGTCTAAGTACGGAGCTACCGAGATTCCCCGCGGTCTTAGTACCGCCAGAAGAGCACCCAGAACCTTTGTGAAGATTCTTGGAGCTGTAGCCAATCCGAATGGAAGAGCTACAAACTGGTAATGCCTGTCTAGGAAGGCAAACCTTAGGTACCGGTAATGATCTTTGTGAATTGGTATGTGAAGGTAAGCATCCTTTAAATCCACAGTGGTCATGTACTGACCCTTTTGGATCATGGGTAAAATTGTCCGAATAGTCTCCATCTTGAACGATGGAACTCTTAGGAATTTGTTTAGGATCTTTAAGTCCAGGATTGGTCTGAAAGTTCCCTCTTTTTTGGGAACCACAAACAGATTTGAGTAAAACCCTTGTCCCTGTTCCGACCGTGGAACTGGATGGATTACTCCCATTAACAAGAGCTCTTGTACGCAGCGTAGAAACGCCTCTTTCTTTGTTTGGTTTGTTGACAACCTTGACAGATGAAATCTCTCTCTTGGAGGAGAGTATTTGAAGTCCAGAAGGTATCCCTGAGATATTATCTCTAGCGCCCAGGGATCCTGGACATCTCTTGCCCAAGCCTGGGCGAAGAGAGAAAGTCTGCCCCCCACTAGATCCGATCCCGGATCGGGGGCCCTCAATTCATGCTGTTTTAGGGGCAGCAGCAGGTTTCCTGGCCTGCTTGCCCTTGTTCCAAGACTGGTTAGGTCTCCAGCCTTGTCTGTAGCGAGCAACAGATCCTTCTTGTTTTGGGGCAGAGGAAGTTGATGCTGCTCCTGCTTTGAAATTCCGAAAGGAACGAAAATTAGACTGTCTGGCCTTAGGTTTGGCCCTGTCTTGAGGCAGGGCGTGGCCTTTACCTCCTGTAATGTCAGCGATAATTTCTTTCAAACCAGGCCCAAATAAGGTCTGCCCTTTAAAAGGTATATTAAGTAATTTAGACTTAGAAGTAACATCAGCTGACCAGGATTTTAGCCACAGCGCTCTGCGGGCCTGAATGGCGAATCCTGAATTCTTAGCCGTAAGTTTAGTTAAATGTACTACGGCCTCCGAAATGAAAGAATTAGCTAGCTTAAGGACTCTAAGCCTGTCCGTAATGTCGTCCAGAGTAGCTGAGCTAATGTTCTCTTCCAGAGACTCAATCCAGAATGCCGCTGCAGCCGTGACCGGCGCAATGCATGCAAGGGGTTGCAATATAAAACCTTGTTGAACAAACATTTTCTTAAGGTAACCCTCTAACTTTTTATCCATTGGATCTGAAAAGGCACAGCTATCCTCCACCGGGATAGTGGTACGCTTAGCTAAAGTAGAAACTGCTCCCTCCACCTTAGGGACCGTCTGCCATAAGTCCCGTGTGGTGGCGTCTATTGGAAACATTTTTCTAAATATCGGAGGGGGTGAGAACGGTACACCTGGTCTATCCCACTCTTTAGTAATAATTTCAGTTAGTCTTTTAGGTATAGGAAAAACGTGGGTACTCGTTGGTACCGCAAAATATTTATCCAACCTACACATTTTCTCTGGTATTGCAACTGTGTTACAATCATTCAGAGCCGCTAACACCTCCCCTAGTAATACACGGAGGTTCTCCAGCTTAAATTTAAAATTTGAAATATCTGAATCCAATCTGTTTGGATCAGAACCGTCAGCCGCAGACAGAAGCTCTCCGTCCTCATGTTCTGCAAGCTGTGACGCAGTATCTGACATGGCCCTAGTATTATCAGCGCACTCTGTTCTCACCCCAGAGTGATCACGCTTGCCTCTTAGTTCTGGTAATTTAGCCAAAACTTCAGTCATAACAGTAGCCATATCTTGTAATGTTATCTGTAATGGCCGCCCAGATGTACTGGGCGCCACAATATCGCGCACCTCCCGAGCGGGAGATGCAGGTACTGACACGTGAGGAGAGTTAGTCGGCATAACTCTCCCCTCGCTGTTTGGTGAAATTTGTTCAATTTGTACAGATTGACTTTTATTTAAAGTAGCATCAATACAGTTAGTACATAAATTTCTATTGGGCTCCACTTTGGCATTGGAACAAATAACACAGGTATCTTCCTCTGAATCAGACATGTTTAACACACTAGCAAATAAACTTGCAACTTGGAATACAATTCTAGTAAAATATTATGAAAACGTACTGTGTCTATAAGAAGCACAGAAGATTTATGACAGTTGAAAATTAATAAACTGAAACAGTTATAGCATCAATCCTTGTAAACAACACAACTTTAGCAAAGGTTTGTTCCCATTAGCAAAAGACAACTAACTCTGATAGCAGAAAAATTACAGAATAAACGTTTTTTATCACAGTCAACTACAATCTCACAGCTCTGCTGTGAGAATTACCTCCCTCAAAACAAGTTTTGAAGACCCCTGAGTTCTGTAGAGATGAACCGGATCATGCAGGAAATACAATGAGCTGCTGACTGAAATTTTTTGATGCGTAGCAAAAGCGCCAAAAAAACGGCCCCTCCCCCTCACACACAACAGTGAGAGAGATCAGAAACTGTCAGAAATTAGATCAAGCAACTGCCAAGTGGAAAAATAGTGCCCAAACATTTATACACTCAGTACCTCAGAAAATGAAAACGATTTTACTTTCCAATAAAAACGTTTAACATAAATTAAGAGTTATTAAAAAGCCTGTTGCTAGTCCCTGCAAAATAGGCTAAAAAGTTTTATGTACACAGTGTAATTCCAGTGAAGTACCATTCCCCAGAATACTGAAGTGTAAAATATACATACATGACATTATATCGGTATGGCAGGATTTTCTCATCAATTCCATTGTCAGAAAATAAAAGCTGCTACATACCTCTTTGCAGATTAATCTGCCCGCTGTCCCCTGATCTGAAGTTTACCTCTCCTCAGATGGCCGAGAAACAGCAATATGATCTTAACTACTCCGGCTAAAATCATAGTAAAAACTCTGGTAGATTCTTCTTCAAACTCTGCCAGAGAGGTAATAACACACTCCGGTGCTATTATAAAATAACAAACTTTTGATTGAAGATATAAAACTAAGTATAATCACCATAGTCCTCTCACACATCCTATCTAGTCGTTGGGTGCAAGAGAATGACTGGGAGTGACGTAGAGGGGAGGAGCTATATGCAGCTCTGCTGGGTGAATCCTCTTGCACTTCCTGTTGGGGAGGAGTAATATCCCAGAAGTAATGATGACCCGTGGACTGATCACACTTAACAGAAGAAAAATGATTAATTCAAATGCATTATCCCAAATATGAAACTGACTGTCTGAAAAATAAGGAATGTTGAACATTCTGAGTCAAGGCAAATAAATGTTTGAATACATATATTTAGAACTTTATAAACAAAGTGCCCAACCATAGCTTAGAGTGTCACAGAAAATAAGATTTACTTACCCCAGGACACTCATCTACATGTTTGTAGAAAGCCAAACCAGTACTGAAACGAGAATCAGCAGAGGTAATGGTATATATAAGAGTATATCGTCGATCTGAAAAGGGAGGTAAGAGATGAATCTCTACAACCGATAACAGAGAACCTATGAAATAGACCCCGTAGAAGGAGATCACTGCATTCAAATAGGCAATACTCTCCTCACATCCCTCTGACATTCACTGCACGCTGAGAGGAAAACCGGGCTCCAACTTGCTGCGGAGCGCATATCAACGTAGAATCTAGCACAAACTTACTTCACCACCTCCATCGGAGGCAAAGTTTGTAAAACTGAATTGTGGGTGTGGTGAGGGGTGTATTTATAGGCATTTTAAGGTTTGGGAAACTTTGCCCCTCCTGGTAGGAATGTATATCCCATACGTCACTAGCTCATGGACTCTTGCTAATTACATGAAAGAAAAACACTTTTTCTGAAGGAATGGAATGGCATTGAAAGTGGAAATCTCTTTGTGATGCACTTAGTTTGCACAGCTCTTGTTATTGAATAGAACTGACCACATGTTTGAAAACGGTTAAGAGCCCCTGCTTTAAGATTGCCCAAATAATGTTTTTTTTTTTTTTATATATGGTAGTACTGTAACATGCTTAGGGTCATTAAGCACTGCATAGTTTACTGTATTATAAGATATATTATAAGACTGCTTGATTGATAGCCAGCCAAACGTTGATTGTCTGCAGTGCAGTGCACTCTCTGTGACTAACGGCTGAAAAAACAAGGCTATCGAGCGAGATGTCAGGTGGGTGTGAAGGATTATAGGATCATCAGGAGGATGATGTTCTGTTGTCTTAATACAGTAATTGTAAGTTAAGTGCTTATCACTGACAGTTTTTTATTTATGTTGGACTAGTGAACTGGTAATGGTTGGTGCGCTAGGCTGGCAGCACATGACACTGGCTGCTGCACAGCTTTTTCCCCCCTCACCACATGGTACTTGCCTAAGTCCCTCTCTGACTGACTGATGACTGCGTAGGGCAAAGGGAGAGGGGGCCCAGCAGGGGGAAACTTGTTTGGGGTCTGAGACTGATGCATACTCGCAGATGGTACAAAAGGGGTACACATAAGACCAAATATTCAGGCTGACACATTTGGGGGGTTCAAATAGTGTAATGTGCTAGCGGTAAACTAAACTTAGCACTATTGCACATCTAATATATATTAGTTCAAACATGTTTTCAAGTTTTTAAACAAACTTGCAAGTAAAAAGAAACGCCCTTGTTTCACTTTAAGGTGATTTTCACTTTACAGCTGGCTCCAGTCCCTGCTGTATTAGTGAGGTATTCCTTATAATTTTGCAAAGGTCATCATCTAAAAAACCTGCAGTCATAATTTCCTTATATAGGTTGATTAAAACATTTGCAATTAATTCTTTGCAAAAACAAAAAAACAATGCATTCAATTTTAATCATTATTTTTATACTCTGGAATAATGTAAATTGCATTATGGCATGAAAACCTGATAGCTGTACAAAAAAGGCATAGCTAAATACATGGCAGGCCGTCAACAAAAACAAAGATGGTATTAATAACCAGGTCTAAACAAACGGAAACCATGGCTGGTTAAGCCTTGTACCTAATCCTTCATTTTTCTACTGAACGGAAAAAAAAATCCTCTGTTGTGTAGTAGTTAAAATTGGCTTGGAATATCAAACAAGTAATGATTTCAAAGAAATTGAATAGCATACATGTATTATTATAGGCTGAGTAAAACAAGGCAAAAATTATTTTATTTCAAATGGGCACAACATCAACATTCTTGATACCCAACCTTTAAAATTAATAATTCTCACTTTATGTGTATAAACAAAATAAAAGAATGGAAACTATTTAGGAGAAAAATAACTATCATATTTACATTCTGCTTGTCATGGTGAGATTTCTCTAAAGATTGTTTTTTGCTGAGAAAAAAGAATTTTCATCTTATACTAAAGAACCAGAAAGCAGTTTCAAAATATCTCCTGTATCTTTCTTTTACATATATCGGATATCCCATTCCGTAGCTGTCATTTTCAGAATAATGTGACAGTTGAGGTGGCTAGTTTCAAGATTTCAATATACATACAGATGAAAAATATCATCTTGATAGCAACATGAGAATAGCAGGCACTATTGAGGTTAAGAAACTTTATTGTCCAGCAATGTCTTTTACACTGTTGTATTATCTTTCCACCACACTTACACTAGTTTATAAGTTATATGAGCCATGTTAGCTATAAAAGAGAAATAATTTATTTATAATGTATAATAGCTGGTAATTTTTGTGGTTATGTTTAATATTGCCAATAATAGCACAATAAATAACGCACTCTAATGCTTGTATATTTTGAATAGTTAAAATCCTGCTGAAAATCTGCATTACCTTTCTAGAAAATATCAGGAGTGGCTTAGATGTCAACCAAGACCATGTCCTGCTCAGAAATTACTTAATTAGCCAAAAAAAATGCGACAAAAAGGGGTCCTTCATAGACCTTTTAGTACATCCTGTGTATTATTTTCCACATGCTTTGTAAGTTAGAAGATAAACTACATGTGTAGTATTACAATTAAATGCAATACTTAATTTTATACATTTTCCCTGTGGCATTGGAAACAAAAGTATCACCCTCTTCTACATAACTACAAGTCTTGCAAATATTGGCTCTGGCTGGGAGGAGCCCGAAACGCGTACAGCAGTTCGCTACATGTGGGGATTTTACACGTTTTTACTTTTTGTGGATCCTGAACTTTTAATGTATCAATAAATTTGGAGTTTTATACTATCACAGTCTGGACATACTTGATGGTTGAGTGCAGAGTCTACTTGTTTTCCAATATTTGAATTTACCGCCGTGACGGAGGCGGTACTCCAGCACCGTTCACTAGACCAGCCTCTCTTGCAAGTGTCGACGCTGAAGAAAATGCCATAGGTAAGAGCCGGAGCCCTGAGCGCTGAAAGTTTGGTCTTTTTGGTTATACTGTGTGTGTATATATATATATATATATATATATATATATATATATGTATGATATATAAAGTCGAGTTCTCACATTTAACAAAAAACATAAATTATGCTTACCTGATAATTTTCTTTTCTTCAGATGGAAAGAGTCCACAGCTGCATTTATTACTTTTGGGAAATTAGAACCTGGACACCAAGAGGAGGCAAAGACACCCCAGCCAAAGGCTTAAATACCCCTCCCACTTCCCTCATCCCCCAGTCATTCTGCTGAGGAACAAGGAACAGTAGAAGAAATATCAGGGTGAAAAGGTGCCAGAAGAACAAAAAACAGACGCCCCACAGGAAAAAATATGGGTGGGGAGCTGTGGACTCTTTCCATCTGAAGAAAAGAAAATTATCAGGTAAGCATAATTTATGTTTTTCTTCATAAATGGAAAGAGTCCACAGCTGCATTCATTACTTTTGGGAAAACAATACCCAACCTATAGAGGACACTGAATGCTAAAACGGGAGGGTACAAAAGGCGGCCCATTCTGAAGGCACCAGGCCTGAAACCCTTAACCAACAAAAAACCCACTTTGTCCGAAGCCAAGAAATCTTTCACAAGGACACCGAACCACAGAAGTTCACAAGCCTTGCTAGAAATCGCAGGACTAGACTCGACTGAGCCAACACGCCTCCGGAAGACACCATCGCCCAGGAGTCGGTCCACCAAAACACACCCCTTATAGAGCTTGGGTGCCCAAATAGGTCCCTCAATTAGGAACTCCCAAGAGAACCTCATAGAGATGAACGGAGAAATGCAGTAGATCGCCATAAGACCCAGCATGATACTAATGACAGTCTCAACATGGAGACTTCAATCTCTACAGATGGAACAGAACAACCCATTATAGGCTAAAATACCCAGTCCAATCGTCTGCCCACAAGACAGGACAGCCAACCTCCCAAGAGAGCAAATTACACCTCCTAAAGGAGAACAAAACTACCCCCCCAAGGGGGAGAGCATAGAGAACAACAGCACACAAGCCCCAAACAGGAAGCATTAGCCTGAAGAAAACAAAAGCTGAATGAAAATCATCTAGACCCCAAAACACAGGAGAACTCCCAATGAAGGAGAGCACCCATCCTTCACAGGACAGACCAAAAGGAGCATTTCCAAAAACGCCCAGATCCTGTCCAAGCTGCAAGCAGCCCAACTAACTACACCATAAGTCATGGCCAATGTTCCCTGGAAAACCTGGAATGCACTGACCCAGCCACAGGATCATAAGGTTCCGGACATCCGGAACGATCCAAGACAAAAAACTATAGGCCCGAGCCCAGAATGTGTGGAACCAACCACACCCCAGGGAACACAAATACTCTGTCTGAAAACAGACCTCACAGGGGAATGACCGGACTAACCCAGAAAACCAGAGTCACTAGAGAACACCCCTTGCCGGAGTCCAGCACTCCAAAAGGAGCTAGGAGCAACAGAGTCGCTACAAGACTCTAGAGCCCAGAAGGCGTGCAGAAAAACACCAAGACAGCCAAGACCAAGGGAAAACACTGAGGACAAAGTCATCCGAATAAGGAGTAGAACAAGGCTAGAGCAACCACAAGGCCATGCAGTGTGCCTCTAAACATCTCCATAAACACATCAGAGTACATAACCAGAGGAACCCACCTAAGGAAAAAGAATGCAAAGCATCCCAACCCCGATAGAAAAACCCCTAAGCAAAGCTTGGAGAAGGAGACAACACAGCCTATAGTCCCTGATAGGGAAAAGATTAACTAACAAAAACAGGAAAAAGCCACAGGCCCTCCCAGAAGGCGGCTAAACCGCTAGAATAACGGAAGTCCCAAAGAAGAGAATCACAAAGGAACAAGTCCAAAAAGCCCCTAAAAGGCAAGACCGCCAGGAACTGGTGGCAAGGAGGCCCTAAATCCTCCAAACCTTCACCCACGCTGGAAGGAACACTCTAAGTCCCGACTGACATTGGAAACCACTGAGTGTGTCGCAGCGGAACTCGACTGAATCCCAGACGAATCCCAGCTCAAAATGCTAATGAGGACTGAACCAATCCTCCAGGCCACACAGACCCTTAGGTCCTTCCAGAATGCTCAGCAGAACTTGTAAATTAAAAACAATAATAATAATAATAATAATGTGAAGCACTCAGCGCCTTAACCGGATCAGCCAGGCGCCACGAGTCTGAAACAGGGACAGAAGGATCTGAACCCAAGCAGGACTAACCGGCAACCAAGGGCCGAAGGCCACATATATTCACCCCAGAGGGAGAATAAACGGCAGATAAACATAGGACCAAACACGTCCTCTAGAACAAACTTCCGTAGAAGTAAACAGTGCGATCAAAAGGTCGAGAGTATCTATTCAAGAAAATAAAATGCCCGAAGGAAAAATAAAACAAACATGAGCTCTAATCAATAAACAATCATCTAACCGGATTGAATAAAGAAGGCAACCCGTAGGTTAACGCCCAATGAGAACAGACACACCCGCAGGATACGGACCCTGTTCTTTCAAGCTCAGAACTGGAAAAGGATACTCAACAAATATCTGAAGTAACCTTCTGGAAGTTGCAGATTCGCCAGTGCCAAAATTATGGACATGCAACATTGTGCCGAAACCCCCCGGTGGGAACAAGCCACCTTCCCTAGAAGGATAGTCAAAGTCTGGGTTACCTGCATGCGTAGTAAGAGATGGTGGAAGGGAACTCGCCACTCGGAGGACAGAAGCCCCAGAAGCGGATGGCTCAGCGGCCCCTTGATTCCCCGATCCAGAGGAATTGAGCACTCTAATACGGCATTCCGAAAACATAACTGATAGGCTTGTATCATCCGGGGCAATACACATTCTGCGCAAGGAGTAGAATCTGAAACAGAGACGTCCGTCTCTACAATATCAGACTCCTACATAACGAGGATATTGAATACAAAAGATTGGACTAAAAAATCTAAACAGCAACTGACGCCCACAATGGCTGGAGCCCTTACCACCTCCTATGAACCAGACACCAGCAGACCAGAATTTTTCCGTCGCCACACGGTCATGAATGCGGAAATGGAGCCCAAAAACGTGACCACGCCCGGTCACCAGGTCAACCGTATAGTCGAAAAAAAGCACGCCCGACCGTAAGGTCACGTCACTTTCCAAAAGCCGTTCCACAAGCCATGAGCCAGAATAACACTACACATAAGCAGGATGAATCATATAACAAATATGATTACCCCCCCCTGTTCAATAACCACCCTCAGGAGATATTAACCCTTGATTCCAAGATACAAAATGCCCCTCACTGAGACCCTGTGTTTATACGTTAGTGCCGCAAGGTGGTAGCCCCTCGGGAAAACATCTGTAAAACATTACCTTTCATGAAGAAAGTAAAATGAAACAATCTTATCTACGCCATGGAACAGGAACACGGCCCTTTAAGTGGACAGTTAGTAGCATTGCTTCCGCCATGGACTTGAGAGAAGCAGGCAGTGAAACTTGTCAATGCCGATTGCTTATGGAGCTGTTAATATGAGTCGGGATGGTTTCACAGAAAGACTCTCCCTGCATCTCCGGACTCAAACTTTCATCCATGCTTTCACTGAAAGGCTGACAGGACTACTTAAAACTCCAGTCCCATGCCGAAGCGTACTACCCTCCATAAGAGACTAATCTAAAACTTCTGACACTTTTCTGCCAACGAAAGGCAAAGAATGACTGGGGGATGAGGGAAGTGGAAGGGGTATTTAAGCCTTTGGCTGGTGTGTCTTTGCCTCCTCCTGGTGACCAGGTTCTAATTTCCCAAAAGTAATGAATTTAACCAGGGGTGGACTGATCAGCAGGGCAAATAGGTCCTGGACCGAGGGCCCAGCATGTAGGGGGGGCCCACAAACTGCATCTCCATGGCTCCTGGTGTGGTGCTTAAACTGGGATTGACAGCTGCCTTTTCAGTAACTAAGCAGTTAAGTGTGGGTTTAGTGGAGCCTTGTGCCTGGATGTAGAGATTGTTGTTCTGGGCCCTAGAGTGTGTGAGGGGTCCTGTCGGGGTCTGTCGATGTGAGGACCATGGAGTGTGAGGTCTGGCCCTGGATAATGGGGGTCCTGGCCCTGGAAGTTGGGGGGCCTGGTTGTGGCAGGGCAGGGAGGCTACCATGTTCATTTGCATAATACATTTGGGTCAGTATACATTTGGGTCAGTGTGAGAAAGTGGGGCCCTTCGCAAATTTTTGCCCGGGGCCCTGATTGGTCTGAGTCCGCCCATGAATTTAGCTGTGGACTCTTTCCATTTATGAAGAAAAACTTTACCTCCCTGACTGTAGAAAAAAAAATCTCAAAATTTGTTATTTGTCATCCTCTTATTCAGCTATCAACAAATATATATATATACTTATCTATTTATTATTTTTAAGGTCAGCAGATATGTCTATAATCATGCAATGGGGCAACTCTCATTTGGTATAGCAGAACTGCCCAAAACTATATATATATATATATATATATATATATATATATATATATATATATATATTTTAAAGTGGACAACCCAATGTATTGATCTAGGCTCATTTTGGTATATTACAAACTTTGGGTTTCTCATTGGAATGATTTACATACAACTACTGCAGTCATAAGACAAATTGTTGTAAAACCTATCTTTAAGATCCCCCTTTATTCAGAAATGGCAGACATGCATGGCTTTGCTATTAGTTTTTAGTAATTAGAAGGTTACTAATTGCAGCTGTGCACCACAATTCTGAAATTCCCAGCAGTGAAGGGGTTAATCAGTTAGCTGTTAAGGGTAGTATTTGCTTTAGTATAGGGATTACCCTCCCACTTGACACCTTCCACCTCCCTGATTCCTGCCAAACAGTTTCCCCCCCACCACTGGTCATCACCATCTTCAATACTATAAGCCACTCTGCCAGTATGCAATTTATTTTTAAATATATTTATTTATTTTATATTATGTAGTGTAAGGATCCCACCACCCTGATCTCACCAAATAGTTATTTAACACTCCCTCACACCACTGTTTCCCACCATCTTTGTTACTGGCAGCTAGTTTAAACCTTCAAGCAATCAGCATATTTTTCTTTTCTTCTGTAATGTAGGGACCCACATCCCCCTCCTAGATAGCACTTTTTATGTAGTATTAGGATCCATCCCTCCCTCTCCCTTGCCAAATCATTTTTCCATAGTGTAGGGACCTGCCCCTCCCTTATTACAGACAGTGATACAAGCAGACACCGTCTATAATGATCGGTGATCACTGCTCCCTTACCATATGAAGGCATATGCCTTCTGCCCCAAGGTTGCGGTTCTTACTGTCAAAACTGAAAGCAGGAATGTAACCTGCGCCTCTGTGCTGGACGTAAGTACTACGTCAACACAGTACACTGGGCAAACAACGTCAAAAATGCACAAGGGGTTACTTATGCTTAGCTTATGCCTTTTCAAACAGCAGATAAACCTCCAGTGTGATGTTCCCACATGTCTGTGAAATTTCAGATAATATATTAACAAAAAAAATTTATGTCAAGAAAAGCATAGCTAAAACAAATGCCAATTGTTTACAATACATTGTATAGCTCTTGTTACATTTAAAAGAACATGAAACACTAAATACATTTCATGCGCCGCCCTAATTAAGCAAAGTTGCTGCACACATGCAGACACATCAGCACTGGAATTCTGTGAAAGCTACATTTTAACACGGTAGCACCCATGACTAGAGGGAAGCAAATGATAATCTCAATACTATGTATATAAAATGTATTTAGGGCCAGATTACAAGTGAAGCGCTAAATATTGCTTTTGCGAGAGTAATATTTGCGCTTGACTGAGTAAAACTAGCGCACTGGGAAGCATTATGCTCACAAGAGCCCACTTCCATAGGCTCCATTTGGAGCCTTGTTCTTATACTGTCAGACACGGCATGAGAACCTAGCAGTGTGAGGGGGCACCCAGGCATAGCAGATAATTGTAAATATATATGTATTTGCTTATATACATATATATTTGTGTGTTAATATGTGTATATACTCATATTAACACATAAATATATATGTATATAAGCATATGAAATAGTCCAATCAGCACTCTCTGGGCTTAAAATATAGTGAAATTTATTCCAAAAGGATAGTGACGTTTCGGGGCATTGACCCCTTCATCAGCGCTCCGAAACGTCACTATCCTTTTGGAATAAATTCACTATATTATAAGCACAGACAGTGCTGATTGGACTATTTCATATGATATTGATTATCTAGCATCCTGGCATTTTGAAGATTGGTTTGTGAGAGTGCACCTTTACTACTTGAACAAGTATATAAGCATATACAGTATATAAATTTACAGGGAACACACAGATCCCATAGACCACAATGTAAAGGCACACCCGACTCCCGCCATCTTTAGCTCCATATAACTGCCTTTTACAATTATTTTATAAAAAAATAAAGATGCTACTATCATTCGGCTAGATTACGAGCTGTGCGTTAGGGTAAAAAAGCAGCATTAAGAGGTCCTAACGCTGCTTTTTTACGCCCGCTGGTATTACGAGTCTTGAAGGTTTAGGGGCACCACACACTTTTTTGGCCTTACCGCAAAACGACTTACGTAAACTTCGTAAAGTCTTTTTTCTATGGGACTTTCTATGGGGCGTCCAAGTACTCCACAGCGTGGCTGGCAAGAAAGGGTATAAAAGAAGAAAATCTAATGACATGGCCTCCTTGTTCACCTGATCTGAACCCCATTGAGAACCTGTGGTCCATCATCAAATGTGAGATTTACAAGGAGGGAAAACAGTACACCTCTCTGAACAGTGTCTGGGAGGCTGTGGTTGCTGCTGCACGCAATGTTGATGGTGAACAGATCAAAACACTGACAGAATCCATGGATGGCAGGCTTTTGAGTGTCCTTGCAAAGAAAGGTGGCTATATTGGTCACTGATTTGTTTTTGTTTTGTTTTTGAATGTCAGAAATGTATATTTGTGAATGTTGAGATGTTATATTGGTTTCACTGGTAAAAATAAATAATTGAAATGGGTATATATTTGTTTTTTGTTAAGTTGCCTAATAATTATGCACAGTAATAGTCACCTGCACACACAGATATCCCCCTAAAATAGCTATAACTAAAAACAAACTAAAAACTACTTCCAAAACTATTCAGCTTTGATATTAAAGAGTTTTTTGGGTTCATTGAGAACATGGTTGTTCAATAATAAAATTAATCCTCAAAAATACAACTTGCCTAATAATTCTGCACTCCCTGTATATATGTATATATATATATATATATATATATATATATATATATATATATATATATATATATATATATATATATATATATATATATATATACATATACACACACAAGTTTGTGCAAAGATATATGTACAAATTCTAGCATTAATAATCATTTAAAATAAAAAAAGATAGGCATATCATGAATCAGAGAAATACTAATACACATTAATTTATGTGAAAATATCATATATCAGGTTTTTAATATAACAAATAAATAGAAAAATAAATATCTATGAGCTATTATTGTTTGTTCAGGTATAAATATAGCTTAACATTAACAGATGGGAAAAAAAAGATTAGCTTTAGAGAAATGTGCTTGTTCATGGACAGTAATTAAATGGTATAAATAACGTTGGAAAACACAGAATATCTTCTACATCGATAACTCTAAATTTATCAAAAGTCTGATGCTCATCACTCCGTGCTTGACGCGCATCTTTTTAACAGACTTTTTGATAAATAACATAATTTATGTAAGAACTTACCTGATAAATTCATTTCTTTCATATTGGCAAGAGTCCATGAGCTAGTGACGTATGTGATATACACAGTGGCGTCACTAGGGTTGGTGTCACCCGGTGCGGTAAGTTATGGTGTCACACACAAACACAAAAACACAGGCACACACATACAAACACTCAGACACACTTAAAAACACACAAACACTCGGAAACACACTCAGACACACACACAAAAACACACACACAAAAGCACTCAGACACACACACACAAAAACACACACACAAAAGCACTCAGACACACACACACAAAAACACACACACAAAAGCACTCAGACACACACACACACAAAAACACTCAGACACACACACAAAAACACTGTGACACACACACAAACACTTAGACACACACAAACACTTAGAGACACACACACACACACACAGAAACACTCAAGCACACACACAAAAACACTCAGACACACACACACACACAAAAACACTCAGACACACACACTAAAAAACGCAGACACACACACATACAAAATATGTAAACTGCACTGCATTAATTATAAAGATCATGTCTGAGCAGAGCATCAAATGAAATATAAACAGGGCACTCTAAAAATAAATCACTAAAGAAAAGGTTTAGGCGCGCAAACTATGAAAATTCTGCTCTCTGATTCTGTTCCAAGTCTGTCAGTGCACAGCCCTGGGCCGCGTGCCTACCGCTTCTTTTGGCCAAGCACCTCTGCTCTCTGCCCACCCCCAGACCCCCATCCGCTCTCCCCTCCTACCTCTTCAGTGTGCACTTAGTGTACCATAACCGTACCAGTCTGGTGGGCATTATACGTGGCTGCTTCACTTTAGAGACAGTGTCAGACAGTCATGCGGTCAGGTGCCAGGCATCCCCCTCATGATTTCCCAGTTCCCGTTTAGAGAGACAGCACAGCAGTGAGTGACTCCACTGCTCCACACGTCACTGAGCAGTGAGCACAGATAAGCAGGCAGGTTTAGGCTAGCAGCGCAACTTCGCAAGCCCCACAGCATGCCCACAACATTCATAGTGAAATTAGGCAGGGGAGGAGCAAAGTACAAACATCAAAAGCAGCCGGGAAAAATATTTGTGGAAATTGCAGCGCTGGCTCAAGGGGCAAAAAAATGAAGTGTCTACAACTTCCCCAGTCCCACTAATATTAACAAATGCTGGCCCCTCTAATAAAAAAATATATGCATCTCTACATTGTATTTCTTTGAATTTCAATAAAATTAAAAAACATTTTTTAGGTGGTGTCACCCGGGTGCGGCCCGCACCCCCCGAGTGACGACACTGGATATACAATCCTACCAGGAGGGGCAAAGTGTCCCAAACCTCAAAATGCCTATAAATACACCCCTCATCACACCCACAATTCAGTTTAATGAATAGCCAAGAAGTGGGGTGATAAAGAAAGGAGTTAAAAGCATCAACAAAGGAATTTGGAAATAATTGTGCTTTATACAAAAAAATCATAACCACCATGGGCCTCATGGACTCTTGCCAATATGAAAGAAATGAATTTATGAGGTAAGTTATTACATAAATTATGTTTTCTTTCATGTAATTGGCAAGAGTCCATGAGCTAGTGACGTATGGGATAGCAATACCCAAGATGTGGAACTCCACGCAAGAATCACTAGAGAGGGAGGGACAAAATAAAAACAGCAATTTCACTGAAAAAAATAAATCCACAACCCAAATATAAGTTTATTCTCAAAAAATAAAAATAAAAACTTAAATCATAAGCAGAAGTATCAAACTGAAACAGCTGCCCGAATAACTTTCCTACCAAAAACTGCCTCCGAAGAAGCAAAGACATCAAAATGGTAGAATTTAGTAAATGTTTGCAAAGACGACCCAAGATGCTGCTTTGCAAATCTGAACAACCGTAGCTTCATTCTTAAAAGCCCAAGAAGTGGAAACTGATCTAGTAGAATGAGCTGTAATTCTCTAAGGCGGGGCTTTACCCGACACCAAATAATCTTGATGAATCAAAAGCTTTAACCACGATGCCAAAGAAATGGCAGAAGCCTTCTGACCTTTTCTGGAACCAGAAAAGAAAATGAATAGACTAGAAGTCTTCCTGAAATCTTTTGTGGCTTCAACATAATATTTCAGAGCTCTCACCACATCCAAATAATGTAAAAGATCTCTCCAAAGAATTCTTAGGATTAGGACACAAAGAAGGGACAACAATTTCTCTATTAATGTTGTTAGAATTCACAACCTTAGGTAAGCATTTAAATGAAGTCCGCAAAACTGCCTTATCCTGATGAAAAATCAGAAAAGGAGATTCACAAGAGAGAGCGGATAATTCAGAAACTCTTCTAGCAGAAGAGATGGCCAAAAGGAACAACACTTTCCAGGATAGTATTTTAATGTCCAAATAATGCATAGGCTCAAATGGAGGAGCCTGCAAAGCCTTCAAAACCAAATTAAGACTCCAAGGAGGAGGAGAGATTGATTTAATGACAGGCTTGATACGAACTAAAGCCTGCACTAAACAATGAATATCAGGAAGTTTAGCAATTTTCCTGTGGAATAAAACAGAAAGAGCAGAGATTTGTCTTTTCAAGGAACTTGCAGACAAACCTTTATCCAAACCATCTTGAAGAAACTGTAAAATTCTAGGAATTCTAAAAGAATGCCAGGAGAATTTATGAGAAGAACACCATAAAATATAAGTCTTCCAAACTCGATAATAAATCTTTCTAGAAACAGATTTCCGAGCCTGCAACATAGTATTAATCACTGAGTCAGAGAAACCTCTATGACTAAGCACTAAGCGTTCAATTTCCATACCATCAAATTTAATGATTTGAGATCCTGATGGAAAAACGGACCTTAAGATAGAAGGTCTGGCCTTAATGGAAGTGGCCAAGGTTGGCAACTGGACATCCGAACAAGATACGCATACCAAAACCTGTGAGGCCATGCTGGAGCCACCAGCAGCACAAACGAATGCTCCATGATGATTTTGGAGATCACTCTTGGAAGAAGAACTAGAGGCGGGAAACATAAGCAGGTTGATAACACCAAGGAAGTGTCAACGCATCCTCTGCTTCAGCCTGAGGATCCCTGGACCTGGACAGGTACCTGGGAAGTTTCTTGTTTAGATGAGAAGCCATCAGATCTATTTCTGGAAGCCCCCACATCTGAACAATTTGAGAAAACACATCTGGGTGAAGAGACCATTCTCCCGGATGTAAAGTCTGACGACCGAGATAATCCGCTTCCCAATTGTCTATACCTGGAATATGAACCCGTTGAAATTAGACAGGAGCTGGATTCCGCCCAAACAAGTATCCAATATACTTCTTTCATAGCCTGAGGACTGTGAGTCCCACCCTGATGATTGACATATGCCACAGTTGTGATTTTGTCTGTCTGAAAACAAATGAACGGTTCTCTCTGCAACAGAGGCCAAAACTGAAGAGCCCTGAGAATTGCACGGAGTTCCAAAATATTGATTGGTAATCTTGCCTCTTGAGATTTCCAAACCCCTTGTGCTGTCAGAGATCCCCAGACAGCTCCCCAATCTGAAAGACTTGCATCTGTTATGATCACAGTCCAGGTTGGACGAACGAAAGAGGCCCCTAAAATTATACAATGGTGATCTAACCACCAAGTCAGAGAAAGTCGAACATTGGGATTTAAGGATATTAATTGTGATATCCTTGTATAATCCCTGCACCATTGGTTCAGCATACAAAGCTGAAGAGGTCTCATATGAAAATGAGCAAAGGGGATCGCATCCGATACTGCAGTCATGAGACCTAAAACTTCCATGCACATAGCTACTGAAGGGAATGACTGAGACTGAAGGTTTCGACAGGCTGCAACCAATTTCAAACGTCTCTTGTCTGTTAGAGACAAATTCATGGACACTGAATCTATTTGGAAACCTAAAAAGGTTACCCTTGTCTGAGGAATCAAAGAACTTTTTGGTAAATTGATCCTCCAACCATGTCTTTGAAGAAACAACACTAGTTGATTCTCGTGAGATTCTGCAGAACGTAAAGACTGAGCGAGTACCAAGATATCATCCAAATGAGGAAACATCGCAATACCCCGCTCTCTGATTACAGAGAGTAGGGCACGAGAACCTTTGAAAAGATTCTTGGAGATGTTGCTAGGCCAAAAGGAAGAGCAACAAATTGGTAATGCTTGTCTAGAAAAGAGAATCTCAGGAACTGATATTAATCTGGATGAATCGGAATATGAAGATATGCATCCTGTAAGTCTATTGTGGACATATAATGCCCTTGCTGAACAAAAGGCAGAATAGTCATCATCTTGAAATTTGGTAGTCTTACATATCGATTCAAAATCTTTAGATCCAAAACTGGTCTGAATGAATTTTCTTTCTTTGGGACAATGAATAGATTTGAATAAAACCCCAGGCCCTGTTCCTGAAACAGAACTGGCATGATTACCCCTGATAACTCCAGGTCTGAAACACACTTCAGGAAAGCCTGAGCCTTTACTGGGTTCGCTGGAATGTGTGAGAGAAAAAATCTTCTCACAGGTGGTCTTACTCTGAATCCTATTCTTACTCTGAATCCTATTCATTTGAAATTTCATCAACCTTTTAAGTTTATTGGAAGGATGGCGGACAAAGCCTTCTGAATAGAATCAGAAATACATTCTTTTAAATTTACAGGTATATTTTGTACATTAGATGTTGAGGGAACAGCAACAGGTAATGAACTACTACTGATGGATACATTTTTCTGCATGTAAAAGTTTATCATCACTATTACAAACCACAGCTGGAGGTATAATCTCCACAAGTTTACCACAAATGCACTTAGCTTTGGTAGAACTGTTATCAGGCAGCTGGGATCCAACAGTGAATTCTGAGACAGGATCAGATTGAGACATTTTGCAAATGTAAGAGAAAAAACAACATATAAAGCAAAATTATCAATTTCCTTATATAGCAGTTTCAGGAATGGGAAAAAATGCAAACAGCATAGCCCTTTGACATAGAAAAAAGGCAAGAGGCAACTAAAAATGGGGTCTTAAATAATGAAAATATTTGGCGCCAAGTATGACGCACAACAAACAGAAAAATATTTTTTTAGCGCCAGAAACGTCACACTTGCGTCATAGATGACGCAACCTTGTGAAGGACTCGGCGTCAACTAAGACACCGGAAATTACGAATTTGCGTCAATGAACATAACTTCGTGGCAAAAAATCTTGCGCCAAGAATGACGCAATAAACGTTGGCATTTTGCACCCTTGCAAGCCTAATTCTGCCCGCAAATTTAAAAGACAGTCAATTTGAAAAGAGACTATACCCCAGGTAAGAAATAAATTTTCATAAAAAAGCATTTCCCAGATATGAAACTGACAGTCTGCAAAAGGAAATATACTGAAAACCTGAATCATGGCAAATATAAGTACAATACATATATTTAGAACTTTATATAAATACATAAAGTGCCAAACCATAGCTGATTGTGTCTTAAGTAATGAAAGCAAACTTACCAAAAGACACCCATTCACATATAGCAGATAGCCAAACCAGTACTGAAACGGTTATCAGTAGAGGTAATGGAATATGAGAGTATATCGTCGTTCTGAAAAGGGAGGTAAGAGATGAATCTCTACGACCGATAACAGAGAACCTATGAAATAGATCCCTGTGAGGAAAACCATTGCATTCAATAGGCGATACTCCCTTCACATCCCTCTGACATTCTGTACTCTGAGAGGAATCAAGCTTCAAAAAATGCTGAGAAGTGCATATCAACGTAGAAATCTTAGCACAAACTTACTTCACCACCTCCATAGGAGGCAAAGTTGTTGAATTGTGGGTGTGGTGAGGGGTGTATTTATAGGCATTTTGAGGTTTGGGAAACTTTGCCCCCCCTGGTAGGATTGTATATCACATACGTCACTAGCTCATGGACTCTTGCCAATTACATGAAAGAAAAGGGCGTCGTATGTAGATCCGCGGGAGCGATCTCTGGCGAGCGTATTGATGCCAGCGAATGCACCAACATTGACGCTTTAATAAATCAAGGCCATGGTATCAGATTTAATCTGAGCTTGTTTCATAATTTAAAAGTATCACTTGTACAAATCTGAGCATGTTTCATAATTTAAAAGTATCACTTGTACAATATTTTTAGCTAGTCATTAG